>NC_083283.1:53327230-53927230 GCF_963506605.1 Zootoca vivipara | reverse complement strand
CCATGAACTTTGCAGTGGAAAGAAGGTAAATTCATGTGCTGCACAGGGGGCTTTTTTGTATTTTTGGGCCTTTGTCATATTAGATTTATTTGCACATCTGCGTAGAGATGGGTCTTTGCACTCTAACAAAAGAAAAGTACTAGGAATACTTGAAAACAAGGAAATACAATTCTTGGCTTGTGGTAAGAAGTGCAAAATAGCTGAGAAGCACCATATAAGTAGAAATCTAGTAGTAAATAAAAAAACCTTATGTGATATTTATTTCATCAATAGCTATGATCATAGGAAGGGTTATACAGTACAGTAATAAAAGAAAGTACAATTTAGTGCTTACCTACCCGTTTTTTCTTTCTTTCATCTCTAAATACTTATTCTAGTTTGATAGCTTACTGGTTCTTAGTTTCTTTGGCTTTGAGTAACTCACTTGTTTTTCCTGCCAACATGTTAAAGCATTAAAGCAAATTACATTTACAATTAAGAAAATCAAAATACTTTGAACTGAGTTGCATTCAGCCAAGAGCTATCCTAACAAATGTCATTCCTTCCTATTACATATTTTTATGCTGAAATGTTGAAGTAATGAGCATATGACATGTGACTAGCAAAATATCTAAGATATCATTCTAAACGTTTTGATTAAGTTAAAATCAAAACCAGCCACATTGTTTTAGGCCATGAAATTGAAAGGTTTTACTATAAACAAGCAAATATTTCAGTCAAAATTACCACGTAATGGAGAATCAGAATATGGGACTGGGAAGTATGAATGATATTCTAGAATAAATTAATTTGCTAAAAACAACAACACCCAAACCTCCAATAAACATTTCTGAATAAGACCTTGTTCTTAATGTGGTGCTTTTCATTATCTGTTTTATACATGAGTCAATATGGCAAATTTCCCTCTCCTTGTTCTTGCACTAACATGCCTATAAATGCTATTACTAAACCTTTAACTGCTGTCTTTTTCCACTTCTGTTTGATGCAGATGTCAAGTGTGTTTCCATCTTTGACAAAATCTGAATTGAGTTTGTATCTTTGCAATGGGATGACTTGTTTGTCTTTGGTATCTTTAAAAAAAAAAAATTCCGCCATTAATTTACAATCATACATGGTTACAAATGTCCTTGGAAATAGAACTGTAAAAAATACGGATAGTATGATGTGTCTTATCATTACAGTACATTCTGTGGAAAAAATTCAATCTTTTTTTACTATTAATTTTAATTCTTTTTACTTGTTTTTAAGTTCTCTTATTGATCATATTTCTTGTAAACAACTCCAAGTTTTACTACAAACAAAGTGGTGCCGTATATAATTTTTGTTAAAATAAATAAAAGGAATGAGAAGAAAACTGGAAAGAAAAGAACATGTCTTTGGCAAGCCAGTATATATGTTCAGTGCTAGCCCTGAGTATAAGAAGGCTTTGAATTTTACAGAACCCCACTGAAAGTCTGATCATGCCGTTTAATATACTTTTTAAATATACATTTTGTAATATGTTTAATTCTCTTTTAAGAGTGTCATGCTAATGTCAAAGACAATATGAGCCTGACCTCGCTTTGCCATCTAAGGAAACAAGTGGTCAAAATGTAATCTATGCAGTGCAACCTAATAATACTCTTACTGAAGTTAATGAAAAAATGTTATTCATTTGTCTGGGAGAAAAAGACCAGCAGCAAAATAAATGAAAAGGGTATTATCACTTATCCTTCAAAAAGCACATAGTGAAAAACTCCCAGGCACTTTCTCATTTAGGCACTGATCAGGTTGAGGCCTTAGTTTTAACCATGCAGTATCAGTATGGTATTCAAATTATTTTCTAATGCAGAAGTAGCTAAACTGTGTTGCCCTCCAGATGTTATTGACTCTAACTCCCATCATCCCAGCAAACATAGGTAACAGTCACATAGCTGCCAAGTTTTCCCTTTTCTCGCGAGGAAGCCTATTCAGCATAATGGAAAATCCCTTAAAAAAAGGGATAACTTGGCAGCTATGCAGTCAATGATGATGTGGTTTGTGGTCCAGAAACATCTGGAGGACCACAAGTTCCACATCCTTTTCTAAGGACACATCTGCACAGATTTGTTTTCTTTTCTGTTGGGCTCAGCAGTGCTAATTAAGCCCATATGATTCCCACAGGCCATACAGCAAGCACACACAGCCTGAGCTAAGCACCTAATATTCAGATAGGGAAGGAAGGTATTTGTAAGAAACTGTTGGCTAAGCATGGGTGGCACAATCAATACCTAAGACATATACCTGAAATTTGACACAAAATGATCCCCCCTTCTTTCTATGCTGTCTTTGTATGAAGACAGTATGAGGAAACTCCTATGCTGAAATGGATTAAATACCTTTATTACTTGGTATACCTGTAGGCAGTTGCCCTGCAGATGATGACTAGAAGTCTTAATGGTATCTTGATGGGATATTCCTAGTGATTCTTTCTGACTTCCTTGTTTGGCCCTACTGTGTACTGAGCTGCATAAACTGTAAGCATTCATTTTCTCTTCTTCAGTTGAGCTTTGTATTTGATTGTGAAATATTTTGGGATTTCGCTCATCCACATCTGAGTGAGACATGCAGGGATGGGATTTCTTTGACTCAGTGGTCAGGGTATTCTGGCTTGTTCTGAAATTTGAAGGTGTATTCAGATGCTGATGGACAACTGATACATGATGCACCGCAAGGTCACTAGGTGATTTCAAAGAGGAATTTAGTCTTATGGATTTGAATTTACTTGAATCCCTGTCTAAAACTGCTCCATTAGCTAAAGCATAATTTGCCAAGTGTCCATAATTCTCATTTTTCTCTTTTAATGCAAGTTTAGTAGACTTAACATTGGCTTTTCCAGTCTGTATCTGAAGAGCACTTCCGTTTGTAATATTTTTTAATGATGCATCACGTAACAATTTGTTAACTTGATCTGTACTAGGCTTGAATACAGCCAATTTAGCAGCTGTGTTCATTACTTTAGAAGCATTCTGCCTTTTCTTTTCATGGGTGGCCTTTGTGGTTTGCTTATCCATCTGCAACAGCTTTGCTTTAAAGATGGGTATGATTCTGGTAGAATAATTTCTTAAAGTATTATTTGACGTTTTAAAAGATACATTTGAGTTTAGCATTCCTGCAGATTCTTCTGAAGTTTTTTCTTGTTTCCTACTGTACACTTTTCTCCCTGGCACCCCAATGTTCTTGTCTTCTGCTAGTGAACTGAGATTAGTAAAAATATCTGTTTTCGGTTGGTTGACTTTAAGCTCCATCTTGTGGCTATTTTCTATAGCACATGCTGAAGGACTGAGCATGCCTTTTTTTGGAATTACTTGAGTCAAAGTTACCTTGCAGTTCCTTTTTCCAGTGAGATTGGCTGGTTTGGAGCTAACTTTCTAAAAACCAAGAAACCACAGAGTAATTTGAAATACATTATGTACCATTAATAGGTTTTGTATACAACAATTTTGGGGGGAAGTGTGGGCTGCTACTTGAATGAGGACAACATTGTATGGATGAAGTAAAAAAACAAGCAAGCATGTGAGGCATCAAATCAAATAAACTGCATAGTTTAAGACTGCTGGGTGTCCTGTCATGTTGGGGGAGGATGCCATATAAATAGCACAATGATTAGTTTCTGAAGTTATTACTAGCTATTTCCCACAAATAAGTGGAAAACTGCTCATAATAATCACAGGTGCTAACTAGGAAGACCTGGAATCATTTTAGGCACATAACTATTCGCAGGTATCATGCCAGCAACAAGAGCAACCATCACATCTCTGGTTTTCACAGTAAAAAATATGTGGCCTGCTTTGGTTTCCACATGACTGCTGTGTCTGCTTTAGTTGTTCGCCCTCTTACTTCAGCCACTTCATATATTATCCCACTGTTATAAAAGCAGAAAGCATGTGTCACAATGGCAAAAACCAAAGTACAGTAGCTGTCTTCCAAAGTTTCTAAAACTATTCCCAAGATCCATTAACAATACGTCCAGGAATTTCAACAAGAATATTTAAATAGCCTTTACCTGTACAGATGATTGGGTAAGATCTTTGGTGGCATATAATGCTTTACTTATCATTTTAAGAGGAAGCCCACAAATGTGTGGAATGACAGTCTTCAGATCAGCAACAAAAGCACTTAGAACACCTCCTAAATCTACTCTAGGAAAGTACTGTACTGGCTGACTTCGGATGCAACTGAAAGGATATCTGAGTTGGTGTTAAGGACTGAAAGAAATTGTTAGAGAAATATACATAGAGAAGTTGTTGCTTCGTTCCTTGTGCATTGTGTATGATAAAGACAGGGGGTACAATGTACCAGGATGTTCTCCTGCACAAGGTCTACTGAAATGAATGAAAGCTGCACACAAGTGCCCCTTTCCAGCTCCTGTTTATTGCAACAAGGCTTTCACTGGGAAATTTTCCTTGATTAAGGCCATGCTATATCTGTACCTTAGCAAGAATTGTGAAGAATGGAATCACTTGGCAGTTAGCACCAATGACACTCAAAAGTGTGTGCAGACTGCAAAAAGGCAAACACATTACTAATTGTTGACACTGACCATTTAAACTTTCATAGCAATTAATGCAATTGACGCATCTGTGGTAGCAACTGATGCATCTGTGCTGATTCAACTTAAAACTGAAATGGAGCACAAATAAAGTGAAGACAATTTAAATCAAGATTTAACAAAACAAAACAAGTTATGTTCATATTTATTTCAGTTATCTAAAGAGTAGTGGTTCTATTCCATGCAGTGCTCTGCAGCTGCTGCGATTCTACATAGAACGTTACAGTGCAGCACAAAGAATTCTGTTTCTGGAAAAACCCAGCCTTTACTTACTTTAAAAAATAAATTTTGGGCCATTATGCTTTTTTCAAGCATGTTTTAACAACCGTATGGATTCTGCCTGCTGAAATATCAGAAGCTGGGTAAAATTTTCTAATAGTTGGGATAATACTTCAGTGTCCTTCATACCTCCTTCCCCCTCCCAATGAATAGATAAACCAGGATAAATTATGCAAAACGAGAAAAAAAAATCTAAATTTGTACAGAATTTAGGTTGCAGAATTTAGCTTTTTGGTGTAGAATTTGGATTGTGTGTTTATGTGACCATTTAAAAAATTATTTATAACTCAAAAAAGATGAAATTATATGTAGTCAAAGTGGTGATAACTATTATTTGCACTGAACAAATGCTGAATGGGAAATAGCCTTTTTAAGAGAGTGTTTTATGTTCTCACTAAAATCAAAGAGACTTAAAAAGGGTTTATGTTATATTATGACACTTTCATTTACTATGGAACTACTTGATTATTTTAACTACCGAGCTTGATTATTTTATGAAACTTTGTGTATAGCAGGCTTGGCCCATGATCTTACGTAGGTGCCAAAAAGGAGAAACAAATTAATACATAAATTTAAAGTATATAAAAGATATGTGAAGAGTTGCTCCCCTATCAGTTTGAAGTAAACGTTGCAATAAATCCCAGGATCCTCCGGAAGAATATAGCCATACTGAAGATAAAATATATACATAAATACAAGGAGGTTAAGAACTTGCTATATAAAATAGTCAACATTGAACAAATTATGTATTTGCATTCACTTACCAGATTTCCCCAGTGCAGCTGCAAATCACTATATGACTGGAATGGAGAATCGGGTGGAATTATGTGGCTAATGCTTATGATCTGACCCATTTTCATGCTGTGCAGAAGTAAGAAAAGAAAACTAAAAAATAGTAATTCCATGCCATATAATGAGATAGAAAACATAGTTACTTTCATGACAGATATGAATTGTGCTGGATGATCCTACAGTCCACCCACACCAGTGAGTGATTTATAGCATTGTAACTTAACTTGGCTAGTGAAACAATTTGCCTATTTTACAGGAAGTAGATCAGAAACTGAACTGTACTCTTTGTTTATGATTTAACAGTAAAATTTTATCTGCTACAAAGCTATGACATTTTCGACAGTCTCCCATACAGAAAGAGCTGGTAATGCAAATTTATCTGTAGATATCACCTACAGTTTGATACAGGGAGAATAGATAGAATGGATTTTCCTATGGAAATGTGTAAAGATTAAAAATAGTATGCAATAAAAATAAAAATACAGACTTTGAAAAATTCCTTTTCAAAAAAATATGAATACAGTATGCCAATTGAATTTGTATGAACACTTATGAAAAGTCCACATTGGTCATGAATTTTTTTTCCTTGAGTAATCAATTTCCAAACTAGTCACAATTACTAATACATATTGCAGGAGATGTGTTGTTCATCTCATTAGCATTTCTTGTTGAAATATAAAAACATACCTTGGCAAAACATAGCACCAGTTACTTAAAATAGAGTATTGTTGAATGATGGCATTATTATCACTGTCAAATCTCTTTAAGATGTTTGCTGAAATATTAAATTCTTCGAGCTGAGAATAGAAAAAATCAATAAAGTAATTTTTCAAAGTATCTGCAAACATATAAGGAAAGTAAATTTTATGCATTAAAATAATTAAGGTACCATAAAAACCTACATGGCATTCATCTACTTATTATGAACTCAAAACTTCATGAGTACATTAGCTTATAACCAACACAGCACTAAGCAACAGTCCCACCAGTACAAATATTTCTCCTTGCAGAATGGGACTCTCCATCCTGCACACTCCCTAAATCTGTTCTGCAGATTCAACCAACCTTCTGGAGCAGATTTGGAGAAGACGTAGGGTAAAGAAGGAGAAAGTGTCATGAATAATAAATAAACCCCCAATAGGATGCAACTTGCAGGCCCAGTTAAAATGCAAGTTGAAAACATTGATTTACTCCTGTACCTCAGGTGGTGGCAGACGTACTGTGAAAACTTCGATACTAATGCAGAGCTGAGTCTCTGATACATTGATGTCCATAACTAAAATAAAATTCATAACGTTCAGCATAATTATATCTTTTCACCACATGTACATATAGGCAAAAACATTGTGCTTAATTTTAAATGAAGTTTCCAACCAACAATGTACACTATAGGAATCTGGCAAATGCAAGAGCTTAAGCACGTAGCAAATAGCAAATAGCCACCCCGCTTTCTCTGTGTAGCCCTAGCACTTTTCCTGGCAAAAGGGTTGTTTGCAGCAGCTACAGTTGTTTGAGTTATAAGGGAATTTGAACCCTTGCTTGAGGAAAACCATAGTGCTTATGGTTCCAGACATGAATTGTTCTCCTAAAGGTCACAGAATTAGTAGCAGTGGAGGGGCACTCTAGGTTTTTCCTGGTAGTGTACTTGTGCCTTGTGTTGGGGAGTGACATAGGCATTCCTATCATCACTGCATGTTGACAACTGTCTTTCATGCACACATTATGTGCAGTCATCTTATTGGCCTCTGGTTGCCACTTGACAATGGGAAGTATATGCATAATCTGCCTTCATGATGACTGATATACCAGGCGTTTAAAGATACATGACAGGATTCACCTAATAAAACCCATCAGCAAGGGCTTCGGCATGCCCAATGTGGGGCTTTCTCCCCTCCTCAGCCCCCCCCCCAAATTGGCTCAAGGGAGGGTTGAGAGAACCCCCAGTGTGTGGCGGGAGGGGAGAGGGATTGTTCCATCTGGCAAGCTGATATGCTTGTGCAGCCTGCACATTTGTAACATTTGTAGCCTGACATAGCATTCCACCGAACAATATCTTCATCAGGTTCCAACAAAGCAAACATAGTAGAGGTTCAGCTGGTGAACCTCTGTACCTGGATTTGATGCACAAATGATTCCATTATTTTTCAACTACACTGACATGAGTACACATATCACCAAAATAATTTCAGGTCCTGAGAGGGCAACATATATTTTCTTCAATCAATATTGTACTTACCAACTGCATTTTGCTTTCCCCTTTGTGACAGAAAATCTTTCCCTTAACAAATGGAATTGGTACATATTATAAAACAAATATCCCTGCTGCCTTTATAAAGCCTTTACAAATCAGTATTTTGGAAAGGATCTGGTTTCTCCAGTCTAAGGCTGCCTCAAAATAGATTCCTTATGCAGTATAAAGCTTGGGTTCTCAAACATTTCACCCCCAGGGTCCACTTGAGATGACTAGAAGTTACTGAGACCCGCAAGACACAGAATGGCGGTACAGGAACAAAGCCAGTAAGAAAATGGTGCTAAATGGAAGCAGAGTTTGACATAATCCGTTGGCAATTATGGATATCATTTTCCACTGATATCTAATCCATTTTAGGAAATTCTTTGTCACAGTATTTTCCTTGTGGCAAGGTGTTCCATAACTTAGCTTTCCCCAAGCTAAGCACAGACACTTGATCTTGAGGTACTATGACTCAACGTCCCAATTTTAGACAGAATTTGCTGATCCAGAGAGTCTACTAAATCAGGGGTTGTCAAACCTTTTGGACCAAGGGACACATCTTTGATTTTCAGAGAGGGCTGAGGGTACCAGTCACAAAACCTTTTATCTCACTTTTTAATTACCTTCAGCACCTCCTCTGGTCCTTTGGGGGGTGGGAACTATTCTTACCTCTTCTCTGTCTCCTGGCCATCTTTATTCAGCATACAAGGAGTTGGTGCAGGTATTGGTCCCACCAAAAGGCTATAGCATGGCTAGAGAGTGGGGCAGGCAATTGAAGGGGCACTGGCTAGGCTGTGCAATTCAGCCCCACTGAATGAAAAATACAGTATCCGGAATGGTGTTATGGCAATTCAAACAAGCTGACAAACCTGTCTAGGCTTTTCTTACATAGGATTTTGTATGGAAGTGAATACGTTTTATTTCTCTGAGTTGTGCTTTATCTTCTTAGAACCTGTTAATGCACAACTGTCATGTCAAATACCATTTGACAGGAGTTCCAGTAGTGAACAAGCAGTGTGTGGTCTGATGAAATATGAACAAAAATTCTTGTTCTAGTCATGCTATGCAGTTTAGCTCAGTGCTATTCAGTCAGTGTCCCATGGGAACTTCATTCCTTTTTCTCAACTCTCCCAAACTAGTTAGTACTGGGGAGGTGACTGCCTAGATCAGAAGGAAACATGCATGGGTATTATAAGCATTTTCTAAAGTAACACTTAAAAATACCCTCAGAATTACTTGACAAAAGAAGATCTAAAGCTAGCAAATTGGCAATGTATGAAGAATAGAGCAAATATATAACACTACATAGGACTGTGATTGTCAAAGGTTCATAATAAATACCTTGTATCAAGAGATGACCAGCTTGGTTCCAATTAGGAGCAAGTTTGGCTATAAGTGTATAGGACAGGCAGGTTTGAAAGACAGCTGGGACAACTCTCTCTGGCATTGCCATCTAGTGTGATAAACCAAAAAGCAAAAAATAATAATTCTTTCAAAATATGCTAATCATACAGCATATTGACACTATATGAAGTTGATTGATCCATGCAGCTCAGTACATTCCACTCTGTCTAGCCACAGCAATTCCTTACCAAAGGACCAAACTAGATGGGGTGACCAACAATTGCAACTGGCAGTTGTGGGATAGTTTTCTGTTTGGTAAAACAGATGGTTTGGAGGACAGGATACAGATCAGGACCACAGTGTATGGAGAGAAGGGATATAACCCACTGCCTCTGCCATGGTTTTTATCTTGATTGCCTCCACCAGGGAGGGGGGGAGCTGTTATTTGCAGGAGGGAAGCTGCCATTGGCACTCTTTTGGGGGAGATAACAGCTGGGCAGGTGACCTGTGGTGGGGACAAAGGGTAAAATCTTATCTCCCACAATGTTGGTTCCAATCTGAGTTGTTATCTACTAAATAAAAAAAATCATTTAGTCCCCAGTGATGTGATTGAAATATCTAGTTTTGCTTTGGAAAGTGCTAACAAAGTGCTAACACGGCTTTCCAGTGTGCAGTAAATTACAAAAGTTATTTTTCTTGGTTCAACTTAATGTAGCAGTGTTGTATACTATTACAATTGTATAACATCTGTGCTAAAAAGTGAAGTGAAAAAGTGAGCTCTGTATTGAGGTACAGTCCCTCAATAGCCATACATTTTCATGTTTTCTAATTTTCTGTCATTGACTGGTTGGATCCACAGAGGAACAGTGGGAGAAACCAGCTGGGGAACCATGAAGGGAAGAAGACTCAGAGTCCGACTCCAGAGAGTGGTGATGGGGCAGTGATGAGTGGTCAGATGGAGAAGACTGGGAAGGGGAGGTGCTGGAAGCTGAACAGGCAACAGGGCTTAGTGAGCTGGGAAAGTGTGTAACAGAGAGAAGTTCTGAATCAGAGGCAGAAGCTGAAGCAGGAGGTGGAAGGAGAGAGGCCAAGAGGCAGAGATGAGTCAGGCTGGTGAAGTGTCATGGGTGTCTCCTGCTGCAACAAGCTGCCCTCCCTCTTGTCTCCCTGAACCAAAGGCAGGAAAAGGATGGAAGAGCGATTGGTGATGCACAATTACAGTCTCTGATTGCTTGAAAAAAAACCTGGAGAAGAGGGGACTTAGACATCTGTGGGAAGGCAGGGAGCTTCAGTCTCAGCAACTGCTTCATGGGGGCAAGACCTACTGGAGATAAGCTGCTGTACTCATTAGGCCTGACACTTCTGTGTCAATCGTGTTTTTTGCTAATAGAGATAGCTCCAACTTTCACTGTGTGATTTACTGCTGGCTCACTCCCGAAATTTGCCCTTTTCCTTCTCATTTTTTCTACTGAAAATTAGTGCTGTATTGACAGATAGCAGATCATGGGGCAGAAACCTACAAAAACAGTTTTCTGTTGATTTATACTAATAGCAAACTCATTATCCAAGTGCAGATTCTTTTGCAGCCAAAACAAGTTTGGGTGAACTGGTGAGTCATTGAACTGGTGATAAAAAATAATCAATTTGTGTTACTACAGGCAGTCCTAGGTAAACTCCCTTCAGCCACTGGACTGGGGATTATAAAGAAACGTTTTCAAACTTTTCAGAGAGCTAGGCTTTATGGGAGGTATATACATTTAGCAAATAAACAAAACAAATTAGTATATGTAATTGTTAAACAATGTAACCAGGGTTAGAAATAAATTTTTATTACTTACTATAGATCTGTTTTTCTCTATATAAGCTTGAAATTTTCCTGATTTATATAAGAGTATCTAAAACAAGCAAAACAAATATATCACAGATAGATACTGTTTGGATACATTTAATGAAGATAATCTTACATTTTTGGAGAAAAATGCAATTGGTCTCAGTCCCATATGTAGGAATGTTGAAATTTTCTCTAAATGAAAAAAATCACCACAAAGATACTATATCATTTGGTTTGTTCATGACAGTTGTTTGTCTTCAGAATCTTTCTAAACTCATGTATTCAAGGGAAAGAGAAGATGGGAAGGCACTATGTTTAGTCCCCTTGTGACTTCAGGATAAGACCTTTCCAGAGGGTGGCTGATAAAGGCAACTCTGTCAAATGCTAGGGTTGTATAACAAGCTTCTATGGACTGGAAAGTAAAAGTCTAATCTTAAAATCAATGTATCAATCACATAAATTCTGCTAACAATCTAGATTTAGATTTTTAGATTTTTATAATCTAAATAATTATTATAATTATAATTTTAGATTTTTATAATCTAAAATATAAACTTAGTTGGTCTTTAAGGTGCTACTGAAGGAATCTATATCTTTGTAAGCATGTACATTTGCAGCCCTGCTAAGGAGCCTCATCACTGGCTTGTTCTATGGTATAATATGAGATAGAAAGAATAGGGGGTTAATGTCGCAGATTTAGGGGAGCGCTACTGGTTCAGTCACTTTGGGTGCAGAGCTTTGGGGTTGTTACAACTAGGTTTTAGTTCTCCAGGTCTTGGATGGGGAGTGGCAGTTTATTTTAGTTCTCCAGGTCTTGGATGGGGAGTGGCAAACCCTGACTTCATAAGCTCAGACGTAAGTGTGCTCAATATCTTGTCCAGGGATTCTTGAACCATCTAAACTCTGAATTTATATATAAGTTACCAGAAATATTACTACTGACCGTCATAACCACTGAAATTTGATTCAATGTTCCAGGAACAGGTGAAGAAAGCACATCTTGATGCAGATGCAAGAGTTGCCTAGGTAAAGCATTCAAAATTTGTCACTAACCTCCATGATTCCATACTAGTAAAGCTACAACCCAAAGTACACTGTGCTCTACATTTTTTCCCCTTTTAGTAAACATTATTTAAGATGTTGCTTTACTGTCCTCTAAGTGTTCCTCAGAATAACTGGTTATTAACTATGTATATTCTTTAATTCCATGTATCTTACCATAGATATTACCCATGGAAGTGAAGCACAGTTGATAATTAGCAGAAAACAAAAATCCTAGCAAATGCAATTTCATATGTATGAATGCAACACCTGATTCTATGTGTAAATTCTACTGGCCCATTCTTAAGACCTGATGTGCCAGCAAGCACAGCAGCAAAACTGTTAAAAACCTGACAGGTGAGCCATTCTATTGCAAGTAGAGTTGCCAACATACAGTAATGTTAACAAAATTATAAATTGTGTAATCTCCTTCCTGGAGATACCTGGGGAATTCCAAAGGAAACTAATGTATATATATCTATTAGATTTGTAGTTTTCTAATATAAGAGTTGTATATGATTTCTTCATTCTTTGGTCCACGTGGTCTGAGGCTAGGCTACATTTTTTAGAGGGAGACTAAATCATTTGAAGTGATGTATATTGTGACATTGTAACAAAATCTTTATTGAGTCTTAAATACTTAATAATGTGTATTCATTATTGACTGGGTGCCTAAAACTGGCTTTAGTCAGAGGCAGCAAGTGCTTTATACACTCAGCTTCTTCTTATAATTTTGGCATTTATTAGTGTACAAAGCATCTGAATTGTGAAGAAAGAATATCAGAACTTGAGCTACAGCAACTCTCTCACAGCCACAACATAGTGTTCCTTGGCTCAGCAAGCTGCAATAGGGTTGTGAGACCCTCTGCAGATAGTTTCAGTGCCTGTGATTAACCATGATAAGCAACATATATGTAAAAACATCAATGCATGCTTTCCCCCCAGCATCATCATTACCCCTTCTGCCATGTGTCCACTATGAACTTCATTAGGATAGCAAAGGTGCGAAAAATACAACAAGCAAATTTCCTTTACCTGCACATCATCCTCTGTGCTGTTCTAATTTCTGTTGCTGCCAACTGAGAACTTAGCGTAACCTTCACGGCACAGAGTTTTCGCAGATCAGGCAGACTGATGAAAAACAAAGACTGGCACGTAACGTCATTCATATTGCTTTGCTAGCCAGAAGAACTGAGTAACCTCTGACCTATAACAAAGTGGAGGGGGGGATGATTATCAGAAAGGGTACATATAGTATATTCCTGCGTATAAGACTACTTTTTAATTCAGGAAAATCTTCTCAAAAGTCGGGGGTCGTCTTATACGCCGGGTCGTATTTCTTACACGGTGAGTCTATCCCAATTTCTATATTTTAACTTGGAAAAGTTGGGGGTCGTCTTATACGCCCAGTCATCTTATACACCGGAATATACGGTAGATAAAGGCAAATTAATATAAGAAAGAAAGAAAGAAGAAATGTATTTATTTATGTGACGGCAGCTGCAAGAATACTGATCGCTGCATATTGGAAAAAGCAGGAAATACCAGCAATTAGTGAGTGGCAGGAGAAATTATTTAGCTATTTAGATCTAGCGAAATTAACAAATTCAATCAGAGGTGGTAACAACCAGAAATTCTTGTTGACAGTTATGCTATTACAAAATGACAACACTAGCAGTTTAATTTTCTTGCTGTTCTTCCCCTACTTTCCCCCCTTCAGGCCTAATGCTGGCAGAAAGATGAAAAACTTGAAAAACGGGAATATAATCATGCAACCTTTCTCTTTACAGAAGTTGATTTTGGGGCAATCTCTTTATTCCTATATTACTTGTTCACAATATCCAGTGGTGGTTCTTATATATGAGTGGACAATCACAGATATTCCGCAATCCTACCAATGGGCATGACCCATGGCGTGGTGACTGAGGAAATACAATGGGCACCGAGGCTGTTAAATTTCAGGTGTCAACTACAAACACTTTTGCTCACTTGAGCTTTTGAGATGATTCTTTTCCTCAGTTTTTAACAATGTTGCTATTGCGCTGCTGTATAATGTTATGTTTAAAGTCATGCTGCTTGTAATTATTGCATCCAGCTTGTGTGCTTATTATCACATGGTTCCCTGCCCCATCAAGAGGAAGGTTGGCATATAAATAAAATGGTAATAATAATAATAATATATTCCGCGATACTCAGTTGTGTCCATTCACACATTCAGCTGCCAGTCACAAAGTGAAGATAAATTGAGGGATTCAGCTGCCTGTGTGAAGCAGGCCCCTGTGGCTTATGGATGCCTATTGCTGTATGTATGCCACATTCCTGTTGCCAGCCACCATTTGCCCAGAAAGTCTAGTTTGGCTCTGATGCTCGAGTTTAGCAGGGCAGCCTTTGAATCTGTTCCAAAGATCTGAGCGTCCTGAGGTGGATCTGGGAGGGCTACCTCGAAAGGCAGCGGGGAAGCAATCGTGAGGGGAAGAGCCCCAGTGAGAAGCCGAGCGTAGAAGCCACCTAGCAAGAAAAGCGCGGGAAACGTGAGGGGGGGGGGGGGAAGAGAACGTTACACAGGCAGAGTCCCCTGGAAGCGCCCTCTGTGAGGGGGAGCAATCACGATGACAGAAAGTTGGAGAAAATGGGAGTCATGAGGGAGGAAAGGGCGCGGTTTGGAGAAGGAACACGATATATATGGCGCGCGGGGGGGGAGAAGAAGGGGTTACTCGCCCCTTCGACTTTTCTGCTGAGAAGAGAAGGAAACCGGCTCCCCTCCTCCTCCTCTTCACAAGCTTCTCAACTTTCCCATCGCAACTCTCCCGCGGGGTTTAGGCGGGAGATTGTGTGAGGGGGGAAATGACTAAGTACTTTGGGGGGGTATGGGGAACAAGCCCCCGCTTCTTGCAAGGCAGCCTTGGATGTGTCGACATTTCCTGAATCCAAAGGGCAACCTTTAGTCCTGCGAGGAGGCGTCGTCGGAATGAGGAACAAAGCAGCCCAGCAGCAATGCGACTTATCTCCTGCAGATAACCTATAATAACATTACCGGGGCCTGCCTGGCAGGAATCACAAGAGTTCTCCTTGAATCGAGGACCCTTTCCTCGTGTTTGTGTGTATGTGTGTGTGAAGGTCTTCGCAATTGGTTAAAAAAAATACATTCCTTTTTACTGAGCCTCAGTAAAACTTCCAAAGTTTTCTGCTGAACTTCCAAAGTTTCCTGAGTTTCCTGGTACAGTATATTGTGCAATTTTGAGAGGGTTTATGTTGAACACCATTGTTTCCCAAGTAGACTTAATACCGTATCTATTGAGAACATAGATTCTCAAATTTAATAACCTAGAGACCACTTCAGATGGTTGAATATTAATGAGGCCCACTAGTTACAAAATGTACTGGGACTGAGCCAGTCAATATGGTGGCAGTTGGAGATAAAATTTGGCATTATATGGTGTCTTATATATTGCTTTCAACTGATACCTAATCCATTTTTGGCAATTGGTAAATTCTTTGCCATAGTCTTTTCTTTGTAGCAAGGAGTTCCATAGCCCAGCTTTTTTCAGGCTAAGTGCAAACATTTGCTGTGATGTATTGTGACTCCCCAATTTAGGCAGAATTTGTTTATCCAGAGGCTCTTTTATATTATCTCTTCCTATCACCACATACCTATCAATGTATTTAAAAAACAAACAAAAAACAAAAACAAATCTCTGGTAATTTATTCTCCCATTCTCCAATTTGTACCCTATTCTCCCTGCCCCACAACCCCCCCTCTACAAGTGTCTTTCATCCATCCTCCCTGGTCCTTTTCTTTCTGCTATAACAGCGTTCCTCTTTTATCCCTTTCCTTTCTATTCCCACTTTGTTTGTTAATAATAAATATTAACTTCTTATCTCACTTTCTAATTTCCTTCAACATCTCTTATGGCTCTTTCTCCTCAGAGGAAGCACTTCCTCCCCTTCTTCTGCCTTCTTTGGCAGGGCAGGCTGTGGCACTGAGGCCCACCTGAAAGTAGCCCAAGTGGCTGGCTCACTGTTTGAGAAACAGTGATATAGAAAACTCCTATCTTACTTGCAACAACAGTTATACCCACTCAACCGCTTCTTACAGGTACCACATAACACGTTCTGCATTTCTAAGAACTTGATCTTTTATTGTTGCAGCAGTTGCACTTGCCTACTGACATCTGGTAGGCGCCCTCACTGTAACTCTTTTAGGCACTTGCTAAAAGCATTTCAGTTTCAGCAAGCCTCCCCTGATGTTGATGAGTGTTTGAATCTATTTATTTTCATTCTGTTTGATTCTTTTAATGTTAATGTTTCTTATTGATGTTATTATTATTATTATTTTATTTTATTTTATTTGTTTTATAAACCACTTTGAGGGTTGATTTTACAATCAAACGTTGTAACAATTTGCTGGGCAAAAGATGCCTGCATTGCAGTGGGTTGAATTAGATGACCCTCTTGCTCCCTTCTTACTCTAAAATTCTATGATAATTTTTATGAAATAAAATAAATTTAAAAATTTAAAAAGCAATACAGTAATAAGAAACACGTTTTTTTAAGGTGTCAAGGGGCTCCTTTTTGTTGCATAATTTTTTTGTTTATTGATTTTGTTTGTTTGTTATACAGTATAAGGCTGAAAACCAGGTAGCAATAGTCTAGTCTTCATTTCGCAGCACTGCGCATAGCTGCCAAGTTTTCCCTTTTCTCGCGAGGAAGCCTATTCAGCATAAGGGAAAATCCCTGTAAAAAAGGGATAACTTGGCAGCTATGGCACTGCGTGACTGACTCAACTTCCCTATGTCAGCGTGGATGTTGTGCTTTGCTTTCCCCCTTCCTAGCTCTCTTTTTCTATCAGAAAATAAAGCCGTCGCCTTGAGTTCTTGGAATCTGCGGAAAGGACAAACACATAAACAAACAAACCTACGAGCCTCTCAATTCCCACATCCCACCCAATGGGCAGCCAGCAGGGCATCTTTCCCCGCCTTCCTGCCTTGAAATGGGCGGTGCTTCGTGATTACGGAGCGGGCCGCGTAAAAGTTCGATCTGCGCGTGCGCGACTAGGCGAGGCTGTCCTGGGTCAGAGTTCCTAGTTGGAAATCTGCTGCCGCCGCTGCTCCTGTGCCCAAGGGTCAACATCTGCCAGGTTGAGAAGCGAAGCTAATTGTTGGGGCGATGGCGAAGGCGAATGCTAGCGGCGACGGTAAGCCTGGAAAGGAGCCGTGGCGGGGTTGCTATTATACCCTCGAAGAGATCCAGAAGCACAATCACAGCCAAAGCACCTGGATCATCCTGCACCACCGTGTTTATGACCTCACAAAGTTTCTGGAAGAGGCAAGTATAAGGGACTGGAAAGGGGGGGGGGCTGCTGAGCTTGCAGGCGATTTCAGTCCCGTGGAAGAGACGAAGGGGGTCGAGTAGTTCTGCACGATCATGCACGCTGGCAACTTGCTCTCAGCGAAAAGCTCCTCCTCTGGGTGTTTTGAGACGAGAGATAGATTAGATAGATGGGGACCGTTCAGAGAGCATAGAGGTGCTTCCGTTAAAGTGCTCCCTCGTAGGCGTTTTGTTATTTTTGTTGTTCGTCGAAGTGACTTTCTGATCCTTTAGTGCTTTTGAAGATGAGAAAGTTCAGTACAGTACACATAGCACATATTCCAGCTGTATCGTTTGTTTTATTGTTTAGCAACGCGATTTTGTAAGAGACACTATCATTGTGGGATGAGATTGAACTGGAATAGCTTGGAAAAGCAAGGTTGCCAAATTTATGGCAAGCTTTGCAATGAAACTGTTGTAACCAGATGCTTACATCCCACTTCTTGCAAGCAATGTGACACTTTTCATCCATCAGTTGTTGAGTAATGTCTTTGTACTAATTAGCTGATTAGAAACAGCCCACGTTCACTTCACTTTCTCCCTTATTCATCAAGGAGCTGAACTATTGTATATTCTGCATGTATATTATGAATGTGTGGCTGAAAATGTGTTTTTTGTTTTGTTTTTGCTTTTATGGGATAGCATCCAATTTCATTGTAATTACACAATGACAATAAAGAAATCTAATCTTTTCTAAGATGCTGTATTTGGAACTTGTGTATCTGTACAGTGCTATTATGCTCCTGCTGCCCTAAGGTGGGGAGAATCCAAATGCAGAAAGTGCATTTGTTCTTCTGTTTCCGGGCTGTTAACAGTTTCCCCCCAACTTTTCCTATATTTTCCTTCCCACTAGAAATCATGGGAGAGAGAAAATGAGCTACACTCTTGAGCACAATTAGGTTTTGCACAGATTTGGGGGAACCCCGATGGTTTTTGGATCTTTTAGCCAGTAGAATCCTTCAGGGTATTGTGGGGGCAGGGAGAGGCGGGCACATGATCTGCTGTATCTTGAGCAGGCATCCCCAAACTGTGGCCTTGCAGATGTTTTGGCCTACAACTCCCATGATCCCTAGCTAAGAGGACCAGTGGTCAGGGATGATGGGAATTGTAGTCCAAAACATCTGGAGGGCCGAAGTTTGGGGATGCCTGATCTTGAGCCTGTCTTCCCATCACGTGACAGCAGTGGGCCCAATCTGGGCCTCTTCACTACATCAGTCGAGAACTGGCACAGCAAGGGGCCCAACATCAGCTCTGACTGGTGCAATCACCAGTGCTGCAGATGTGTCTGCCATCCCATTAAGCCCTGCTGCTGCTGCCCAGTGGTTTGCATTGCCTTCTTAGAAAGAAGTATGGTTGGATGACTAGCTAGAAGTTGTCACTTGTGGTATGTTAACACATCACAGGGCAAGTTGTTTCCCCAAAGGAGTAAAAGATCATATTGCACCAACTTGAGAGCTTTATCGCCTTATCGCCTTTCTAGCACAGTTATGTTAAGCAAAGGATTCATGTTGGGGGCTGCAGTGAAGGACTATGTCAATAGTATCTGCAGCACTGTAGTCCTGCACCTCTTGGCAATAAAGGGGTTTGGGGTTTGGGTGGGTTTTAAATAGCAAGGAGGTCCTTGGTCCATTCATCAAACATACAGAACCTTTGCATTGATATAGACCAGGAGTCGCCAACTTTTGGGCCTTCAGATGTTGCTGAAGAGCAGCTCTGATAATCCTTGGCTGTTGTCCAGGCTGGTTGGAGCTGCTGGGAATTGGAGCCCAGTAACATCTGAAGGGCCACAAGTTAGCCACCCTTGACAGAAACTTGCTTGCTAGTTCTTGGTGCACTGATAAGAATATGGTTTAACCTTCTAGCAAACTAATTTCTGATCTTGTTCTCTGACAGCATATCTTGGTTTCAATATTGCATGAAAGACACCAGTGGCTCTTTCGCCTGTGAAGTTGATTTTATGTAGCCATTTATTTCATCAGCTTATTCAGAGAAACTGATTGAAGATACTGTAGTATGGTATGAAGACACTTTCTCCTTTTTAGATATTGTCTCACAAAACTTACTGAAGTCAGAAAAAGGGGGAAAAGTTGTTTCAAGAATTTTTTTGCCACAGATAAACATAATTGCATTCCTCAGGAATTGTGTGCAGATAACTTGTGCTAAACATGAGGAAGCTTTTAAGTTTGGGCAAAGTGTAGTGAACTTCCTCTATAGTTTAAATTGTTTACAGTAGTAGGTAAACTATTGGGACCTGTAACAAAAAATACTGCATTGTTTCTTCACTTTCTGACTGGCGTGCTCCTGTTCAGGGTCTCAGCCTGTTCCAGTTGTACCCTTCTCCAGAGTAGTATAGGCCAAAGGTCCCCAACATGGCACCCATGGGCACCACAGATGGACCTGCCAGGCCCCACTGCCCCTTCCAGTTTTTTAATTGTTAAGAAAAACAAGGGGTTTTGACTTCTCTTTTGTTACATAATGTTCCTTGTTTGGGGCTGTATTTTATGTTTTGGGGTATGTAGGTATTTTGTCTTGTGGAGGGGATTCCAATACAGTGGTACCGCTACTTACAAATTTAATGCGTTCCGAATGCACATTCGTAAGTCGAAAAAAATTGTAAGTCGAATCCCATAGGAATGCATTGGGAGAAAAAAAATCGTAAGTCGAAGCAACCCTATCTAAAAATTCGTAAGTAGAAAAATCCTATCTAAACAGCATCCAAGATGGCGGACGGAGCTCTGTTCGTAAGTAGGAATATTTGTAAGTAGAGTTATTCGTAAGTAGAGGTACCACTGTACCCGTTTTTCTTCAGTGAAATGAGTATTTTGTGGTGCCCACAACAATTTCTTACATTTGAAAGTGTGTCCCAATGCTCAAAATGTCGAGCTCTTCAATGCAAGATCCCCATTTATGCTGTCGCACCTGCTGTTATCAATTTTATTTTTCAGCTGGCACTCAACATTGTGTGTCTACTGACTGAGCTTATTCTCCATTTAGCATTCTTAATTTTTTAAACATAGTTTTTAAAAGTGAAGGGTGAAAACTATTTGGTGTGCTTCTGCCCCCTAAGCACGCTGGCACCTCCTTCTTGTTTCTCATTGGGGCCCTTTTGAGTCCATTCCTGTCAGTGCTCACCACTGAAATTTGTTGTGGAATGATTATCTAGTTGGGTAGTTGTCCCAAGGCATGTGATAGGCATATGAGAGCTCCTGTTTTTGTGGTGGGAATACTGTTTCAAGTCTCAAATGTAAACGAGGACAAACTTGTTTGCTCACCCTTTTACCTACCAGGTTGCAATACCAGAAAGTTTTCTGACACCTGAGATCAATAAGCCATCAACACCATACCTACTAAGTACGAAATGTGCACCCTGTTGCAAGAACATAATTTTGACTACTGTATTTAGGTTTCATATTTGTGTTGAAACTGACCACATTTTGTTTTAATGCCCCTATATTGTACTGACAGAAGGGTTGAAGAGTGAAAGGTTGAATTTTTGAAGAAGGAAATCTGGCAGCTGCCCCCACTGCCATTAAAACATATGGTTAAATATGTGGATAAACTTTTTTCTCTATCATAACTAAACACATAAAATAATAGGAGAGCAAGAGTCTTAAAACACAAACTAAAATGGTCAGACCAACCCTCCCCCATCTCAAATTAGCTATATTTAAAAAAAAATTTAAAAAAATCCTTCCAGTAGCACCTTAGAGACCAACTAAGTTTGTCATTGGTATGAGCTTTCGTGTGCATGCATACTTCTTCAGATATACTGAAACTACATTTAAAAGGTAGTGATATTAACAAATCTTTTCCAAGGATGTCCCCTGGTTAGCCTGTTGCATAACTTCAGCACCAAGACTAAGGACCTTCAGATGTAACATTGTTAATTGGTCACTGATAACTGGCAACATCCAGAACAAGCCTCCCAACTCATTTTTGGGAACGAACAGGATTTGGGATGTGCTGGGCACAGATAATCTGCATTTATTAGGTATTGTCTTAATCTGCCTTTCCTCCTTCAATTCTACATGTGTTGCAGTGCTCTCTTCTGAGATCATAGTGCTCTCTTCTGAGTTTGAACTAACTGTAGCACGTGGTTATGTTCAGGTTCTTTGCGTTTTTTTATGCACTGTGGTCTGATTTACATGCGAACTTGGGGGGGGTGATACTGGATGGGTTGCCCTCCTTTTGAGCAAGGGTTTGGCCTAGATGGTTCCAAAAGTGTTCCCAGATCTACGATCCCACAACTCTTTATAGAGTTTGATGACATTGCATCTGTACACTTGCTTAAAAATAAATATTACATTTTGTCTTTACGGGGTGGGGAACATAGGAAGCTGCCTTATACTGAGCATTAGTCCATTAAAGTCTTGATTGCATTCACTGAGTGGCAGTAATTTAATTTGGGAGCTTCTTCGTGCAAAGCAGATGCTCTACCACTGAGCTTCTGCCATTTCCCAATTCATTCCGCCATGGGATCAGTTTTCTTTTGTTGGATTTAACTGATACGTCACTCTTAAACAGTTCCTACAAAAACTGGGTTCTCCCAGAAGCTTACCTGAAGTTCTTCACTGAGAAAATAGGTATTGGAAGACAGCTTGCTTCAGAAAGAGCAGTTCCAAATGACTAATCTTGATCTGCATCGTGTAACCACAGATGAATGCTGTGTTTTAGGGTGCATCTAGTTTGCATGGGACAGCAACTAGGCCTGGTAAGCAAAGGCTTCAAACCTGTGTAAACTGAGACTGTATAGAGTTTGCCACGCTAAAGTAGACTTCCAGACTAATCAATATAGACCACAAAGCTTCTTGATAGTAGGAACTTTGAAAACCACTGGAGCAAGCATTTTTATTTCAGCTTGCATACAGAATTCATTTTTAATGATGACATCTAACAGAATGCTTTAGATCTGTGCAGCTGTGGAGGAAGCCGCTTGGGTGCCTGAGGCGATGTGCCCAGGGGCGGGGTGAGCCCACCCATAGGGGCAGGGCGCACCGCGGGGCCTCAGGAGTCTGCCTGCCTCCTCCCACTCAGCTGCCCTACAGCTGGGAGGGGAGGCAGTGGGTGGACCATTTGGGCAGCGTGGAGCCTACGTGTGCCCAAGCCACTGTCTCTCTCCCATGAGAGACGTGTGGCTTGGGCGCACTACAGGCCCCGCGGTGAGTGCTGCCCAGCATTTTGTCACCCCCCTCAGTGGTGACACCCAGGGCATCCCACACCCACCGCACCCTCCTTCCTCCGCCCCTGGATCTGTGCATCCTGGCTTCCACTTGCTCAAGATCAAAGACTGGAGTAAGAGTTATTTTGAAAGGCTTTAATGCTTAGATTACTGCAATACATATGCAAATTGCTGCATTCAGGCAATACACATGGTTAATCCTAAATAGAACTTCAAGGAAAGGTAGGTGCTGTTACTGGCAAAGCTTTGGAAATTCATCCACCACTGTCACTGTTGCACCCCTTTGCTAACCTGTACATAGGAATGGGGTGGACTCCTCTGAAGGCTAGTTACAGGTAGGTAGCCGTGTTGGTCTGGTATAATCGAAACAAAATAAAACAATTCCTTCCAGTAGCACCTTAGAGACCACCTAAGTTTGTCATGCATACGAAAGCTCATACCAAACTTAGTTGGTTTCTAAGGTGCTACTGGAAGGAATTTTTTCCTCTGAAGCCTGTAAGTGTTTCTACAGTCTTTATCTATGCCTGGTAGGTGGAACCCTTTGTTCCCTTCTCTTTTGATTGCTTCTTTACTTAGGTGATGGGGAAGGTGCCTCTGCCTCCTGAGAGGTGGCCAGGACTTCTGAAACTTCCCCCTCTGGGCAGATAGAGCCACTCCTAGTATCTGACAGCTCTGGAGTGACTGCGCCACAGAGAGGCTCTGTCAAGCTAGGAAAGGGAGGCAGGGACAGAGAGGGAGGCAGAACTCACAGCTTCTGTCTTGGGGACAGAGAAGACAAGTGAGAAGATTGAGGAAGCTGCCACCCCCGCCCCCAAATCCTCGCTAGCAGATTCTTTGGCATCTGGCAGAGGCTTCCACATCCCGCTGGAGCTCTTTCCTGGGTCCTTGGCCAATCCTCCACCTGATTCAGACAGCCCATTACACTGTTGCTATTCCAGCAACATAAGATCTTCATTTGTGATGTAAGGAACATATTTATATTTCCCAAAGAAAGTGAACAAGCTGAAACAGGCAGGTTCAACTTGAGCAAAGGTTATATGAAACTGAAATTACCCTGATGTCACACGGCTGGTTGCTACATTTCAATTTGAAAGGCAGCTTTCAGTTCATACTCAAACAACTCTAGAAGTCTGTGCAGGCTGCAGGCAAGACTTGCAAACTGCAAGTGCTTCATGGTTCCTCCTATTAATGTGTCTTTATTTATTTATTTAAGGTACCCATTTTACTGCGGTCTCACTTTACAAATTTGGTCTTTGACCTGGGTATGACTTACAAGACCACTCCCAAGTTTTGTGGGAAGTGTAAACCCATTGGATGTACATTAGCACTCTTGGATAAACCCAGAAATTTTTACACAGAAAGCAAATAAAAAGGAATTAGGTTGTCATTAAAGACTGTGAAAGTCAACTGGTGTCTATGATGCTGATGGAAAAACTCCAGCTTTTGGAGTATTCTGCTTTTGGGTAACAGGAGCAGGGAGCTGTGATCTCTCACTGCTCTGACCTATGGACTTGTAGGCTAAGATCTAACATTTAAAAACAACTGCTACAACAGTGTTGTAAAACATGAGTGCTGGCTTGCAGACTTGTGCACCATCATTGCATTTTTTTGCACTTGTGGCTCTCATAAAAGGTACTTGTGTGTATGCAACCAGGATTTTAAGAGGTATGTATCAGTCCTTCCTCCTCTCCTCACAAGTTTAATGCGTTAAAAGGTAGCTTCTATGCTTTGGGAGAAGAGTATATAGTATGCTTTGAAAAAAGAACGAAAAGGAAAAACTCTTTGTGTAGTAATATGACGTTGCCAAAGTCACTTGTTTATTTGTTACACTTACACCCTTGAGATTTTAGTTGTATACAGTGGTACCTTGGTTCTGGAACTTAATCCATTCCAGGAATCCGTTCGACTCCCAAAACTGTTCGAAAACCAAGGCGCAGCTTCCGATCGGCTGCAGGAGCTTGCACTCGAGCGGAGCCGCGTTGGGTGTTCGGCTTCCGAAAAACGTTCGCAAACCAGAACACTTACTTCCAGGTTTGCGGTGTTCAGGAGCCTATTTGTTCGGCAACTAAGCTGTTCGAGAACCAAGGTATCACTGTACTTAAGACATTTTATGATCTTTTATTTGTGAATTGGCCCACATACACAGCTGCTTGTTGAATGATGTATATCAGGCAAGCACAAGAATTAGGATGGCTAACCTGTGGCCTTCAAGATGTTGCCTACAACCCCTTTAATCCCTGATGATTGACCATGCTGGCTGGACCCAAAGGGAGTTGTAGTCCACAATTGCTGGAGGGCACCAGGTTGGCTACCCCTGCCCTGGAGGCTGGCTCCTGATTGGTTTTAAAATGTGTAGAATGGTGGTATTTTTGAGAACATGGTGTTTGTGTGTCAAGGGGGTGTCTTTGTGCTCCTATTTTCTTCACCTGCTTTTTTCACTGTAGCGTGGAATGAAGTGAACAGAGCTCACATTTGTGTTAATTGCTGAAAGAAGCCATTTATCATCCTAACAGAAATAAGTTTCTTATCTTTCCATGTACATCTAGTGAATACTTTCAATTCCAAGGTGTAGCAGGTATGTGAATATTTTGAAGAGATAAGAAACCAAAACATTGTTTCTACACCTGGAAAGTTTTACACATGCAAGAGTCTGGTGGGATGTTTTTGATATTGTTTTGCTTTTACTTCACTGCTTTTTCTCCATGGAAAATATGTAGCTATTCTGCAGGTTGTCTACAATATATATAATCTTTATCAGTACAAATCATCTAAGGAGGCAGAGGTCCAAACCTTAGTACAGTTCTTTGTACTAAGGAATGATGGGCTCTTGGTTTGTGACTTTGAGATCTTCTCTCAGTTTAGAAGAACATAGAAAGAGGCCACTGGATCAGGCCCATGGGCCACATATTCCAGCATTCTGTTCTCACAATGGCCAGCCAGTTGCATTTGACAGCACAGTATATTTTTGCATCTTTACTTGTGGGCTGACCTAAAGATTACCCAGATGAATGTGTCTTGTGCTGTCAAAAGAAAAACTGTTTTAAATCTGACCACATTTCTCCTTTTTAGTATTTTTAATTTTTAATATTGCTCTGTGCCTTACAATTCAGAACAGGAACCTTTCTGTCTCCAGTTCATGCTCCATTAAAAAATGGGTCACTTCATGAAATGACATTTCATTGCAGCTATTCACCCTTTTTTCAGAATAGATGTGCTAATAGGAGTTTGGGCTCATCCTCTCTGAAGAATTGTGTAAGTTACGCTTTGTTGTCCAACCTGTTTTCTGGATTCAGTTTGCTGAACGCTCTGTGAATCTCACAGCAATCAGCTTCAGCGTCGCTCAAGACCTTTGCTCTACTCCTTTGCTTGGATATTTATCAGTACTGATTCAAGGGCAGGATTTTGTCTGTCATAGTTGCACGTTCGCTTTGACTTGCATAATCTCTCTCCAGCAAGCATGCACTTCCTTAACCTTTTTGGAATTGACGGCCACATGTAATCTTTGCTCTACACACTTGTATAACTTTTTGCCCCGTTTTGCTTAGTCACTGTGCGTAAGCACTGTGTACTTTCTTCACCCCATTTTTTTTAATGCAAAGAAACTTTGAAATTTTTACAAGTTTATCACTTTTAGGCAACAAATAATGCCTACGTGTGTGTTTTTAGAATGTTGCCAGGGCATCTCCAGAAAGGAGTGGTTTCTTTTGAATGGTTTGCTATGGGCAAATAGTCACATTCATGTAGTTTCTGCTGGAAACTGAATGCTAGAGTAGATGGACCTTGGTCCTACAGGGTCTGGGGTATGCTTTGCCAAGAAGGGTGTATATTTGTGAATACTGCATAATTGAGAAAGTTGCCTACATGTTCACTGCTTTGCATATCTGCTTTCTTTCCCATTTCTCTCGAAGTCCTGAAATGACAAGACTAGGAAATGCAGTTTTGTTTTGTTAGTGTTTTCAACTGCTTTTTGATTTAAGAGCTGCAGTGTCGGTTATGTGTGAAATTAATTCTGGAACAAGATCTTGGCTAAACAAGTGCTTCAAAAGCCTGACTCGTATGAGGTGCTCTCAGGGTTAAAAACATTTTAATTTTTACACAAAGATTGTTATAGTACTTAGGTGGAGCAGCATTTACAGGATCATATAACGTGGATTAAGAACTTCACTCATCCCCTTTTATGCAATAAGAATGAGTAAAACACAGGCAGATTGGACTTCTGCACTGGCAGAGGGCCCACTGCCAGTGGGGGAGGCTGGGTCAAACTTCACAGTAGGAGTGCCAGAGAGTGCATATTTATTTAATGGTGTGTGTTTTAAACCCTGCCTTTTAGGAAAGCTTTAAGATATTTAAAACATAAAAGACTGATAAAACCATAAAATGACAGAGTAACACCACAGAAACTGCAACCTGATTTTTTTAATTCTTCAGATTATGAAAATGCAGTTACAAATCAGTTTTAATGCCCACATAAGCACCTGCACAGTTGGGGCCTGCCTGTTCCCAACTGGAATGGAGTTACACAAATATGGTGGCTTGCCAGCCAAATTGGTTTGGTTTTACTGACAACAAGCATGCTGCTGGCAGTAGGGCTGTGGAACCTCTTCTTAAAGTGCCATTAGGCTGATATGGGTGAAAGTGAGGCTTCAAGGAAGCCGGTCCCAACCTGTGCTTCAAAGGAAAAAGCCTCTTCTTTGGGAGACTTGATCAAATATTGCAGTTGTAAGACATGTTTGTGTAAACCAGCCAACAATTAAAAACACATTTTTTATGAAGGACAGTATAACGCTGAATGATTGAACTTCTTTGTTTTAATCACAGGCACAAATATATTCTAGTGGTATTTTCCTTGTGGGTGGGTGGGTGTGAAGACACACACACACTATCTACAATACTGATGGTAGTTGCAGGGCAAAATAGTGTTCTTGTGTGTGCTCAACATTTCCAAAAAAAAGGAACCATGCACATGAAAGCTCATACCAATGACAAACTTAGTTGGTCTCTAAGGTGCTACTGGAATGAATTTTTTATTTTGTTTTCGACATATGCACACTTGTTATGCATCTAATATTAGAATTTAGGGGTCATTCATTGATTGTGATTGGCAGCCAGTCTGGCTTAGAAGTATACTTTCAGTGGCTCAGGTCAACATTTTGTGCATCTAATGAAGTGGACAGTGCATGAAAACTCATGCCATAATACATTTGTTAGTTTTTAAGGTACCACAAGATTCCTTGTTGAGCATGCAATCTGCCGCAGTTCCATTTGTGAAATTGACGGCTTTAAGATGTACTGATACCTATTGGGACAGAAAGCTTTAAAAAACTATTTGTAAAGTTCATGGATACTTATTCATATGTTGTTTTCTTACAGCACCCAGGAGGTGAAGAGGTTCTAAGGGAACAAGCGGGAGGAGATGCTACAGAAAGTTTTGAAGATGTTGGCCATTCCACAGATGCCAGATCATTGTCGGATACATTCATTATAGGAGAACTTCATCCAGTAAGTGCACTTTCCATGTACAGAACGTGTGTTTCTTTTACCTGTATATTTCTCCATATTTTAAAAACCTTAATGAACATATCAAATTGGATGCTGCGGTGCAGTGTTCTGTGTCAAGTTGTAACTTTGTAATTTGGGATTAAAAATGTTTGTGCAGTGAAGCAGGTTATCAGTATCTCCTCCCATCAGTTGATGACTTTTTCCAGTGTACAGTTTATTAGTTCTTCTCTGCAAGTTTTAAGCTATTTTTTAGGTTTTAGGTTTTTTGTTTTAAAATAGTTGGTTCCTATGTTGAGGATGGCTTGGGAAAGTGAGAAATAAATAACAGTTAAGAAGCAAAATAAATAAATAAAACATAGCAATAAATTGGCACAGTGCCAGCAGAAGTTTAAAACCAAGCTTGTGATTTGGAAGAGGCTGATCTGAACACTGTGTCCAGAGCAACACATTTGTGTCCAGGGCAACAAATGTATGCCCTTCAGCAACACTTAATGTTATATCTGAACCAATAACTCATTACTAAGATCCCACCAATGCAGTTCCCTTAGCTAACCACGGTACTTATCCTGGTGGCTGTTCATTAAATTCTAGCACTAACTGAAACAGTCTTCACTTTCCTAAATTCTCTGCACATCAGAGAACATGCGTGCATGCACAAAGGTGCTGTCTCTTTTGGTTAGGTAAAGGACAAACTCTACCCAAGTCCTCTGACACTTAACAGAGGACCTGGGGAATGATCGGGATCATTTATGCGTTTTGTGCAGAGAATTAGTAATGTTGCCAAGCTATTTCTGCCAGGTATGTCTACATGGCACTTCCTGCATTCTTCCCTTGCATCATACTTAGTAAGATACAGAGCAGTATGGGGTTTTGATATTACTTCTCTAAAGCTTGCATCCAGGAGTGTGTCGTTATGAATTGAGCCCCTTCATTCAGTTACCAAACTAAAGTTTAGACTGGTGCATTTGATATTTCTAGAGCTGGTACATAAAGAAATTTGCTTTTGTTTAGCATGTGATAAACTACTGTAATGGGTGTTCAAAGTGCACTGATACTTGCTGTGTTCCATGCAAAAGTAACTTCATGACTTTAGTGCTGGAATCAAGATGCAGTTACAAAGCCCACTTTTTCAAAAGAGCCAAACAGTTCCTCCAAAATGGTTCCAGCCAAAACAGTTTCATAACACCCCTGTGTCTAAAAGGCATTAGAAGCTTTGTAGAAAACTGATCTTGGCATCAAAATATTGCTGCAAGATTTATTTTTAATATTTTTGTTTCCTTTGCTTTTTAAAAGTCTTCCACCCACACTTAACTGTTCTGTTGCTATAAAAGATCTGTTATGCTGGAGGACTTGAAAGTAGCTCATGTGCTACCAGGGAGCATTTAATCAAGGTAATGTTTATCTCTTGTGGAGATAATGTGGAGCAACTTTTCTGGAGGCAAACTGAAAATAAGTTTGGTAGAATGGAATTGGATAAGGAAGCATGTTGAAAATTATCAGCAAACACTACAAAGAAGATAGGTTACGAAATGCTTTTAGAATGTATGTGTGTCCATATATTCACTAACCGCTAGGGTGAAATTTACTGTGCTAGTTTTACTTGTATAAATAACTCTTGGTATTTTGGGGCATTCTACATTGTGTTGCTTATCACTGTTTTTGTGTTGCAGGATGACAGGAAAAAAGTTCAGAAACCAACGGTAAGCATTCCACTTTAAAGCCATCCCACCATGTTAATGTTTGGCAGCAGTGATCTGTGTTGCATGCAGTGCTGGCAGGGACTAACTAATGTTAAACATCTGTTTCTCCTTCCTGTATCAGCTGGGGAATAACAGCAAGAAGGGTGCTGTTGCTCTTGTGTCCTACTTGTGGGCTTCCCAGAAGCATCTACTGTGCCATAGTGGGAAATATGAGACTGGACTTTATGCGAGGGTGGTCTTATGTTCTACAAAATCTTAAGCATGCTAAGTGGCCTAGAACCAGCTGATGTAAAGCTTCACACAGTGTGCATTAAGAAGGTTCTGTAGCCATTCTCATGTTTCTGATTGTGCAAAAGTCTATGCACTAGTAAAAGTCTTTGCACAAGTGGAAGTGGAAGAACATCTAATTTCACTCTCCTTAAGCAACATTCTACCATGAGGCATACAGCAATCCTTCCATGAACAAGAAGGTCCCTTGGGTGGTATTCAACTAAATAATTCAGGGATTTCCCTCCTCCATGCCCCTGCCACCCCCAATTCTACTTCGAAGGGTTGGGCAAACCCTCAGGGCAGATTTAGGGGGCCTGTGGGGGGAAGGAGAGGGGAAGAACTTTTTTGCTGCACAAGGATAAACAATTGTGCTGATGGAACACCCTCCCCTTAGCGATGCTTTTAATACAACCCCTTCCTTCTGTGCACAGAGAGGCACATCTGGTCCAGCTTTTAGCACTGAAAAAGGAGTTTGAGTCAGGAATTCTTGCTTGAAAGCTTTTTCAGATATGAAAATAATACTGTTCAATATTGCAAAGTATTCTAATGCTTACCAGTACTGAACAAGGGCTGACATTCTTCAAAAGTAGAGGTCTGACCGATGAGACTCAAGTGCTGTGTTGTGCACAATGTCAAAAAAAAAGGTAGATGCCATCTAACTCAGAATTGTCCACATTGAATGGCAGTGGCTCTCCAAGGAATGTCCCCTGCCTTGAAACCCTGAGCTAGTCTGATGTGGTACTATCTCAGTATTATATCAGCCCCTTTATTCAGAATCATGTGGACTGGAATCTGAAATCGTGGAAAAACCCTGCTAGTCAGTGTGGTTAAAATTGAGTTAGGTAGACCATGATTTTGACTGTATATAATAAAGGAGCTTCCTGTGGTCCATGAAAGGTGATAACCCAGAGAATGCTGATATGGTTTACGTCTGAAGATTTTTCAACAGTTTTGTTCTGCTATCAGGGTACTTTTTCAGGCCTTGACAGATAAGCAGTTCAAATGTGAGCTGAGTGGAAAGTCTCTCTCCAAATCTTTCTGCATAGCAGAAACTGATAAGAGGATGCAAAAACTGCCCTCCTGGATCAAGATTGAAGATCCACTAAGACCATCATTTTCCCCCTGAGTCCTCTGGAGTCAAATACTTCAGAGATGCTAAGAAGCTGGGGATGATGGTGACAATTAATTCCCTCCCGTTTGTCTGCAGCGTGTGTTTTCCATAGGCATTTCTATCTCTGAACATGGAGATTGCAATTAGCTTGTAAGTGAACAGTCTGGTGTCAGTAATTGGCATGAGTTAACTTTGTGACAAGAAGTATGGGCAGGAGAATGAGGTAACTGTGCCCCTGAAGGAGCAGGTGCACAGCATGGGAGTCATTTTGGACTCACAGCTGTTCATGGAGGCACAGGTTAATTCTGTGTCCAGGGCAGCTGTCTACCAGCTCCATCTGGTATGCACGCTGAGACCCTCCCTGCCCGCAGACTGTCTTGCCAGAGTGGTGCATGCTCTAGTTATCTCCCGCTTGGACTACTGCAATGCGCTCTACGTGGGGCTACCTTTGAAGGTGACTCAGAAACGGCAGTTAATCCAGAATGCGGCAGCTAGACTGGTGACGGAGTGGCCGCCGAGACCATATAACACCGGTCCTGAAATATCTTCATTGGCTCCCAGTACGCTTCTGAGCACAATTAAAAGTGCTGGTGCTGACCTTTAAAGCCCTAAATGGCTTTGGTGGTGTATACCTGGAGCATCTCCACCCCCATCATCCAGCCGCAACACTGAGGTCCAGCGCTGAGTGCCTTCTGGCACTTCCCTCAATGCAAGAAGTGAGGTTACAGGGAACCAGGCAGAGGGCCTTCTCGGTAGTGGCGCCTGCCCTGTGGATTGCCCTCCCAGCAGATGTCAAGGTAATAAGCAACTATTTTACTTTTGAAAGACAACTGAAGGCGGCCCTGTTTAGGGAAGTTTTTAATGTTTGATGCTGTACTGCTATTAATATTTAGTTGGAAGCCGCCCAGAGTGGCTGGGTATAAATAATAAATTGTTGTTGTTGTTGTTGTTGTTGTTAAGTCTAACTAATGTATTGCTTTGTTTTTCAGGAACCTTACATTACCACTCTTGATTCTAATTCCAGGTATTGTATGGCTTTCATTTAACAAGCCAATACTGTTTTTCTTTTTTTAAAAAAAGGTATTTGCAGTGCTTTTTTTCTAGAAAAATACGTGCCGGTACTCACCATGAAATTGTTACAGTAGGTGTCACACTCTTTAACAAAACAAAACAAAACAAAACAAAAAGAGGTGCTGGTACTGTGTACCCTTGGGTTCCCCCTGGGGAAAAAAGCCCTGGGTATTCAGTGATATTCATTGCTTGTGAAAAATAAATTCACTCAGTGGAATTCTGGTTTCTCTCCGCCCCCCCCCCCTCCATTCCCCATACACCCGCAAAATCTGCTTGGAGGCGGTGCCACCCAACCCTCCTGACAAGATTTGAGGAGCAAGGGTGTGAGGAAAGAGAGGCCATGTTATGCAAGTGGAGGTTTACTCGCTCCGTGTTGGCTTTCACCTTTACTAAGTAATTTTGTTACATTTTCATGATATATATTTTTTATTACCCTGCTTTACAAATAAAAACAAGAATAGCTAAAAACATAGAAAAAAATCATTAGAAAACATTAATATATACATAAAAATCTGAAGACGATGGAAATGGGGTCATATTTGAAGTCTAATGCTTGCATGTGTGTAATTGTTTATTAGCAGGACTAGGCCACATTGTGTTTCTTGAAAGAGCATCCTAACTCTGCATCTGGCACATATTTATTTGTTTATATGAAATGTATAGCTTGCCTTCTGGTGCCTGCCTCACTGCTTCAAGCCCGCTGTCTGTAACAGACTCATAGAAACTTTCCAATGCTTGGGTCTTGGGAATCTTAGGTTGCATTTGGAAGGCCACATATTTTGGAAATGTTTACATTATATTTGCTTTTTTCACTCTTACTTCAGGATAACATTTCCTAACATTTTTTTAAAAAAACAACAACACTTGTGTATCTAACTAATTCAGTCGACCTTCTGGATAAAAAGTTCATTTTGGTCTCAGTCTTTTGTCCTAAAGTCTTCAATCCAGCTATGTATTTGCTTGCATTTCCACCAGTAGTTCAGTAAAATATTCCTTAGTCCAGGTCATGAATATGAGGAAACCTGTGGCCTCCAGCTGCCAACAACCTTGATAAATTGACCATATTGGCCGGTGCTGATGGGAGTTAGGAATCCAGCAACAACTGGGGGCCCACAAATTCCTCATCTCTATCTTAGCGCAATGTGACTAAATATTAATTATAGTTTGCCAAAAATCATATACAACATTTACTTAGTTGACTTAACTATATTATCCATTGTATTTCACTTCAAAGTTTTTATGATCTGCTGCTGTCAGACCTAGGATAAAGCCTTAACCAAAAGTTCAGTTTTTCTGAAGGCCATTTTATAAAAGCTAATGGATATTTGTATCAAAGTAACTTTATTTTATTTATATTTATTGAGTTTTTTAAAATACAAAAAGAAGAGCCAAAAAAGTACATCCTACCCAAACAAAAACATACAAAAATACACTATTATTTACACAAACATAAATCCTTCCCGCCCCCAATCTCTTCCCACCACCACACACCTCGACTTCCCTCCACATGCACACCACGACTTCCTTATTGTTTAAGTTCGATATAATCATTGCACTCTTTAGATTTTGGATTTTTATCTCTTTATAACATTCCTAGATAATGTTGTTCTTTCCACTTTACTCCTTTAATCTAAACATAACAACATATTCTTTATGGAACAATATTTGTCCATGTATTCTTCAAAGCATTGCCATTCTAGTCTGAGTTTTTGGTTTGTCTGCATTCTGATATATCAGAATGTATCAAAGTAACTTTTTGTTTCTTCTAGCACATGGTCCAACTGGGTGATTCCAGCTATAGCAGCAATTATTGTGGCCCTTATGTACCGTTTCTACATGATGGAATAATCAACATATTGAGAAGCTATAATGGAACAGACTGTTTTGGGAAAGAGAACCAAAAAATGCATCCGAACCTTCACATCAAGACAGTATCTGAGAACAACTTTAAAATTCCATCCTACTCTTTCCCAGAAAGCCAAAATAGGTTGCTTCAGCAATGCACTTTTTAACTCTGCCTTTTACGTAACTGTTTTTAAGTGCTAAAAATTCAGAGGTCTCTTTTATATCATAATGTTCATCAATTAACTATCTGATATTATCACAAGGTTTCTTAAGAATAAGACCACTGATTTTATCTATGTTATCAGTATGAGACAAGGACACTAATGCTTAAGGCTTGTCTGGGTTTTCTATGAGTTTGTTGGACTTCTTTTGCTAAAACAGTTAGCAGGAGGTTGTGTCTATGCAAATTCCTTCCATTTTTTTTTGCCTTCATTTAGAATTTTCTAATGCAAGGACCCACTTTCCATCAGTTTCATAGGTATAATTTGTATATTTTCTTCTCCCCCCAAAATCATAGTAAGATTTTGGTATGGAAATGAGACTTAAGGCATATGTATATTTTTTCCATTTAAAACACCATATTTTTCCGTGTATAAGACGAGTTGTTTTTATTTTTTTTAAATGCTTAAAATTGGGGGTTGTCTTATACACCAATAGTTGAGATTTTGGATGGGCAATGGTGACTGCGGCAAGGTCTGCAGGCAATTGGGCGTGCAATTGGGCGTGCGACTGGTGGGCAGACGATTGTTGGCTTTGTCGATGCGTGCGATTGTCAGCCGTGGTCAGGTGGGTTAGGCCCCCAAAAAGCTCAACAACTCTGGGCAGTCTCCCCCATTTCCTCAATTTGGAGTCCCCCAAAATAGGGGTCATCTTATACACGGAAAAATTATGGTAGCATGATTCCACTAGGTAGCATGGCCAGTTCCAGCCCCACAATCCGTAAACAGACCCCTGTGTTGCAATATAGACAAGCTGAACAATATAACACAACACAATGACCAATAACAATGACGCTAAACACTATTTATAGACTAATACAAATGACCAGAAATTACAGCCAAAGTCTCTAAATCTTCTTCACCAGTCGCTGTAGAATAATTCAAAAGTTCAATATATACATAATCTGTCACCAAATATTGCTGGAGCAGAGTTTCCAGATAACCAATCTGTTTCGTTCTGTGCTTCATCAGCCAATCTTGATCAATTCTTCATCAACCAGACTACAGTATCATATGAGCACTGATCCAGAGCATATTTTATACAGCGTTTGTATTTGCTTACGTGTAAGATTGGCTTGTTAAGAAATTGAACTGCATCCTTCTCATATTAATTCTTACAAGTCTGGCTGTACGTATATATCAAACTTTTGAATTATTCTACTGCAACTTTTGAATTATTCTACCGCAACTGAAGAAGATTTAGAGACTTTGGCTGTCATTTCTGAGCATTTGTATTAGTCTATATATATCTGGTTGTACTAAATGCTGCTGATCGGCAACAGATTTCCACTCATCACAATGGAACTTTCCCCTCTACTGTCCCTTTGCAGCCCCTTGTGCACCCTCAAAATTTGCTCCATAAGGTTGGCTGGACCCTGCAGAGCAAATTTTAAAGATTCACGAAAGGGAAATCCTGTTGTAGGAGTAAATCTTTTACATGCAGCATTGGAGACAACCCATAGCCTGGCCTACCAGAAATTTTGTTAAAGGAATAAGAGAGGGAGAAAATATTCAGGGAGGAATTCCACATAGCTTGGCTGAAGGAAGGATCTACTCACTCCTCCCTCCACCTTGCACTGTTTCAGGGTGGGCAATGCAAATGGGGGGGGGCATTGTGCTTGCGGAAGTCCTTGCATAGGTTTCCACTGGTTAGATTAGTTAGTTGAATGTGGGCCCTGTCTTTGATTTTCCATTGCCTATGTAAATTGCTTAAGTCTAAATGAAATAGAGCTATTTTAATCAGAATCCACATAATTGTGCAACTCTTGCTTAATTATCCTTAATTAACTTGATACCTGTCTCTGATTTCTGTGTGATTTCCAAGTCCTGCGGAATACAAGTAAAAACATATGTGACCTTCCTGTGCCTGTTTATTTTGATGAAATAAGGGAGTGAAAATCGGTAGTTTGCATCATGTGCCCATTTTTGTTTTACTTACCTGTGTGTATGTCACTTGCTAACAACACTTGCATTGGTCACATGGAAGATACTCTGAAATAAACTCAAATGTTTACTTTATTTTTGTTATTGTCCTTTATCACCAAGTTGTAGCATCCATCCAGCCTCAAGCTCAGTTGATAGTAATGTAGTAGTTGAATGGGTCATAAAGAAATATGAACTGTAGCTAAATCAACTGCTGTACGACTCCGAAATAATATTGAATTCGCCTAACAATGCATATCTAGATTTGTACTAACAAATGTTTTATGGAAGTGCTTTCTCTACCAAAATCTAGAAAATTTCTATTTAATAGCGATCTCAGGGGATTAATATTTCTAAACCGATCATATAGTAGGAACACCATTCATAGTCTTGCCGATTGAAGGCCTTTCTGACCATACCCACAGGCACCTGAACTGTCCCCTTGTACAAACTAGTGCTTCCACTTTTAAGTTCAACCATTTCAAGAATTATCCCTAGATGACCTAAATGCTATTACCGCTTGGCTGGTATTCAACTCTCATTTAAATTATGGAACATGACTAAGTTAGGTCTATTCATTTCAATGGGTCTACTCTGAGTAAAGCTTAGTTGAATACCACCTCGTATGTTTACAGTATTTCATATTAATTATCCAGAATCTTCCAGCCTACTGTTTTCATTACAATTACTGATAATGTTATGGGAAACGGCCCTTCATCTGAGAACATTTTTAATATAAAAGCTCAGAGAATTGTGGGAACATGTACAGTAGTTCTCCACTACTGCCAATGACACATTCATGTTTCTCCTGTCCCCTTATGTAATAACATACTTTGGCCTTTTATGAGAACTTGGTGCGCACCCAACCCACTTGCATTCATTAAGAGCACTTCCACCCACTTCTTACTGGAAAACTTTAGTGTTGGGTTATGTCTTTGAATGCAATCACTAGTCAAACCTGTTTTCAGTCTCTGGTTCCAACAACCTGATAGCAACAAAGCCAGCGTTTTCTCCTTGTACTGCATTATTTCCCACAGCTCAGAATAGAAAACAGAACAGGTTTCTTGGAGCTGAAAGTATGTACTGGGAAGTTTTTTGATGTTTTTTGATGTTTTTATATGTATGGAAGGCATCCAGAGTGACTGGGGCAACTCAGTCAGAGGGGTGGAGTATAAATAAAATTATTATTATTATTACCCCGTATTTTCATTGACAGCAAGACCAAACATCTTGATTTCAGCTATGTTCACACATTTATTCTGCGTCTGGTGCGTTCCCACTAGTTAGGGAGGCAGTGTACACACAATGTTACTCATAACCCCTATCTATCCTATACCTATTCTATTCTTTCATAAGAAATACTGTGTTTTCCGCAAACCAGCTTTGATCAAAACTGAAAGGGGGGGAAAATCTAGCTACTTTTTAATCCAGTAATGTTTCTGCATAGGATTTCTGGGAAGTATGAATGGGCTACCCTAAAGTCGTTGAATACTTCTCAAATAAATAGGCACTTATATACCGCTTAATATTTTAAAAATCTCTTAAGTGGTGTCCAACATGAATACAAAAAACAATGTCATTAAAACAAACATAAAACCCAAAACCAGTAAAACTAGTATAAAAGGATATGAAAACACAAATCCAGATAATTCAAATAAATAAAAACAGAGCTCAGTCTTCTGGATCATGATATGTCTCTGCAAGACATCTGAAGCAACTGATGGTTGCTTCACTTATTGAAGGGCATTCCACAGGGGCAGATATCACCTCACAGATATCTCTGAAATGGGGCAATCTCCTTTAGGTCAATATAGAATTTGTTAATTTTTAAATGTGCCTGTGCCATGCTTCCAGGGTACCTTACAACAGAGTAATAAAATGAAAGTGATGATGATTGAATAGCCATATAATCCTAAATCTTGATAATATTTCAAGAGAGGTATGGAAATGCTAACCCATGAGGTACTTTTAGCATCTTTTTTGATCTGTGGTGGTCCAAAGGCACTGAGAAGATTGTGGACATAAAACAGGGGTCAGCAAACTTTTTCGGCAGGGGGCCGAGCCACTGTCCCTCAGACCTTGTGGGGGGCCGGACTATATTTGGGGGTGGTGGTGGTGGAAATGAACGAATTCCTATGCCCCACAAATAACCCAGAGATGCATTTTAAATAAAAGGGCATATTCTACTCATGTTAAAAACATGCTGATTCCCAGACCGTCCGCGAGCCGGATTTAGAAGGCGATTGAGCAGGATCTGGCCCCCGGCCCTTAGTTTGCTTACCCATGACTTAAAACTTCCATGCACGTAACTTTCCTTGGCCAAGGTAATAATGTACGTAATTTGTTTTGGGTATGAAAATGTCAAACCCCAGAAATAACACCTCCCCACCCCCTCCCTCCCCAGCCCCAAGAGAAAGAGGCAGACAAACAACACCCCACAGAAAACCATGCCCAACAAAACATTAAAATAAGGCAAGCCCTCACCGTTGTTGCACCCCAATGAAACAGCCCAAAAAGACTGGCATCACCCCCCCCCCCAATCAGGCTGACCTTTATATCCTCCCTCCTCTAGCACCAAGGCAAAGTGGGCTGGTTTGGGGAGTTCCCTGAGCAGCTGCAACCATGCAGGTTGATGGTCTCTACAGACTCAATGGAGCCTAGTCCAGAGGAAAATGACTCCCAGAAACTACAGCCTCTTGGAGGTAGCTGGAGTCTTCATGCTAACCAGTCCCAGAATCTCTCTCCACTCCCTCTCTTCCAGCCAGATGCCTCTGTCCCTCATGCTTCTTGCATTCTTGGCTTTTGTTTTGGCCTCTACTGTAACTTGCCTGGAGGTTTATTTACTTTTGTAGATGCTAACTAATAGGTCAAATATTTAAATAACATGTGCACAGTTGCCTTGATTCCCACCCCCACCCCCAACGATATTTTCAAGTACATGATGCTTCTCAGTCATTGCCAAACAACCTCTGTCACCCCCTCAGAGCATACGATCCAGTATGTCGAGGCAATAAAACCACCAGGATACTATCTTCCGGTTGTGGGGGGTCCATGCTCCCCTGCAAGTCGCATGACCTGTGAGACCCTGAAAAAAGTGCTTTGGGGGGGCATTAAAGTAACAAAGGAAGTGGCTCTATGCCAGACAGCAAATGGGAGCCGGCCCTCCATCAACTTGCTGGTAGTTAGAAAGGCAAAAGCCAGCGCTTTGTGTATAATTTAAAAGCTGGAAGCAAGGCAGCAGGCTGGGAAAGCAGAGGATCAGCGCCATGCTTGATTTCTGCCTGATTCCAAGACTGTGGCTATGGGAGAAGCAAGACCCTATTGGGGTGTTAATGCTGTGAGCCCTTCCATTATAGGCTCAGGTTGTATATATGTGTAAATAGACCACATATCATAAAGGACACTACAGTCTTCACTGTCCTTATTCCGAGGGAAAGGAACCCTGGGTCAGCATCTGGAACCCCTGGAATCTTCCACTGCTCAGAGACTGGGCTGTTACGCAACAATATTTTGCTAGTACAGTATTTCCAAAAGCTATCTCAATCCTGTCTCAGCCAAGGACAGCAGCACCATATCATTAGCATAACACAATAAGTTTACTTTAGAGGACACGGTTGACACAGGAAAATATATATTACTTTGCAGTCCTGAGAAAAAAACCATTAAAAATACAAATTGAATTTTTTAAAAAGAAGAAGACTTCACCCTTCTTGTAATAGGAATTATCCTAGAAAAGCTTTATTGTAGTGATTATTAGTATTACAGCAGACATTATATGACCCCCCCATTTCTACCGGTTTTGTTCTGAGAAATAAAACAAACCACCCTCTCCCTCTTGCTTAAAAAACAACAAACAGAAACACATGAATGCAACTAATTCCACCCTTTTGTTATAATTACAGCTCACATTTTAGCATAACAATGAGCGCCCTCTCCTGACTAAATATTTAACTGAAGATTATAAATCAATGTGTGACAGTACTGTAGTATTTATTTTGGAAGTGCAAAGTCTTACATATAAGACAGAAAAATGTTGTGTAGAGGGGAAAGCTCATTTCCCCTCTACACAATTTTTAAAACTAAGAGCAGAGTTCATCACATATTTCATAATAACAGGGCTGTGCTACAGATCAGTTCTCTTGGGATGTATTGGGATGGTTTAATTTGTTGCTGATCTCCAGTTCTGACAAACCCAGAGCCATTTTCCTCCTCGCCATTCTTTGCATTCATACAACTCAGAGCATAATGATGCTTAAAAATGGTCCCTGTTAAAATGCTCATTAACAAAAATGAAAGTGTCCTCCAATCTGTTATATTTTGATGGCTTAGTTGTAAAATGGCAACATTCTCCCTCAAAAGCATGAAAGAAAGATTTCTCTTTACAAACCAGATTGGTCCCAAAGTACTATCCCAGATTATGTTTATGGAGAAATAGAAAATGAAGGGAAAGAAATCACAACAAATGGCAACCAAGATTTCCTTCAGCTTTTTTGGCAAAGAAATAGTGATTGCACAATAGTTATTAGTAGCCAGGGTTTTCAGACAGTAGTGCCAGGATGGTAGCCTCTTATTTAATATGAAGGTCAGGAAATGGTCTAGATTAATTGCTGCAGTATAGAGACAGCCAATTTCTGTGTCCTCAGGGGCTTACTACATCTTCTGTACTAAGTGCTGGGATTTTTCAGCTTGCTCATGTGTGGTGTGGTCCCGTAATAAAGTTGACCATCACCTCGCAATGAAGATGAAGCCTTGGTAGTACAAATCAATTGATCAGGAAGACAGAAGAACAACTGCACTTCTTTAAAATAGGCAGGTTGTCAGCGAATGGTCAGAACAGGAAGACTGGGAAGTGTACACTCAGTCTGATCAGCTTCTATCCGAAGAGGAGGCGGGGGAAGTTTCACTCCCCTTGTCTACAGCAGTTTTAGGAGAAAGTGTGAGAGAGATGCTATACCATTCAAGGAGGAATTGCCTAGTTACGAGATACTGGTAGTGAAGGAGGGGGAGGTGAGAGCGCAGCCAGCAGAGACCTCCCTGGAGAGTATGGGGGATCCTCCATCTCTATGCAGCACGTCGGTCCCTCTACATCTTAGAACAGAGGAGGCAGAGGGATGGGACTCCTGGGACTTCCTATTGGCACTCAGGATTTTGTTGGGGACGAAGAGGCGGGGCTCAGAGTAGCCAACATCTCTCTTTGTGTGGAGTCATGGATTCTTGTCGTGCAATCAGATGACTGAATAAAAAGGACTATAAAATACGAGCTGCTTGTTATTCTTGCCTTTGATGCTACCAAAGAGGGAGAGGACTCTCCATGCCTGACACAGACCGGCAGTGATCTTCTAGCTTTCTGCCACATGCACGAGTAAGCAATCCAATAACACCTGTATGAAATATCCACAGAGATGCCTTGCTTTTTATCTTTACAACTAAAACTGGGCAAAATGTTTTAGCACAACATAACTGAGATCTGGTAGGATTAGTGGGGTCAGATAAACAGGCTTCTTGTCCAGGATGCGTCTTCTGGACCAAGGCCTGAACATGTCCATCCATCCCTGTTCTAGGCAGATGGAACAATGGTCTGACAGTAAAAGGCCATTTCCTATTACTGTATGTGCATTATTCTGTTGTTTATATCTGTTGTGGATTATGTAGTCAACTGTCTAGTAGGATTATACATGAGCAAAAATATTGCGTTCCTTATTTTAGAATGGTCTGTTTTTCTGATTGGTAGAGAAAATAGCAATTGAGGGCCTACAGGTTCCACATCACTGCTTTAGCTGGACCAGCTATTCTGTCAGTCCAAGTGTCGGTTCAAGAGAATGCAAACTGCTGAGTTTCACGGGCCTCTTCATCAGGCTTGCATTCAACATCTCCCCCCCCCCAATCCTTTCCAATTAATTTGTTATACAAACATTTGCATGAGCATATGCTGTGTTGGAGTCACTGCACATGAAGAATGAAGGGGAGAAATAGTTTTGCATTTCTAACAGTTAGTCCTCATTAAATGTTTATGAAAATACATAATGTTTACAACAAATACATTCAATAAAGATAGAAGTGCTGAGGATCCTTGTGAATTTTTAATCTGCAAATAATGAAAGTTATTTGAATGCCTCATTCCATCATTAAATATTTAAACCATTTTCTTGTCTAAATGTCAGTGGTAATTAAAATCATGCTTGACTTTTAAATGAAGCTGTAAGGATGGCATCTTCCCTCTTGGCAATTAATATTATTCGGGTCTGAAAATCTAGGACCAAAGACCCAGAGCCACCTGTACAACTGGGATTTTCTGTACCTGTGTCCCATCAGAAACTTCTTTTGAATTTCAAGACATTTCAGGGGAAAGAGTCAGTGTCCTCTCATTGTGGGAGAGTGTGTGTAAAACAAACACGTACATACATTTTTTTTAAAAAATGATATTTATACTCTCTTTCATTAGGCACGAGAGGCTCTGAAGTGACTAACAAAAAGTTCTCATAATAAAATTTTCAGGAACAAAAATGTCCTTCAGGATTGTTCAGGTGGAGTTTCCTGCCCACAGGGCTGGTTTTGTCCTCCAAGGCAAGAGAGGAAGGCTGAGCAGCTGGATCTCACTCAGTCATAATATATCTGTGTATGCATGTGTTGTATCCAAGAGTATCACTCAGCTGACAGTAAGACTTTCATCTATGAAACAGGTGTAGCAAGTTTCAGCAGGTTCCCAGGCTCAGTCCTAGGCATCTTCAGGTAGGACTAGATACCTGTGAAAACTTCTGTGAAAGCCAGTGCAGATAATACTGAGCTAAATGGACTAAGACAGCTTCCTTTTATATAAATTCCAGCTCCCCGTCTTCTTATACAGCCCAAGGTACCTCTTGAAAGCTTCTTGTTTGGACCAAAGTTCTGCAGTGTCCTTTCCAGACCAATGTTCTGTTTCTCGTCTTTCATTACAGGAGCTTCCACCCACCCCCACCCCACCCCCTCACACACAGTGAATTTGTGTTATTGCATCTATAAATGCCTATGAACTTAGCCAACCAAAGCTCACAACCCAGTGATTTCATGGTTCACAAACATGGCAGATTCATAATTCCATATCGGTGTCCTCCTCTCTCTATTACTGGCCCCCTTTTGCCACATGACATTAAACATTGGGAAGAATATGGCCACACCTCAGTCACGCAGTTGCTCAAATTATATATGTGTACACACACGGGGCATACAATTCAAGGAGGAAATATACATGCATGCACAACGCATATACACTGAGCTGTTTCGGACATCGAAGGATAAAATGAAAATGTGACGAGAATTCTCGAATTCTGGAGTGGTTAATAGCAGCCTGACACAATGAAGAGAAAGGGCACACTTAGACACTTTTTAATTCCCACTGATATATATGGAAAATATTTAAATTCAAGGCTGCAGTGAAGATAGAGAGACTCGCCTTAAGCAGATTTTTTGATTAACATACTTTTGTAAACTCTATGGCAGAGTGCTGATCAATGACACCAGGAGTTTACCACATTTTAATGAAATTGTGACATAGATTTCTGTGGCCAGAAGGTACTTTGTGTGGTCAACTTTAACATTTATATTTGGCACAAATGTCTATTTGCCTTGCCTTGCATAGTATGAGAGAGAGAAGTAATTATTCTAGAATAAAGAGGCAGCATTTGGTTACAAGAACCAGTTGAAGGATTGTTGAGTGAAAATAGAACCACAGCACATGAAGAATTTGAGTCTAAACTAAACCACTTCAGAGATTAATGACTCTATCAATAGGTCTCCTCACAACATGCTGGTCCAAATGGGAAATAAAATTAACTAGGGCACACAATGTCCTGAAAGGATCTGTTATGATTAATCCTCTTGCGGAAGAAACTCCAGATGGAACTGTTGAAATTCACCTTAGATGGGATGCTTGAGATATATGATGGACTTCCCTTAGCAGGAGTTCTGACATTCCATCAGCATTGCCCTTCTGGTAAAAGAAACGTGCTATAAACTCTGTGGTCAGAACAGTGAAATATGTTTCCTAGCCTAAATGGCTCCTATCAATCAAATGCAGAAAAAATGGTGGCTAGCACATAGCTTTTTTGTTACCGGTTGAGATTTATTCCCTTCCCCCTCCCTTGGCTTGCTAGCAGCCCTCCTGAATCTTGATAAAGGTTGAGAAGATTGCTCCAAGTTGGCAAAATAAAAACGAAAGGATGTTGAGAGTGAGGATTTTGTTGGTGGTGTTGGGAAGGAATTCTATAGTTCTGGATACCATTTCAAGTGCAGAAGTAATCCACATTTACACAACAGAGGGGCTATGAAAACACACAGAAGCAAAATATTGCTCTTTATTCCTTTTGTAGCTTGCTGTTTGAGATTGCCTGAGCTTCTACAGGCAGGCTATAAATTCTAAAACAACAAAAGATTTAGTATGAGAGTTTAGTAAAGCCTAAATAATAGATGATGGGACTGACTGTATATACTTTATCATATGCTAGAGTGCTACAGCAGTCTCCTTTCTAAGCTGAATGGTTTGGCTTGGCTGAACATCATGCACCAGGAATGGGTGTTAAGTAGAAGAAGAGGCTTGTGCAAAGACTCCCTCCCTTGTGCCAAAGCAGCTCTTATCGTGTTGGTGTGAAGGATGCTGCAAGCACAGTAGATTACAGGGGTGAAGGATTTGTGAATGGATCTTCCTCAATCTGTTGCTAATAAAAACTAGATATGCCCATCACTACATAGCCCTATTCAGGCATTCAGAATCTTGGTTAAATAAAACTATGTGTTAGGGAGTGTGCACAAGCATGCTAGTTTCATCCTGTACAGTGTCTTCTATGTGCTGTAGAACCCTGGAAAATCAGGGTTCTATGTCATATATGACACCGTCACATGAATGAACTTCCCAGAGACCCTGCATTGGGTTAAAAGATGCCTGCTTTTCAGGTTATGAGAGTTTGAGGGTGTAAAGACAGATGAGCACTTGGTATTTTGATAAGGAAAGGGGGGGGGAGAGCACAACCTCATACCCCCCCCCCCTTACAAGAGGATGGGAGAGGGGGGAAAGGCAAGAACCAAATAGGAGACGTCTCCCTCCCAATAAGGGGATACTTCAGAAGTTGCAGATGTAAGAGGCGGCTTTGGTCGTTTGATGGGTAAATGGCAGAGGTGGGTGATGTATATTTCCATTCTTGTAGCATAAGATGTAGTTACTATGCCACAGCTAAATTTTAATGATCCATCTTGTTCTCCATTTCTCACCATCCTGACTGTTTGGGAATAATATTTAAGCGAAAGATAAAGTTTTGTGAGAGCAGAAACACACTGGCCTAGATCCGAAGATTTTACTCTGTGAACAGGAGTTTCCATTCACAGAAGGTGAGTTATATGCTCATAGAAGGATCTCTTCCGTGTGTAGAAGTCTTATTCAATTAACAGGCACTCTTCCCATTCACAGACGCAAAGCTTAGGATCCAAGCCATTATCTGCAATGTGAATTTATTAACAGTTTTACAGCAGTTACGTATTATCTGATGTATGTTATTTACTAGACCAGCCAGTACAACACATTGTGCAATGTTATATGATACCAGCCATTCTAGGATGATCTCGGCGGCACAGGGGATTGGAGGATCCCCCGTGTGTGTGTGTGCGCGCGCTCAGGCTAGGTAAATTGCATTATTGTTGTCATAATCTGAGCCTCTGAAAAAAACTGTTGCTCAACTGATGTAAAATGCAGAAATCTTGCATTATTGAGGATATGAAGTGGAACCATCTGTTACTAACCCAACCACAATTTTTTTGCATCTACATCTATTCTGTTCTATTACAACAAAATGCTGCTGTTTGTGTTCTTTTTTTTTTAATCAGGCACATAAAGTTTATGTAAAACAGATGCCCACAAAATGAAACTAGTTAACTCTTGTGCTAGAGGGGCATACCGTGAAGGGTTTTCTGGAAGCTGGTTTGGCAATTAAATAGTTTATTATACTTATTAGATCACATCCCACATTAGTCGAGTTAGTAATACATGCTGGGATTGGCAGGACGGCAGCTTTTCTCAGTTTATGAATGGATAAAACCACATTGGAAACTGTCCCCTGGAACTATGTTCGATTGTCACAGCTTGGCATTACAGCACAGCTTCTGTCCAAAATGGCATCCATCTGGCACCACAAATGAATATGAGGGAGGATGATTTGCATCCCTCAAACCAATCTCAGAAACATTGCTTGACTGCCAATTTTTATACAGTCTACTGCGGAATGAAAGCACTTTAGAATGAATGTCTCTTTGAAATGGCAGATTCAAACAATCCAGACCAGACTGTATTAGCGCCGAGACAGAATTCATGCGCTGGTGCAACACGGAGGGTGTTTCCAGTCTCTATATAATTCAATGCAGGTGAAGGTTGTGTGGGAAGGGTGGAAGCACAGGGATGAGGCAAACTATGTGGGAAAGACCAAACTAATCAAAGTGAGCGCTCGTGTTAGTGTTCCAATTCCTAAATGACCGAAAAAAATCCCCCAATCTCTGAAAGGTTCCACCCCTACAGGTTCTTTTGTGTGCAGGGGGTTATACTAGATGACACTTGGAGTTCCTTCCAACTATGCAACTCTCCCTCTTCGTAGTTCTGCTGTCCTCAGAAGAGTAGGAAGCAGAAACCCAGGATAGCACGCTCTGTGGCAGTCCCTAAGCTGTGGAATTCCCTTCCCACAGAGGTGCATCTAGCATGTTTACAATTTTTGGAAAATGCTGAAGATACACCTCTTTACCCTGGTCTTTGACACCTGAGATATGTATTTTTAGGAGCCACCCTATTCTGTGATTTTAAGTTGCTTACCATTGTTTCCAATGATGTATTTTAAATTGTGCTGGCTAGGGTTGATGGGAGTTGTAGTACAAAACATCTATATTATTATTACTATTATTATATTTATACCCCGCCCATCTGGCTGGGTTCCCCCCGCCACTCAGGCGGCTTCCAACAAATACCACCTGCTAGCCAAAGCAGCAGGTCCTTGAGTATATTGACACAAATTGGCAGGTGATAAACTTAGGTTCTTCACCGAGCCTGGTATTTTGCATTTAGCAAACCAATTTATTTTTGATGTGCCCTTCAGTTCCATTTACACTGCCATAGATTGTCTGCAAATTAGCAAGCCATTGTGCGTCCTGATCCCGCATGCTTGATCAGGACATATAATGTATTGCCGGACATCAAGTCAATAGGCAATGAAGGGGAAAGCTTAATTCAGCCTCAAAATCAATCTCAGAATCCTGTGCCGAAGCCAGCTCGGCTGTGCTTTATTCTGATAAATTAACTCTGCAACCAGCAACCTGCCCTGTCAAAGCGGGGAGAAAGCAAAAGTTCCCCAATGTGCTAGCGCAGGAATATTACAGAAAGATGGCACACAAAGCAGGAAAGAATTACAGCTGCTGTGATTTCTAGCTCACTTTCTCACACAAAGGGACAAGGCAGTCATCAGGCTGTATAAATATACAATACACAGCACTATATTCTTATGAGTTGGGAAGGGGGGGGAGTAGGCTTTGTGCTATACCCTTCTAATTCCTGGGTCCAGCAGATGTTAAAATCTAAGCAAGGATTCAGTTTCCTGGAACAGCCAGGCTAGCTTCTTGGTCATCTAAATGATTCATTAAGAAGGTAACAAAGAAAGTGGCTCTGTTCCAGGTAACAAATAGGTGGGCCCCACTGTCCCTCAACTGGCTGGTAGTTAAGAAGTTAAATGCCAGGGTTGAGAGTTGAGTTAGAGGTAGAAGCTGGAAGCAAGGAAGCAGGCTGGGAAGACAGAGGGAGAGCCATGCCTGATCTCTGCTTGAATCCAAGGCTGTGGCTATGAGAGAAACAAGACCCTCTTGAGGGGTCTTAATGCTGTGAAACACCCTCCCCCCATTGTAGACTCAGGTTGTATATATTTATAAATAATCCGTATATCATAAAGACACCACAGTCTCTGCTGTGTTTCATTCTGAAGGAAACACAAACCCTGGAACCCCTGGAATCTTGCACTGCTCGGAAATTGGGTTGGCGTTCAACAGTATCTTTAGACACCCAACTTTTCTAGGTGGTGCCTCAAATTCATCTTGCAGGTATATAAATTATACTTACTTTAAACCAGGCTCCCAGCAAGTTTTAGCAGCTAATTGATGTCAGCTGCAGAACTGGCCATTTATCACTATAATGAAAGTAGATCAGCATCTCAGCACTGGGCTGGTCCCTACGGAATGAAAGCTACAGAGCAAGGAAAGACCGGGACTAACTAGTCTTTAAAATACTGGGAGTTAACTTCTGGAAAGGCACTGTCCCGCCCCCATGTATTTCTTCAGTGCAAGTATTTAATTTTTTAAAAACTGTGACAACATAAAAGATCCAATTCATCCATGCTTTTGGAGAACCCATAGAGACTGTTGGTCTTAATAACAGAGACAGGAAGAATTGGATTCATATTTGCTCTTCTGTTCAAGGAAGGCACTCAGATTCAATGGAGGTTCCAGCTAGAGGAAGAAAGGGAGAGAGATGATGTTCACTGCTTCCCCCTTCGGCTTCTAATTCCACCTCCCATCTTGTTCCAGAGGTCCGCTGACTTGCTACATGAGGTTTTTTGGGGACACAGAGGGAATTGGCACAAAACAAAACAAAAACCCACCTCCTTTCCCCCTGAACAGCACTCCCTGAGCAGAGTTCCACCTGCTGGTTATCTGGATCTAACCCAGTGGCTGGCTCTGTACTCGACATTGCAACCCTATGCATATTTACAATAAGTATGGAATCATAGTTACAGGCAGGCCTGACACAATGAAGAGAAAGGGCACAAAAAAAGTAGCACCTTAGAGCCCAACTAAGATTGGTATGAGCTTTTGTGTGCATGCACACTTCTTCAGATACACTGAAACAGAAGTCACCAGACCCTTATATATAGTGAGAGGGTGGGGAGGGGTATTACTCAGAAGGGTGGTGGGAATGGGTGATTGGCTGATAGGTGTGGTAAACCTGTTGACGACTGTTTAAAACAACTGCAATTGATCTTACAGGAAAAAGCAAGGGGTGAGATGGCTAAAAATAGCTTTATCATGTATAATGAGATAAGAATCCAATGTCTCTCTTCAGATCAGGTCTCTCCATGGTTTTAAGTTTGGTAATAAGTTGCAATTCAGCAACTTCTCTTTCCAGTCTATTTCTGACATTCTTTTGTAATAAGGCAGCTACTTTGAGATCTTGTACAGAATGTCCTGTGAGATTGAAGTGTTCTCCTACTGGCTTCTGTCTTGTGATTTCTGATGTCAGATTTATGTCCATTTATCCTTTGGCGTAGGGTTTGGCCTGTTTGTCCAATATAGAGAGCTGAAGGGCACTGTTGGCATTTGATGGCATACACAATGGCATTTGATGGCATACACAATGTTAGAAGATGAGCAATTAAATAGTCCTGAGATGGTATGTTTGATGTTGTTGGGGCCAGTAATGGTGTTGTCTGGGTGTATGTGGCAGCAAAGTTGGCATATAGAATCATAGAACTGTAGAATTAAGGGAGCACGAGTCATGTAGTCTAACCCCCTGCAATGCAGGGATCCTTTGCCCAATGTGGGGCTCAAACCCATGACTCTGAGACCAAGAGTCTCATGTTCTACCAACTGAGTTATCTTCCCAGGTATCTGACTTGTGTTCATTGCAGTTTACTTCCAATCCTAGAAGCTATACAGTGGTACTTCCGGTTACAAACTTAAATCATTCCGGAGGTCCATTCTTAACCCGAAACCGTTCTTAACATGAGGCGTGCTTTTGCTAATGGGGCTGCCAGCAAGCAATTTCCACTCGCATCCCAGGGCAAAGTTTGCAACCGGTAGCATCTACTTCTGGGTTAGCGGAGCTCATTACCTGAAGCGTTCATAAGAAGGACAGTACGTAACCCGAGCTTCCACTGTATATTGGTTCTTATTTCTGTGTGCCATGCTTGCAAGTAAGTGTTCTGTGAGCCTGGCATGTTGGATGATGTCTTATAGTGCAAGCCCATTTTATTTTCTTATAGGAACTGGGCTGATCTGTGTGTTTATTGAGCACAGTTGGTAGAAATAGTGTCATATTGGTAAAGCTAGGTGTGTCCAAGACCGGCCAGTGTCCAAACAGAAGATTGCTCTGCAAGCTCATTTCAACATAGCAGAAAAAGGAAGAACAGTTTACATGAGAGTCCTGGGCAATCTTCTACCACCAACACTGATATCCACTTCTAGCATCCACAGGGTCCCACCGCCTTTGTAAATGAGACATCAGGTAAGGTAGAACAAACAGCAATTACATTAGTTAATGTGGAGCTTATATTTGGAAAACACAACAAGAAGGGGATATGTGCAGGCAAAATTCAATGACGTTTGTAGTATTATAAAGAAGATCTAGTATTCTAAATTGTTGACATTTTATTGTATGCATCTGAGTCTTCTCAGCATGGTCAATAGGCATAAGTCATGCCTACTGACCTCATTCAATTAACAAAATGAGGAATTTAATTCATAGAACCTTATGGTATTATAAAGCAAAACCTGAACGGCATGTGATTTGAATGCTATTATAAAAATCAAATGGTGATACCTAATGACTGAGATGGCTATCACCCTAGTTGGTCAGTAGCTCAACTCATTCACTACCAAGATTTGATGAATACTTGTAATACCGTGCATTTTATGTTAAATGAACGATGAGCTAGAAAAGGCTTATGCGATGCAATCTGTCAAAAAGCCCACTAGATGGCAATATTATTTACCTTTAGCCAAACAGAGAAACATACCAACTATTTCTTGGATACTGCAAAGTGTTCCCCTGCTAGGGCTGAGTTGAAGTTTGGAATAGTTTTTGCTAACATTTTCAGCCATATCAAAACATGTGGGGTTTATTTGGTGGCTGCATTAAGAATGGGTGAAAGTGTTCTGGCTCTTCCTCTCAGTGACATCAGCATGTAAGCCAAGTCCAACTGACTGCATCGAGCTGTGATGTCATCCTGTGCAGTGTGTGTTCCCTGACTGACTGTGATCACAACCAATCCAAGAGCCAATGAAATCTAGTTGGCTGATGTCAACCTGACTATTAAATGATACCTAACCTAATGGTATTGCTGATGTGATTGAGGAAGATGATGCAGCAGCAATAAAAAGGGGGGTGGGAGTGGCAGCAATGTGATGGCAAAGAAACCAAACTACAGCAGCGTCCATGCCTGAAAATAAAGGCAAAATTTTTCACAACGGAGGGGTATTCCTTTCAACCCCAAGATTCAAAGTAGAACATTCAGAGGAGCCCTAGATCCTACTAGGAAACAATTTATCTGTGACATTTTGCCTTACAGTCTGTAAACAATACAGAAACAGAAGCCACACACCTTTATATATATGTGAACTCTGTGCACGAAAGGACAAAGATATTCTGTACGTTTTGTATGTCTTCTTTATTGTAGCACTTGCATGAAATCCAAATCCAAACAAAGGAAATTCATCCTGAGAAGGCTGTGTGTATAAAACCGATTCACCACGACCAATCTTTGCTAAATCATATTTGCCGCTGCCACAGCTGGCTGCCAGTTTATATTAACTGCGTCAACCCAGTTTGCATTTTCTATTAACAACAATGATTCCCTACTTCCAGTATTTACTCAGCAGAATTACACATAAGCTCAGTGGCTCCACTGCCTTCGCACGGGTATGTTGTGAGGATGCAAAATGACCTTTCAGCCAACTTTTACTTCTTTACTCCCATTTTTGTAAACTCCAGTATCACAAACTGCAGTGAAAGGTCGCTTCCGCTGTTTCACTATCTGTTGTCTTCAACTATTATGGTTCTTCTAGGGTAGACCTCAATATCCACAAATACCGTGTTTCCCCTTTTTTAAGACACCGTCTTATAACTTTTTTTCCTTAAAAAAACACAGGGTGGCTTATTTTCGGTGGGATGTCTTATTTTTATTGCGTCAGCATGGTACGGTACAGCAATTTGCGCGCTGAACAGGCAGTGGAGAAGTCAGCTGAGAGGCACGTTTTTCCCCTGCGTCTGTTGCCGGTTTGCTGGCTCCCTGAGCACGCAGGAGGGGCTGAGGAGGTGACAGGAACAGGGCCGTCTTAAGTCTACCCAGCACTGTGGGAGGCAACTGAGCAGGAGAGAGGGTGGCACTGTAAGAAGGACTCAAGAACGTGGCCTCATACCAGATAATAACTCTGATCCATCTTGCTGAGGATTGACTGCACTTGGTGATGGAGGCTCGCTAGGGTTTCATGCAGGACCTTCGCAGAGCTACCTGAAGATGTGGGATCCTTCTGCATGCAGGACAGATGTTCTGCCAGTGAGCCACCACCCTTCACCAAAGGGACTTCTGATACTTCAAGGAGATGGTTGTGTGTTGCGCTCTGGATGACAGATGCATAGATCTGGAACTGGGCTGAGGTTGACTCACTGGAGCTGCTCTCCTGGTTCCAGGGTTTAAGGGCCAGAAGTATAAAGCAGCATCCTGTTTCTGAGGAGAGAGGGAGGGAGGGAGGGAAGGAAGGAAGGAAATAGGGAGTGGGAGAGAGGAAGGAAAGAGGGGAGAGAAAGAAGAGTAGGAAAGAAGGAAGGGAATAAAGAAGGAAAGAAAAAGAAAGAGGGAGAGAAGACAGAAAGGGAGAAAGAAGGAAGGCAGGAGAGGGAAAGAAAGAATAAGAACGAGGGAGAGGAAGAAAGATGGGAAGGAAGGAAGGAAGGAAGGAAAGGAAGGATGTGGAAAAGAGAGGAGAGGAAAATAGAATTTGGTAGGCGGGGAAAGTGGGGAACAAACTAACGAAGGCTGAAAAAGATGTTTCCGAAGGGGAAAGGGGGATGAGGAAAACAAGTGAACCGTAAAGAGGAGGAGAGGCAAAGAGGGGAAAGTGAAAAGGAACAAAAGGAGAAATCTGGAGAGTTGGGCAGGAGGGCAGGGGAGAGGTGGGCAGGGTCCTGCCTGCTCCCACGCAGGGCTTCCACGCCTCGTCAGTGCACGAGGCTTGAGACAAATTACAAAGGCAAACAGGGGCTTTCGGGGACGGTGGCAGCGGAGCCGGCAGCTTTCGCGCACTCGAGGCGAACCGCACTGACGGGAGAAAGGTGTCTCTCTTCCCCCACCTCCAGCACAGCGGCGAAGTTTGCTTTGTCTCCCTACTTCACGCCCTGAGGCGCCGACTTCCCCAGGAGCAGTCACCCGCCCCAGGATCGGTGCCTGGAGGATCGCTGCCTCTGCAGGACTCTCGCGTGGAGGTTTCCTTCCGCAAGCTCCAGGCACCGATCCGCTAACGGCGCCTGCAAAAGGGGCCTGCCCACATCAGGACGGAAGAAAGGGAAAGGCATCCCAGAAAGAGAAAGCCACGCCATGTCCCTTTCGACCAGTTAATGTCCCTCTCTCCCTTCGTGGAGGCTGTCAGAGTAAGCGCGGCTTCTCTCTCCCCGCCTGGGCTGCATCTCATTTGCAACAGTGTGCAGAGAGAAAGGCACCTCTCTGCTCTGTCCCGCCCCATTGTGAACCCAGGGGGCAGCGGCACGATCCCGGCTACATCCCCATGGCGGCCCTCCCTGCCTTCAAGACTGCTTTGCCAGAGGCACGGCGATCTGCACCCCAGGAGAGCACGGCATCGGGCAGCTGGCCTGGCTAAGTGGGGGGGCGCCGCCGCTCGATGGAGGCAGCTCCGCCGACACGTGGGCGGCTCAGTGTGCATGCCTCCTCGATGCGCCCCTGCTGGGCGGGCGCTGGGCTGCACCGTGCCATTCAGCCCAATGGGAAGGACGCCCCTGGGCAGGAGCAATGGCGGCTTACTTTCGGGGTACGTCTTACTTCTATTACTTATAGGAAAACCCTGCCATGGCTTACTTTTTGACTACGAATTAAAAAAGGGGAAACACGGTATATAACGATACTCGTATTTTCCACTTTCTGGATTCTGCAAAGAGAGGGGTGGGTGGGAATTAATTTCCTTGCACACACTAACCTAAGCATTAAGATTATGGTTGATGTAGGCCACAGAGGCTGTCATACCTCTTTCACTTCCAGATGAACTGTTCCCTGCTTTCCTTTTTCTGAGCCCTCAATGTAAAACTTTAGGCGCATGTATTTCAGTCCATCTTTTACATACTCAATGTGGCTAAGGAAAAAAAAAGAGAGGAAAGGTTTTGCAAGCCCTGAATGTTAATGCCAGAAAAATTAATACCGTAGTTATACACTATAATTCTAAGAAGCAAAAACTTTACATGGACAATCTTGTCTTCGTTCCAGAATTCAATTAAACTTGTCTGGTTACGGTTACACTTGGACCACCCTGTCTGAAAGTTTCCTAACCCACAAACAAGTGAATTGGGTCTAAAACTCAAATTACATCTGATCTTGAGCGTGTTTGCTCAGAAGGAAGTCCAAGGATGCATGGACAGGATAGTAGCCATAAATACGGAACCGAACAACATCATGAGCCATGTCCATTAATTTCAGCGGGTCTACTCTGAGTATGTCTAATGCTAGATACAACCCTATGAGATTAATCCTAGGTGTGAAGCAACTTTGAGAACATACTAACAAGGGGCAGCCAACATGATACACTCCAGATGCCACTGGACTACAACTCCCATCATCCCTAACCAATGACCATTCTAGCTAGGGTTGGTAGTAGTTGGGAGTCCAGCAACATCTGGAGGGCACCATGTCAGCTATTCCTGTGTTAAACCATGGTTTAGCACAAGCATTCCCAAACTGCGGCCCTCCAGATGTTTTGGCCTACAACTCCCATGATCCCTAGCTAACAGGACCAGTGGTCGGGGAAGATGGGAATTGTAGTCCAAAACATCTGGAGGGCCAAAGTTTGGGGATGCCTGGTTTAGCATAATGTGCATGGGTAATAATGAGCTGTAGTGACCTTAGGCTTGCATGCTCCCCCCTAATCCTCCCACAGAGCCAAGAGGAGTAATTAGGAAGCACTTGATTTTGCTTTTGGTTAATCCTGGTTTGTCACGTTACCTGAAGGGGCAAATCCTGGCTAACACAGACTATGGTTAATTTTAAACAAGCTAAGATGGTAAGATGTACCAGTGTCCCTTCAGCATCCTTATCACTCAGCATAAATGTATGCTGGCAATCGATACGACTAAGGTTTCTTGGCTATCAGGTGCATTTGTAAGGGTTATTGTAGTGCTTAAATTCAGGCTGCTAGCCTAGGCCCCAAGGTATTTCCCCTTTTACCTTCTTGGCAAGACAAGTGAATATGATACGTGTCAAGTGAGATGAGCAGAGTAAGTAACAAATCCACAGAGAATGTTAGCAGAAGAGAACCAGTGCTTCTGTAAGCGATGCATTCGCAGGTACCTGACCAGTTGTCTTCTCCCGCGGCGTGTTGCTTCACCGTAACCTTTTATGGGTTCACCAAAAACACCTATTACCTAATCAGTAAGGACAGGATAAGGTGCTTAGTGGTTCGTCTTCTATCAAACACTAGGTGCACAGTTCCCTCCGTTCAATCAGTAATACTATACGACCTTCTTCAACACATTACCTAGAGAGGTGGTGGTCTCTCTCTCTCTCTGGAAATCTTCAAGCAGAAGCTGCACAGTTATCTGCTGGGAATGGTCTAGCGCCAGATTTCCTGGGCTCAGCTGGGAGTGGATGGCCTACAAGACCTCACTCAACTCTTATGATTCACTGAAAGCTCACCCACCATCACTGACCTTTCCCTGAAGCATGCAGCAGCAGGAAATGTTAGAAATGTTCTAGGAATCTAGGATGCATTTCCAGTTAATATAGGGCAGCGGTGCATGGGCTAGTCAGTACCCAATGCAAAGTGAGTGACCCTTCCTCAAAAGATGCCTCAGAATTCTCTGTAATGTGCTAGGGCTCTGTGGTAAGCAGAACATGCAAGACTTGAAAACAAACCTCAGGGTGAGCTCTGCATTTCTCCAGGGCATCGCCATAGATTTTACTGGGGCTGGAGGAAGAGAACAGCTCCTTAAAAATCACATAGAATAAACCACCTGAAATGGAGAGGGAAAATAAAATGTAGGTGAAGTAAGAACCTTTCTGCTGAAGTGGTCAGCAATTAAAACAGTGAGAAATATGTTTTCCCCTGTCTCAACAACCTGTGACACCGATGCCGATCACCACCACGATTAAGTAGGTGAAATCTCGCCCAGCTTCTTTCACTGAAAGAGAAAACAAGACCAAAAAAATAAAAATTATGAAATGGTAGTTATACATGATCAGTCTCCTATAGCTCTGTTGGTTAGAGCAGGGTTTCTCAACCTTTTTTTGACCATGCCCCCCTTTCAACCTTGTTTCCTTCCTGTGTGCCTCTTATGGGCGTAGCCAAGGGGGGCAGCTGCCCCCAGTAAGTAAAAATACAAATCAATACAAATCTGAGGTTCTGCCCCCTAACAAAAATCGTGGCTACGCCCATGCCCCCCCACTTGTAGAAAGGTAGCTATTTTTTTAAAAAAAATTATAGAACATGTTTCATTTAATTTTTTATATAATTTACACAAAATACAATGACATAAAATGATAGGAACATAATGAAATATTGTTGAAGCAGAAAAAACATAGAATCATAGCGCTGGAAGGGACCCCAAGGGACTAGATGATCCTCAGGGTCCCTTCCAACTCTACAATTCTATGACCACAAACTACATTGTTGTGTTTTGCAGATATATCCAATAGCTCCTAAATGCTACCTCTAAAACTGAGAAAGAAAAAAGACTGAGACAAAACAGCTTTTGCTTTCAGAATAATGGAACATTAAAAGGACTTTACATCTGTTCTAACCCCTAGAGTCCTCGTTCCTGATCTTTCCATGGGAAATTTAGTGATGGTTTGCTGTCAAGGAAGAGCCAGGGTGTTTAACCTGTTGTTTGACTCCAACTCCCCTCAGCATCAGCCCGCATAGCCAATGGTAAGAGATGATGGGAACTGTTGCCTCACCACATATTGGAGGGCCACAGGTTTTGCTTTCACAAGGTCTATTTAGGCTAGATTTTACAAGACTTCCAGTAGCTTTTTAGTATTGATTGAGAGTTATTATTTATGCCACACGTATTGACCAAATCCTTTTGGACTAGTCAAGGGCCCAATTCTAGCCTGTCTCCAGCTTCAATTGTCTCCCACCACTCAACCTTTCACATGCTAAGCTAAAGTTGAATAAAGATTGTGGAGAAATCTTCCAAAACAGTTTTGTTTTAAATGCTATAGCCAATTGCATATATAGCAGCCAATTTTATGCCTTCGTTCATTAAATCCAGCCAGGCTTTTAATTTTTATGAAATGCCTTACAAAATACATTATTGTTCTTACGGTTGAATGGGAAACCCATAAAAATGTAAAAATGATCAATGAAGTGCTTTATGCATAACATTGAAAACTCCAAACATATAAATAATGCAGTGAGCACAATGTATTTAAATGGTAGAGCAAATACGCTGATATTTACAGAAAGGTCCTGTAAAGATTTAGGCATGAAGAGTCCTTTGAAATCAAGGGCTTTGCACAGGAAACTCTGCATAAGATTGCTGCCTGAGGAACTCATGATGAGGCCCAAGCCATAGTCCTGTCACACATTCTAATTAGGTGCTAATTTAACATTCAGCATGCAAGAATCTGTTTGTAGGGATGAGTGTGCTAACTTGGATGCCCCTCTTGCCATTCCATTTGTCCCAGTGGTGGACCCTGGAGCCTCAAATTTCAGTGGTGCCCTGTGCGATGCCAAAATTTGGCACCCCCTGCCTCTCGTGCGCTATTCTAAATCATAGTTGCTGCACCCCCCCAAGTCTCCGCGCTCTCTGTAACCAAACCAGTTGCGCTCCCCTAATTCCATCCCTGAGGCTCGCCACTCATTTTAGAACTCCCTTCCCATATTAACAAATAATCAGAATGCATGAAGAGCATTATCTGTACAGTAGTTCTGAATGCTATTGGTGGCATTCAAGCCACAATGACTTACAACTGCTTGAATGACTAGGTGTTTTCACAGAATAACTTAAGCTTTGAAAAGAGAAATAGCTGCAAGGACACTAAACCCAGCATGTAAATAATCACTCCCTGGCTTGACAGTGGCAAAAAATAATCGGCTATGGTGCAACAGGTTAGGATGGAAGCTTTATATGTCCAAGAAGGACTGTTCATCCATATGGCACGAATAACTGACATAGGTTCTTGTACATTAGTGAGTTATAAGTTCTGATGAACAAGAACTTCTGGGGTTCTTGAAAAGAGTTCTGGACTAGATGGGCCTTGCTATGATCCAGCAAAGCACTTCATATGTTAAGAAGCACAAGCACATATTCAAGATCACTTGATTTGTTGTGTGTTAATTGTCAAGAGATCTTGGGAGCACACTCTATAACTTAGGGGTCAGCAACCTTTTTCAGCCATGGGCTGGTCCACCGTCCCTCAGACCATGTGGTGGGCCGGACTATATTTTGAAAGGAAAAAAAAATGAATGAATTCCTATGCCCCACAAATAACCCAGAGATGCATTTTAAATAAAAGCACACTCATGTAAAAACACCAGGCAGGTCCCACAAATAACGCAGAGATGCATTTAAAATAAAGGGACACATAATCTACTCATGTAAAAACAAGCTGATTCCCAGACCATCCGTGGGCCGGATTGAGAGGGCGATTGGGCTGCATCCGACCCATGGGCCTTAGGCTGCCTACTCCTGCTCTAGCTTTATAAATTCAAACACAAGGATTCCAGAAAAACAACTACGTGTAGACCACATAATATTGCAATTAGGCCACCATGGTCTTAGAGCATGTGAAGACACCCCTCTCACTAGGAAGCAACCACAGCCAGCTTGATGTAAGGACTCCTGAAGCAGAAAAGGCCACTTTCACACAAATCTGAGTGCTGGGCACCTCTATTATAAATCAAACACAGCTAATGATATTGCACCACACTCAGGGTTGGCCCAAGACACTTTGCTCCGTGAGGCAGAACAGCAAATGGTGCCCCCCGCCCCAAACCAAAGTGCATGGTCAGGGATGGATTTAGGTTTAAAGGTAAAGGGACCCCTGACCATTAGGTCCAGTTGTGACCAACTCTAGGGTTGCGGCGCTCATCTCGCGTTATTGGCCGAGGGAGCCGGCGTACAGCTTCCAGGTCATGTGGCCAGCATGACTAAGCTGCTTCTGGAGAACCAGAGCAGCGCACGGAAACGCCGTTTACCTTCCTGCTAGAGCAGTACCTATTCATCTACGTGCACTTTGACGTGCTTTCGAACTGCTAGGTTGGCAGGAGCTGGGACCGAGCAATGGGAGCTCACCCCGTCGCGGGGATTCGAACCGCCAACCTTCTGATCGGCAAGCCCTAGGCTCTGTGGTTTAACCCACAGTGCCACCCGGGTCCCTAAATCCACATGGATTTAGGTTTAATGAGGCCCTAAACTACTGAAGGTAATGGGGCCCTTTATATGTCCAGCCCTTTGTCAACAACAAATTGTTGCTGTTTTTTGTGTTGAATATATGTTATATGGTAATTTATGGACCTAATCGGTATCTAAAGCCATTTACACATAACAAAACATGTATTTTCTCAAAGTAATTGATATAGATATGAGCAAACCAGTGATATTTCAGGGAGCAGGTTAGCAGGCAGGGCCCATTACTTACATCATGGGTAGGCAAACTAAGGCCCGGTGGCCGGATCTGGCCCAATTGCCTTCTAAATCCGGCCCGCAGATGGTCTGGGAATCAGCGTGTGTTTACTTGAGTAGAATGTGTCCTTTTATTTGAAATGCATCTATGGGTTATTTGTGGGGCATAGGAATTGGTTCATTATTATTATTTTTTTCAAAATATAGTCTGGCCCCCAAGATCTGAGAGACGGTGGACCGGCCCCCTGCTGAAAAAGTTTGCTGACCGCTGACTTACATCATAGGAGCCTACATAACACAAAACACTGTTGCTGTATGTAGGTTTTATTTTTTATTTTTGTTTTTTATCTTATATTTTGGAAATGTACTTCCAGGGTTTTTTTCCCTTTACATTTTTTTGGGGCCCCCAAGAGAGTGGGGTCCTAAGCTATAGCTTGTTTAGCTTATTCGTAAATCTGACACTGTGCATGCTATCCAAGGCTAATCAAGTTATTGGGTCATATGAGACAGAACTCTTACAAGCATCTCTCTCTTAAATGTAAAATTACAATAATAATAAAATAACACTTTGCTGCCCTTCCATGATAGCCAAAAGCAGTTGCCCAAGGCAGTCTCACTCTGCCCGTCCCATTCATCAACGGGCCTCCAGTCAAACAACAGTCAAACATTGTCTCAGAAACAAATTCCCAAATAATCTCACTGAGATCCCAGTAGAACATGAGACTCTTAATCTCAGGGTTGTGGGTTCAAGCACCACAGTGGGCAAAAGATTCCTGCTGCAGGGAGTTGTCTCGATGACCCTTGTGGTCCCTTCCAACTCTACAATTCTATGAGCAGTACAATCCTAGCTACCTCTACTCTCAGATGTAAGTCCTGCTGAAGTCAATGGCGGCTGACTCCCAGGTAAGTAGGGTTAGGACAGCAGTGCAAGTTTTGTAGGATATTTCAGATTATGGACTGAAAAAACACCACTAGGCTCAACAGAAACACGTCTATATATATGCAGATATACCTAAAAAGTTGGAGAACTGCAGTAGTTTGGGAAACGAATTTTACTTGCCAAGTAATCTTGGCAGTTGCTGGAGCCTCCCGTTCCTTACCTTTCTGAGCAGCTGACAGCGATGCTTCTTTCTGGCCTCTTTGCACAGACACTTGCCTGCCGCTGTTTTCAGTTCTCCCAGCTCTCCGGGCCCCTTCGGGAGTCCAGATGTGTCGCTTTGCGCTCGTAAAGGCTGCATCAGGGCGCGGTGTGGATCGCTCGGCTCTCGACCCTTGCCCGAGCCTGATGCACACGCAAGTCCTTAGAAGCGCCTTCCTATGCTGTGCATGGAGCCCCCACTTTGCGCAGGACCCCAGGAGCTTGCCACTGCAGGGGATTCCTCGCATGAAAGAAAGCATAGCGAGGCGAAGCAGGGTTTCACTCTATATAACCCCAAATACAAGGTCTATTATACACTAAATATTTTCCCGTCCTGTGCAAAGGATCGGATTCATCGTTCCGCAGTTTCCTCTCGATGCAAAACAACCATACCGTTAGAAAGATGCATCTTACTCAAATCTTTCCGTCGGGCTTTCACCTGTTGATGCACTTTTAACAAGCCCAAGGGGGACACGACCCCTTCACTCGCTGATGGCAGCAATTTGCCCCGCCATTACGTTTGCAAAGCCCTCTGGGAACTGTAGTTTGCAGGGTATCAGAGCTGCCAGACTACTCCGGTAAAGTACTACAACTACCACAATGCAAAGCGCCGCGCGCCGGGCCTTGCTGCTCAAAACTACATTGCCAGAAGCCTCCTCCTTCCCGAAAGCGTCTGTCTCTGTATTGAGCGTACGTGCTCTGGGACAAGTCCACCCTTTATCTATCGTTTGCATAATAAATAAAACGTTAGGTTCGTCCTGTATGCATTGCTCTGAAATAATTATTTGCCCTTTAAGCAGGTTCTGTAAAACTTAAGAGGGCTATCTTCAAATAGGCACTAGCCCGCAATCCGAGGTCAGACTCATGGTGTACAAGCATTATTTGTGCAGACGTCTGCAAGGAAGACGCGTGCAGTACCGTCAACTCATAATGGCGCAGCTCTCGTGTGCAAGAAGCAAACCGGTATCTGGACTGCGGATGGAGATCACTCACGTGGTAGAGTGCCCCTCCCTCACACAAAACACTGCCTTGCACAAGGAAAGCTAGCAATCCTATACATTTCTCATCATTTCTACTGAATTCAAAGGGGCTGAATTACAAGGCACCAGGAAATAATCTAGCCGGGTTTTACGGGACTGCGCTGTAAGGATGACATCCTTTGCATGTTTTAACAACACGCTTTCCTGCAAGAAAAGCCCCATGAGGGCACAGTGTGGGACTTGCTTCCGAGAAAACATACATGGGATTTCCTAAAGATTGAGGTTACCAGTACATTTGGTTGTCTGTGCACGTTTACCTAGGAGTGAGGCCCATTAAACTTCTGAGGAAACGTACACTGGGAATTGGGGTACATCAGGATCAGCTCTATCGGCAAACTCTCCCCGCCCCCAGGACAAAAGCAGCAAAGAACGAATCTCCAGCCTTCCCCTTTATTTTGGCAACAGGCGACCCCGCCCTACGCGCGTCCGTCTCGCCACGTCCCGCCCCTTAGATACGCTAGATTGAACCAAGTGCGGGAAGGAGGCTGCTTGTGGGGAATAAATTCAGGAGGGACGGCGGAAGAATTCTGCCCGGGGCTACTTTTTGTTCGGCTTCGTCGCGTCCTTTGCAGACGCGCTCGCGGCCTTGACTGGGCCCCGTTTTGAGGGCCGTCGCCATGGCGACAGGACGCGGTTGGATTCTGAGGCAGCACAGCTTAGGGGGTTCGCGCCCTCCTCCCGGCGTCGACTCGCGGTCGCCATTCCTGGTCGCTCCTCCAGGCGGGGGGAGCTGGAGTGCGGCTGGCTGTCCTTTGAGGGACAGGTAACGGCCTCCCGCTACTGCTGGGGTGGGTGGGGGATCACGGGGCGTCTCGTTTGAACGCCCTAAACCCAGATCCCCCGGTGCCTTTCTTGAGTCTCACAGGTTTTCTCGGAGGGAAGCCCCTCTCTGTTCAGTGAGGCTTGCTTTCTCTCACAGAATATACAGCCTAAATCTTTGCCAATGGAAAAGTGAAAAGTGGGGTTTTTTTTTGAGGGGGCACTTACTTATTTTTCTGCTTGTTATATGCCCATTATGTGTCCCCTTTAAGCTGATTGGTAGTGTTCCTGTTTCATTCTTGAATTGGGCTGGTTTTTTTTAAGAGGAATTATAGTACCTTGGTTTGCATACGTCTTGGTTTGCATATGTTTTGCATTACAAACATGTCAAACCCGGAAGTGGGTGTCCCAGTTTGCAACCTTTTTTTTGGATTACAACCCATTTTTTTTGGATTACGAACAATTTTTTTTGGAGGCCCCATTGGCGAAAGTGCGCCTTGGGTTACAACCTGTTTTGGTTTACAAACGGACCTCCGGAACGGATTATGGTTATAAACCAAGGTACCACTGTAATATGATGTAGCGGCTCATCCATAAATACTCCTGGAGTGGTTTTCAGACCAAAACCATGCTGAACAACAACACCAGCACAACAACATAATTACAATAAAGAAAGATGGCAGAGAAAACGTTAAACAGCCTATGCTTAACACTTTTTCAAATGTCACAAACCTTGGGCCGTAATCCTGCACTCGCTTGGGAGGAAGACTCATTTAACTTGGTGGGATTTGCTTCCATGCATAGGATTGTGTTTATAAGGGGGCAAGAACATGAAAAACCCAACAGCGAACAAATAATTTTGCAAGCTTATTGGGCTGTATTCCCCTTGCGGGCAATCTTCTGGGGACCCAGTGGTGGGAGTGGTCAGAGGTAAAAGTGAGTGGAGCAACGTGATTTTTTTTTTTACCTTTGGACAGTATGCTACTTTCTATCCATGCAAAAGTTAGATTTCTATATACACCCATGGCAGGCAAGAGGCATCACCACAGTACAATTCAAGGATGCATTCCAGCCTGGCCAAAATCACCCAAGGAGGGCATGAAATAGGGCTGGTGAGAACTGTGGTCTGGGACTAAAGACCAGAGAGAGAGGTTTGGAGGATCACATTTGACCTTGGGCCTAAGGTTCCCACCCAGATGATGATGATGATGATAATAAAAATATGTGTTTTTTTATAGTGCTATGTCGAAATACCCAGCAGCTATGCAACTCAAAAAGACACACACTTCCAGGATGTGTACGAGGTCTACTAGTATCAAGTCAAATTCTGCAATTGATTTTGACAGGTAACATACTCTTGATGCTTTACAGATACATGCTTACCTTGTATGTAAATCTCACTGAATTCAGTTGTACTTATTCTCCAGCAAGCATGCTTAGGATTGTAGCCAAGTATTTATCTTTTAAATACTTAGCTGGACATTTATGATTTCAAGAAATGGTTTAATTGTAAACATGTCTTGGTTTGTAACCACAGATTCTTTCACATGACCCTGAAGGTAAACTGAATTCTTTTGGGGATAGTACAATGAAAATGCTAAATTACCGGTAATTTTGTGTGTCTGAACAGCTCACGGCAGTGTCATCCCTAATAATGAATCACATATCTTTATATTAACAATGAGGCTTGTACCACTTCATAAATGAGGGTAGAAATGTGGAAGCTGCCTAGAAATCTATATGTTTGGTTGAGGCTCAGTGTAGTAGTCATAATGTATGAAATGAAATTGGTCATCCTATGTACAGTGCAGATCAGTGCTACATGATGCAGACAGCTGAGACCTATTCAAGTGTTTTAATTTATCACATGATGAGGGACAGTGGGATGAGCATCCCTATCACCCTACATGAATTGGAGGGATAACTTCTGGGGTGAGGAGCCTTTTCTACTTAAGTAGGTCCCCTGTGTAATTTATAACCCTGAGTTCATGTGAGGAAGCCTATATTAATAGAACAGACTCTGTGTTACAAATGTTTGCCTCCAACTTGGGGAGGTTGACAGGGATAGACACCATAGAGTTAGAGCTAGTGTGCTTGTCATATTTTCCCTCACACAATAGGGAACTTTTTTGCACTGACATAGACATAATGCTGATACATGTCATGAACTGCTGGTATATATTTCCATCTGCTAAACCTCTTGTGGACTTCTGTGTGCAAGCAGAAGTGGCACTAATTCTATCACTAGAATGAAAGGTTTTTCCACTTAAGTTCCTTTAAATGAGTGAGAAATTCCCATTACATTTACCTTCTTCATATTATGTTTGCATGTGATGATTGAATTCCACAGGTTATTTCTGCTTTTGTTTTCACGCAGACAGATTTTTGTGTTCCAGATTTATGAAGCAGGGATAGATTTCATTCTGATATATTCTGCATATTTCTTCCACTCAAATAACTGCATCACTTTTTCATCTTCATTCTCCAGAATGCCATCAGAGATACTTCTGAAGATATTATCCTACCTGAATGCAGAGTCACTGCTGTGTACTGGCTGTGTGAATAAAAGTTTTTATCATCTGTCCAATGACAAGTAAGGGACAGTAAAATATAGCCAGAGGTTTTTAACATGACAGTAGTCATTATAATCTAATTTATATTATCCCTTTATGTTTGATCGTTGGGAGAAAGCAACAAGTGCAACTTACTAATTTTTTCTCATGGTTACAGCAGTTTACATGAAAGAACTTATATAGTGTTATTAAGCTGTGCAGCAGTTTGAATCAGAATGAATGTGATTTGCTCCAGTTTGGGGAATAAAGCAAGTGCTGCCCTGCGTCAGAAACACCTCTGCTTCATCTACAGATTTGAGAACTAAAATAAAAAAATTCCTTCAGTAGCACCTTAAAGACCAACTAAGTTTTTATTTTGGTATGAGCTTTCGTGTGCATGCACACTTCTTCAGATACCTTCTTCAGGTATCTGAAGAAGTGTGCATGCACACGAAAGCTCATACCAAAATAAAAACTTAGTTGGTCTTTAAGGTGCTACTGAAGGAATTTTTTTATTTTACTTCGATCCAGACCAACACGGCTACCTACCTGTAACCAGATTTGAGAACTGTTATGGTAGAAATATGGTATATAAATATTGTAAATAAATACTACACATTTATATGCTCATAATATTTTGTAGTTTTTGTATACCATAGTACTTCCCTTTCCCATCATTGGCCTTGAGGATGTGGTTTGAAAAATGATTAAGGATAATAAGTGAATAAAAGTATAATAGTAAACAAGGACACATGTGTATGCCAATAAACCTTTGTTAGGTCTATAAATATCAGATGCTTAACTGCTTTTTAGGCACTTGTTTCCCCTCAGTGCATCAGAAAAAATTGCCTGAGTAATTCTTGGCCACTGGGTGTGCAGGGAGGTTATATTTAACAGTGATTATGTATGTGCCATTTGGATCTTAGTGGCTCCCAAGTTGTTCTGGGTACAATTCAAAATACAAACCTTATGCACCTGGAGCTTTTTACAGGTGCTGCTATGAAAGTACTGTAGTGTTGTTTGATGTTGGATTGGCTGGCAGAAGACATGGGGGATTCCCTTTGGTATAATTTGCTAAGAAACTGGGTTTTTAATTTAGTTTCTTAGATGGTCACTTAATATCTTATTCTAAGGAAGCCAGAACAATCATAAATAATTTGTAGTCATTTATGCTCTTTTAATATTGATTGTGTTTGTTAGCTTTTAAATTGTTGATGACTGTCCTGAGACTTGTTTTGAAGGGTGGTGAGATAAAAATTGAGTCTTTGAATAAATAATGTTGTGCGTTTATCTTCCAATAGTCAATTTTAGTGTTAATTTTAGTCTAACATTAATAGAGAATGACATAAAGCAGGATCATGAGTGCTAATTAACAAAAATTGTAGCAGTTCAGCTACATTAAGATCATTCAAAGTGTTGGCATTTTTTTGGTAGAAGATAGAATATACCTACTGATACTTAATGATGGCTTAAACTTTATCTCAGAACAGCATGCTCTTTAAATATTTCAGCAATTCTTATGTTATTTTATGTTGTATTTTTCTCCAGTACAATCTGGTTCAAAATATATTCTAAGTCTTTTCTGCCTAAAAGAAAAAAATGGAGGACTGGATCTGCCCAGGAATCAGCTGTTTCTCTGAATCTTCCAGAGTTGCAAGATAGGGAGTCAGGATATTGGAAGAAGGAGTACATCATGAAAAAGATAGCTGCTGGCAAAGCTGATCTGATTCAGCTTCTGAAGCCAATAAATACATGTACTGGCCTTCCACTGAAAACCAAAGAAGCTATCAAGTGAGCAGTTTTATAAAATGTGTAATACATGGACATTTTTTATATTTTAATGACTACCTATTTTCTATGTGAGTAAATGAAGAAAAAATGGATCATTTGATAAATATATGCAAAACTGATACTATGATTAATATTTAGTTACCAGATAGGAAGTTAATAAAATCAAAAGAATATAGATATTTTGTTAGCTTTGGATTTTGTTTGTGGAGCATGTTTTGGAGAAAACAAATAAGTTCTGTTTTAGAAAAAAAGGGGGAAATGTGGTTTTCTTCTATGAAATTCCAAACATTTTGATGATAGTTAATTTTAATGTGCTTTATCTGTATGTAGAAATGACAGTCTAAGGGAGGAATCCTACAGCAAGGTCAACTGTGATGAGCGGATACAGAAGCTCTCTGCATGAGTCAGGAGGTTCCCAGTACAGTACAGCCAGGCTACACTGGCTTAACTCCCTCATCCTCGGCGCAGCCAGAGATGTACTGACATATCTCTCCCATCCTGGCTTAGCTAGGACGCAGCCAGCTGAGCCATGCCTGGTGGCATGCCTGTGGCTGGACTAACCAGAGAGGATTTAGGCTCAGTTCTAAACTCGCCCACCTTGGTCATGTTACCTGACAGCCCAGTGTAAAACCAGCAAACGGGAGTGTAACTCAAACAGTATTTTAAAGGCTGGCTCAGCCAGCAGTAGCCTTGCTGTGGAACAGAGTTTGGATCTGTTGTACTTTACACCAGTTTAACTGATGCTGGGCTTATTTACACCAGTTTGTGCATAGGATTGTTACCTTAAACTAGGCATCCTCAAACTTCAGCCCTCCAGATGTTTTGGACTACAATTCCCATCTTCCCCAACCACTAGTCCTGTTAGCTAGGGATCATGGGAGTTGCAGGCCAAAACATCTGGAGGGCTACAGTTTGGGGATACCTGCCTTAAACTTTGCACTCTGCCTTTTCCTTTCCCAATAACAGGGTTTCTGGTTTAAAATGGATGGTCATACTAAAGGACAGAAATGGAAAGCAACATGTGCTGGAGCAGACAGACATCTTTTATAATGAGACATCTGTTACTGTGTGTTGGAATTACTTAAAGTGGCCTTGTTTAGACACTTTGTCAGGTTTGCAGCTATTTGGAGTGACACCTGTACTTCTAAGTGACAGTCAAGTTCAGCCTAAGAATAGGTAAGTTAATTCTTTAATTGTGCAATCCTAACCACATCTAGTCAGAAGTAAATCATGTTGAATTCAGTGGATCTTACTTCTGGATAATGAATTTTTCACTGCTTGTAGTAGAAGGACATTTACCACAGCACTGCACTTCGCAAATCAGTTACCCACCAGTGACAGCCAGTTGTGATGTAGTAGCAGACAGTAATACAGTCCAGGGCCATGTTAAGCTCCATATGCAGTGTGTTCTGGACTAACACACCTAACAGGAGGAAGGCAAAGAGATGTATGCATACAGCTATTTATCAAAGCAGTATGGTGATTGCTTATTATTGCTTGCTTAGGAGATTTCTGGATCCATGGATTTGGCATCAGATGGTGATTGATTCCAGTGTTCCTCATGTCCTCCATGTTCACATTCCTTGTGCAATAAGAAAACCAGCACAGAAAATGGCTAACTGTCGCCCTTCAGATGTTGTTGGATTATATCTCCCTTGACTATTGGCAATGCTGCCTGGGGCTGAGGAAAGATGTAGTCCAACAACATTGGGAGGCCATAGGTTTGACAACCCTGCCTTAGACTTTGAAGGTGAAGGGGACAGGAGTTGACATCCAACAAAGGGGAAGTTGGAAACCCCTTCAGTAATAGTTGCAGTATTGTGCTTATAATTTGTTCCAAGAACAAGATATGTGCAATAGCTTTTTAGTTGCTTATGTCAGCGTTTTGGAGAAGACAAAAAGTAATCAAACTTCCATATTAACAGTTACAGGTAGGTAGCCGTGTTGGTCTGAGTCGAAGCAAAATAAAAAAAATTCCTTCAGTAGCACCTTAAAGACCAACTAAGTTTATATTTTGGTATGAGCTTTCGTGTGCATGCACACTTCTTCAGATACACTTCTGTTTCTAGTGTATCTGAAGAAGTGTGCATGCACACGAAAGCTCATACCAAAATATAAACTTAGTTGGTCTTTAAGGTGCTACTGAAGGAATTTTTTTTTATTTTGCTTCCATATTAACAATACCTGTTCTTTTCTTCACTAACTTGATGTCTCTTGAAAGGCCTTTGCAGCGTTCTTTAATTTCTGAATATGATCTGGCTAACCTGACTAAAAATGCAAAGATGATTGGCTGTGATGCCCTTGTTGAACTTTACTCTTTTGATCAAGGACTCTTGGTGGGATTTTGGAAGGTAAGATTACTCCCCCAATAAGATGCTTTCAGTGGTGGCTCTTATTTTGTTTCCATATGTAAACATACATATCCCCCTTTACAAGATGAAAACAATACTGCAGGTCATAAAACCTAAACTAGTTTCAAGTTTCTTATTCCATATGCTAATTGGATGTTAATGCTTTGTTTTAAGATTATTCATTTCTTTATTTTCCGCCTCCTTCATCTGCTCTTTGGTTAATAGTATGGCTACTCCAAAATGAACTGATAAATTATACAATGTGGCTGCTGCTGAAAGGTTTATGAAGATTGTGTTATGGTAGATGGAATTACTTCTAGAAGTACAAGGAATTCAGGGACTTGTTTCCTTATACTGGGTTGAACAAAGCTGCTTGCCCTTCCTAGTTTTGTTTTTCCATTGTAGAATAATTCTGAAAAGGTATATTTTTAACTTTCTCAATCAGGATTTCATAGTTAGGTACCATTTATTAAGACAGTAGATTTTGGATCAGATTTTCAGTTTATTAACACAAAGAACTCTAGTATTTTCCCATTTTTAATTCTAATTTCTTTTTGAGTACCAAAAAAAGGACTATCACAAGAGGGGAGAGTGCTGTTGCACTCAATTCCTACTTGTGGGCTTCCCCTAGGCATCTGGTTGACCATTGTGAGAACAGGATGCTGGACTAGATAGACCTTTGGCCTAATCCAGCCAGGGTATTATGTTATTATGACACTTTCCCTCCTTCATAGGCTCCTTTTGTAGCCTGTTCGGGTGTTTAAATAATAGATGGGAACTGTGTACAGCAATAGGCATGAATTGTAGTCTGTTGCTTTTAAGTTATAAAAATACTGTATTAAAGTGCCAGTGATACATTGTTATAATCTGGAGCAGGACAAGTCTTTCTATGAGTTTAAATGGATTTTACTCTTCAAAAGTCCTTTTGGAAAATTAAATACTTCATGCTGAAAATATATGTTCTCTATAATTAACTTTTTAGAAAAGTGAAATTGCTTTCATTATGGCATGTCTTCATTATCATCAGCTCATTGAAAGAAGCACCCTTGGCTCTGCCACAGTGTAAGTACCAATTTTAGTTGTCTTATGGATGCCGAGTGTAGCTCTACCTCATGACTTAAGTTCTCTTGAAACATAACTTCCCTTAAATGTGATTCCTTTTCAACAAGAATGTGAATTATGTTGGGCAGGGCTGGGCAGTGTTTGTAATAAGTGGCTTACAAAGCACAACAATCTGTGGCTTTAATGGTGCATACAAAATGTTTAATTAAATTACTTAAATTATTGAAGTTCCATTAAACATTTGCCTGATACCTTTAAATATAAATGATTATAGAGTTGAGTTTTATATACTCAGTTCTCCCTTTTTCTAGGAGTATTTTCCTTTTTATTTTGGCAGAGGATTTGAAGAAATCAACCTTTAGAATGTGTTTGTTTAATATATAATGTATTATTTGGGGCTATGTGAAAGGCTAAGTTTGAAATAATGATTGTCTGTTGGTGGCTGGCAATTAATTGCATAAGACTGGTTTGGGAAAAGCTGGGTTCTATTTATACTGAGAGGATTGTAAAATTTCACTTCTGGTTGGCTTACTGGGTAGAAATTCTAGGTCACTCATTGGACTTTAAAAGTGGTCTGAAGACACAGAATTCTATGCCACTCAAATCTGATTGATTGACAAGTAGGCTGGCTGCAACATACAAAGACCAGTCATACTGTTCAGAAATAGTGAAACTGGCTGAGACTGTGACCCAGAAGAAGCAGTTGGGAGAGAAATCTGAAGTCTAGAGCTGAGAGAAGTGGAAGATGGACAGGAGGCTATTGAGGCTAAAGAAAGCCTGAAAGTATAGTCTCCCCCAATAGAGCTGAATCAATGGCTTAAGCGGAAGATTGGCAGAGAGGTTGGTTGTTATCAGTGAGAGAGAATTCAGCAAGGAGCTTCTGGAGCTGACCAGAGAGAGAACTGCCTGCATGCCCGGCTCATAGGAAACCAGCATAAGTCCTCTGTACCTGGCAGTGGTGAGAACTGAGTGACTGTGGGAAAGGGACTAAGGGTACTAAGTTTGATAAGGATGGGACCTATGCTTTCCAAGTCAGTCTTATGTAAGTTTCTGTATTTGCAAGCAACTGTCATTTATAAAACCTTATTTTCCCTTTATAGGTAAAGGTAAAGGGACCCCTGACCATTAGGTCCAGTCGTGACCGACTCTGGGGTTGCGCGCTCATCTCGCATTATTGGCCAAGGGAGCCGGCGTATAGCTTCCAGGTCATGTGGCCAGCATGACAAAGCCGCTTCTGGCAAACCAGAGCAGCACATGGAAATGCCATTTACCTTCCCGCTGTAGCGGTTCCTATTTATCTACTTGCATTTTGACGTGCTTTCGAACTGCTAGGTTGGCAGGAGCTGGGACCGAGCAACGGGAGCTCACCCCGTCACAGGGATTTGAACCGCTGACCTTCTGGTCAGCAAGCTCTAGGCTCAGTGGTTTAACCACAGCACCACCTGGGTCCCTTTATAGTTTATACTTAAAGGACATCTTGTTTTTATTTACTTAAAAGCATATTTGGCTGGTTTTGTACAATGTATAAAGTACGACGACTACTGGGTTATAGTTTAAGTATAGATGGCAGCTATTAGAAGGTTTTGAAATATACATACAGTAGTGTGTTGGGACGTGGGAGTAAAATAGGAACCCTTCCACATATAAATCAGCATGGGTAAATAGAAGCTGTTCTCTATATATAAGGACAAGTGACCCTCCACAGAGAATATGTTGTTGTCTCTTCCTGCTGCTTTACAGTTTAGTGTGTACTGGAATTGAATACAAGAACAACCAAACTACTGTAACAGACATTCAAGCAAAACCAAGATGACAGTACACGGGATAACACCATATGCATTTTGAAGCTGATTTCATAAGGAAAAGTATTTTAGAAATAAATGTGTGTAATTGGGATATTGTTATCCAGTTCAAACATGATTGAAAACTGCCAGAGAAATTCACTTACAAATATGCTTAAATCAAGGATGTTTAAATGTGCTAATTTCTAAAGGCTACTCAGATGACAACACATCCTGAGTAGGAATATTTGAAGCTGAAAGTAGCTATGAAAAATGGGAAGAAATTCACAACAAGCATTTTATTTTATGTTTTCTTAACATATTTTTATACACTATGCCTTATTTCTTTCCTATTCTTTGTTTCAGGAGATATGCTGCAGCCCCAGATAAGGCTATATTGGATGATATTGACCCAGAATATGGCATGCATGGCTATCAGCTACACATTGACTTACACAGCAGAGGAAATACTTACATGTGTGGCACATTTCGTAGTTTGTTTTGTAAAAAAGGTACTTTGATGGCATCCTTAAGATAGTTTCTTTTGATTTAATTTTAGTATTCCTTTCCCAGGGAACTAAGTATATATATTATAATTAATATGGATTTTGTAACTATATAAAAGGGTAGTAAATAAAATATGCTAGTTTCATCGGTAGCTCCCACATAATTTTTAGGGGCATTAAGTGGAGAATAGTTGTGTTCCTAACCACAAGAATGATCCTTGTCTGTAATTATCCCCCCATCCACCCTGGACACATGGTCTCTTCTTGGTCTGAGTGGAGTAAGATTGCAACTGCCTGGGGAAGCCAAGGGGATCCCTGCCCAAAGCAGGAATTGTAGATTTCTCTGGCTGTTCCCTGGGGGTGAACAGGATGGGACATTGAAGGTTAAGATAGATGTGACTTTGGCCAGGTACCGCTCATTTGATAGCAGCAGTTAACTATTTTTGTTTTACACTATGGCTTTTTAACTGACCTCTACCCCTTGATTGGTTTTATTGTAATTTTCAATTGGCCTTGCACGAAACCTTCTTGAATCTTGACCATTGCACATTAACAGTTTAAAATTCCTTAATTGTTTGCTGCATGCATCTAATAATTTGGAATGATAGGCCAAGTGTTCGTCAAATAAATTATTTTCCAGAACTACTGACTGTGCCTTCCTCAGTAGAGAGAAGCTGAGTGGAGATCTGAATGTCTGATACCACACCATTATTTTAGATCAGGCTTCCTCAACCTTGGCCCTGTTTTGAGACTACAATTCCCATCATCCCTGACCACTGGTCCTGCTAGCTGGGGGTCATGGGAGTTGTAGGCCAAAAACATCTGGAGGGCTGAGGTTGAGGAAGCCTATTTTAGATATTGTTTCCTTTCTTCACATGATCCCTCATCAAGCAGAATATTGTTCTGCTCCAATTGCTAAGGTATCAGAAAATGGTGACCAGTGCATTGGGGCTAGATGGAAGGAAATATAATAGGCAGGAGACACAGATAACTCTACATTTTGACATGTTATATTACCATATCTACTTATGGCAAATTCAATTTTGTGATTATGAATCTTTTATGTAGCCAAAATGGCATCATACATGCACAAGATGGAAGCATCAACAGGCTTGCAGAAACCTTCAGGTTTTCAGATATACAAAATAGTGCTGGAGGGGGCAACCTAGGGTGGGAAATAACTCCCAAAGCAGCCCAGTGAAAATTGAACTTTCTTTGCGGCTATCTGACTGGTGGTGGAGTAAATAATAGAAGCCTGAGGAGGAGAGGACATAAAAGAAAACAGAACAGGAATGCTCCTTACTGCACAGTTTCATTGTGGTCCCACTTACTCATGTAAGTCTGAGGTTGGCAATAACCTAAAAGATAAGGTTACATCTTAGAATATAAGAAGTCAGCCAAAAATGCAGCTGAACCTGAAACACTGTGGAAGTATCAATACTGATATTTATAATAAGAAATATTTTGGATAAGGATGAATCAGCTGATTATCATGCAGCATAACTTCTGAAAACTTTTGAAATAGACCCTCATCAAAGGTTATTAACAATTTAAATAGCTATAGCACAAATATCTGCTTCTTTGAAAATCAGTAGATGAATTGATAAAGAAAACTGAAGTGGACATAAATGGTCAGTTTTCATAGTGAAGAGGGGTGATTAGTGGAATTTCTTGTTCAACTTGCTATCCAAGAGCATTTAATATGATGTCTTGAGGTCATTAAAAGATGAACAGTGTAAAGATTATTAGGAAAGGGGTAGAAAATAATGTAGAAGATTGCATAATACAATTTGATCAGTTTAGCAGCCATAGTGCCATAGGAATCTTTCAGGCCTCAGGTCATCATCTTCAGCATCCCTGACCTTCACAGTGTTAACAGTTGGAATAATAATGACAACACATTGTTATCATCATCATCATTAACAATAATTTGAATGTGTTATTCGCTTTATCTTGCCCTAGGCAACCCAAAGCAATGGACAACCAACCAAACAGGCAGATGAAAATCCCAAACATAAATACATTAAAACCAAGAGGAAAAAAGAAATACATTAAAAACATCTCACCCACTTCTAAAAGGCTACAGATACTACAGGCCAAAGCCTGGTTATAAAGGAAGTATTTAATGATGGTGCCAGGAGAGCCTCCCCAAGGAGAGCATTCCAAAAGTGGGGGTGGGGTGGGGAGGCCTGTTATCATGTTGCCACCCTCCAGACTTCTTGTGGAGGTGTACACAAAGAAGGGCCTCAGATGATGATCAGAGGGTCCTGGTCAGTTTATTTTGGGAAAGGTAGTTCTTGAGGTATTGTGATCATGAGTATATTGTTAGTGTTGTCTTAAATTATACACTTTTAACCTCTGTGTCCATGTCACAATCAGAAAGCTGTCTGGTGGACTAGCTGTGTCTCATTGTGGATCTTGTATTCATAGATGACATAAATCTTATTTAGAGGAGAGAGAAGAATGTTCCACTTACTGTTAATCTGATATGAGGTATCTTTTTATGTCTTGCTTACTGTTACAGATTACATTAGAAATGGATACATGAGGTTTACTGTGATAAGTTACAAAAAAACGGCCCAACATGTACCTCTTGTTGGAAACATTGGCTTATCTTGGAGCACAGGTGTTTTTGAAGGCAATGTTCAGGTAAAATGTTTGTGGGGGGGGGGGAGAGAAGGGAAAGCTGGTAAAGGAATTTAGGGTTCCGTAATGAGGTAGATTGGGGTTCAGGGATATTTTTAGAAGTTAATCATTGGTCCTGCCACTGCTCTAACAAACACTGCTAGTTTTGTTTTTGGTGACAACTTTGTGTAGCCTCTACACATCTGCTTGATGGGAAATTAGGCCTTATTGAGTTCGCTGCCGCTGATTTATGATGTGATTCAGAAGGAAGATGTAAATATCTTCTGTGCTATTTTGCTGATAACTATAAACAAAAACAATAGGATAATAACATGATTGCCATAGCCACACCTTAAAAATATTGCTGTTTTAAAAATATAAGTCTTTGACCTTGGCTGTTACACAATCAAAGGAGATAAAGATGACCTACCTTAATTTTGTCATACTTAAATAATTGAAGTATATCTGAGTTATTAGGATTTTGTGTTAGAACATGGGTCTGCAAGCTTTTCCAGCTGTGGGTCGGATCATTCCCACAGACAATTGTCCGTGGCCCAGACATGTGCAGTGCAATGCCGGAAATTGCGCCTGCGCATGTCCGTGGTGCCGGAAATAGCTTCTGCACATGCCTGGAAGCCGAAAATTGCGCCTGTGCAGGTTTCTGGTTTAGCGCAGCGGGCGGGGGACTTGCCGAGCGGGCAGCTCGTGGGCCGGTTAAACGGCCTCCATGGGCCAGATCCAGCCGATGGACTGGAGGTTGCCAATGCCTGTGTTAGAAGGACTATTTTACAGCTAATCTTGTCTGCTGCATTCTGTGTAGCAACAAACTGGCTACAGCTCTGTGGGAATAAGGATTTTGTAGATGCACCTTTGCATGAATAATCGTTGTGTTATTGGTATCATGTGCAGAGTATGGAGACTGATTTTCTTTCTACTTTTCCCCCTTCTTGTCGTCTGTTGCCTGTTTTAGAATTGTTTCATTATGGATGTGACCCTTCTGGATGATTCACAAAAACCATATTGGTGTTTTAGTGCTCCAGTCAATATGGTGCTGTCTCCCAAGCCATCCAGTCTCTATCAATATTTGGGACCCAGCTATTATTTGAATTACATGGATTTGACTGGAAAAGTACATATGGAGCTGGTGTGGATGGAAGAAACAAATGAATACTGTATAATCAATCTGGTCCTTTATTTGAGCACTGAGAAAGTTAATAACTGGTTTGGTACAAATTACTGAATTTAGTTTTTTAAACAGAGTTGCTTTACATGAAGGTGGTTATTTTGAATTTTACCTGTCCCTAAAAATATGTACCATAATTTACATGTAACAAAAACTTATGTTAGCTGTCTGTGAATTAAAAAGAATAGTCAATTTTCTGTAAACATGTAAAATAAATTACTTTGTCTTTGAATAGACTATGTGTGTTCCTGCAGAAATTAAGCATTCTTGTTAGATAAGTATCCTGATAACAGGAGTGGCTAACCTGAAGCCCTCCTGCTGCTGTTCAACCCAAACTCCAAGCAGCCCCAGCCAGCATGGCTACTGGAAGTTGTAGTCCAAAAACTTATGAAGAGCAACAAATAAACATGAAACAGTATCTCATAATATAAGAATATATTTGTTTAGCAGAGGTATTAGTGGAAGATGTTACAAAGACTCTTGTGGGACCTTGATTACATTAGTAAAACAGGATGACTTCTGATGTACTGTTTACAGACTTTTATTTTTGTTTGTTTGAATACAAATCTAGGGATGTTTCTAAGGACTGAATCATTGTAAATCCAAAATGATTCCATCTAGTCCAACATTGTGGGATGTATTCAGCTAAGTCCTCCGCCTATTGAAATTAATGAGCCTAAGTTAGTTAACTCCAGGGGGCCTCCTCTGAATATGACTTGCACTGAATACCATCCTGTGTTTTCAACACAGGATGCTGCTAGTAGACCACCAGCAGGACTCAAAGGCCACTCCGCAACTGGTATTCAGTGGATTTTTGCCTCTGCACATGAAGGTTTGCATTTAATCAACATGACTAATAGCCACAGGTCAATAATTTCATAGAACCTATATCTAGACTCCACTTGGAGTCCTATAAGCCAGATAAAATCCGTACATATGTAATAGTTCTTATGCATGTACATTCTGTCATTGAACTTAAATTTAAGGACTAGTGAGAATTTTTTTCCAATTCAATGGAAAGATGTGTAAGCCATTCAGAAGCCATTTTGGAATGTAAAAGCAGTATATAAATTAATATGAGAAAAATGGAATGGTGGAGGTGAATGAAAACAATTGCAGATATATTCCAAGACAAAAATTCATATGGGAAAATATTCATGTATTTCCCTTTATATTTTGTATCTGAAATTGTTTGTGTTTCTATACTTTTGTCATAGCCTTTGGCTAGCACAATAAACTTCCTGACGATGATATTGATTACTATCCTGAGGATTAGTTTCAGTAGTGGGTGAGTGCATTTGAATTCAAAAAGGCAATGAGATTTAATCTGGTTTTTCATCTGCAGAACACTTAACAAACAGACCAGAATCTTTGCCTCTGTCTTAGTGCATTTTTCTCTGTCATTTTGTCAGCGGGAGGGAAATAGGCAGACCCTACAGAATGCTTCAGATCCTATTTGATCTCGTTCTTGAGTCGAACTGAATATTTCATAAGATGGCAAAGAATTCAAAACAATAGTGGACAGAGTGTTTGCAAGTTAGCCTAGTCCTAAAGGTGGAAATGCTCTAGTTATAGTTCTGCAGAATTGCAAAGCAGGTATGGCTTAACTTAAGCTTGATTAATCCTAGAATTTGTTTGTGTTGTTGAAACACATCCCTTAAGGTTTTGAAGTAAAAATAAAGGATAATGCTTTGTGCATGTTAGAAAACCCTTTCCTTACTTCTGAGCTGCTACAGTTAGCCTCCTCCAACCCTTTTTTCACAGAAGTTGCTATTGGGAAAGGAGAGGGCACCTTCTGTCTGTTTTGCCCAGAAACACAGCAATGGGCCATGCAAAACTGACATGAGGTATATCCCTTGAACCTGAAAGCTCGTACCAATAGTGTCAGGCAGGGCTTTTTTTCAGCCGGAACTCAGTTATGGCACCTCTAAGTTGGGCTCTATTGCCATTAAAAGAGAACAAGGGAAGCATTCATAGTGAGTTCCAGCACCTCTTTTTCTAGAAAAATAGCACTGGTGTCAGGTGTGAAAAGCAGCTAGAAACTCCTACACTACTTGCTGCATAAATGTATTTTGTACTTTGTTCAGCCTTCACAAGAGTAGCTGAATGACAAATTATTATTTTAATCCGGTGCAGCTTTTCAGCTAAAGCGGTTTGCTATTTTAAATGATAATAGTAAAGTTGCGGGACAAAAGAATTGAACAGCATAGCTGTTTCAGGACATTGGTGGGCTCTTCAGGAGCTGATGGCATTCACTCCCTGGTCTGAGCTTTTTAAAAGCAGCTTCTGGAAACTTAGCTCTTTCAATAAATGCATATCTTGCCCAGTGCTGCATAATTGCGTGCTAGCTCTTTTACCTGAAGCTACCATAGTGCTGTGCAGTTTCTTCTACTATGAAAAGAGCAGAGTACTTTGGCTGTGCTTCCTCCTCTGTCAGAAAGAGAGAATGAGAACACATCATCTACCAGCATCCATATCCTACTGTTCTGTATACACGCTACCAGGAAGGCTTACAAGAACGGGCATTTGAGGAGCTATGATCAGACACTTAATGGTAGGTCTCTTTATTGCTGTGTTGCTTTTACTAACCTCATAAGATCACAAGGCGACCCGGACGGTCGCCAGATTCTGCGCACAGATCTGTAGTCACAGACCATTCCCCGATTCAAACTAGTTTGTCAAGAAAATGCCCAAACTCGGATCCATGGGCGACTCTGGGTCATTTCTTTATGGTAGTCTAAAAATTTTAATGCGTTTATATGCCTACCTCATTTTTAAACTTAAAATCCATTGTTGTATATTGTTTTAAATGTTATTTTTGCCTAAGGGGTTGTAGTTCCATTTGTGTTTCACAAGCTAGTCTCCGACCGTAATAAATAAATTCAAATTCAACCTCATAATGTTCATATTCTGGTTCATCCTTGAAATCCTGTATCTAAACCCTGTCAATTTGTTGTTAAAATAGAAAATAAAAATCCTCAAACATGCAAATAAAAGCTTGCATGTGCATGCATTTTATCTTGCCTACTCACCAAAACTTGGGAGAAAGAATGGGAGATGAATGAAATAGTTTTTTAAATGCTACCATAAAAGGCATTTCCTCCCATCCCCTCAGTGAACCAAGAACTGCTTGAAATTTGTTCACCTCATTATAATTCATGCACCTTGCATTAACTGTGATCAGTGCCAAATGCTGTTAATTTTGCCAGTCTTCTATACAAAATTGCATGGCAGCAGTGCCAAGGGAAGGAAAGGTTTGTGCTTCCGTTCTGGTGGGAAAGGCTGCGATTTTAAGGCACACAAAACAGATTGGCAAAAGCTGTGGGACAGACACTGCAGCTCTCCAAACGACATATTATGGAATTGCTTACTCCCAAGGTGGCCACTAGCAAAAGGCCAAATAGACAGTGCAAGAGTCTCTGAGCTAGATCAGGACTATGACACAGGAGAAATGGGGGTGATTAACCCTTTGACCTCACAATCCTGATCAGAATCTTCTCCCCATGCCTATTTGCAGTGGGAGGAAAAATCACATTGGCACCCATAAAACTCTCTCCTCATTGTGAATAGCAGGTACCCTCAGTTATTGGGGGTGGGCATGGATGAAGGGTTTACTACCCACACCATGATCCCTATTCTATGTCCATTTTGCAGTTCTTTGAGGTGGGGGGCAAACTTGTTATAGACTGACATTCTAGGCTACCAGGCCAGGTTTTGTGTAACTCTTCACTGGTCTCTGCAAACATCTGCTGTAGCTGATTAGCTGTTATGGCCGTATCTTATGTTTGCCTTTAGCCAGATGGGTTTCACTTTTTTTAAAAAGCAAAACAATAAAGGGAACTTTGGATCTAAGTTGCTAAAGGCTTCATGTGGGCCTTGCCTCACTTTATTTTAACAAGAACTGTGCACCAGGAGCATTGAGTGAAAAGTACAATCCATTTGTAAGTGGCAAAGTCACTTTGAGCTATTGTTTTGACTAACATGAAAGGTCATTTGAACTACAATTCCCAGAACACTCTTGTAACTGATCCTGCATGTTCGCCAAACAAATGATGATCCATCTTTCAGAAGCCAGATTGATGGATTATGATTCCCTGAAGTTCAAAGGATTGACTCTGACTTTGCAGAGTCCTCATTACTGTATAGTTGTGTGCGGTATTCCCCCGCTCCTGTTTCAAGCCATCCATATATTATATTTTTCCACCCTGGAGGTCTGGTGGCTGCATGAACTCCTTGGCCTTCTCCGATGTTTCTGCTTTAGCAGAACAGTACAATAGAACTGGAAAATGCTTCTTTACTGTGAAGCATGTCATGATTAGGCTTCTTTTCAGCTTGTATTTGCTGCCAGGGCTAGCTTTGAATTACTTTTTAAAGTTCAAACAGCATTCTCCCCAACCCCTTGCCTCCCTGCCTTTTCCCCTTAGAGAGAGAGAGACCATGTATATTTAGCAGCTTCTTGGCAGACAGAAATTCAAAACATGCAATTCTTAGCATGGAGATAGAAAGCTTCACCTATTGACTTTCTCCTGTTCCTTAGGGACCAGAGCTTGCAACAAACAAACCCATTTCCCATCTGTTCCCATAGTTACTTAGAGAGCACCATTACGGGATCAAATAATATCCTCCACAGTGTCAAGATTACATTCATTTGCTTGCCTTCTAACATGATCATCTGCCAGCAATGCCTCTTGACAGTTGTACCCAAGCTACAGGGTCCATTGTAGGCATTTTGCCACTTTTCCTCCTCCAAAGCCAGTACGGTGTCAATTTTCTATCTCTTTCTGCCCCCTTGCCACCTCCCCTGTTCAGACTTGCTGTTTTAGGGATGTTTATTTGGTTTAAATTATTGTTCTGCACCTTTTTTGTTTTTATAAACAAAAGCAAATACATGCATTATTTTGCTGCAATTGGGAGGGGTGGTGTTGGTTAATATTTATTTATTATTATTTATTAAATTGATTGACCAAAACCAGGTATGTGTGTAGATGGATCTATCACGGGCTCACCATTCAAGTTATGTACATCTTGAATATATCCCCTTGTATGCTGGATGCTGTCCCTTGCACTTCCTGATTCCTGAAAGTGTGGCTCAGTTTTCATGCTGAGGCCCATACAGTTCATTTGGGGGATCTGCCATGTTCTACAGCAGTTCACAAGTAATCCTTCAGCACATCCACCATATGCATTTTATGTTATGAACTGCCCTGAGACTCATGGATGAAGGGCAGTATACAAATTTAATAAATAATACTACATAGAGGCTAGAGCAGGCATCCCCAAACTTCGGCCCTCCAGATGTTTTGGACTACAATTCCCATCTTCCCCGACCACTGGTCCTGTTAGCTAGGGATCATGGGAGTTGTAGGCCAAAACATCTGGAGGGCCGCAGTTTGGGGATGCCTGGGCTAGAGCAACCTTTCTCAAACTTGGGTCCCTAAGATGTTGTTGGACAACAACTCCCATCATCCCTGACCACTGGTCAGGGTAGCTAGGAATGATGGGAGTTGTAGTCAAACATCTGGGGACCCAAGTTTGAGAAATACTGGACTGACAGACTTGCCCCCTGGTATCTATGCCTCCTCCATCTGCACTGCCCATATGTGGTGCGTCGGCATGGAATGTATATGTGAGTAGGCTCTCCTTCCCAATTTTCTGAATTGAAGCCATTGGGGACGAAGAAGAATGGTGGAAGAATCCCACTCCCCTCTAAGCAGTTCTTTCTAGTTTGGCCTGAATCTCCTTGGTTTGTAGCTTCTTTGAAAACTTCCCAGGTGACCTTTGGAATCTCAGCATCATAAGCTTATTTTAAGATATATGTTGTTGCCTGGGCCCAGCAGTGTCTGCAATCTATTTTTCATTCCCAAAATCTGTCAGGACAACTTATTTTATCTAGCTAAGTGCGATAGATCTGCAGATTTGTCCAGAGTGTGATGTCTCTCAAAGCATAATGCTTGTGCAGGGTTTTAGCAGGCTGCGTGGAAACCAAGTTACTGCAGTGTCATGACAAAGTCACAGTTTATCCAGAGAATTAAATGCTGTGAGCAATGCTGTCCAGGCACAGTTGGGATGTTACAAATTTTACGATTGCTCTCACAGGACTTTTCAGATACGGCTGATGAAAAGCAGACAGCAAGGCTTTCGCCTCGAGAGAAGAGGCAAGAGGAGGAAGAAATATTACCTATCTTGACCTTCTTTTTAGACTCTCAGCAGGATGTCGGTGACCATCCTGGTAGGAACCCGAGAATTAAGCACCATGCTTGCGATTACACTCTCTGTACTTCCTGCCACCAATGGCAAACCTTGCCGTTCTAATGATAACTTGCAGCTTCAAATTCATGTGAAAAATGACAAGGTCTTCACAGTTTGAATAATAATCATGATGGCGCCTAGGTTTATATGCTTCTCCGAATGCAGTGCTTTCCCCAACATGTGATAGTCAGGCTACACTTCTTGAATCTTGCCACTAATTCCAGAATGTTTATAACTTAAAAGTAGGGATGGGTAAATATGTCAATTTTTACTTCTCTCAGTTGCTCATTTCCCCCATCTTAAATTCAGTTCTTAGCTTCTCCACATCACTGTGCACTTTTTTTGTATTAAACAAAACTTCCTGTGAAAAATTCATCAAGCTTTTTTGTGCAAATGTTTCCTACTATGCACATGTTTGCAAAGCAATTTTTGTATGTAATTTTAACTAGTACATGTATTTATGTGCACACTTTCCCTTAGTATATGCATTTTTTGCACCCATCACCTGGCCAGAGAAGTTTGCCTACTTGGGCAACACGCAATGAAATTATTTCCTCTATGTACCTTGTACTGGATGGCTGAAGAAACTGTGATTGTCCATATGTTGCTGGCCTGTAACTCAAAGTGCTGGTTTTGGCATTTAAAGCCTCAAACAGCTCAGGAATGCAATAGCTCAAGGACCACCACTCCCCATATGAACCAACCAGGAACCTGAGATCTTCATCTGAGGCCCTTCTTTGTGTGCCTTCTCTACAAGAGGTCCAGAGGGCAGCATCACGAGAAGGGGCCTTTTCTGTGCCTCCCCCCATTTGTGGAATGCTCTCCCCAAGGAGGTTTGCCTGGCACCTTCATTATACATCTACATGTATAATGTATAGGCGCCAGACAAAAATGTTCTTCAACCAGGCCTTTGACTGATTAACATGCTATGTCCTTTTATATGTGTTTGTTGGAGGTTGTGTGTGTGTGTGTTATTGTTCTGTTCTGTTTTTTCATGTAGTTTGTGTTTCTATTTTGTATTTTTATGCTGTGAACTGATCTGAGATCTTCAGACAAAGAGCTGTATACAAATTTAACAAACAAACAAACAACTAATAAGAATAAGAATAATTTCATTATTTATACTCTGCCCATCTGGTTGCCCCAGCCACAGTGGGCAGCTTCCTAGACATATAAAAACATAATAAAATGTTAAAGATTAAAAACTCCCTTGTTCCTGGCCAGGCTGACTGGGGCTGGTGGGTTGAAGTTCAACAGAATCTGGTGGGCTGGAGGTTGCCCACTTTTTGTTTTACTGCAACTTCTAATAGTAGGGCAGGGGAACAGAGCTTGTAAAACAAGTTTACTGATCAATTAACTATATGGCAGTGAATAATTGTGCAGGTATGATAAAGCACTTTGACTAGGTCATACTAATCTCTTCCTTCCAGGTATAGCTTGTAAATGTATGCATATGTATAAGTAAGTAGTGAGAAGTTGAAATATATGCAGGTTATATGCAGTAAATTATATGAGAAAGAGGGAGAGCATGAATCTTATGCTGAATTATTCAACAGAGATTTGCTAGGAAAGGAAATATTGCACATCTCTCACACTGGCCATTCTCTCCTCTCATTACTTTTGAGCACTTAAGCCATTTTTCCATGGAGACTTTCATTACAGAGGTAGTTAACCAAGGGGCTTGGCAATACGTTAAATTCAGTATGGGGAGCATTAATTGAGTGAAATTTGACATGATTGCTCTGTGAGGGAAGGTACCTTTAGTTTATTTTAATAGTGCACATTGATTTTCTGGCTTCTTCTTGTGAGCATGAACCCTAAAGCAACTGTGACTAATATAGTGATCAAGCAAATGCATGCATAAGCAAATATGCAATTCAATTAAAGTCTCTGGAACATCTTCCAGTCAAGAATAGCATTGTTCCCCCCCCCCCGAGTTTTCTGGATATATAACATCCCCCCCCCCGCAACTGTGAGATCAGAAAATCCTGCCTTCTCTCTCCCCTTCTACCTCAATTGCTTTGCTTCAAATTAGTAAGACAAATGCATATTATGCCACTTGGCATTTTGTTCCTCTGGGACTAGAACAGGGAAAGCGTAAAATATGCAATCCAGTGGTGGATTTTAGAGTACATGTGCACCAAGGCAAAAATGATCCATGGCCTTTATTCCCATGGCGGTTTCCCACACATGGTCAGTCATGGTGGCCAGAAAAGCAAAAGAGGACAGGACCCCGTAGCATAAATAACTGTGCTGAAAATGTGTGTGTGTGTGTGTGAGGGGGGGCAGGTTGGCTGTAGCTCTTTTCACCTTTAAACAAAAAGCTGCACCTGTCGTGATCCACTTTTCCACCTACAGAATTGCATCGGCAGCATTCGTGGAACCTTACCGCAGAACAGGGAATGGATTAGCTGTTGGTTATAAAATGCTTGGGAAGCCAGCTCTGTGCAACCACCTCAAAGAAGTCTGGCCTGCTAGCGGGCTGGCTGCAAGATTCCCACTTGGGTGCCTGGACCATAGCTGTCAACTTTTCCCTTTTCTTGCGAGGAATCCTATTCGGAATAAGGGAATTTCCCTTAAAAAAAGGGAAAAGTTGACAGCTATGGCCTGAACTGAGCCCTTGCAGCAAAAGAGCAAGAGAAATATGCCTATATGTTTGACGGTGAGTAAATATATCCCTTCCCCCTTGGTGCTATGCATGCTGGCAGCTTGTTCTGCTCCACACATTTGCAAAGCGGAAGGGCTGAGAGCAATGGCTGGAGCAGAGTGCCTGACCTTTGCCAATAGACTACTGACCTGCAAGCTGGCGATGAGCATCTTCTCTGTGGAAGCATAGTGCTCCCCACTGTAGGGAGCGGAGGGTGTTTCCTCCCACCCCTTAAATATTTTTAGGCTGCTTTTGTGACCAAGACCTCACAAAACTGGCTGATGCAAAACAAATTCATGAAATAACCGTATCACAATTACCATAAAGCAACCCTTTAAAAACAGCAGTATACTATTAAAATCAGCTGAAATGCTTGAAAAGAATCTCAAACAAGCAGCGCTGTAAAACCTTTAAGAGCAAGCAACTTGAAATAATTGAGTCTTCAAGGCCTGTTGGAAGGTCTTCATTTGGGGGGCAATTTGCTCAACAGCTGGGAGTTCACACAAGTATGGGCCGCCTTTAAAAAAGTCCTGTTTCCTGTGCCTGCCAATCTAATTAATCTTACAGGTTGGTCTATGAGCAGCAGAGCCTTCCTAGCTGATCTCAGCACCTGGGTAAATTTGTATGTATGAATCTGGCCCTTAAAGCAACCTAGCCACAAAACCATTCAAGGTTTGGGAGGTCAAGACCAGGGAAAGGGAACCTCAATGTGAGACTGAGCTCTTTAAAGTACTTATATCCCATGTTCCTGATTAAATGCAGAGCCACCTAAGAGGCCTCATACAACAAATTAAAAATACCATCATAGAAATGATGCAGAACCTATGGACTTAACAAAGGAAGGGAGGGCTAAAAATTGAGTCTTCTAGGCAATATTATCAAGTCAGCAAGCTGATTCCTGCTAAAGATTTTCTCAAGGTTAGTAAAGGAAGCTATTTCATCTGGTGGAATAAATCGGCTTTTTGTTCTCACTTTACAGTGCATGTAATGACATCTTTAACTGGAGCGAAGACTTCTTTGCCACTGAAGAGTTTAATATCTAAGATGAAATTAAATGCCTACCTTGAACAGTAAAGAAAATAGATACTTTCATGTGATTACATAATAATTTACCCAAATGCATGCACTCCTAAATATAAGCTGTTGCTCTACAGCTGAGGAGAAATTCAATTTGATTTCTTCTCCAGCACCACATGCTAATTTTCCAGAAAAAAAAATTAAATTATTCTCACTTATGAGGCTATAAATGAATTTGCCTAGCTTATTGCTGTCACCCATTCATTTATCATTATTCAGATTGCTTTCCACTCTCAGATAGTGTTGGCCTGACAAACTGCTTTTGGAGACCAGCCGGTATGAATGATTCAAGTGTAGCATTAAAAAACTTTTAATCGAGATTTCCCTGTGCACATAGAAAGGAGCTACAGAAAAGAGTGTGTGCTTCTCTCACCTCCACCAACATGTGGAGTCAATTCAAATGTGCAGAGTGACATGTAGAACAGTTTGCTGTGTTTCAGGCGGCACTCACCATATTATATTGCTATGTGCACCCCAGGCTCCAAGCAATGAGAAACTGAGGGGTTCCAGCATAAGCCTTGGGTTTGATTTCCATGGCATGAAGGTAACTGGAGACTGTGTTGTCTTTGTGATATATAATTTTATATACACGCAAACACACACAGGCTGAACATCAGGTGGAAGGGCTCACAGCATTAACACTCCAACAGTTTTTGCTTCCCTATTAGGTCCCCAGGGAGCAGGGCTTTTTTCCCCAGCCGGAACTCAGTTCTGACACCTCTCAGGTGGGCGCCATTGCCGTTATAAGAGAACAAGGGAGGCATTCATAGTGAATTCCGGCACCTCTTTTTCTAGAAAAAATAGCACTGCCAGGGAGGTCTCCAAAGCCATAGCTTTGGACTCAGCACAGGGAGCAACTTGCTGTGGTTTTCCAGCTCTGGACAAGACTGATTTTTGTTTGGGCCAAAGCTGCAAGTGGGTAGGGTGGTCCCTTACCCCACTCTCCTCCCTCCCTCCCTCCCTCTGTCTCAATCTCTCTCTCCCCAACAGACCCATCTTTCTCCCTCTTCCTCTTTCACCCTAACAGCCAAGCTACCAGCAGAGTGACAGACCACTCTTTCTCATCTGAACTGATTGCATAAATATAGGCCAAGTGCCACATTTAGCACGAGGGCCACAGGTCGCCCACCCCTGTTGTAAACATGAGATACACACAGCAGAGAGCCAGGACTTGTTGTAGCTCCCTGTTGGGTGTTCAACACTGAGCTCCAGGGCCGGCTCTAGGTAGACCCCCGGTGGTGCGGTGTGCCAGGGCGCCGGGCCGGTAGGCTGGGCACTGTGCGGCGAAGCCGCATGGAAACCATGCTGCGCCCTGCGAGGGCGGGGGCGCCGGAGCAATCTCTGCCCCTCAGCACCAGGGCGCTCGACCTGCTCGAGACTGCCCTGCTGAGCTCATTGGAGGAAAGGTGGGATTTAAAGGTAATAAGTAAATAAATGGCAGATCAAAGGAGATGTCATATGTGGGCTGCAAGCCAATTAGACCTATTCTGGTTGAACTAGTACCTTAGATTGTGCCAATGATGCCACAGGTAGCTGCTATTACAAGCATATTTTTTATTTAAAAATACCTTACCTTACTTTCTTCTTTCTAATATAGCCTGTTCTTCACAGGCAGGCAGGCAGGCTGATTTTCCCAGTAAAACAGAAGGCTTGTTAAGAACACACATTTCTCATTTATGTTTCTCTGTTGGATACACCTGATTAAAAATGAATTTTGCTTCAACCAACATGGTTTATGGACTTTGGATCGAGCTAATTCTATTTGTTGTTGTTTTGTGTTAAAAATGCCTGCACCCCGCCATCTGAGATATGAATTAGATGAGCAGTTATTATAAATATTGGGCATGGATTTATGGGCAGTTTAGTAAGTTTCTGACCAGGGCAGTCAGATAATGAAAACATGTCCCCAGGTGTGCCATAAACAGCCCGAAGAAATATAATACGAAAGGGGTTTTGTATCCATTTCCATAAAAAGACCAATTTGAATTTTATAGCGATCTGCATAATTCTGTTCAACTGGCTCTATGCATTCCAATTCTTTTTCTAACAAAGCAGTGAATATGTTCAGTAGGGTGAACAGTTCAATATATTTAGCAAGTGGGATTTAAGCTGTCTATAAAAATCTATTTTATTTCAGAGGGTTCTGGGTGTCCACTTTTATTTAAATTGCTGTTGTGCTAATCAGGCTATTTTACTTTGGATCAAGCATTTTTCATCCTTATGCAAACTAGTATTGACAAATTAAAATGATAAATTAAAAATATTTGTTTTAATTAATAGGGAGTCCTGGAAATATGGAAATAGGCTAGAGAATGTGAGGCAGTTTTTCCGGCCATATTGTCTAGAGACCACTGATGGTGATGCTTCAATTTATTTGACTGAACAAAAAAAATGTAAGAGTCAAAGGTAAAGCATAAAAACAAAAAAATAGTACAACACAATTATTACAATGGCCCATAAACAGACTCGGCAGAACAGTAAGTTTTTAGCAGCACAAAACAGCAGAACATTTATCATCTGTCAAATGCACAGGGGAGAACATATACATTTTTACTTGGCACTGAAAGGTGGTTAATGATGGTGCCAGGCAGACCTCACTAGGGAGAGCATTCCACAAGCAGGGAGCCACCACTGAAAAGGCCATCTCCCTTGTCACTACTCTGAACCTCCCTCAGAGAGGCAGGTGGAGAAGGTCTTCAGATGAAGACCGAAGGGTCTGGTAGGGTCATACTGGGAGAGGTGCTTTGAGCTATGGAAGCACCCATGTAAAGCATAGCAACAATGTCACAGGAGAGCTGGAAGGGCTTCCTGGTAAGTGTAGGTGGGGACAATGTGTTTCATATAAGCTCCCTCATTTTCCAGAGGAACTCCATCCACATGACGGCATGAAACAGTGCATCCTTCTTCATTATAGTGCCCGCCGATGTTTTGGGCTACACTTCCCATCATCCCTGTTCACAGCTGTTTTGGAAGTTGTAGCCCCAAACTTCCGGAGGATACTATATTCAGGAAGGTGGAAATAGTGTTCGGGGGAGGGGGGGAACCAGGGCTGGTGCTGTGAAAATGCTGACACTCATAGGACATTCTTATACTGTCTATGCCACCACTGGAGCCGATGTTTTTTAAATATATATTTAAAACACTTTAAAGCTTCGGGTATTTAAAATAATCTGCCGTGCTGCAATTTGAAAGTTCAAAAGCTTACAGTTCCATGAACAAGGTTTGAGAGAAAACTTTGGCAGGATAATGCTCAGTGCAATACACTTCATCTATTTGATTCAATATTCGGAATTAACATTGGCACGGCTTGTTTAGCTGCCTTTTGATGTTTGAATTGGGGCATGTAATGCTTTCAGTTGAAAAATCCTGATATATAATATTAATGAAGTGGGCCAAAAGTCAGTAAGGTAAATGCTGAACTTCAGGTAGTCCTGTTGATTTCTGGTTTAAAAATAATTGATACAAAGGGGCATTGCTCTGAATAAGTAGTAATATGCAGGGAGCCCCAGGTTCAGTTCTTGGCATCTTCAGGTAAGAGTAGGAAATACCTTTATTTCCTACTTCTTTTTATATTTCTTTTTCTTTTCTCTCTTACTATTTGTTAATGTTTATATTATTTGTTAATGTTATCTGACCGAAATTTTATGAATTTCGCTATTGTTTTTGTTATTGTTCTTATATGTTTTTGCTATTATTTCTCATTTTTCTGTATTTTTTCCTGTATTTTTCTGTATTTTTTTCCTGTAACATTTTAAAGAATCTAAATAAAGAATTTTGTTTTTGTTTTAAAAAGGGAGTCAATGCGAGCCTTGTTCTGTACATAGGAAGCCTTAACTAGTACAGCTGTATTAGCCTTCATATATGGATAATATAAAAATGAGACCTCTTTTTTTCTTTTTTGTGACAAGGTTAGTGTGATAAAAGCACAATACGCTATCAGCATGATTCATTTGTCTCCCCTTAGTGGCTTTATTTTCAAAACACCGTCTTGCTAACTGTGAATTCCTGCATTATATTCCTGCAGGCAGTTTACAGTTTTTTTATTAAAAGGACTCTTCATCGTCGGATAGGTTTGCAATTGTGTGTTCCTCCCTTTTGGAAAGAGTTGGCGCTTGGCTGTGCAATACAGCCCTCCGAAGAAATGGCTTGTTCTGCATTCAGCTTTGGCAGTCTATCAGGTCTTGTCTGATTTACTTAGCTTGTTGGCCTCTATGAAGTAGCCCAGTCCCAGAGATGCTGTATGACTCTGAGGAGGTGACAAGGGAGTAAGTCATTTTCACACACAACAAATGATCCACTCAGTTTGTATAGCAGACGACACACCTGAGTTTCCCCTAAATGCCTCCTTGAGGTTTGCAAACGGGCCAGAGATGAAAATACATCTGTCCTTGAGTTACGTGGGTTCATGCTGCACAAATTGTTTGAAAACTTCTGGAAGTTACAGCGTAGAATCAGAGTTGGAAGAGAACTCAGAGCTCACCTCATCCAGTTCCTGCTCATGTAGAATATCCACTCCAAAGAATCAGAGATTTGAAAGGGACTAACTAGGGACCAGTAGTATACCGTAATTAGATTTTAGTGCAAAATATGTTTTGCATTTAAAAGAATAACCCTGAAACAAATGTCGTTTTCTCTATTTAGGTATAAATAATGAAGTATATACAATTTAAATTGTCTGTCCCAAAGCAAGGTATGTTTATAAAACCATTAAAACAAGTGTGTGTGTGTGTGTGTGTGTGTGTGTGTGTGTGTGTGTGTGTGTGTGTCCCATCTTCCAGAGATGCTATAGATGTGGCTGGTTTTAAGAACACTCTGATAATATGGAATCATTATATCTTCTGCTTTGGTTTTATGGCATGGATTGTGGTGATCTTCTTCCTGCTTACTAAACCCTGTTAACCTCTTCAGCTTCTGACACCTCCTCCTCCCAGTCTGCTCCCTCTGACCACTCATTGTCATCCCACCACCAACCCCCAGGCTCTGAGCCTTCTTCCTGGGGGTTCCCCAGCTAGTGCCTCCCACCACTCCTCTGCATCCAGCCAGTCCATGATAGCATGAGTGCCCCTCCCTTTTTGCAGGTCCCCTGTAGCTCAGTGGAAGAACACTTGTATTGCATGCAAAAGACCCCAGGTTCAAACTTTGGCATTTCCTGGTAGGACTGTGGAAGACTCCTGTCTAAAACTCTAGAGAGCTGCTGAGTAGATCGGGGTCACCAACATAGCCCCTGCAGGTCCCTTCTGTCCATCACTTCCCCTGCTGAAATTGGGCTTGTAAGAAGCATTGTACTGTAGTCAATATAATAGGTTGCAGTATGTGTCAGGTGCGGACAACTATTTCCCATGTTTGCAAAGAGCTTGGTAACTCCTGCTGGCTTTAGACGTTACTGACCTTGATGGACCAATGGTCTGACTCAGTCTAAGGCAGCTTACTGTGTTATCTCACATTTCTTTCCCCTATCTGGGGAAACCCACCACCAAACTCCTGCACTTTTCTCAACTCCTTTCCAGCCGCATTTCCAAGTTGGTGGTGCTACAACCCTTGCAACCTGCAATTTCTCCACTAACTTTCCCCAACTTCCTTGCATTCTCAAGTGGGTCAAGGCCCGGGACTGATATGGCGATGTGGTAATAAATGCGCTGTGTTTGTCCTTAACGTGATTTGCTTTAGGGGAACACGACTGGTCATGGAGAACAGAGCAATTTGCTCAAGGAGTTTTGTACCAGAACACTTGCTGCTGCCTTGGTTAACTGCTCTGATCAGTTATAAAAAATTCAGAGTACCAAAGTACTTTTGAAGCTGAGATTTCATGTAATTTATAGTGGCTTCAACTTCATGTATAGTTCAACTCGGTCAGAGCATGGGCATGCTGTGCCAGAAAAATAATTTAAAGGAACTGCTGTGGGTGTCAGGTCCATTTGTGTTCTGTAGCGGCAGTTGTCCTTTACATTAAAGCACTCGCTTCAACAGATGGCCGGTGGAACTGTGCAGTTGCCTTTGTAAAGCTAAGTAGGTGACCAGCTTTAGCCTCCAGTGCAGGAACCAGCATGAAACTTGGAGGCTGAAACTTGGTCACAGCTGGGGTGGGATGGCAGCAGTTCCTGCCAGAGGGCAGGAAATCATGCTCTATCGACCCAGTATCCAAAGGTAGATGTAGATGCTCTACATCCCTGCTTTGGACTACAACTTATATATTGCATTTTATTCTCCTGTCCTTTTCTTCAAATGTGGTGTTTTCCTGAGATGGAGGCTGCAACTTCTGCTAAGCGATTCAGCTGCATGCAATCTAATGCCGCTCGGCTCAAAAAAGGTTGCTTGTGAAGTACTAAAAGAGTGTCCCCGTTGATTGATAGGCAGTTGTGACCATCTGGGGCTGAGGCATAAGGGAAATAAAATATTTTGCAACTGGCTGAAGTTACTTCTGGATGCAGAATTATGGTTTTACGCTGCGTAGCTTTATGGCTTTTATTCCCTTCCATAATTCACTTTTGACTCTTGTGATATGCTTCAGGAAATCTCCTGGCTATATGTATGCTTTTCCTGTGGCCTTCTAAGCCTGCTTGCTCGAGTGACTTGATTTAAATCAATGCTGCTTAAATCACCAAGAGGAAAAAAGAGACCAATTTAAATCACCGATGCACATCAAATTTCCCATTTTGAAATTAATATATCTCCTGAACAAGAATGCAATACTAACTGATTGCTCTAACAATTCAAACATGGTGTTATGCACCTAACTAGAACATTTACTCAAACTGGAAGCATAATCCTAGATTTCGTCATGCCACTGCAGAAGTATTTCTGTCTATTATTGACAAGAAACAGATTTCTGTGTTGGCTTTTTCTGGGCTATCCACACACTCCCATCTGCTCTGCATCCCACTGGTTTGGGAAGTGGTGTTCACAAGCCATTAGCCATAATTCATATTTATCCTGAATCTATCCTGTCATTTCTTATGAAATACTGCATTTTGACGCATTTTCTCTCAAGCCAGTTTCTATGCAAATTGAGAAAAAGAATGACTTGGCTGTATTTAAAGTTGTTAATGTGTACACAGCACTGTGTGCATGCAAGGATAGTAAGCAGGCAAGATCACATGCTTGAAAGCTGAAGCTGCAGTCTCATAGCTGTTTTCTTTTGAAGTAAATCTCATTCAACAAAAGCTGGGCTAGTTTTTGAGCAATCATGCATGTGATCAGGCTGTGTCTAGAACTTTGATAAAGAATGATAGGAATCGTGTTTTTCATAAGAGTACACATTCATGGTGTTTTGTTAGAATACCTACAAATAATTCCTGATTTGACAACTGAACACACTTCAGAGCTTAAGCAGTTGTATTCTTGTACAGTGGTGCCTTGGGTTACAAACACTTTGGGTTACAAACTCCGCTAACCCGGAAATAGGGTTGTGAACTTTGCCCCAGGATGAGAATGGAAATCGTGTGCTGCCGGCACGGCGGCAGGCCCCATTAGCTAAAGTGGAACTTCAGGTTAAGAACAGTTTCAGGTTAAGAATGGACCTCCAGAACGAATTAAGTTTGTAACCCAAGGTACAACTGTACTTCCCCCTCCCTTAACTTTTGTAGTCCCTTAACTTTGCAGAGGAGGAGGAGGGGTTTTTGTTGTACCTTTTTTTCCTAACCATGTTTGAAACTCAGGGAGAATGAAGGGAAATGAAAAGCAGAGGGATGCTATGACTGTGGACCAGAAAATTAATCTTCTGTTTTCAATTCTGCTACACTGAATCCAGTAAAAGCAATATCTGATGGTCCAAGCAGCATGTTTACCACTCTGTGACAGCAGCTTAAAGAAGATATATTTTCTCTGCAACAAAAAAATAATGAAAACACTGAATATTAATGCAAGGCTAAATTTTTATTAATAGGATTGGCTCAATATATTTTTTTGGTTGATTGATCAACTGGCTTGTATCCAGTTAATAAATTCATGATTAATTGATTACATTTTGAAAATATTTGAATATTATTTCTTATATTCTATTATGCCGAATCTCAGAATGGGAAGGGCAAGAACATATATGTACACTGAGCATTGCTGGGAATGAACTCATTTAATGAGGTTAACAGAATCACCTTAATTCAAAGATATCTAAGGTAGTTCCCATAATTGATGGTGAACTGAACGTGAATGAAGTTGGCTTTAAGGTAGAACTTGGAGTGATTTCCAGTTCATCTTCAAGTTCATTCTCTTACATGTTTTCATCATCATCATCATCATCATCATCATTTAGACACTTCGGGTCTTTAAGCTTAGAACTAATTCATTTTGTAGTGGGACAAATTTGAACTGGAAGTAGTTCCTTTTTGGACATGTTAGTTAGGTTATGGCTTATCAATGTACCACCTTCTGGACCAAATACCCCCAAAGCAGTGAACAGCATATTAATATAAAAAAGCCCCACCCCCAAACAAGACAAAAGTAATTTCAAAACAATATAGAATTGTACAATCACAAAATGTTCACCAATCACACTGGATGTGCATATGTGGGCTGCATGCGTGCTGTCACCACAGACATAGCTCTCCATCGTTGCATCTCTCATCTGGAAACCAGGTTAATTCATGCACACTGACTTCTCCAGTCGCTAATCCACAACTACTCACCCATGCTCTCATCCTCATTAGATCCTGGAGGACTGACCCAAAGGGGTTGTAGCAGTGACCCAAAGGGCCACAATTAAGGTGATAATGTAAATCCTTATAAATCTTGGAATATGCTTATATTAGAAGAGTTATGGTAACCTGATGCATTAAAGAAACTGATGATTTAGCAAGAAGCCGTCCCTACTGGGATAGAAGGTCATCTAATACGTCAATCACAAAGCTGCAATTCATAAGCTAGAACATAAGTTGTTACATGGTACACGTAACACAGGTCACAATGTAACAGGTCACGGTGGGAATCAACGTTTAGTTAGCAATGCCTATTGCGCATGCGTGTTAAACATGAAATGAGGTAATAATTTATATGATTGGTTAAAATTGAAATATGAAATGAAGTAATGATGTATTTGATTGGTTAAAGTTGAAATCCTTTGTCTGAAATGTTATAAATTCCTCTGCCCCACGTTGGGCGGGGTTGCAGTTTTGCGAAAAGATTCGAGTGTAATCCTATTGCTTTGCAATAATAAACAAAATGGACTCCTAACTCCGTGTCTCTGAGTTTGATTGGCCTAACTCAGAAGATAAGCCATTTTTTGGCTTCCAACACCACCACGTCTATTCTCTTCCACTGCCACCAACCAGGTTTCCCCGGTAATATATTCAGACTCAGTCAGGTTGTAACGTATTAACAAAGATTCCAGTTTATTGTGAACGCAAACAAGTTTTAAATACTTTGAAACACTGTAATCCGATTCACTCTCTCTGTCTCCCCTCTGTCTCTAACCCACTCTGACTCCTATGCCTCCCACCCACAAGAAACCAACCAAACTAACTGCCTCTCTGTTTCCAACTGCCTTCCCAACTGGCTAAGCCTTTTAAAAGCAGGTAGGCTTTTAAAAGCAGGGATGTGGGTGGCGCTGTGGTCTATATACCACAGAGCCTTGGGCTTGCTGATCAGAAGGTTGGTGGTTTGAATCCCTGCGACGGGGTGAGCTCCCGTTGTTCAGTCCCAGCTCCTGCCCACCTAGCAGTTCGAAAGCACATCAAAGTGCAAGTAGATAAATAGGTTCTGCTCTGGTGGGAAGGTAAACGGCATTTCTGTGCACTGCTCTGGTTCGCCAGAAGCGGCTTAGTCATGCTGGCCACATGACCCGGAAGCTGTCTGCCAGCTCCCTTGGCCAATAAAGCGAGATGAGCGCCGCAACCTCAGAGTCGTCTGCGACTGGACCTAATGGTCAGGTGTGCCTTTGGGCTTTTCTATTGGTCTACCTATTAACCCTTTCTCCAGGTGGCGCTGTGGGTTAAACCACTGAGCCTAGGGCTCGCTGATCAGAAGGTTGGCGGTTCGAATCCCTGTGACGGGGTGAGGTCCCGTTGCTTGGTCCCAGCTCCTGCCACCCTAGCAGTTTGAAAGCACATCAAAATGCAAGTAGATAAATAGGAATCGCTACAGCGGGAAGGTAAACGGCGTTTCCATGTGCTGCTCTGGTTCGCCAGAAGCGGCTTTGTCATGCTGGCCACATGACATGGAAGCTGTACGCTGGCTCCCTCGGCCAATAATGCGAGATGAGCGCGCAACCCCAGAGTCGGTCACGACTGGACCTAATGGTCAGGGGCCCCTTTACCTTTACCTCCCCCTGTACTGACATTTCCAAAAGAATGGGCAAACACCACAGTAACCAAGCCATTTTGTTCCATATTTCATTTTTAAAATATGCAGGAAAATGTGGCGACTAGAAAGAAAGTGTTGTGCTGTTAAAAACACCCTGGGATTACCTGTATGTATTAGAAGGCTGCATATTCAGCATAGCAATAGCAAGCTCGTGATTTTTGCCACAACCTGAGGTTTTTTCTGTTTGTGTAAACAAGTGTGATAAGAAATCTTACTTGCCCTATTGCAGGCATCCTCAAACTTCGGCCCTCCAGATGTTTTGGACTACAGTTCCCATCTTCCCTGACCACTGGTCCTGTTAGCTAGAGATCATGGGAGTTGTAGGCCAAAACATCTGGAGGGGAGGGCTGCAGTTTGGGAATGCCTGCCCTATTGCTTGGGTAAGAGCTGTTGGAGGACAAAAATAATAATGCTTTGTGCTAAACAGAAACCCTGGGAAATTGCTCTGGCACTGTGAGATAAAAGAATAAGTGTTTTCCAAGGGAAGCTGCCTAACCTGGCTTTCTTCTGAAAGGATTTGCTGTCCAGTAGTATTGTGTGTTAAGTGAAAACAACCACCAGCAATGTTAGTCTCTCACAATGAAGCCTGTAGGCTCACCCCTGTGTGTGTGTGTTTGATTATGGGGCGAACGGAAAGAGTAAACAATGAATAGCTGTCAGAATATCCGCATTCAGTCATTGGCTGCCTTATTACTTGGTAATAAGCGATGCTGGCATTACAGCTTCTGATGGCTCCCAGCACATGATTCTCCACACTACTCAATACGGTACTGAGGAAGTTTGTATTGATTTTTCTTTCTCTGCCCTGGGAACATCATTGGGTGATTATGGCTTCTTTATTTCTTTACACCTGCAGCCAGGCAACAGCAAAAACAATGGCAGCATGCTAAAGCAAGAGCATAAAAATCTCCCTTGGTGCTGTGTCCTTTTTGAAAACCTCTCCAGGAATTCAAACATTCCTGCAGCACAGCATGTAAGGGGTTCTGCATTCCTGCTGCACTACCTTATTCAGTGAAAGCTGTCTGTCTGGATCCGTAGTACAGAAGCTAGCCTGGTTTGGGGCCAGATCAACCAATTGCTCTCCCCGCTTTAGTTTAAAGCACCTGGGAAGGTTGTAATTGAAACCCTCAGCCTCACTGTTGTTTTATTCATGCCCATGGCTCCTCCTCCAAAATCTCTAGGATGCCCAACAAAGTACGTGAAACAAAAGCTTAGGTGCCCAGGCCAGGACAAGAAAGTTGCAGAGTGTAAGTGTAGACCAGACACCCCCAAACTGCGACCCTCCAGGTGTTTTGGCCTTCAACTCCCATGATCCCTAGCTAACAGGACCAGTGGTCGGGGAAGATAGGAATTGTAGTCCAAAACATCTGGAGGGCCGAAGTTTGGGGATGCCTGGTGTAGACCTTTATTCGCAGCAGTTTGTCATAATAATGGGTGGGTGGGTGGGAGCCCCTAGAACACATTTGTGGTTGTGCTGGAGGAGGAGAGCAAGTAGAAATTATTGCACGGATGCAACATTTACATAGCATTATGTTGAATGCAGTCTGCAGTATTTTCATGTGGATTCCTTCAAAGCTCATTTTTGGTGGTGAAAAATTGCAGCAGATTAATGTTTAACACCCTCCTCCTTGATTCCAAAATTTAATTATGATTTTTAATGCACCACCAAGAGCTTGGGGTTATTTTCTGCTATTAACATAATCAGCAGCAATGAACCCTTAATGATGGCAGGGCCTTTTATCTTCACACTTCTAAAAAAAAAGTACACTGTTCCGTCTCTAAAAAAGGGAAAAAATTATCTGGTTTATTAATTGACAGCTTGGATTTATCTGTCCTATTCCTAGCTGTTTTGATGGACAAATTACTGAGGAAGTTAATAAATCCTACCTGTACATAACAATAGTGATAATACAATGAAAGTTGGGTGGCAATACTTGAATTCTATTCATTAGATTAAGGTTCCTCTTCCCTAAAGACACTTGTCTGAGCAAAGATGATGTCTCAGCTGCAACTGAGGGCTTCTATTTAGCCAAAAGGACTTCTAGCTAGCTCCATGTTGAGTAGTGTGCAGTTGCTGTAAAAAGGCAAATCTCGTCAGGCATGATTAGGAAAGGAACAGGAAATGATGCTGTCATTATCACAATGCCATTACTGTATACAAACATATGGATACATCATGCTTGGGTGACTGTGTAGTGTTCTGGTTACCTCATCTAAAAAAGGATACTGTCAATTGGATTGATTAAGGGGGTTGGATAAACTGTGCTGTAAAGAAAGGTTACCACATTTGGGTCTTTTTAGTTTAGAAAAAAGGAGAAGGAAAAGGGAAATTCTTCAGGGTGTGTGGCATACAAGTCTATGTGCCTGGCTAAAGGGAACAGCTCTGTTGTGGTCCCTGTGACCCCCCCCCCCATAAGATTAGTATTCATGCTGGAAAAGACATATCAGTGTGCAAAGTAAGTGTTGGTCATACATCCTTGCTCACAATCCTTGCCTTCTTTCCCATATCATGCAGATTTAACCCTGTGTTTGTGGCTAAGTGTACTTTCAACTAAGAACTGCAGTCAATCAGGCAAATGTACCCGTATAACACAGATGTAAATGGAAATGTGTTTGTTGTTATCTGGCTTTACATATTTGGCAAGGTGGCTCTTTATTTTTTTTTATTATGCTTGCATTTCATTTCAGCGTGTCATTGCTGTTGACACTCATAGGAGAACAATGCCAGTGTTTTATATACCGTATTGGCCTGAATATAAGCCGCACCTGAATATAAGCTGCATCTATAAAATTGGAGGGGGGGAAAGAAAAAAATGAACCCCCCCCAAATATAAGCCACTTCATTCCTCACTGCTCCTGGCTTCATACTTGGGGTGGGGGGTGGGGGAGCCACACTGCGTTGCCAGCGGCTTTCCCCCTTTCCTTCCTATCTACCTTCCTAGCCTTGGGGGAGAGGACGGGGGACTAGGCGCGGGGCGGCCACCACTTTGCTGTGCTCCTAGCTGCATATCGTAAGGTTGAGAATATAAGCCGCACTTTAACTTTTCACGGTCAGAATTTGGGGAAAAAGTGAGGCTTATATTCAGGCCAATATGGTTGTGGCGTTTGCCCATTCCTTGTGATTATGTTTGTAGAGGGGGGTGGAAATGGTTAATGTAGATTGACCAATGAGAAAGCTCAGAGGTGGAGCCTACCTGGTTTTGAGGCTCAGCCCAGGGGTTTACCATGGGGAGATAGAGGAGTGAGGGTCAGACAGAGGAGAAAAAGTCAAACATAGCGGTTGTGGCAGTTAGAGTGAGAGACAGGGATAGAACTGAGAGAGAAGAGTGTGACAGTGTGAGATAATGCCACATCTAGTTAAGGGCGCACATTTGAGAAACCGTTCTGAACATATTTATAACTTGTTTGTTCTTCAATAAACTTTAATCTTCGTTGTTGACTTTACAACCTGACTGACACTCAGTATTTCTCCAGAAGAAACCTGGTTGGTGGCAGCGGAAGAATAAAGCAGTGGTGTACGGGTCAATAGTCTGTGAAACAACTGGGGGCTCTGTACAAATGCCACAATGGTAGTTAACCTAAACCAAGATTGTTTGGGCATGAATCTAGATGTCATATTAACATAACTGCCAAGTACCCCGTTTTCCCCGGGAAACCCCCGTTTTTACTTACCTTTTCCTGGTGGTCCCCCGTATCACTTCGTCTCCCGTTTTTCTCCGTTATTTTCTCCTGCCGGTGGCCATTTTTTTTGTTTCCGATTTCCCCTTCTATGGGCACCAAAAATGGCCGCCGCCGACACCGGAAGTCGCGTCTATGCACTTCCGGACATGCGTAGATGCGACTTTCAAAGCCGGTGGCAGCCATTTTTTGTGCCCATAGAAGGGCAAAGCGACACCAGAAGTTACGTCAACGCAACTTCCGGTGTCACACGGCTGCCGGTCCCGGATTCTGTAGTCCGGGACTCGGAAGGTAAGCATATTAACAGGCTTTACCATTAGGCAGAGTGAGTCAACCACCTCAGGTGGCAGATTTGGGGAGGATGGGAATGCAGCAACAGCAGCCTCAGTGACTTGTTCTCTAGAGCTCCCTAGCCATCCCTCTTTGATGTGGTACAAAGTTGAGTGTATGCCACCTGGTCCCTACCATGGGCCCCTAAACTACCCTGTTGCTTCAGATGCATTGGGGGATGCTGCCCCATCACCAGGAAGATCCAACTCCCAGTCTGGTTTGCCTTTATTTATTTACAGAAAAAACGCATATGGCGATTTCATTAAAACAACACCAAAGTGGTTTTCAGTAATTAAAATAAAATATGAGCAATACAAAAATGAGAAGAGATCACCAGCTGACTACTATGGCACATGTTTTTCTTAACTGTCTTCATAAGCCTGGTGGCAACCAAAAGTCTTCTTCAAACGTTTTAAGGTTGATATAGAAGGAGGCTGCTGAATCTTCATTGGAAGAAAATTCCACAGGAACGGGCCTATAACAGTGAAGGCTCCGTTTTGTGTTGATGTCAAATGAGCCACACCAACTTGGGGCAATGTATTGGGACTGTCTTTTGTTTCAGGCAGCAAAATATCTTGAGCTCGCCCTGTTTAACAGGACATCAACCCTTGCTTTAAACATGGCTCATGCTTTTTACTTGGGACAACTGCATAAAGTAAAAAGTGGGAAACTCAGTAGTGGGAATCTAGTGTGAAATAATGATGTTGCTGTTGTAGATGATTTTTTTGCTATGTTTTACTGCTGCTGATGTAATGTGGAAGGAGGTGACCGCAAGGGGAGTGCAGATCCATTCTGTTTTCATAATGTAAGACTTGACCCTTAAAGAGCTGCTATCTTTTTCCAGGGAAGCTGATTGACTAAGTAGGCCTCAGGAGGGGGTGTCTTCCTCTTGCAATAGCTATAGCAATATTTAGTGCCTTCTTCCCCTATTCCTTTGAATTTCACTTACATGACTCTAAAACAATTTTTTCCCTTTGCATTTCAAACTTCAATGATACTTTTCATTGCCTTGAGCTCGCTGTGTGAACAGATGCCATTACAGTGCTTTTAATTAAAACCTTAACTGCTACATCAGAAATTTATTCATATCCTAGCTTGCTGGCAGATTGACATCAGAAAGAACGGCCACCGATGAATGTTTTTGTATTCTGTGAACTGTGACTGCATAGCTAGTGACTAATTAAAGGACTGGAGCTTTAACTGCTATCAGTATCTGCTGAACAAGCAGAGTCTAGCCATTACTCCAAGAGAGGCATTCTGGTTCTTTTCGTAAGCAATAAATTACATCCAGGTTGTCCATCTGCAACCTGCAACTTGGATGCTGTGATATAAATGATAGAACGTTCTTCTGAAATGTAGACAATAGCATGGGTCATTATGTTAGGGTGGAACCAGAACTGGAATGGGGCGGGGTACCCATTCCCCCCTCCCTCTCTGTGCCATCCCCTCTACCCTCCATTGCAAATTTCATGGAAGGCCGCGTGAAATTCAGCCACAGCTTGCCACTCTTGTGTAGTGGGGTGACCATCAGTATGTCAGTGCACAATGAAGCATGGTATAAAATAATTTCTCTGTAGTTTCTTGCAGTTGCAAACCAGGCTGGAGCAACTCAGGGCTTGATATGGCAGAAGGCTAAATAAGTCTGCCTCCCCATTGAGTTGTATACATTGCCTTGAAAACTTTTAAGCAGCTTCTGCATAGAACCTGCACCCCCACCTTGGCAATGTATGAGGATCTGGCTGGAGTTCATGATTTACTGACAATGGTAAGCATATGCTGTATTACTGAAGAGGACTGCCTGTCTAAATCCACTCACATTTATTTCTTTGTGCAACTCAACTCTTTTAATCTAAAAAATTAAAATAAAGTAAAAATAAGAAATCCGTAGCGTCTTTGATCAATAAGGCAGGCACATATCTCTCTGCATTCTATAAAATGGATTAAAATGTTCTGTGATTAAATTTGTGCCACAGAGTAGGAGAGCACTGTGATGCATGAATGTTTGGAGAAGAATGGAAGGGAATATTATAATTTGATAATAATTCCTTTCTATGCAGCTCCAGCTGCATAGTTGTAATCTCCTTTGCAGGGCTTTAGAACCATCCATTTCGCTTTCGCTTTAGAATGCTTTTGTATTTTTATATAAAAATGAAAATAAGGTTGGGCTGGATCTAGAGAGGTATCAGCAACACTCTGCTGATGTAGAGAGTGTGTGTGGCTCTTTCCTGCCCCTCCTCCCCAATAACCACCTCCCACAACCACCTGCGTGGGTTGGGACACTCTCAGGGGTGACCCATCCCATTTTGCTACCTGTGCTGCCCCCTGCCTGCCCCACCACTTCTGCCAGTGGCAGAATGCCCTCTTTCATAGAAACTTGGCAAGTGTTCCACTGGTAATAGAAGTGGCCGGGCGGGTGGGATGCTGCTTCTTGTGCTTCCACTGCCTGCGGTGGCTGCTGCATCCCACCTTATGGGTGAGCCGGCTCTGCAGAACAACTAGAACCGTGTGGAATGTGCTGTGTGTAGTGGTGGAAATAGGAAAGGTACATTGCATAAGCAGAAATCCAAGCCAAAAATCATTACTATTTTTTATGCAGGATCCAAGCCAATGATTCCATTTCTTTACCAGGGTTTTATGAAAGCAAAACAAAAGAGGTTACTTCAAGTCATAGAAGCATGAAAGTGAAAGGATCCAGTGGATCATTTGTGCCCAGTGGCAGAAGCAAGCCCTGTAGATGCCTCTTCAATCTTCCTCAAGCCCATAATACACAGTACATGGCTAGCGGCTGGTTGTGTGTGTGTGTTTTTTTTTTTTGAGGGTCATATTTCACTTAGAGGAACAGGTCTCTGTTGTATTGCACCTTACAGCTGCAGTCTATGTCTCCTTCATTTTATACAGTTTTCAAAATCAAGCGGCAAAGCTTTTCCTGGAAATTCGCTTCTACCTGATTTCTACTATTTGAAGGAACTGTCCATCAGGTATGGAAAATCTGTGGCCCTCCAGATGTTGCTGAACTACAGTTCCCATCATCCCCGGCCCATTGGCCATGCTTGCTGGAGCTGATGGGAGCTGCAGTTTTGCAGCATCAGGAGAGCTGAAGGTTTACTATACCTGTCATACATTAATAGGAATGCAAAAGTGAGAAGCAGGCCTAATCATATTTTAAGCATTTAACAGAGGTGGGCTAAGAGTTCAAAGTACTGTGGGTTTCTAAGTGAGAAGTTACAGAGTGGAATGAATCTTCCATAATTGAAATGATTTTGATTTCAGTTCATATTCTCATTTTCTCTCTTTTACAATTTCTGCAAGATCATAGGCAACAGTTCAACAATGAAGCAAATAATACCAGGCAGACTGTTTCAAGGCATCAGGAATTTACAAAATTCATTTTAAACTGAAGTGAAATGATTCACTGAATATTAGGACAGAGACTTATGGCGTCACAACCAATCTATTCCCTCCATGTTTCTTGACACTAAGGCAGTATTAGAATCCTATTTTGCTATGGGAAATGGGGGGATGTGTTAAGCGAAGGGAGAAGTGGGATGAGAGATGTTATAGCTGCACACACTCTGGGAGCCGTGGGACTTTTAAGAGAGGTTGGAAGCACCCCCAGGGAAGCTCATGGGATCTTAAGGTAACCTAATAGAAGCATTCTATTTTCTGTTCATTCTTCCCACAGACTTTTAATCTTATTCACTAAATATGCCAATTTCCATTTTCCTGAAAAGCTTCTGGATCGCTGTTTCTTGTGTTTAAGTCATTTCCCCTACAAACTATCTTGGGTCAAATATGAGTTCTTTAATATTGCTATAGAGCTGTGAGTTTCCCCTTTTAGAGATAACTCTGCTGGTTTTTTTGGATTTTTTTAGTAATACGATTACATCGTCAGATGAGGGAGAGAGGGGGAGGGGGGGGAGAGAGAAATTTGAGCTGAAATATGTTCCTTCGTGTTCAGGTGAATTATCATTCCCCAAAGAATCAGCTATTATCTGTTTTGCCAAGAGTCAAGCGACCTTGAGTTGTGCGTTTCATCCATCTTGTCTCCTGCAATTCTTTTACCCCATCAAATCTTCCTGTTCGAAATAAGAGGCACCAATATTGCAAGTCTCCAAATATCTACAGAACGCATGACTAGTATTACTGTTTGCTTCTTGGACCCTTTGACACTTTCATTTTTTTTCCTCAGGCAGAGTAAATGTAAACAATGAGGCAGGAAGCCTTTCCCTTCTCACCTAGAGAGCCTTTTTTCACTGAGAAACCTTGAAACACAGTGGGACAAATTTCATAAGTTTAACCCCTCTCCGCCCAAAGAGAAGTCGTGTCAATAGTGAGAATAGCTAAAATTATTTTTCATTTTCCTCCTTGTGCTTTACAAAGCACAAAATTTGCTCCAGTTTAAACTGGAGGAAGGTGAGGGGATATGCCAGAAATGTAGAAGCGAAACAGGCAAGCTAGATGCAATCAAACATGCAAGTATTTTGTTTTGTGAACAGAACCCAAGGGAAAGCCGTAGCAACTTCAGGACCATGGGGGTAAAGGAAAGTTTTCTCATCCTGAAAACATTGCCTCTCCATGGCTGCTTTTTTGCATTTCAGGGGAAGCTCCTATTGGCGCCAACTTAGGGAGGCTTTCTTTGAAATGCAAATTGCAGCACTGGAGAGGTTACTCAGGCTTCCGTAGTGCCGCTCTTTACATAACAATGTGCATCTTCTTCTTCTTTCTTTGGCGATCACTCATAGCCAAGTAAGATTGTCTTCCATAAACACGATTTTAACAATGGGTCCGTAAGCGACAGTGGAGGCCAATTCTGGATCCACACGTCCTTCCACAGTGGGGACATTGGTTTCCAGGCGGGAGTTGATCACGGTGTGGATTTGCCAAGCGTTCCTTCCTCTCAGCACGTTTCTCCCTTGAGTCCTGAGATCGAGTTTCTTCAAGCCCATGACACCTTTGGTAAAGGCTCTTCTCCAACTGGAGCGCTCGCAGGCCAGTGTTTCCCAGTTGTCAGTATTTATACTACATTTTTTAAGATTTGGCTTGAGACGATCTTTAAACCTATTTTGTTGACCACCAGCATTACACTTTCCATTTTTAAGTTCGGAATAGAGTAGTTGCTTTGAAAGACGATCATCAGGTATCCACACAACATGACCAGTCCAACGAAGTTGATGTTGAAGAATCTGGTGATCTTTGCTTCTTCCACTACACTGATATTAGTTCGCCTGTCTTCCCAAGTGATGTGTAAAATTTTTCGGACACACCGTTGATGGAATCTTTCGAGGAGTTGGAGATGGCGTTTATAAGTGGTCCATGTTTCACAAGCATATAGTAAGGTTGGTAGTACAATAGCTTTGTAAACAAGCATTTTGGTTTCCCTGCGAATGTCCCGGTCCTCAAACACTCTGCACTTCAATCGGGAGAAAACCACACTTGCAGAGCTCAGGCGATGCTGGATTTCGGCATCAGTGTTGGCCCTTGTGGAAAGGTAACTGTCTAGGTAGGAGAAGTGATCATTTTCCAATGTTACACCACTGAGTTGGATTTGTGGCGCTGCAGAGAAGAAGAAGAAGAGTTTGGATTTGATATCCCGCTTTATCACTACCCGAAGGAGTCTCAAAGCGGCTAACAATCTCCTTTCCCCTCCTCCCCCACAACAGACACCCTGTGAGGTGGGTGGGGCTGAGAGACTTCAAAGAAGTGTGACTAGCCCAAGGTCACCCAGCAGCTGCATGTGGAGGAGCGGAGACGCGAACCCGGTTCCCCAGATTATGAGTCTACCGCTCTTAACCACTACACCACACTGGCTTCTTGTTTTGTACTTGTTGGTGCACCATGATTGTATTCACACAGTTAAGCTCACATTTAGCCCAGCTTCAATGCAACTGAAGAGATTGAGTGGTGATTTGGAAGAAACTGTTCTAATGCCTTCATAATCACCATGTGTTAGAAACACAGCACCACTTATTGGACCATAAAAGAGAAGGTTTGTTTTATGCACCTCTTTCTCTCTATATACAGTTGCCTTAAATAGACACAGTTGACTAAAGTGGAGTTTTTTAAAGCATTAGCATCTCCCAATTACTACTGCTTGGGCACTGGAGTACATTAATTTAAAGAAATGGTTACCGACGGAGGCTTCCACCTAATCTCAGTTTTATGCTGCTTGGTATTTTTCAGATGAGCTTGGAAAAATCCTTGCCACAAAGCAGTGCCTGATTGATCTGTGGGGAACGGCAAGTGCCTGCTGAACTGGACATTTTAGCTAGATGTGGCTTTGAGTGAAACGCAGCAATTTTAATCTCTTCATTGCATTTTATGTATTTTAATCTAGCCAACCAAGCAGAAGAAAGACTGAGCACCTGTTTCCTTAGAGCACTGGAGAGAGCAAATGAGATCATGCAAGCATTAATGCCACTTGGAGATTAACATTTCAAAATGGTGTTCCCATTTAAACAGGACTAGGAAGACTGCATCCCCCCTCCCCTAATTTCTTTCAGAAAAAAGAGAGTTAATTAAAAAGGGTTAGAGGGGATTGTCTCCTTTAATGGAACAGCACTTTCATGTCAGGGATCATTACAGTTAAAAGTTATTTGTATCTTCATAAGCTTTACAAACTTAGGTTCAACCTCCCAAAGCCAATTACTAGTGACAAAGTCCCACAGATAAAAAAGGAAGTTGTTTATGAGAAAACAGGTTGAGGACAGGCATGGTTGGATCTGCAAAGTTTCAGTTTCTCATTTCTCAAATCTTCAGTTTAGTTTGCTGCATTTTCATACCTGCTTGCAAATTCTTTTTTTGGCCCTCAGCAATTTTTCTTCCCATTTTTGCTTGCATACATGCATTTTTTGGTAGTGATATCAAGAAAATGTTTTTTAAAAGAGGAAGGGGGAAGGGGAAGCACACAGTTCATCTCCATAAAAAATGACTGCTGCATCCATGGGACTTCACTAAATGATATCTAATTAACATTTCCTGTCCTATAAATAGATTGCAAAGCCTTGCTGGAGGCAAAGAAAAGGCCACATGAAGTGTTGTTTTTAATTGTCTGCAGTGATCTATTTTTAATGAATCTTTGCAGAACATAAGCTGTTCTCTTTACATAAGTATAACAAATGTACACTGCTACTCTTGAATATAAATGAGGATGTGCTTCCCCCAGTGCTTTTGTGGAGGTTGGCCATGCATGGCTTTTTCACGGAAGTGAAATCTCCCCATGTGATTGATTGATGAAGCTTGGTACATTGGTACATTGGCTTTGCTCTGATGTGCAACCTAGGAATATGGTCCTCACAGAAGACCAGTGTGTGTCTCTCATGACTTACTCACCCACTATTTGTTGTGTCAGTGTAAGGGTACCGGGAAGAGCAGGCCCATTCAGAGCTATTGAGAGAAACAGGCGGAACTCCTCCCAGGCCTGTTCAAACATTTCTATCACAAGAGATGACAACCAAGCTAGACTTGTGCCATTTTGCTACAGGAGAGGAAGCACAAGGAAAAATGCTGAAGGTTTTAAAAAAGTACTTCTGAGCTCTGAAGCACGGGCTTGTAATTGATAGCTATGCTGGTTTCCGACAAGTTCATGTCCTAAGGGAAATTATTATTCCCACTCATTGATAAACAAGTGGATGTGGATTTTCTACACTTGTCTGCTGCTGGCTTCCCTTACTGCTGTTCCAGTTTCTCCTGCTTTCATTGCCCCCGTCTCCATGACATTTCTCTATGTTCTTCTCTCTTATAATCTTGCCCTTAATACAGAGCTTGTAGAATCAAAGAATCATAGAGCTGGAAGGCATCCTGAGAATCAGTGCTTTTTTTCAGGGGGGGGGGTATGCAAGGGTACATAGTACTGGCACCTCTTTTTGTTGTTGTTAAAAAGTGTGACACTTACTGTAACAACTTCATGGTGCGTTCCGACACCTATTTTTCTAGAAAGAAAGCACTGTTGAGGATTGTCTAGTCCAGGGGTTCCCAAACTAAGGCCCAGGGGCCGGCTGCAGCCCAATCACCTTCTAAATCCAGCCCTTTTATTTAAAATGCATCTCTGGCTTATTTGTGGGGCATAGGAATTCGTTCATATTATTTTTCAAAATATAGTCTGGCCCCCCACAAGGTCTGAGGGACAGTGGACCGGCCCCCTGCTGAAAACGTTTGCTGACCCCTGGCTGTAGTCCAATGCAGCTGTCCCTTATGGGGCTCAAACCTGCAACCTTGGCATTACCAGCACCACAGGGTAACCAACAGAGCTATCCAGGCCCTCTATCTGACTACCAGGGCTCTTCGGCATCCACACCCCTCTCCACCCCAGTCCCACAGCTTCCTCAAGTGCTTTGCCTGGTGCCTTGAAGTGTGCTGGTGCCTCTTGCTTGCCTGGATAGAGGTATGTGCCCAGAACCTCTGTCTTTTGTATGGCTGGAAAGTTGCCTACTGTATGAAGGTTAAGAATCACATCTGTTGCTCCACCCACTTTTGCCCCTGGCCCCACCCACAACTGGCAGGCAGCCCTTGGAAGGTTGCCCAAGTTCTTCTACCTCAGCCGTAAGGTTTGGAAGCTGCATGTTTCTCCACTCTGATTGCTTGCCTCACTCGGCACTGCCAGGAAGGCTGTCTACAAAGCTGCGTTTCCAAAAACAGATGGCAGGGCATGCTTGCTAATGGGACAAGTAGCCGTGATGCTTCCACATATCCAGTATTGTAACTAGTGGCAAAATGGATTCCCCCCACTAAATCACTAAAGCAAGCTATATGAAGGGTTGTTGGAAGGTTACCTTTGTGCATGTGTGCACAACAAGGTGCTCTGTTGACCCAGAAAAGAGAAGAATGTCAACATTGCTAGACTGATACTTGAGCATTTCTTAAGTGTGAATATGTAAAGGTTTATGTTGCATTTATCTAGGTAGGATAGCTATCTGGTTAAGCAGAAATTTTGGGGAGAAATGACAACCAGCTCCATGAGAGTTCGCTATAAAGTTTTGGATAGTAAGAAACACCTGAAATATTTAGCAAAGGTTGAAATTTTATAGTGCCTGCATACCATCTATGAAGTTCACATCATTCTGAGAATATCTTGCATCATCCCTTGGGATCGCTGCCTTCCACACCCCTCCATTTTCATATCAAGCAGGAAAAAAACCCAATCTGACCTTGATCCAAAGAATCATGAGTTTAATTTCCTGTGTCCAAGGGGATTTATGTTTCTGAAACTGCAACCCCCTGCCCTGGGCTATGTGGCGAGCCACTGTTGAAACTTGAGGTGGTTGTGTGACTAGGTGATGAGTTTGCTGTTCAAAGGGACATTTAAAAAAACGCCCTTGGGTTTAATCAATCCCTTTCAGCATGCCTCTCATAGCTCTTTGAATTTCAACCACTGCCAGCTCATTTGTGAAGAAAAAAATGCACCTTGTCCTCAATCCTCCTCCAATTAACTTTTGCAAGATGACCCATTTCACAGAAGCTTGCCCAGTATAAACCTTTAAGTTGAGGCTTGAGTCATGATTTGAACCCAGGCCCGAACACCTGACCACTCTGGTTGGCTTTTCAAAAAGCTTCCCCAAATTGGAGGTACAGTGACAGCTTGCTGCACTAGGTATCCTGAGCATCAATGATATCGCCAGCCCAGGGTAGTATTCTTACTGTCTTCCTTTGCATAACTATAACGATTGATCGTAGGCATTGAATAAACAATGTCTAGAGTGGCGTTAGCAAATTGGCATGTTTCATGCTTGTTGCTATCTCTTTCTAGGAATGATGAGCCGGGTTGTAAATGAATAGAAATAATATTCTGCTTGTGCATCCCTGTTACCATGGCAACAGCTATTGATGTGTGCTTCCTTTTGGATTGATTTGCAGCTTTCCATACCTTTGCTGCTCAGGGCACTTCCTCTGCCACTTTGCGCTTGTGTGACCCGCAGAAGTATGAGCTCTACAGGTTAACTTATCAGCTATAAGCAATATTGTGATGGTGGTGGCAGATTGTCAAGGGGTTTTGTGCTGAATCCACTGAAGCAATTACAAAGACTTGCCAGTAGATGGTGGAATTTGTAAAATTATTTCAGCGCTTGATAGGGACTTTGAAATGAACGATCAAATCAATTTAGGACTGTGTGTGTTTGTGGCTGAGGAAATTACTTTTCACTGTTGAGGCAAATGTCTTGATCAGACAGAGGATTTAAGTGAAATATCACTTCAGCTGCATGTCTGTCTGGGTCAGGACGATATCAGATAAACCCGTAAATTAGGCAACTGACTGCATTTCACTAATATGTGAGCCTATGGAAAATGCTAGGTTTATAACCACTTACTTTCTGTTGCAAGTGGAAAATGAAAATTTAAAAAACCCTTTATCACTGCCGAATGGATTACGGATCTCAGTTCTGATACAAGGGGCATGGGGTTCAGTTTTGGATTTCTTGTGGACTTTAAATCTGAGTAAATCAGCCCCCCAAAGTTGAAATATAAATTATGTTTACATATGTGAGAATAGCTATTATAGTGTGTTGGTTAATTTGAAGACTGGCAAAAATTAAAGAAGAAAATACCTATAGCTGCAACTCCAGAATGTTAAAGATGTATTCAGCGTTGTTAGATGTAAAGGAAATCCACACATGGCATTTTCCTTTGAAGTTCTCTGTTGTGATAGGCTTTAGGATGTGCAAAACAAATTATTCAATTCATTCAAAGGAAGATCTAATTAGCAGGGCTGTTTACTGATTAAAGGCTGTTAGCTGCTTAATCAATTAAACATAAATTTGCTTATTCCCCAAAGTTGCAATGCAGAAGCCCCTTTGAGGAAGGATGTAATTCTTTTAAGCATGAAAACATAACAATTTAATAAACAAATTCTACTCCTCAATTTTGGAAAAACAGGCTGCTATTTTCACCGGTATTTCATCTGGAATATAAAATACTAGTAAATTCAGGTTGCATTTGGCAAGCATGAGCAAAGAAGTGATACAGGAAATGGGTAGCTACTTCTCGTGACTTTTTTTTTTTAAAAAAACTAAAAGCAGCTCTGGAAGGGAAGGGATTTGGATCAGGGCTATGACACCAGACAAGGGAAACTAACCCTTCTCTCCCCCTCCCAAGTTGCTTTGCAAGTCTAGTCAGAGGCAAAATTTCCTATTTTAATAACACACTAGAACCAAAGTAGTTTCTACTTTTTAATCGTTAGCCCCACCAAGTAAAATTTGCCCTTACAGATTCAAATTGTCCCTGATCTAATTAATAAGCTACATCTGCAGCTAATTAATGCACAAGTTTGAAACTAATTAATGCGCAAGTTTGAACCCTCATTTTGAACATACATTGAATACTGTAAAACCTATGTAGGCAGTACAAAACCACCTCTTCCTTTTGTTATGTTCACAGTAACTATTGTTTAATACAATTCTTATGAATGGTTTTGAAATGACAGCTATTATATGCTGGAGAAAAAAGCATAATTGTTTGAAATAGATAGCCAGGCCTGATTATAACATCAGCTCCTCTACTGATCATGATTTTGCTCTAATATGCCTCAGTGTCTGACCAAAAAAGCCTTTATGCAGATTGGTAAGATTCTCAAGGAGTGCCAGCTTGACCCCGTGACCGTGGGTGCCTGGGGCTGTGGGTGCCATGCAGCGTGCATGGCCCTGACAACAAAATTTGTGAGTGCCCGGGCCCTTCATGGGGTATTTTGTGGGTGTTCGGGCACCCAGGGTCCCAGGGAGTTGGCACCTGTGCTAGCAATATATGGATGAACTCTTGTTTCCTTCAGATGCCTTATGCTTAATTAGCTAAGAACCCTCTCTGCTTGCACACATCATCTCATTTGAACTGATGGTGGTTTCCTTTTCTGAAGCAGAACACAGGAAATTCCTCTCCTTTTAGTATAGTGGATGCACTCTATTAGCTGAATCCTCCAGACCTTTATTGAGTAGCTTTTCCAAACTTTTCTTTGAGAGCTAATAAATAGTTTCTCCCCTATCCATACTCAGATGTTTTTGGTTCCGGTGTTTTCTCTTTCTCTCACTGTGCAGAGCACCTAGAGGCAACGTAAGAGTCATTTGTTGTGCTTTATGCAGAGCTGCAACCAGCTCCACCTAGAATATTTTGTTGGCAGGCACTAATATGGCCATAAGATCTGTCACTGTGATTCAGAGCAATGGACCGTTCTGTCCACAATGCTGTGTTTCTGACAGTGGCCAGCAATGCTGAAATGATGCATTGCCTACCGTTTGTTGCCTGTTCTGGTAGGAATCTGCATGCCTACATTTGAATACTTGGATTCAGGGTAGATAGCAGTCGGGCCTTTAGAAGTGTCTAAAGGATGATCCACACATTATGTTTTTAACACATACATTTGCAAACATAGCTTACGGAAATGACCCAAGTGTATTTTCCTACAATGTATGTGACATACAGGTGTGCCCCCCCCCACCTATATGGGGATTATGTCCCTGCATGCATAAGCGAAAATTGGGTAAGTGGGGAACACCCTCTAAACACCCTTTATATGCCCCCCTCTGCCTCTCCCTCTCCAATCCAGACCAAAAATACTGTACCCAAAAATATCCACAACTGGAACTGAAGCTCTAGGGCTAGCTGGAAGCTGGCGGATGTGTGGAAATGCTGCTGCTGCGCTACCAAGTGCACCAGCTGTTAGTTGGGGAGGCGGAGCGACCGAAACAAATCTCTTTGGGAAGAGGTGCAAAGAGGGCTTCTGGGGAGGATCTCCTTGCGAACCATGAGGACTCTCCGGCCCTCTCCCACCATTTCCAGGTTTGAATCAAATTATCTATCTATTTCCCAGTGGTCAATTCCGCATCTTTGAAATCATCAAAGACAACTGCTTCTTAAGTATGACTCTATCCTAAGGCAAAACACACGGAAATAAACAGAAACTAGGTAGTTTTAATACAATCAAAGGAGCCAAATTTGGTAGCTTTCCCTACCAGTAGGAAGGAATGTTCCATTAGAGCAGGCATGTCAAACATGCGGCCCTCCAGATGTTTTGGCCTACAACTCCCATGATCCCTAGCTAGCAGGACCAGTGGTTGGGGAAGATGGGAATTGTAGTCCAAAACATCTGGAGGGCCGCAAGTTTGACATGCCTGCATTAGAGGATAAAGTCTCATGTCCATGTGGAATAAAATATATTGGCTCATGACACCCTGCTCCATAGTGCATTTCTGGGCAGTTCCTTTATCGGATCAACCACTATTTATTGGGCAATAACTCTTTCCTTTCATTGGGAAATCCCATTGTTGGGTCCACCATTAACCCTATTCTGCGCAGTGCGAAATTACTTTACTTCAATCAGATAGTAATCCACCACCCTTGACCATTAGCCATGCTGGCTGGGGCTGATGGGAGTCGGAGTCCAACAACATCGTAGGCCCAAAATATTGTTAGCCCTTATCTACGTCATTTGGAATGGGTCAAATTGGAGAAGATGAGTTTTCCCGATGCATCATTGTTGATATGCCTAAAATAAACAAGCAAAGCAAACCTCACTACCCAAGCAAGAGACCTTGCAGTGCTTTTGCCTCCAGGTATTTTAAATGAGTCTATTCTCAATGAAAATGAACCCTTACTCTCATTACCACACCTTCCTACCTTTTACAGGCTAAGTAAAAGTATGAGTCATTTTAAAATGTTAAGTTTAGTAGTGGCATGGTCTACTTCAGTAGCACCCGTGCAAATGAAATTATATATCTAAATGATATTCTATAAAGCAACAACTGTGCTCCTCTTGGCCGCTTCAAGGGGAGCCAACAGCATGGAGCCCGTCCTCAAATTTGAGACCCTCCTGAGCTCTCCACAAGAGGTCAATGCACTGCTCAGCTCATACAGCTCTTCTAATTAGGTAATTAGCAGTGGAATAATAGCTGGTGCTAAGTAAGTAATAAGAGTGAAATAATCACTTCCTCAGCAGTCCTTGGCATGCCATCACTTATTACAGTAGCCCTTAAAAAGCAAAAATGAAAACCTCTTGTGGTACCTTGCATTTTAGGCAGCCAAATCATATCACTCAAATCTTGGTTTCACTTCTGATAGCCCCCAAACACCAATGAACATCAATCATGAAATCATCTGTGAATGCACACAAATTGTTGGGGCATCTGCAGTAAGCTGTGTGGAAACAATGCATCGTACACACTGGTGGTCTTGTGTTTGTGGTGAAGGATTGGCACAACAGGTACACCCACTGGCACCCACTGGCTACCATCAAGTACAAGTCAATAAGGTAGGATGTCTGTTGAATCCGACCACCATTTCCTCTAGCTCCGCATCCATCAGCTATTGCTCAGCATTGTCTATACTGTACCAGGGATCGCCGGACCTTTTGGGCCTGTGGATACCTTTACAAAGAAGAGTTTGGATTTGGATTTGATATCCCACTTTATCACTACCCGAAGGAGTCTCAAAGCGGCTAACATTCTCCTTTCCCTTCCTCCCCCACAACAAACACCCTGTGTGGTGGGTGGTGCTGAGAGACTTCAAAGAAGTGTGACTATCCCAAGGTCACCCAGCAGCTGCATGTGGAGGAGCAGGGAAGTGAACCTGGTTCACCAGATTACGAGAGTCTACCACCCTTAACCACTACACCACACTTGCTCTCAGTATAGACAAACTGGAGGCAATGTGAGAATCATTAGTTGTGTTTGATGCAGAGCTGTCACCAGCTGTCAGCCAGGATCTTTGGCTGGCAGGCGCTCAAACGGCCATGAGTTCTGTCACTGTGATTCAGAGTAATGTTTCTGACAGTGGCCAGCACTCCTGCCCCCAGCACAACCAAGCCCATACTGCAGCCTATTCTGTTGGCTACTGTAGAATGCTTCTTTCAGGCCTCATTTTAGGGATACCAGCAAAGGGACAGGACTCTCTTGTGCCAGGGGGCTCATTGGCAAGCCTTGGTATACACCAACTGGCAGTGGCTCTCCAGGGTGCCAGGTAGAAGCCCTTCCTTGACATGCCAGGGATTGAACCTGGGACCTTCTGCATGCAGAACATGTGATCTGCCACTGAGCTGTGGCCCTCCCCCTTTGGATTTTAAGTGCTTTTAACATTGTATGTGATGGTGGTCATTCAGTCTGAAATAAAAATGTCTGCATGGAATGAAGGGTCTGTGAATAATTATTTATTCCCACCATAACTACAGCAACACTGACCTATCAGCAACTCTACTCAGAATAGCAATTCTGTTCCAGACAAGCAATTTTATTATTTGTGGCTTGTAATGTCTACTCAGCAGTTGCTTTAAGTCAGTGGGCACTTCTACAATGTCTGTCGTCATATGGAATGGGTAGTTCCCATTTAGCATGCAATGCTGTCCTGTGGTTATATCTTCCTGATTTCCTTTAATATGTCCTATTTACTGACTATTTGACTAGCATATGGAGAGGGAGGGAGAGAACAAAACTTGTATGTGTGTGGTGAGGAAATGATTGTTTGATGATAGATTGTTTGATGATAGCCCACAACCCTATAGGACTGCCACTTCCTAGCTTCTTCCTCCTAAGGAGCAGATTATCCATCATACATTAGAGTTTATGCCATGGATTTGTAGAGACTTTGATGATGTATTGCTTCAAAACTTGCTTCTAAACTCACTCCCTTTTTAAAGTGAGAAGGATACCGAGCCAGGGAAACCACAGTCCTTCTTGCCTTTGTGTACAGCATTATATCAGAATTGCACAGCAGGCTGTGCTATTAAAATGATTAATTGCTCAGGTTTAGAGATAGTATTTCCACTTTTTCAGAGTTGCCATTGTATCTGATGAAACTCGATGGGAAAGAAGGGTGAAATCTCCCTCTCATCCATGCTCTGCTTTGCAATTTTGTGAGTTTGGGGATTTTAAAATCTCATGCTTCCCTTACCTTTTTTTAAATGTGGCTCTTTTTTGGGGGGGGGGTTATTGCTTTTAGTTTTATCTTATATACTGTGATCTTTTTATGTGAACCCTGAGACCTCCAGGTACAGGGTGGTATATAACTTCAGATAATAATAATAATAATAATAATAATAATAATAATAATAATAAGATGGAACATGTGAGATTTGTCATTCTAGCATCTGCTAACGTACATCTATAAAATGACTCAGATTGTTTTCTGACTTGCGTCCACACTCCTATAAAAATAGAATTTTATGTTGAATTATGCGAGGCTCCTTCTGATGCCCCCCCCCACTTTTTTCTTCACCTATGTGTAGGGTGACTTGTACCTCATGATTCAGCTACAGTTCTGAAAATTCTGTTTATACATCTGTTCAGAGTCTAAAATTGTAAAAGTTATGAGAACCAAGCTCCAGCTGTGGTTCCATAAGGAAACTTAGTAGCAATATTATCCTTATGCAACTTGAGGACATGATTGCACTGTAAGTGATAGTTCTTTAGTATCTAAGTAATTAAAAGTGTTCAGGAAGTATCAACCTTTTTTTTTTTTTGGCATATCCAGGCGACACCAGATAACACAATTATTGTCATTGAATATACATACCTATAAAGCTGTAGTATACTATGTTGTTGTTTAGTCGTTTAGTCGTGTCCGACTCTTCGTGACCCCATGGACCATAGCACGCCAGGCACTCCTGTCTTGCACTGCCTCCCGTAGTTTGGTCAAACTCATGTTCGTAGCTTCGAGAACACTGTCCAACCATCTCGTCCTCTGTCGTCCCCTTCTCCTAGTGCCCTCAATCTTTCCCAACATCAGAGTCTTTTCCAAGGATTCTTCTCTTCTCATGAGGTGGCCAAAGTATTGGAGCCTCAGCTTCACGATCTGTCCTTCCAGGGAGCACTCAGGGCTGATTTCCTTCAGAATGGATAGGTTTGATCTTCTAGCAGTCCATGGGACTCTCAAGAGTCTCCTCCAGCACCATAATTCAAAAGCATCAATTCTTCGGCGATCAGCCTTCTTTATGGTCCAGCTCTCACTTCCATACATCACTACTGGGAAAACCATAGCTTTAACTATACGGACCTTTGTCGGCAAGGTGATGTCTCTGCTTTTTAAGATGCTGTCTAGGTTTGTCATTGCTTTTCTCCCAAGAAGCAGGCGTCTTTTAATTTCGTGACTGCTGTCACCATCTGCAGTGATCAAGGAGCCCAAGAAAGTAAAATCTCTCACTGCCTCCATTTCTTCCCCTTCTATTTGCCAGGAGGTGATGGGACCAGTGGCCATGATCTTGGTTTTTTTGATGTTGAGCTTCAGACCATATTTTGCGCTCTCCTCTTTCACCCTCATTAAAAGGTTCTTTAATTCCTCCTCACTTTCTGCCATCAAGGTTGTGTCATCTGCATATCTGAGGTTGTTGATATTTCTTCCGGCAATCTTAATTCCTGCTTGGGATTCATCTAGTCCAGCCTTTCGCATGATGAATTCTGCATATAAGTTAAATAAGCAGGGAGACAATATACAACCTTGTCGTACTCCTTTCCCAATTTTGAACCAATCAGTTGTTCCATATCCAGTTCTAACTGTAGCTTCTTGTCCCACATAGAGATTTCTCAGGAGACAGATGAGGTGATCAGGCACTCCCATTTCTTTAAGAACTTGCCATAGTTTGCTGTGGTCGACACAGTCAAAGGCTTTTGCATAGTCAATGAAGCAGAAGTAGACATTTTTCTGGAACTCTCTAGCTTTCTCCATAATCCAGCGCATGTTTGCTATTTGGTCTCTGGTTCCTCTGCCCTTTCGAAATCCAGCTTGCACTTCTGGGAGTTCTCGGTCCACATACTGCCTAAGCCTGCCTTGTAGAATTTTAAGCATAACCTTGCTAGCGTGTGAAATGAGCGCAATTGTGCGGTAGTTGGAGCATTCTTTGGCACTGCCCTTCTTTGGAATTGGGATGTAGACTGATCTTCTCCAATCCTCTGGCCATTGCTGAGTTTTCCAAACTTGCTGGCATATTGGGTGTAGCACCTTAACAGCATCATCTTTTAAAATTTTAAATAGTTCAGCTGGAATATCATCACTTCCACTGGCTTTGTTATTAGCAGTGCTTTCTAAGGCCCATTTGACTTCACTCTCCAAGATGTCTGGCTCAAGGTCAGCAACCACACTACCTGGGGTGTACGAGACCTCCATATCTTTCTGGTATAATTCCTCTGTGTATTCTTGCCACCTCTTCTTGATGTCTTCTGCTTATGTTAGGTCCTTACCACTTTTCTCCTTGATTATGGTAATCTTTGTACGAAATGTTCCTTTCATATCTCCAATTTTCTTGAACAGATCTCTGGTTTTCCCCATTCTATTGTTTTCCTCTATTTCTTTGCATTGCTCATTTAAGAAGACCCTCTTATCTCTCCTTGCTGTTTTTTGGAAATCTGCATTCAGTTTCCTGTATCTTTCCCTATCTCCCTTGCATTTTGCTTGCCTCCTCTCCTCCGCTATTTGTAAGGCCTCGTTGGACAGCCATTTTGCCTTCTTGCATTTCCTTTTCCTTGGGATGGTTTTCGTTGCTGCCTCCTGTATAATGTTACGAGCCTCAATCCATAGTTCTTCAGGCACTCTGTCCACCAAATCTAAATCCTTAAACCTGTTCCTCACTTCCACTGTGTATTCATAAGGGATTTGATTCAGATTGTATCTTACTGGCCCAGTGGTTTTTCCTACTTTCTTCAGTTTAAGCTGGAATTTTGCTATAAGAAGCTGATGATCTGAGTTACAGTCAGCTCCAGGTCTTGTTTTTGCTGACTGTATAGAGCTTCTCCATCTTTGGCTGCAGAGAATATAATCAATCTGATTTCGATGCTGCCCATTTGGTGATATCCATGTGTAGAGTCGTCTCTTGTGTTGTTGGAAGAGAGTGTTTGTGATGACCAGCTTGTTCTCTTGACAGAACTCTATTAGCCTTTGCCCTGCTTCATTTTGAACTCCAAGGCCAAACTTGCCAGTTGTTCCTTTTATCTCTTGATTCCCTACTTTAGCATTCCAATCCCCTGTAATGAGAAGAACATCCTTCTTTGGTGTCATTTCTAGAAGGTGTTGTAGGTCTTCATAGAATTGGTCAATTTCACTTTCTTCAGCACCGGTAGTTGGTGCATAAACTTGGATTACTGTGATGTTAAAAGGTCTGCCTTGGATTCGTATCGAGATCATTCTGTCATTTTTGAGATTGCATCCCATTACAGCTTTTGCCACTCTTTTGTTGACTATGAGGGCCACTCCATTTCTTCTACAGGATTCTTGCCCACAGTAGTAGATATGATAGTCACCCGAACTGAATTCACCCATTCCCTTCCATTTTAGTTCACCGATGCCCAGGATGTCGATATTTATTCTTGTCATCTCATTTTTGACCACATCCAGCTTACCTCTATTCATGGTTCTTACATTCCAGGTTCCTATGCAATATTTTTCTTTACAGCATCGGACTTTCCTTTCGCTTCCAGGCATATCCGCAACTGAGCGTCCTTTCGGCTTTGGCCCAGCCGCTTCATCAGCTCTGAATCTACTTGTACTTGTCCTCAGCTCTTCCTCAGTAGCATGTTGGACGCCTTCCGACCTGAGGGGCTCATCTTCCAGCGTCATAACTTTTATATGCTTGTTGTCTTTGTCCATGGAGTTTTCTTGGCAGGGATACTGGAGTGGCTTGCCAGTTCCTTCTCCAGGTGGATCACGTTTAGTCACAACTCTCCACTATGACCTGTCCATCTTGGGTGGCCCTGCATGGCATAGCTCATAGCTTCTCTGAGTTATTCAAGCCCCTTCGCCACGACAAGGCATTGATCCATGAAGGGGGTAGTATACTATAGGTCCAACTAAAGAGAGGATCTATCTTGGTCCAAGATTCCAAAGCACCTTTTGCCTTAGCTTTGGGTTTGAGGAGGTATTTAGTTCTGGGCTATAGGCCTAGTTCTCATATTGTTGTTAAACCTGGGATGTACCACTTTAGAAGGCAGGTAGAAGCTCACATAACTAAATGTTTTCCGCTATACAGTCATACCTTGGTTTAAGTACGCTTCAGTTCGAGTACTTTCAGTTTAAGTACTCTGTGGACCCGTCTGGAACGGATTAATCCACTTTCCATTACTTTCAATGGGAAAGTTCGCTTCAGGTTAAGTATGCTTCACGTTAAGTACAGACTTCCGGAACCAATTGTGTACTTAAATCCGAGGTACCACTGTACAACCAGTGCTATGGGAGCTTGATGGGAAGCAGGCAGTGTCCAGTCAAAGCAGAAAACTGACCAGATCAGGACCCTGGACAGTTCCCAAGGGAGTCCTGCTAGTAGTTTAAAGTATTCACCTTCTGCTGCAGCTACATACAGGAGATGTCTCAGTATGTAGTAAGCTCACCAGACCTGGAGCGCCTGGAGAAGCTAGCTTCATTTTGCAGTATTTGTCTTCTGCATGGCTGAGGGCAAAGTGGTAGTTTGGATAACTCTTCCTCTGAATCCCTTTAGTGGCAGGGACTATGTTTTCTCACAAGGTGGTTCCTGAATAAGGTACACACAGTTCTCTCCCTGAGGAAGTAGCTTGAACCTTGTTCTCATCAAGGTCCTCTGCAAGATCCCCAAGTCATGAAATATATTATATCTCTAAATAGAAAATGTGTATGTCAGAGATGGCTAGGTGACAACTGTTCTCCCAAACATCAAGTTTGTTTGTGTGTAAAATGTTCAATTAATGATACGGCTCAGACACTGTTGTACCATCTCAATGAGAAACAGTGATAGTTTCTCCATTAAGGCAAAAATGGCACTGTGTGGTATAATGGTTAGAGTGCTGGTCTATGACATGGGAGACCAGGGTTTGAATTTCCACTCTGTCTTCAAGCTTGGTGGGTGACCTTTGACCAATCACAACCACTCAGCCTAACCTACCTCACGGTAGTTGTGAGGATGAAATGGGAAGGAGGATATGCCACCTTGAGCTCCTTGGAAGAAAAGGTGGCATATAAATGCAGTGAGTAACTCGGTAAATAAATAACCGCTAGGCCAGGCATAGGCAACCTTGGCTCTCCAGATGTTTTGGAACTACAACTCCCATGATCCCTCCACTGGCCCTGTTAGCTAGGGATCATGGGAGTTGTAGTTCTGAAACATCTGGAGAGCCAAGGTTGTCTATGCCTGTCCTAGGCAGACCCTACCTGCCTGCATTTCTACTTATATCCAGTCCAGGGGGTGCCAATCTAGGCTATGACCTTCCTTCTCCTGAGTCTCAGTGTTGCCTTTGTAGAATGCAACAGGGAGGAGAATGGGGTAAAAAACTAGAGGTAGCTGACTCTGTCTGTCATTGGCTCTGGGTCCACCCACTATTGGGCTTTTTGTCCCAACTGGTCTCATTGAATGGACACCAGCAGCCAGTGGTGAAGAACAGGTCACAGTAAGAGCCACTTTAGTATAGAGTGTAATGTAATTCAATGAGACCTGAATTCAAATCTCCACTAAACTATGAAGTCCACTGAGTGCTCTCAGGCCAGTCACTATGTCTTAGGCCAACCTAGTTCAATGGACTGAGAATGATAATAAAACATACACAGAATAGTTAGCATGTATGCTGATCTGAGTTCCTGAAGGAAAAGTGGTAATAGTACACAAATATGACAAGGAAAATGTAGTGTTAGGCTATTTATTACCCTGCAGCCTGTTAAACCCAAGCTTACAATCTGCTGAACCTGCCCATATGATTGTCTATGCAACACTGATGCAGATTTTGTTACCTAACCATTACAAAGCTTCATTCTTGCTTTATTTACATTTTGTTTGCATATTGAACTTGCCTCCCAGGGATATGAGAATCCTTAAGAGAAAGCCTTTGCAATAATTATTATTTTGGAATGCCATGTAAAGCATGGAGGAATTGGTAGGATTCTCTGCCTCTGGGCCTTTATTAAATCTTTCAGCGTTAACTGGCCCCTGGGTGTAATTTTGTTTTGTCACAGCCTTGGGATCTCTGTGCAATCGTCTCCTGTTTGATTAAGCATCCACAATTCTTTCAGCAGGCAGTCCTTTATTACGCAGTACATGTCCTGGGGTATCTTGTATATATGTTTTAAATCACATCCTACTGTTGTAGGTTAGCTCACAAAGAACATATTATTACTCCTTTCATGACAGTGGTGTGACTTCCCCTGACATTGCAAAATGATTACTGCCAGGGAAATTCACCCCATGGATGGCAAGTTATTCTTTCCATTTATTTTATTTTTTTCTCTGTGAGTTCACCTGTGATCTACAAAATCGCCGTAGATCAGGAATAGAAACAAAGATAAATGATTCCCAAAATATGCCTTGAATTCCTTAAACATAATAAAATGGTGTGTGTGTGTATGTGTGTGTGTGTGTGTCTGCTGCCAGTGCTGGCCTTACCAGTAGGCAGAATGAGGCAACCTCTGGTGACAGATGCTGTGTGTGGGCGCATACAGGTAGTAATGACAGCCATGTCTCTTGGACTCTTTCGGAAATCAGAGCATTGTGTGCCACAGGCATCCCCAGATCCTCTAAGCTAGTTTGCTGCCCTTGGGTGCCATTGATACGTTAGAAAAGCCATATGTATATTTCAATTCCACGTGATTCCCCCTTTTCCTAAACTTTTCATTCCAAGTGGTCCTTAAAAGAACTTGGTAACTTTAAGAACTGGTGCCTTCCATTTGCTATTATTCCTGTTCTCTCCCATATCCCTCCCTTTTTTTTATTTGTGCTGCGTCTTTTGGAGTGTAAGCCTGCATGCAGGAACTCTCTTGTTTGTTATTGATCTGATGTTAGCCGATCTGCGGGCCTTTTTGGCTGAATAGCGGAGTAAAAATGCTTTAAAAAATACAATAATATGACCCTCTTTCCTGATCTTACATGCAGCAGACATTTTACCACTGTTTTTTCATCCCTATAACGAAGAAGTTCAGAGTCAAATAGATTGGGTATTGGTTTCAGTGCTCACATACTGATGAGTCTGTGGGACTCTCTTAATGTTGAAGAGCTTTGAAAAGAATGTAGCAGTACTGATTCTTGTGCCACATGAAGAATCTTGTCATGCTTGCGTTCATTTTCTTTGTAGGCCTGCAAAATAGCAATGACTGCGACTTATGGTGGCTTTGTCCTGGGAGCAATGAACCACAAAAATTCCATTAAAACAGCCAACATTTGGGATGCTTATCTAAACAACTGAAAGTGTTGCATTTGTATGGTGGGGCTGGGGGAAAAAAGCACCACACCTTATAATCTGAAAGTTTTCATGAACAGCAAAAATATACCTTGTGCTTTCACTGTCTGTGGAGCTGGTGAAGTCACAACAAAAGCCACAAATGAAATTTTGAGCTTCTGAGAACCAGCACCATTGGGTGTGGGGGAAGGATCACGTCAGTGGTCGACTGTTGAACACATCCTTAGTCTGACTTTGTGAGGACCACATGGAAGTGGTGGGTGGGACCAGGGGCAAAAGGCCGCAGAACAATAGCTGTAATTTATACCTTTGTGCAGCAGGTTAGTTTCTACAGTCTCTCAGATACCCCTTTCTATCCCCCATCAAGGCAAACAGAAAACATGATGGGAGTTCAAGGACCCATTCTAGCCAGGCAAAAATATTTAGTGGGGGTGTGAAGCAAGACCAGTGAGGGGTGCAACCTGAGGAGAGGGTGTGTTATCTGGCTCCTGGACCTGAAGATCTCCACCCTTGGTCTTGAGTCCAATTGTGGTTTTAGGTGGAGAGTGTCAGATGACTTTGTTACTTGACATGTTATCCATCCTATTTAAGGCTCAGACTGCATGTTACAGAGTAACACATGGGTGTCCTGAGCTGCTTCTCCTTGATAACATGCAGGTGGGAAGTAATGAGAGACAGCCTTGCTTTACTAGATTCCCTGCCCCCACTCTGCTTATAGGTTTGGGTGGGTGGAGAAACACGGGCGGAGAAATCTTTGAGCTGTATATTACAGAAAGCCATGGAGAGGGGCAATGGTCCAGTAGCCCCCTAACCTTTCTGCATAATGTGTAGTTCGAGCTACACAATACTGTGCAAATAGTATTAATATCATTAATCTTAGGATGGTTTCATGCAGTCATCTACCACAGTGAAGGGACTATTTATTGTGAGTGGGCTTTTCTCTGATACTATGGGTTTTTGAGAGCTTTTGTTTGTTTCCTTGGATATAATCTTCCAATTAGGCAATCATAGTATGTAGTAAAGACAAAAATGCATGGCTAGTTTTGCTTCCATCTCACAGAGAAGTCCTCCCCCTGCTTCCCAAATGTTGGGGATTTATTTTGACAGACCTCCATCCAATTTTAAGTTTCATTGAAAACCAATTGTACAACAAAACTATGGTCCAACCAAAATTTAGAATTCATGGGGAACAAAATAAAAAGATACAAGGATTGGCTACTTGGACTGGTACCAATTGAGTAAATTAATACTCTATCAGAAAATAAATGCTTAACAGCCTAGTAAAATATGGGCCCCCAAAATAATCTGAATACATATGGGAAATAAATTGGGAACTAGTCATAGATGAAGAGCAATGGACCACAAGGTGGGATAAATTCCCATGCAAGTCAGCTTCCACTAAAGATAGGGAAATTGCATTTGCCCCCTGCTAAGGGACCCAGGTGGCGCTGTGGTTAAACCACTAAGCCTAGGGCTTGCTGATCAGAAGGTCGGCGGTTCGAATCCCTGTGACGGAGTGAGCTCCCGTTGCTTGGTCCCAGCTCCTGCCAACCTAGCAGTTCGAAAGCACGTCAAAATGCAAGTAGATAAATAGGAACCGCTACAGCGGGAAGGTAAACGACGTTTCCATGTGCTGCTCTGGTTTGCCAGAAGCGGCTTTGTCATGCTGGCCACATGACCTGAAAGCTATACGCCGGCTCCCTCGGCCAATAATGCGAGATGAGCGCGCAACCCCAGAGTCGGTCACGACTGGACCTAATGGTCAGGGGCCCCTTTACCCTTTACCTTTTTAAGGTCACACATATTTAAGTGTTGAAGAAGTGGGATCTTTTTCTTACATGTAAAGCTGTAAAAAGGTCAAACCTTTCTAGGACACCATTTTCACAGATTTTTTTAAAAAAAATCAGGTTCAACAATAGTAACAGCATCTGAATTAGTGCTGTTGAATTTCTATATGGGTATGAGCTAATATATTACTAGCAAAAAACTAATTAGCTACCTTCTAGTGGCAGCCCAGACATTACTAGCTCAGCACTGGAAAGATGTCAAAAAGGACCAGCTTTGGATCGCTGGTACAGTAAAGTCTGGGAAATAGTTTAACTTGAAAAGCTAATGGAACACTTCTATCTAGCAAGAGGCAGGAAGCAAAAAGACTCTTTCCTGCACATTGGTGGAGCTTTATAACCTTTACAAATCAAGAAGAAATAGGTCAACCTGTACCTATGGTATTTCAAAATCTATGGCTTGTCTAACTAATACATATATTTTGCATCTACCTTTTTCATATGACATAACCCTTCTCCTGATGGCATCTTTCTCCTTTGTTTTCTCACTGCCACCTACAAAATAAATGTTTATATATTTTTTGTTATGTTTATGCTATTGTACCTGACTGAAAAAAAACTCCTCAAATAAATTTATAAAAAAGAATTTGGAGTTCCTGAAGACAAATGATATAAACACACAGTCAAAGATCTGATGTAATGAGACCTTGTACCCATATCTAGTTACCACAAAGCCTACTCTTTTTGCCTGCCTGAGTCAGTAAATAAAACATAGGTGTCAGTATGATTTAATAGGAGCCAGACAGTTAGTGAAAACTTCTTCCTGGGCCTTGTAGCAGTTCAAATTCAATTCAAAAGCCAGTCACAAGGCCAGAGTTTTCAAAAGTGGCAATGGAAACTGCACGTCTTGGTGTTTGTATTCTTCATTCAATCTGCACTTGGTTCAATTTGCGCCGCCATGATGGATATTTGTCGAAGGATGGTTTGCGCCATACACTAGGCCTAAACTGAAGGCCCAAAATGCATGACCTGTGCTCCTTCACATCTTATGCTGGTCTGTGAACTGAAATAAAGTTTGATACTGATACTGAATCTGCTGGATGCACTTCGTTAAAAGCTACAGTTGGGTGAGAAGATTCTGATTGTGTAGGTGCTTCTCCTTACTGAGCAAAACTTCAGTAGCAACAGAAGTTTGTCTCAGTGAAGAAATGGAGAAAATTGGGAACAGGACTGAACAATCAGAATTGATGCAAGAAGTATGAGGAAGGTCTGATACCAGCTGAATTCTAGGGCTAGCTGGACTAGTCTGTCTCCATGTCCATTTCACATGTGCTCATTTATAAGCCTGCTCCTCCATCCTGCTTCTGTATCATACTGTAATTATTATATTCTTTGTTTTATTGTATGCATTTCTAAATGTATTTTATCCAAAAAGAGGAATTTTAGTCCTTTTTTTGAGCTAAGGACTGTATTGCAAAATTCAGAGAAGAGCAAAGTTTGGTGGACCATTCCTGCTCTGCTCTGTGCATTTCTTTGGGAGGTGCAGATCAGGTGAGTTCACACAGGAATCCACAGAAATTGAAGTCCTCAAGCATCCTTACTAGACGCACACTCCTTATCTATATAAAGGTCCCTAGCTAATCAGGCTTGCAAGGTATTGAATAAAGTTAGGACTCTGAGAGAATCGATTGTCCCTGGTGACTTTAACATCTCTAGCCCAGCTCAGCTCACTCATAGGGCTGGAGAACTACTGTCCAAAGAACCCAAAAAGTGAACTCCCAAAATATCATTAAGTTGCCAGCAATCAATCTGCATCCATGTACCTCAGGTCTCACACAATTGTCCAAACTTCCAACTACAAATACGTGCTGTGGAAATGAATAGTAAAGAAGTAAAGTCAAGTATGCCTGAGAAGAAGCAAAAAATAAGATCAGAATGGTAATGACCTCCTACAGGAGTTGCCTACTAGGAGTTGCCCACAAATAATTTATTGTATGCGTTTTCCATTTTTATTGTGTCGGTTGAGAGATGCTGTTTCTTTTCCCTGTTAAAAAATATTCTCAGGATGATAGGTGAAATGTCGGGGATAATTGGACAAAATGGTGTTGCAAAATCCAGCCAAAAGGAATATATCTTTTCTTAATTACCTTGGTTGTTTTCCAGCCAGGCTTAGCATCCTCTTTCTATATAGATAATTTGATAAAGCCAAATTAATTTGGCCAAATGTTTATCTACTAGTTCTCTGGGGGGCAAAAAGGAAACATGGTGAAATAACTTGTTAACTTCTGTTTGACTCTTTTAAACCATTCACACACAGTGCTTGATTCTTTCCCCTTTTTTTCTTGTCATGTCCTTTGTATATTACCAAAATAGCATAATAAATTTGCAGTAATACCTACAACAATGTATATGTTCTTGGTTTAAACAAAAACAAAGGGGAAATAGGCTAGAACAGAGTTAAATGATAACATTGAACATCACATAGCTAAATGCTTGATCACGAGCCTTGTGGTTGTGCTTGTGATTAAGTATGAGTAATAGTCATTTTTCCTCTTACTGGTATCTTACGAGTGAAACAATATAAAGTGTTGGTCTATTGACGAATGTGGGAGGGGTGTTCAAAGTGAAGATAATAATTTATGTTTAAATTTAGATTGAACAGATTTAGCCAAATACTGATGGGGGGCGGTATTGTTCATTGACTATAATATGGCATACTGTATGTTATGAAATTAAACCACACCAGGGTGAAGCGATCTTTCTTGATTTATCTACGTGCCAACTGTAGTTTATTTGTTAATCTCTCAAGGAGAGCTGTTTCCCAAACTGTTTTGTACCAATTGTCTATCATTGTGCAGAAAGGTCTTTTCGGTGTCTGGTTATGTTGTGTCTCACCACTTGTAATAAACACAAGTGGTTGATTCTGACACTGTGGCATTTACTGTGAATTACTGAGAAAGGAAGCATACACATAATAATTCTAGTTTAAACAGATAATACTTTAAAGTCCATCAGTCAGCTAGCTTCTCCCCATTGCAGACTGATGCTGTCAGGTGGGATTAATTATATTTCATTGAGATTGCCATAGTAGTAATTTGACAGGGCCAGCCCTACCCTTAGGTACAGTGAGTTAGCAAATTGCCGTTTGATTTATTGTTGTCTTCCTACTCTTGGAAAGGAAACACTTGGCCATCCTTGGGTACTTCTCCCGTTCTTCTCCCATGGAGAACCCCAAGGGACAAGGCAAGCCAGTTCTTGCAGCACCATGGAGAGCTCCTAGTAAGCACCTTTCTCTGACAAACTTTGGAAGTGAACCCAGGTCCTTTGAGCCTCCAACTCTCTAATCAACTTTATTTAGGTTCTGTTCCCTTTGGGAGAACTACTAGAGTGTCTTAAAGCTCCAGCTCTCTGGCCCAAAGATGGGCACTTATTTATTCCATGACTTCCTGCCAGGTATGCTCCCTATGCTGTTGGACTAGTGAGGTTCTGTAGGAAGCACTCAGTTCCTCAGGCATTGAAGAAGGTGTCCATGAGAGTTTTTGCTTCTACAGATCCTGGTGCTGTGGCATCTGCTTCAGTGGGCTCCTGCTGTCCAGTCTTGGGTTTAGTAATCAGCAACCGGCCTAAAGCAAAGAACCTGATCTAACTCCTTAACCAGTGGACTTGGTTTCCTCATCATTGCTGGACTCCAGGGTCATGACAATACTATGCACTTTGACCTGACAGTGGGGAGAAATTTGTTCTCCTGTCTGAGGCAATAAATGTTTTGCGCCACCCCTGTCAGTCTACATCAGAGGTGGGGAACCTTTTCAGCTGAGAGGGCCAGATTGTTATCTCTCCTGTTCCTTGTGGACCAAATTTAACAGGTGGGTGTCAATCATGGGTGTAGCCAGGGGGTGCAGCTGCCCCCCATTCAAGTAAATAGTTTCTATTTAACTGACCAATTGCATCACAGAAATTTCAGTTCTGCCCCCCCAACATAAAGCCTACCCCCTAAAATAAATCCTGGCTACACCCATGGTGTCAATCACCTGATGCCATAATGATGTCAGGTGACCTTTTTGCCTGCAGAGGTCTTCAGAAGTCACTTTCAAAGTTCCTAGTGTTTTGAAAGGGGTTTCTAAAGATCTGACAATTAACCCACAAGAGCAAGTGGATGTGGCTTGACTGAAATGGCATTAGCAGGCCAAGCTAATTAAGTTTATGGGCTGGAGATTCCCGATCCTGGTCTACATGGTGAAACACCTCAGATTGTTGGGAGGAAGTCCCTTGTTATTTTACATATGACCTCTGTGTCTCTTATTTTTTGACCTTCATAAGTTCAGTGACATTGTATTGGGGAAAATCACTCAAGTCACCACCCAATAAGGCAACCATTTGTCAAGGTTGCAATTGAGGAAGAAGGATATAGATTGCAGACCTAACTCCACTGAATTATGGTGAACAAGCGGCATTTCCAGTTGGGCATCTGTGGCAAGGATGATCAAACTGTGAGCAGAGAAGTAAGGACAAGTATCTTCAATGCTCCTACATGAACTAGAATTTGCAATGAAGTACAGTTTGTGTTTCAAACCTTCTCTTCCCTTTTCTTTGTGAATCTGCTGAGAGATTCATTCTCCAGTGTTCTTTATGCTTTTTTATAGGACTTACATGTGATGTATTTATTTGTATTAGTTTTTCCTGGCAATAGAAAGGAGAGGGGAAGGAGTTTAGGCTCATAATCGAAACAGATCTGTGTGCTGTGTTTGTGAGTCGCTGAATAGACAGGAAGGGGGGGGGAGAATGACAAAAATAAGACCTATTGAACATGATGGTTCATCAAGGTAAGCAAGCATATTCAGTGTGATCAGTGACTCAGCTGCACTGCAGTGAATGAGTCATTCCCTCATCACGACAACCACGCGGTTCAAAGCCCAAAACTCACAAAGAGAAGAGGAGGCGGTGGGAAAAGGAAGACCAATATTCACGAATAAAAATTAAAAGGCAAAATCTTGACCACAATTGAAAGACAATTCAGTAGTTTTCTCTCTAGCCGCCTTCTTCCCCCACCCTCTCTCTTTTACTTGAAACTTCTTCTTTCTTTGTACTCTTAGTGCAAAGGAAATATTGTCGGATGCACTTCTCATATAATGCAGCTGTTTGATTCACAATAGTGTGGGGGACTTGCTGGCAGATTTGAGTGCTGCTGTGCTGATTAAATCTGTCTTTTAGGCCAGGGCTGGGAAACCCTTTTTCAGCTGGAAGGCCAAGTCGGAGCAATGAATGTGAAGGATGAACCACTGTACAGTCGGTGCTATTCCTGTGGTACAGACAGGCCTGTGTAGAGGGGAGGGGGAATCCAGGTACATTTGTCCCGTTCCTTGGAGGACTAAGCTGTCTTGGGAAGATGGGGGGGGGGCTGTCAGACTTACACTGTCTTGCCAAGAATGTTCCATGCCTTCGAGTGGACTGGAGACTTAATGGGTGAAACGGCAATGGTTGAAACACCCATGTCTGTTTGTATGCACTGCAAGCCTTCAGTAGTAAAACCTGGACCTGTGTTACTGCATAATTGCACGTAGTGTCAGATCAGATTAGGTGCTTCAGCATCTCATGGACTGTGAGTCTGTCATAGCCACATCATGGCTAGGGAGCTTCAATAGGCTTATCCTCCATGAATATTTGGTACTACGGTATGTTTGTTTCTGTCTCTGGCATTCCTTTTTTCAGTATGCAGACACCAATGTGGATGATAGTTTTGAAAGTGCTTCTTGCTTTTCTCTACTCAACCCTGCCCATATATTTCAGGCCATACATCTGTGACTAGAGCTCCATCCAAGGCCATACATCCAAGACTAGAGCTCCATAGCTTTCGCAACAGAGCAATACTTTGTTATTTTTTGGAAATCGTCATGCAATAAAGATACTGGGTGATCCTCATCATTTATTGGAACCATCTATTTAGATAAGAAATTGTGATGAGAGATTGCTTTATGAACTTACATGCAGCATGACAACTATAGACATTAGTCTAATTTTTACTGGCCAATAAGGAAAGTTGTTTAAAAGATTGATGGTAGTTCTTCCTTGCTGCTAAAAAGTGGACATTTGTCTTTAACCAGTTATGCCTGTTCAGACTCAAGTTTTTTTAAAACAATGATTTTCAATCCAGCCCATGGACTACACAATCAATAGCCTTTTTTGTCTGCAAAACAAATTTCCAGTTAGGCAATGTTAATTTATTTACTTAGGATGGATTGAAGTTTTAGGTACTAATATTTTTGTGGTTTACAGCAATTTCAAAGGCAACATTTTTCTACAGCCCATCAGTAAGTAAGGCAAAAATAGATTGTGTGTGTGTGTGTGTGTGTGTGTGTGAACAACTCTTGTGATACTTCTCTGCTGTTTCACCAGGAGCTTTATCTTCTCACAGAGTGAATATATAGAGGCCATAAAATGAAACATGTATATTATAATAAAGCCTTCAATGCGGGTAGAACAAATTGTATGCATCCCCCTGGTTTTAGAAGATTGTTCCTGAAATATAAATTAAATTGGTGCTATCTATTCTGCTGAGTTCTTTAGTATGCTTCCATTCCCCAACAAATTCACTGATAATACATCCATTCATACTGAAAGGGCCCTGAATCTTATTATTAAAAAAGCACTGCTGAAATAGTAATACAGATGTAAGTACCTGAATTGTTTAGGCATCCTTGAAGGAGACAGGGTAAAATAACCCGTGATTCTCAGCAATATTTTCTCCATGACGAGTGCTGACTGAGAACATAACTTTTCACTTCTCTTTTGGGTGCTCGCAAAATAGCGTTCTCAAGGTAAGCTGCCAGTGTTGGTGAAACCAGGGCTGCCATGCTTTTTGGTCCTGTGAACACATTTGGAATTTGGGGGGCCAGTCACAGATGGCTGCTGTGGGGTGTGTGGCATGACACGGAATAGCTGCCGTATCTGAAAGAGCAGAGGAGACAGAACCACGAGATGGAGTGGGCATGCCTACCCATCAGTCACTCTAATCATTGGGGGAAAGGCATCCACAATCATCATCATCATCATCACTTTTAATTTGTATACCGCCTTTCTATCATACAATACTCAAGGCGGTTTACAAGCTGAAGAAACAGAATCTAATGAAATACAAAACAACCTTATAACAATCTAATGCAATACAAAAATGTGATAATAAAACAGCTTTAAAATAAGCAATCAAATAATGTAACAGTCAACAATCATTACAATAGTATAGAATAATATCAGCATATGAAAATTAAACAGAAACCCACTCTTAACATTTACAATAAATAATTTCAAAACAATAATCAATAAAACAACAGCAAGCCACAGTGCATAAAACAATACAATGCAAATTGAAAAATAGAGACTGGAGGGTGAGGCAAGGCAGGTGGAAAGAGGCCTTGCCTGATGGAGTCTCTCCCCTCACAGTTCTTCCTCCAGGCACAGCTTCCTTATGAGGAGTCCCAGGGCTGGAGGGGGCGAGGCAAGGCAGGTGGAAAGAGGCCTTGCCTGATGGAGTCTCTCCCCTCACAGTTCTTCCTCCAGGCACAGCTTCCTTATGAGGAGTCCCAGGGCTGGAGGGGGCGAGGCAAGGCAGGTGGAAAGAGGCCTTGCCTGATGGAGTCTCTCCCCTCACAGTTCTTCCTCCAGGCACAGCTTCCTTATGAGGAGTCCCAGGGCTGGAGGGGGCGAGGCAAGGCAGGTGGAAAGAGGCCTTGCCTGATGGAGTCTCTCCCCTCACAGTTCTTCCTCCAGGCACAGCTTCCTTATGAGGAGTCCCAGGGCCGGAGGGGATGGGGCAAGGCAGGTGGAAAGAGGCCTTGCCTGATGGAGTCTCTCCCCTCACAGTTCTTCCTCCAGGCACAGCTTCCTTATGAGGAGTCCCAGGGCTGGAGGGGGCGAGGCAAGGCAGGTGGAAAGAGGCCTTGCCTGATGGAGTCTCTCCCCTCACAGTTCTTCCTCCAGGCACAGCTTCACAATCACAGAAAAACTCTTTGCCCCTCTTCTCTGTTCAGAACAGGATGGAGGGTGGGTTCCAATCCTGCCATCCAATGAAATTGGGTGCCAAAAACAGGCAGGACACCAAGGAAGGGGAAGAGGATACCGGTGAGGGGTGTCGTCACTGGGGCAGGCTGAAGAAGGGGGAGGCAGTGATTGGGACTTAGGAGGTACTCATGGGACACCAGAAGATGCCAAAGGGGCAGCTGACAGTTCATAGGAGCCAGGTGAAATGGACACATCACCAGAACAAGGGGTGCTCCCATCTCCATGGACATGGCAGGCTCTGGGGCATTGGGAACAGTAGGAGGTGCACTCTAGGGGACTGTGGCAAACAAAAGAACACAGTCCAGCTCACTAGTTGACCAGGTGGAGATCATGGGGCTTGTTAGCTCCAGGAGGAGGTTCTGGTGCCTCAGATGGATTAGGCTCAGGGCAGGTGAGGGTCACACCTCATCAAGTGGAGAACACAGCTGCTCTGCTGGTGCAAACCCAGATGTGTTCATCAAGAATGGGAAGGATAAAAGAGAAGCAAGTTAAGGCTCTGTGCCTGCTCAACTTTTCCCATTGATAGACCATGGTTTGGCTGCTCTGAGAACTCCACTGTGACTTTGTGACTGACCCCAAGATCTGCAGAGGTAGGAACTTGGCCTTTTGGGTTTACTTTGGAATTTGCTTGTGGTATTAGACCTAGACTGGTATTTGACTGTCTGACTACTCTCTAGCATTGCCTTGGGACTGTGCTGGGATGCAAGATACCAACTTTTTCAAAAGTAAGGGGGTCCATGGCTTGGCTTTTGAAAAAAATGGGGTCCACAGTACTTAGCTAATTGGGAACCACTGCCCCAATTTGGGGCCAGAATACCTGGCAGGCTGCCTCTCCCAGTACAGACCAAGCCAATATTTGAGAAGCTTCTGAGGAAACCCTGCTGGTCATTCAACAACCAGCAGATTGTCACTTGGTGACAATGTGGAAGCAGCCTTCTCAGTGATAGAAGCAGCCCCAGCCTCTGGATAACTCATCATGTCTTCCATCTGGTAATTAATGAGGCAGAGACAGTAAATGGTCTTTAAACTTGTGCTTTCCCAAGCTCTGGCCTCAGAGTGCTTAGTAGTATTTATGATGCATAGTTTGTTTTGATCTGTTTTTTTCAGAATCTTTATTGATTACAATTGTAAATTTTGTAAAATAAATAGCTTAGATATTTTTATTAAGTGGTATAAAAATGGTAAACAAATATGCACTTGCAGAGAGACTACGGTACTTCATAATCCCTTGCATAGGCCATTAGACCTGGATAAGAAGACCGGATAAGTTTAGGTGTTTGCCAGGGGGATCAAGACCAGTAGAGGGCCAGTGCTGCCATTTCCACATTGCACAGAATCTCAATGAAGATCAAATTCAGCTCCAGAGCAATCTCTGTTTGCATGTCTTTTCTGTTTCAGTTCAGGGGGCCTCAATGAGGATGCAATGCCCAAGGCCCTAGAGCCAACACTGAAGAAGACTAAGAGATATCCATGTGCAGCATAGACATTGATCTACATTTTGCTTCCTCATAACACAAGGGCATTTTTCAACGAGAGAAAAACAGGACACATTTCTTTCTCATTTGTTTATTTGTGAGTGATTTAAATGTGTTGCACAAAGGTGACACCAGTCAAGGAGAGAGCTTAATAGGCTGCTTTTGAAAAATTCACATAAAACAAGATGAAAAATGCTATAAAAAATAAACCTGACACACAAATTTCTGTGCGCAAATTGTACTGGAGAGAGAGCTTTTACATTAGAAGGGCAGATGAACTGGAGAAAGATCTATTAGGCCATCCATCTCTAAATATTATGTGTGTGGTGTCGAGCATCCTACAGAGATTTCATAATAAAAATTAGTTGAAGGGCTGTAAGTATAAACTTGTCCTAAAATCCATGGAGCCCCTTGCACAGTAGGGAAAAACATAAACCTTAACTGAGAATATTAATAAATTGATTGAGAATTGATTAATCAGTTCCACAAGGTTATACACCACATTCCTGTCCTAAGCTGTTGATTTCTGTTTATCGTAAATCTAGATTTTTAAACAGAGGGGCAGATCTATTTTTCAGCAAGTTCCCCTCATATTTCTAAACCTCTGGGGATCACATTTCAATGGCAATCAAATGCATTCCTCAGCCCTAATATTTATTGGTATTTCTTTATTTTGTGTATGTCCTGCTTTTCTTCCAAGGCAGAATATACATGGTTAGCCCCCCCCCCCAAAAAAAAATTCTCACACAAAAAACTGTAGCTTTGGTGATTGGTCTCGAGGGACTTGGTGAGCTTCATGGCCAAATGGGGATTTGAACCCTGGTCTCCCAACTCCTAGTTCAGCACTATAGCCACTATACCATACAGATGGGCATGAATTTGAGCAGCTTTTCAGGGGTCTTAACAGCTAGTTGGACATTTCAAGCATATCTTCAGTACACAACTGAGCAGCAATCATAGCTATTCTCTCCCCGCAGGAAACTTGGGAAATGATGTTTCCAAAGGGAGGATTGCATTGCAAAATTTGGAGAAGAGTGAATGTCAAAGGATGGTTGTGTTTCAGTTTGCATGTTGTTTCAGAAAGTGCAAATTGTGTGGGTCCACCGTTAAGAGTGAACTCAATCATGTGTTTCCCCCATCCCCCAAACTCACATCAACAAAAGGAAAAGTGTTGGACTCACATTACCTACAGGACAATTCCCTAGTGCAACTGATTCCCTCTTGCAAAGGAACAATCGGATGATGTGGTCTAAATTGGACTGGTGGTCAGGTTTTGGAGCACACAGATGGAAGGCATGAGTTGTGTTTCCCAATGATGAGCTGTCTAGATGCAGAACCTGACTGATGCCAAGGTTTCATAGGCCCTTGTGGAACTGGATTGGCCTGCACAGGTCAGCTGACAGAATTTGGAACAGAAGCCTGAAGGTCAGTCTGCCTGGTTTGCTAAGGAATCAAAGTGCCATCGGTGAGGTGCTGGCAGTCTGCCTGCTGGAGATCAATGTTTTAGACCCATTTCTTTCTCTTCAAAAAACCTCCACAACTACACCCTAGTTTGAAATTGTTCTGGGAATGTTTTGAAATATGAAATTTGGCACAGTTGTGATAGTTTCTTTGAACAATAAAACAGGACTTGGCTTTCCCTGTATAACTTCTGTTAACCTATCCAGTCTGTGCTCTTGCTCTGCAGCGATTAGCTAGTTCTCTCACACAAGCCACATAGATCTCCTGCGATTGCCACCACTCGCAAGCGGCAGCGATTGCTCATAACTACTGCACGCTTATCCCCATACATCATTGCATGAAGACATCAATCCTTTTCAAGGTTATAAAGGATATTTTTTCAAAAGCCAGCAAAGTTGACTTTCACTGTGGTGCCGATGCAAGGCAACTAAAATGCTTGTATAGTTGCTAAAGGTTCATAAATAAAAGAGAGATGTATACTGAGGGTTCCAGCTGTCAGTCAAATTGAAAAGCACACCCTGTATAATTACAGAATACATTTGTCCGCAGAAGAACTTGTCTGCTGCTTTAATTTCTTGAGGTTCCCACCCCCCTCCTCAAAACTCAAGAGGTAATCGATCAGACACATAAACATCTCTCTCCCTTTTCTCCCCCTTTCCCGGCTTCAGCTAATTTTCTATTTCAAATGGAAATGAAAAGTCTTCTTTTGTGCATATGCCTCTGAGTTATTTTTGGCCCAAATTAACACTGCAAAATGCCTACACACAATCTTTTTACAAGTGTTTTTTCTGATGTCGGGAATAAACTAGAGCACTGTAAAAGGGAAGCATCCAGATAATTCCTGTACTTTTAAGAAATTCTTTTGGTGAGGAGAAATGTTGAGTATTGATATAAAGGTGGAAAGATTTTCATGTGATTAAGGTAGTGGGTTAGCTGGCTGCGGTTTATAATTTAGGAAGACCCTGAAAGGAATTTAGCTGGGCAGGGGTTAGCATGAGTATTATTTGATATAATCAGTGTTCATAAATTGTAGCATGCTCCTTGGAACTGTCTTTTTAAAGTCATGCATTGTTTGCAATCACTGCCTTTGGGACTCTTTCTCCAATAGACAGTTGAAAAAGATAAAGTTTTTGGAAGCTGCAGAACTAAATCAATGTGTGCTGTGCAATGCTTTTTAAAATAAATAAATAAAAAATAAAAATGGTGCTGGTATTCACTAAAAGGCCACACTTTTAACATTGGGGGGAAAGTTGGTGGTACTGCATACTCTTCAGTACCCCTGGAAAAAGCACTAGTGCTGTGTCAAAAAACACCATACTGTGCAAAAAAAATATTATGGCATATATGGAGGCTATGATTGTATCTATATTTTGCATTTTCTTTTTAATAATAATTTTTATTGATTTTATACACTAATAACAAACAAACAAACAAACAAACACATAATTTTTTTTTACCATTCATTACATTATCCTTTTCAATGTATAGGGAGTTCCCTCATTCTCCCCCTCTGAGCTACATTGTCCATTTTTTACATTCAGCAGGTTCCTCTTCTCAAATCAAACATTTCAAAAAATTCTTTATCATACCCTTCTATCCTAAATATTTCTGTTATACTGTCTAAAGCAGGCACCCCCAAACTTCGGCCCTCCAGATGTTTTGGACTACAATTCCCATCATCTCTGACCACTGGTCCTGTTAGCTAGGGATCATGGGAGTTGTAGGCCAAAACATCTGGAAGGCCGCAGTTTGGGGATGCCTGGTCTAAAGCCTATACTCTGCTTCCCTAAAGGTTAGTTAAATCTTGCAATATTTCTTTAGATAGTCTCTAAATTTCTTCCAATCTTCTTCAACCTTTTCCTCCTCCTGGTCGTGGATCCTTCCGGTCATCTCTGCGAGTTCCAAGTAGTCCATCATCTTTATCTGCCAGTCATGAATTGTGGGCATTTCTTGAGATTTCCAAAATTTAGCTATTAATAATCTAGCTGCAGTTGTGAGGATTTTGCATTTTCAGGTCAGTCACAACTACAGTATGTGAACTACAGGCTACTTTTGAAGTGGTGCTGGGAGTGGAACTTGGGTTGGCAACTTTGGCAGGGAAATTTGCTTAGTCAGATGCTTTAAATCCCCTGCATTGGGTGAGATTAATCATAGTGTCAATGTCCTCAGCTCATGCAGTAGGGCTCCTCCTTCCTTTCCTGCCCCCCTAAATCTGCTCTGGTGGGTTGGGGAACTCTTTGGGGCAGATTATGGGAAAACATGGACGGTTGCAGAAGGGAGAAGAGAGTCCCATTGTACAAGCAGTTTTCCATTGTGCTGATGGGCGTGCGTCATTGGGTATTTGCCTTAGGTGCCTACAATTTCACACAATTTGTTGCTCAAAAGTACAGCCTGTTTTACATAAGACATAAACATACATAACATTTCAGTAGTATTAGCAATGGAGCCAGCCAATGGAACTGTGATTCTTGTTTTGTTTTCTGCTGATAATTCCAGTTTAGATTGCTTTTCTTTATAAATTTTTTCCCATGGGTAACCTATCAGCAGGATTAAACTAAATATTCTATGCCACCATGTGTAAGTCCTACTGAAGCCATTTTGATCCCTGTAATCTTCCTTTTTTCTGATGCCTGCTTGCCTGTTTAGCAAATGGCACTGATATATTTAAATAGTGGTAGATTCGTATGGGGATTGGGCTGCGTTGCTGTTTGGCAGTTGTGTGGAGAATGCAATCAGACAGTCGATATAAACTTCTGTCCTTCCATTAAATCCCAGTTTAAAATGTCTGCATAATTTATTTTGAGCCAAAAATGACCTGCTTAAAGCTTGGCAGCTGTGAGATTGAGATGGTTTACCAGAAGGAATGTTTGCTTGCTTGAATTTATTGGTTTTCTTATATAGCAGAGTGAATAGGCAATTGCAAGAGTCCTTTGTGGGCTGAATAAGGGGATGATGACCAAGCTGCAGTGTGAAAGGCAATTGATTTTATAAAAAAAACAAGGATAAAAAAGATGCAGTTGCTTACCTGGTTTAAAGTGCAGAGGATGAATTCAGTATGTAATTACTTTCAACACATTCATTTCCATGGAGATCAGAAAACACAAAGCTAACACTTCTGTGCACGTTAGCTGTCCATTTTAGGGTTCTGATCTAGCTTGTTACTTGTGACTGAGTCCCACTGATAATCCAGTGAAATAATTTAGGGCTCATTCAGACATACCTTTGGCCCCAACCTTTCCAGGCATAGGCCCCAGCACTATTTTGTAATACATATTTTTTTGCCCTGCTCCTTTACCCAGGAAAACGAACTCTTTAATGCTGAAGCAGAACAAACAACAATTCAGGTTTTCTGTGGAATTGTTTTTAGTGGTAAAGAGCAGATTTTTATATTTTTTATTGTAAAAAAGGCACTTGGATATGGAGCTTTGCATTTCAGACCTGTGCCTAGAAATGTGACACAAAAGGAAGTCTTTCATAACGTTAAATTGTATGTCTCCTACTTTAATATACGGAGTCCTTCCATCAGATTAATTAATTAAATGGAGCAACTGGATCACAGATGGTTGGCTCCTCTCAGAATGGTAGCATTATTTTATAATTTTCAGAATATGGTGGTAATTTGATGGCTTCCCACATGAACACTGATAAAAAGACACATGGAGTGACAGTTAAAATAATCATATGAATTGGCTCTTTTTCCTTTTCTCTATGTGGGGAAAGGGCTAAAGCTCATTTGGGACCAAATAGCTTGTTCCCAAAGTAACTGTTTTTTTAAACCATGGAAGAAATTGTAGGAAAGATCCAAAGGCAGATCTCTCCTGTCATGTCTAGTTTAGTCCTTCGTTTAAAGAAAAGCTGAACTCTGTGTTCTTGAACACTGGATCCAATCATAAGTAAGATGTAACATCACATGAATTCCATACCTTGCTAGGTTTAAGTAATTTCTGCCTAGCAATGTGAAGGGTCCTCCCCCCCCAAACTTTTTTTTTTTTTTTTTATAATCTATTTTTATTAATTTTCCAATTAAAACACAATTATATCACATTCATTATTTCAAATTATACAAATACATACCAATTAAACCGAATATTATGCCAAATCATATAATATTTTCTGGAGTTCCCATGCTTCAAAAATTTGGGGATTCCTCGCACCCGTCTACTGCCGTCTTTTTCTAAAGTCCAAATCTTCATTCAAAATCCAAAATAATCCTGATCTTTCCCCACCAGTCACTAAAATGTTTTCTTCTTTCATCCGATTTTTTCACAGCTGCTGAAATAAGTATCAAACGAGAGTTCACATATATTCTTTCTCCTGTGTGAGTTTTAATCGTTCTGCCCCCCCCCCATACACCTTCTGTCTGGAATGTCCTGTTGTGTCAGTCTTTCAACACGGAGCAGCGCCATCTTAAAAAGCTTAGATCACTTTCGCTTTCTTAAAACTTTTTTAAACCAACAATCTTTGTAAAATTTACAGCTTTTCCAGGCAAAGATACAGCCGTCACATTATGCATAGACTCTTGATAAGTTTGTGGCTCTCCTTGCCCTGTAGCTGAACTTAGCTTCAGATCGCTGTTCAAATTCAAAGTGCGTCACAACCATAAATCCACCGAACGCATTCCAGGGACTCCGACCATCCAGTTAAAGGGGGGCTTCTCTCTTCAGTAGTTTTACAACTTCAAAGGATATGCTCAATAGAATAGTTTATAGAATTCATTACTCACTCAGGTATTCTTTATCTCTCATTTGTTCCAAACAAACAAGGACATCCCGTCCGGGAAGGTATGAAGTAACTCGTAGAGTATATGAAAAAAAATAAAAAAGCTCGCTTCCCTTCTCGTTACGTCCCCATCAATCTTTCTTCCAGATAAAATACAGCTTTGACTTCTCACCCTCAGCAGCACAAATTCCTTGGCAGTAAACAGAGCTTCTGCCCCTCCTTCTGAAGCATGTCCATGAATTTACGCCTAATTATCTTCTTTAATCATGGAGATCCCACTCTGCAAGTTAGCGTTCGGGAGATCCGACATTTCATGAGTGCTCTCAGCCCAAGCCCCCCCCCACTCCTTGAACAGTCGGAGTGGGTTTGGGGGCATCGCGGGCCCGCGGGCCCTCTCCGTAACCCCCGGAGAGGTAGGGGGTTGCCTTTAACTCCCCTGGCAACCGCCGAATTCCTCATGAAGGTTGGAGAGATGGAACAAGGGTCAGCCATTCCTGCAGGCGGAAGTGGAACCCAAACCTTTTAAAATACTTTAAAAACAACAAGAAGAATGACAAAATTAACTGGTTTGGGTGTGGACAAGAGAAAAGCTTAGTGCCAACCAACATACTGAAAATAGTTAAGGTTTCTACAAAACCATAAAAGCGCCCCTTTATAGATTTTTTTTAAAAAAAATTATAACAAGTTTACTTCAGTTTTTTTCTCTTTTCTTTGCTTCCCATTCTCCTTCAAATCTTTGCACTTTTTAGCATGATTCCCTTGCAGCCTGCCCACTGTACATCCCAATTCTCCTTAATTAACACAAACACACATACACACACCTACGTTTAGGCAAATATTGAAGCAAAAGCCTCCTGCTGCTCTTAAAAAATCCACACTAAGGCAAACCTCTTAATTTTTCATGAATGTGAATGATCTGCAATGTGTGCAGGGTAGTTTGCTTATGCACTTAAAATTAATATTTATAGGTCGTCCCCAGCCTACAGTCTTCTACTGTATATGGCAAGTAGTCATAAAAAAAAGTGTTGCTGATTACGTACTGTAGGTTGGTTCTGGACTGCAATGGTGGTAAAGCTTAACAGTCCAATAAAGCAGAAAATTGAAGTTTAGGTTACAATGTAGGACACCTAAGCTAAGAATGGATAGTATGGCGTACTGGTTAGTAGGATGTCTAACTAAGACCAGAAAAATTCAGATTTCTGCTCAGCCATGTAGGTGACTGAGGTGAACTGGAGCTAGTGACTCTCTCTCTCATCCTACCCTATCTTGCTTTGCTGTGAGGAGAAAGGGGAGGCGGGTGCCATGGGGTCTTGGATTCTGTCAGGATCTACAATTGTTTGGCTCTCCCAAATGGAGGAGGAGGAAGGCCTTTTTAAAATGAGTGGAAGTTATGGCCCTAGAAGCCTATTGTCTTCATTTCAGGTGTTTTGAGCTTGCCTGGGATATACTTTCAAGGACATAGCCTTTTCCCACATGTCTAGTACCATAGTGGCCTGCTAAAAAACTATTGTCCAAGGACTGACATAAGCTTGGAGCTGCTAGCCCTAGGCCTGACGGCAGTGCACAAGGGCCAGGAAGAAGCGGAGCAAGCTACAGAGCAGTTCATCATCTTCTTTTCAATGATTAGATGTTTATGGGAGTGGTTTTCCCCCTTTTTTCTCTCTATTTGCCCCCAGAAAATATTTCAACACATAGAGCTGATCCTGGGAACCACAGATATGTCTTCTTGGTTTGACGGAATGGGTGATGTGCACAAATTTAATCATCTTGCAAAAACAAAAGGTAATGAGGGAGAGAGGAAAGTCGGTGTGTGTGTGTGCTCACCTTGGTGACTCGCTAATATTAAAATTGTTATTGTATTAAACAGAATTGAGTACTGTATGTAAGATTATAAGATAGTAAACAAATCCAATTTTGAAATAAGAGGTGTGTTGCCAACTCATCTCCCCTCAAGTCTCATTCCCAATGGCCTCATTTCAGCACCCTCCATGCATTGTGGATGAAAATAGGATGTGGCAAGCCACCTCTGCTTCTAGAGGCTCCTTGTGAATAGGGTTTGTGTGGGGAGCTTCTGTGAGTAGGGCCAGCGGAGATGTTCAGCTCCAATTCATGGGTCAGTCAGGAATTTGATAGAGAGGGTAAGGTGGGGTAGGCAAGCAAACTCCTTCTCTCTCCTTCAACAGTGGGAAATAGGTGAGGGCTAAATGCCAGGTGAACTATTCTGTTCCTCACCCATCATGCTTTGGTTGTGTCCTAAGCGCAGACACTTTTTATCCACTTTTTTCCAGATTTGTTCAAGCTTTACTGAGCCTCCAAAGGGTAAATAATTCCACATTTCCATATTATATATCACAAGAGCATTTTTGTATTGTGTTGATTTCAGAAAATGCTCTATTGTGTGTGTGTGGGGGGGGGGGAGGGTCCAAAATACTAACAAAACAAATAGTAGGGGAAGATATTTTCTGAATAAAATAGGTTAATTGAAATGTAAACCTTCAACCTTGCAAGCTAAACTGTTGTTTTAGTTTCATGAGCTAAAAAGATCAGAGCAAACCCTCAAATCAAGAGGGGATTTCTAGCCTAACTAGCTTACTGAATAAGCAGAGGAAAATATGAACCCCCAATGCTCAACAGCAGGCAAATTTCTGTGGAAAAAAAAGTGTACAGGTCTTTGGGCATTTGAATGAGCTACGGAGCTGTCATGTAATCTAGTTTTTGCTGAATCTGCCTTGCTCAAAAATGTATCAATCTTCTTTCTCGCTAGCTAAATCAGCAGGGAAGGGGCAGGCAGACTGGTAATAGAGGTTAAAGCCTTGATATCCGCAGTTCTGAATTGTCAGGATGGTAGGGCTTTTTTTGTTTAAAAAAATATTATTATTAAAAGCTGAGCTGGCAGTACTGCTTACCATCTGGAATTGTGAAGGCCAAGGCCTCAACTTCACACCCTGTTCATTTGACCCTTATTATTCTTATCTTAACTCAATTCGTCCAGTACCTTATTCCTTGGGAAGTGGGAGTTACAACGGAGAATTCCCACAAAGTAATTTTCCAGCTACAGCTCTGTACAACCCACTGGTATCAAGTCTGCCATATACAGCAATTAATTGTCAGTAACACTGAAAGTCATGTTTTTAATACCCTGGGACTAATTCCTTATGGAGCTTGGAAACATGCCCTGTAATTTGCAAGCGATCGTGGCAGTTGGCAAACAGTGTTTGATTCGGCAGCGATGCAGGCGTTTTATCAGTTACCCGCTACAGCTGCAGTGAATCTCAGATGGTTTGACCTCATTAGGGCATTCCCCCAGCCAGGGCGCTTTGAAGATTGTGGATTTCGGTTCCAAAGTATTCCATCTGGAATCTGAATGATCCACTTCAGTTATGCTCACACTTGCCCTTCAGTATATATGCTGCTATCAACAACGTCTGTATTCCTGAACATTCTAAGAAATGCCATTAAGCAGCGTAGCCACGTGACCTCCTTTACAGAGGACTACTGCCCTCTATTCGAAGGTGTCCTCTGTTTGAGGGCTGTCCTATCCAAGTCTGGTTTAACGATAAGGAACCATAAAAAGGAGCCTTGAAGTTAGCCACTGATGGTTAGCAGCATGTGGTCTGTGGACTGAGCAGGGACACAGGTTGCCTGGTGTCTTCCCCACTATATAGCAAGATGTGTATTTTTATCAAAACTACAATAATTTCTAAATTTGCACCTATACATATACAATATCATATGCAAATGTTATGCAAATTGATGTCATCCTTTATCGTTTTTGTGATGCAAATTCTCCTTTGTGACAGTGCATGGCAACTCGATCATTAAGTCTTATCCAGAGCAAATGAGTTAAGCCTTGTTAGTAATGGTGACATGGTTTTATGGGTTGGTTTGTAGAATATTTTGTGTGTGTGTGTCCACATGAGCGATTCTGACTGTTCCTGGATTACTGCTCATGTGGGCAAATGTACAAACCTGGAATTTGCAGATATAACCAGCAGTTCCATGACAAATGCAATGTTCGAAAATGCTGTGACCCAGTTTGCACATTGGATGTGTCCATTTGTGTGCCTACCGCAGGTCAGTTGGTACTGCTAAGCTGTTGGTATTGCTACAGTGCAGGGGTGCCATCTTGAATAAAATATTGGGGGGGGGGAAGTAAGCCCTACCCTGCATAACTAATCACATGACATGGACACCATTTGAATGTCAATGCCCATCAACTTTGGGGCCCCCTCAAATATTTTATTGGGGCAGCTGAAGGCACCTGTGCCCCTAGGAGTTGGCTATTATTCTACAGTGTTAGTTCATGTTGCAAGTGCTCAAGCACAGGGGGTGAGCTGGCAGAAATGTTGCTAAGGATATCAAGAAACTTTCTGTGAACTGGATGTTTGGCTGATTATTTTGATGGAGAAGGGCTGTAGTAGAGTGGTCGAGCATCTACTTTGAAGGCAGAAGATCCCAGGTTGATTCCTCTGCAAGTCTTTCCCAGAGCTGGGAATGTCTCCTGTCTGTAACCCCTGGAGAACTGCTGCCAGTCAGTGTGGATAATACTGAGTGAGATAGATGAGTGGGCTGACTCAGCATAAGCAGTGTTGTTTTTTCTAGAAAAAGAGGTGCCAGAACTCATTGTGAGCTACTCCCTCATTCTCTTAAAATGGCAATGGTGCCCACCTGAGAGAAGCTGGAACTGAGTTCTGCTGAGTTCTGGCTGAAAAAAATCCCTGAATTTAAGGTGGTTGTTTAGTCATTTAGTCGTGTCCGACTCCTCGTGAGCCCATGGACCAGAGCATGCCAGGCACTCCTGCCTTCCACTGCCTCCCGCAGTTTCGTCAAATTCATGTCGGTAGCTTCGAGAACATTGTCCAACCATCTAGTCCTCTGTCGTCCCCTTCTTGTGCCCTCAATCTTTCCCAACATCAGGGTCTTTTCCAGGGAGTCTTCTCTTCTCATGAGGTGGCCAAAATATTGGAGCCTCAGCTTCAGGATTCAGCTCCTTCATGGATCACTGCCTTGTCGTGGCGAAGGGGCTTGAATAACTCAGAGAAGCTATGAGCTATGTTGTGCAGGGCCACTCAAGATGGACAGGTCATAGCTGAGAGTTTAGACTAAATGCGATCCACCTGGAGAAGGAACTGGCAAACCACTTCAGTATTTTGCCAAGAAAACCCCATGGTCAAAGAAAACAGGAATTTAAGGTAGCTTCCTCTATTACCAAGACCATGCCTGCTATTTTGTTTTGAAGATCAATATATGTTCAAAAATCTGGCATACCCTGGCAATTACATAAATAGGTGATTTTGTGTGTGTTCATTTTCACAGTGTGCTTACAGTGCTTTATTGCTTTAAAAAATGTCAGCATGAGAACATGTAAAGTTCATTACTCGGATTTGTGGGGATGTGGAGGGTGAAGGTGGGGGTTAAAACACTGGATTTTGTCATTATCTTTTCCTCCTTTTAAGCTCTTTAATACTTCACAATCCCTACAGCAGAATGACCTTTGCTGAGAGAGCTGGATGTCTGCCCTTGACAGAGGCTCGCAACCAGAACACTTTAATGACAGCTCAGAGATCAGCCAGGCATTGGCCAAGCCAGCAGAGAAACTCCTTCTGAACATTAGGGCAACCTCTGTGTAGCTCTGGGAGCCAACTTGAAGCCAAACCTGTGAGATGATTAATAAGAGTGAACATGCAGCAAGACTTTAAGGCAAAGGATGGGGACTGACTAAAAAAGAATTCCATACGCAGAAGGTGTTTTCTTCATGTGTGAAGTTATAGTAACGGGTGGAGAATGAATAGGGCAATAGCAGAAATTAAAGTCTTAATCATGATCACTCTTACTAATTTGGTTGGTCTAATACCATATTCACTCGAATCTAATGCTAACCTTTTTTGGCCAAATTATGCTGTGGAAATTAAGGTGCATATTAGATCTGATGGCACATTTACATTCGCCAGAAAATACTTTTTTTGGTTTCAAGGCTCTGAAAACTGAGGTGCGCATTAGATTTGATGCATTAGACGAGAGTAAATATGGTAATAAATATGGTAATAGGGATACAGGTGGCGCTGTGGGTTAAACCATAGAGCCTAGGGCTTGCTGATCAGAAGGTTGGCGGTTCGAATCCCTGCGATGGGGTGAGATCCCATTGCTCGGTCCCAGCTCCTGCCAACCTAAGCAGTTCGAAAGCACGTCAAAGTGCAAGTAGATAAATAGGTACCGCTCTGGCGGGAAGGTAAACAGCATTTCCGTGCACTGTTCTGATTCGCCAGAAGCGGCTTTGTCATGCTGGCCACATGACCTGGAAGCTGTATGCCGGCTCCGTCGGCCAATAACGCGAGATGAGCGCCACAACCCCAGAGTCGGTCACGACTGGACCTGATGGACAGGGGTCCCTTTACCTTTAATTATGGTAATATTGCAACCAAGAGACACCCCTGCGCTCTGTGAATGGCCCTGCCTGGTTCAAGAGACAACCTACCCTTCACACTTTCCCCAGACGGATAAAAGCACCATCTCTGAATGGTCTGTGGCCTGACTCAGGTCTGTGACACAAAAGTAAACAGCCTTTTGTAATCAGCCTGACCTTTCACGATGAGATCTTGTGTAATGAGGAGGTACTGCGGCTGGTAGGAACATTATGGAATTGTGACTTTAGCTAGTCATGCTAAATTTCATTCACACCAGTGGATGTGGTGTGACACCCCATTGTTCGACTTGCCACTACTCACTCACCATTTGCATGCATGCACACTTTTGTGGCCCCCAGGATTCACCCATGAAAACAGTGGGTAAGAACTGTATGCCTGTACCCTGCCCCAAATTTCATCCCCTGTGATCTCATGGGTTAATAGAGCTGCAAATGGGTTTCTTTCCTGGAAGCAATTAACACAGAAATGAGTGCTAAACTTCTATTGTGTTCTTCTAGATCTCCAGAAGTGGCATTTACACGTCACAGTTTAAGGCAAAGCAAATTATCAGGCAAGGAAACACTGGAAAAAAAGGACTAAACTGCCGCTTGAATGAGGCCCAAGACATGAAAAAGACTTTGAGAGTTATACCACAAGCAGTGATAATGAGATGGGTCCCTTCCGTGTCACTTAACAGAAAAGTGTAGAGATTTGGAGAGGTCAAGCATTGTTGCCAGACCATAACTGTGTGCTCTGAGGCGCCTGTCTCCCATAGTGACCTAGGACATTGACTTGTCACACTGCATATTCATGATTTTCTATACTGTCACTAGCTGGTGATGTTAGCTGAGATACTACACACTTCCACAGTCCACCAAATCTTATACAGTCATACCTTGGTTTAAGTACGCCTTGGTTTGAGTATTTTCAGTTTAAGTACTCCACGGACCATCTGGAACGGATTAATCCACTTTCCATTACTTGCAATGAGAAAGTTCGCTTCAGGTTAAGGACGCTTCAGGTTAAGTACAGACTTCCAGAACCAATTGTGTTTGTAAACCGAGGTACCACTGTATAGTGTTATATGAGGATGCCAAAGTTTGACTTGCTATTTTCTGTTGGTCACTTTTTAAAAAACAAAAAACCTGTCATTTTGGAATCCAGTTTGTCTTTTTAGAATTTGACCTGATTTGGCAGCTTTGTTCTCTATCTGTATCAAGTCAGAACGATGACAACTCCATTGTCTCAAATCTCTGTGCTGAGGGGTTATCACCTTGACTTGAAACTCCTTCAATGTGTCTGTCATAGTAGCTGAGGTAATTTTCAAGGATGTTTTCAATTTATGCAGCTGTGAGTGCATTTCATGCTGTCTGCATTTCATAGTTTCAGAACAATTCAGGTTCAAGACTACAAATTATACAGTGAAGGTTGCTTTCATTGTGGTTGTTATTATTATTCATTTATTAAAACTTTCTACACAAGCATCTCAATGTGATGTACAATAAAAAGCAACAGCTGAAACAGTTAAGAACACACACAAAATCCCAGCAGATATGTTAAAAAATACAATACAAAATAGACACCATTGCAACAATGATTTACTAAAGCAATACTAACTGCTTAAGGAAAAGAAATAGGATGCTTCTCTGACACTTTCAGGTGTACTTTCCTCCAGTTCATTATTCATTGCTGTACCATCATCATCATCATAAATAATCACTACCACTATTATTGCAGCTACCACTACTAGTTAGTGATAGTAGCATCCCTGGAAAACAAGGTGGGCATAAATAATGAAAAATAGTTACATAGCTCAGTCGGTAGAGCCTGAGACTCTTAATCTCAGTGTCATGGGTTCGAGTCCCACATTGGGCAAAAGATTCCTGCATTGGAGGGGGTTGGACTAGATGACCCTTGTCCGTTCCAACTCTTATGATTCTATGAACCATATTCTATGCAAATGGTGCTTATTATTTATATACAGTGGGACCTCGACTTACGAATTTAATCTGTTCCGAATGCACACTCGTAGGTCGAAACTTCGTAAGTTGAGTTTCCCATAGGAAAAGCGGTTTCCCATAGGAATGCATTGGAAACGCATTGGAAAGTCGAGGAAACTGCATCTAGCTGCGAACGGGTTTTCCGTTCAGATGTCGAAAATTTGTAAGCGCACGGCCACTTTTTCCTCTCACAAGTCGAAAACATCGGATGTCAAGTAGCTTGTAAGTCGAGGTCCCACTGTACCTGCAGTATGTCCATGTGGTCAGAGACCCTGCAAAAATAAGAAACCATATTGTGCACGTCAAGTTTTCTGCATACATTTGGGGCCCCTATGCATGTTTCCCCCCCCCACATGGATCATGTGAAGAAGGCAAGAGTGCAACTTCCACCTCAAACTTCCACCTCAAAAGCTTTTTTCATTTTGTCACTTGTGTTTAACATCACTCTTTCTCTATGTGACTTAGTCATTCTCAGATTAGACCTATGGCTTAAGTTAAACACACACTTCTGTTTGACAAGCTTGCAGTACCCATGGCGTGTGCTTTTCAACATAGCCCTTTGTTGCTAATGGTTGAGCCCAATTTCCAGCCCAATGCTCTTTCATCAGTTGGCTGTGCACTGGACCATCAGGCGGAGAAAAGTTAATGAGGGGAAAGTGGCCATAGCAATTGCCTGGTACAGTAAATGAATCATGTAACTGTCGGGTGACTAGGCATTCCCATTTAGTTGGGCTGTCTGAACTGATTAGTCTGAAACAGGGTTTCTGTCAGTATTTTGTATCAATTGGCTAGATCTTCAGCTAGCATACTAGGCACGTGCTGCTTCCTTAACTGCACAAGAGACCCTCCGAATATTAGATAATATTTTGAGTGAATGTATTATAGGCAGATGGAGAGATTCCTCCCACTCATCTTCCAGTATTCTTTTTTAAAAAAGTATTGGTCATATCTACACTATACATTTGAAACACTCACACAGCTTTCCCCAAAGAATCCTGGCTTCCCTTAAATAATCCTAGGAACTGTAGTTGATTAAGAGTGCTGACATCACATAGCTACAGTTTCCAGCACCCTTAATCAATTACAGTTCCCAGGATTCTCAATGACTGTTAAAGTGGTATATGGTGCGGATGTATGTTTCATCATCATCCGCTTAGCCTTAGGTGAATGGTTTTACTACTGTAGTTTGAAGGAATGTGGTTACAAGCTGGGGGCAGGAGCCCTAAAACCTTTTCCCCTCTTCATTTCCTTCTCTGTACCACTGCGTACCACTCTGATTGCTCTGAATAGCTACAGAATGTGCAAACTCTGTACATTTGCAACCACTGTGTTTCAGATGGCATGTAAACATGTAATGTTGAATGGTTGTCTCACATCAATAGAGCGATGAATGTGCTTAATTCCACAGCTCTGCAATCAGGCCTAGGAGAACACATTTGCAGCCCTCTGTTATCATGCACATTTCTCCTTTGCGTTGAAGCGCTGGTGTTTCCAAACACAATCTTAAATAAATAAATAAATAGTGCATGCACAATTTACAAGGGGAGATGGGGGTATTTCACTTCCTGAAACTCAAATGGTATGCTCTAAAAACCCGACTATATTGCAGTCTTCCCCCCCCCCCTAAATTGAAGACATTTCCTACCCTGAAATCTAATTTTCACAGCCCCAACGTGAAAATTTGTCTTTTTCTTGGTGCATACAAACTAAACTCCCTGTCTCACATCTCAGAATTTATTCATGAGTCCATGATTTCCTGGAAAACAAAACAAGAACAAAACCCAACACTGAAACATACTTCCTATCTATTTTTGCTGAGAAAGTTGAGTGATCACAGATGGGCAAAGCATGTCTTTCCTGCCTGCAGTCCCCCACTTCCCAAGCCAAAATATGAAATATGGGTTGGCAGAGCCATGAGCCGGGGTAAGGTGCTAAGCGAGCAGTGAGAATGGTGTATTAAAGGCAGGAGAAAGCTTGCTAAGTTCTCAATTGGGGAATTGTAGTGCTGAAGCAGGAAGGAGGACCATGGGATTTGCAGTTTCCTCTGCTGCTCAAATTTAATGGGAAAACAGAGGAAATGATCCTTCCTATTCTCAGACAGGAAATTATGCACTTAAACTCTCCCTATTCTGGATATGCCCCCATCATTGATTTGTTTGACTATACGTATCTCATTTACATCTCATGGTTGTAGACACAGCTGAGTTGCACACATAACAAGGAAGATGAAGAGATAGAAGTGTGTGTGTGTATGTCTAAGAGAGATTGTTTATCACATTCACACAAGAAAAAAACCCTGTTTTTTTCTTCTTTTCTTTGCATATACTAATTAAGTCCGACATAATTTCTCAGATATTAATTTCAGGGGAGGGGAGAACAAAAAACAAACACCCTTCTGGCCCCTTATAAATATATGCACTGTAGGATCTGCCAAGGCAACTGCAGCTCAGGTTTAATTGTAGTTGGACAAATGGGGCTAGTATAGCAGTGAGGCAAGTGTAATAACAATAAGGCTGCTTAAATGAGATTGAATACAGCAGCGAGACTGAATTTAACCTTGCATTAGACAGTTTTAAAAGGGCCCTGGGTAATGATGCTTATAAAAGCTTCTGGACAATAATGGACACACTGGGAAAGTTCAGAGCACAACTAGCTTGGGGGAAGTAATGCAATTCCAGCCTCTGCCTCATTGCTAATGGCTAGTTTTTGCCAAAAGATTCAAGGCCCCATAACTGAAATCAAGATGAATCAAGAGAATTACTCAGCAGCTTATAAAAGGAAATTTAGAGAATATGACATGAACACCAAAATGGATTTCCCTCCTCCCTTCAAAATCTGGATTTGCTGCTCCCATCAGTAGCTTGAAAATAGACAGCAGGTAGCTGACTGATTCCTTCCTTCCTTCCTTCCATCCTGAACGGACACTTTAGCACCAAGCTCACAGCAATGTGCTGCCTGGCATGGTTCTAATGCTCTGCCTTCTTTATGACATAATATAATTGATGGCATATATGCAGAACAAGTGCTAACCAACCAGATAAACAATATGTCCTCCTGTTTGCTTTGGAGTGTTTGTAAAGACTTCAAAACATTGCTCCCCGGTGAGCTCAGAACAAGAATGCAGATAATATTAAATGAACCAGAAGCTGTTTTGACATGTGTCTCATCCATTACCTAAATAGCATTGCAAAGCCAGTAGCACACTGACCTTGTTTTGAGATGTTCACAGTGACTCTGTCCATTGCAATGTAAGGTGTCATAAAGAAATAAGCAGTTTGGTTGTCAGGAGAAGGGATATACCTGGATTGATTCCAAGACAGTTTAAAACACCCTCCCTCTCACAAACACACCCAAAACAAAACAAAGCTGAATTCATAATTCCCCCCCCCTTATACTTCCATTAAAAAAGAAGGGTGATGAATGTTGGGCTTTCATGTTTTGAACCACCATAACCATTATTTCTACTAATTTGAAAAAGCATGCTAGGAAATGCAATTCCAGGTCTGAAAGCAAGTTAGGATGGCTCCTGTTCTCCCCCATACAAAAGAGATCATAGATATGCAAAAGTAAATAAATGTATATGTTAATAGATAGAAATACAGTGCATCTCACTTTAGTGGGGAAGATTGTGATCAGGTGAGCTGTGTGGCACTCCCTTCTCAGTGTACTTTTCTTGGTGCTGTTGCTGGGAAATTTCAAGTTCTTTGCTCTCCCTTTTTTATGGTTCTTTAATCTTAAAATTGGACTTGGACTTTCAAGAAGAGGAATCCCTCAAATGTCCACTGAAAGTCTTTCCTCCTGTGTTCAAAGGTGTTTATTTCCTTCTAAGAGGGAAATCCTATGCCAAGATCCACCAGGAAAGGTAGCTGATTCCTGACTTGGCCAGGTTCAATCTGTGATCCTGGCAGGGCCAGCACACTCAAGAGACAAGGTGAGATGACTGCCTTGGTTGGCAGGATACACAGGTGCGGCTGATCCAGCCTCCAAGAAATGTCTCACCTGCTGCTGCTGTGTGGTGTCCACAGTAGTGGCTGCCGTCTCTTTGGAGGCTGGATCTGCCTCCTCCTCGGCAGACCCTGCCCCCCCAATGTTGCCTCCTCCCAACCCCTGTACCTGATGTTGATCTTTATTTCCCCCCTTTCTCTGATGTCGCTCTTCACTCCCCTCTTCTTTTCTGATAGGTAGGGGCATTCTGTGGTTTGCCTCAGGTGCCAAAATGGGATCATCCTGTACACTGGGCATGGTGGGGCTGGGACCAGAGAGCAAAGACTTAGGCTGGATTTTCCACTCATTCAGCTTGGTCACGTGATCTGGCACCCGGGCATAGAACACTCTTTTAAAGGCCTGTTTTTCCTCTGCCAGGGTTAGGCTGAGTAGCTGCTGTCCCACTGCTGAATGCAGTTTGGATGTGGTATAACTTTACGCCAGTTTAACTTACATCAGTGTGCCTTATACTATCTTCTTGTGCGCAGGATTGCTCCCTAAATGTGTTTAGGATTGCAAGCAATTGTTGGTGTAAGAAGCAACACTTTATTAAACTTTAGTACAGAACACTTCCATCTTGGTTAGCCTTCCAGCCTGTTCTGTCTGACTTCCTTTCTGAAGCGGGCCACACCCTTTAGTTCCTCATCTATTTCTCCTTGTTTCTTCCATCCCATTTCTTACAGGAGCCTTACCCTCACATAAACTTTCTTGGAGCAATAATATGGGATTGGTGACTATTTTTGAGAATAATTCTACTGAAAGCTCCATATTTATAAGTCTTCTTAAAGGTATCACACTATCTAAAACTTAATCAACTGATCAGAGGTTACTTAAATCCTGATTGAAGGCTTAAGCTGGATTTTTAAAATGGTTATGTCCCCATTATAGAAAAGAGGTTATATAATGGCATAGATACATTTTATTACATAAATGTAATAAAAACATGTTTGAACTTTGCTGTAGTAGGGCTTTGTTTTGGCATTATCTGAGGTAGGCTTATCAACATGAATCCCAGGCATGCAATAGGTTGTTACCCAGGATAATGGAGAATGAGTTGGGGGCACTATACAGTTGTACCTTGGAAGTCTAACGGAATTCGTTCCAGAAATCTGTTTGACTTGTAAAACATTTGAAAACCAAACCATGGCTTCTGATTGGCTGCAAGAAGCTCCTGCAGCCAATCAGAAGCCACAGAAGCCCCGTTGGACGTTCAGGCTCCCAAAGAACGTTCGCAAACTGGAACAATCACTTCCGGGTTTGCGGCATTCAGGAGTTTCAGGGTGTTCGACAACCAAGGTACGACTGTACTGAAACGTATTCCCAGAGTAGCGTGAATCATCAAGGGTCAAGGGTATAGCCTCAGGGGAGGATCTCTTGCTTGGTGTCAAAAACAGTCCACGTATCCCATCAACCCTGAGGCCTGTAAATGTATTGTGATCTGATCCCTCTGATGGTATTTTCTCTGCCTCTTCTCAGGTTAGTGGACTTTTTCTTTACGTAACCAGATTTTCCTCACGGCTCTCCTTTTCAGAAGAAAGCTCCTAAACATCAATCACTCTAATTAATGCTATCAGTCCTTGTTAATTGTTTTGCCTGCCTGTGTCGAATAGCAAAGTGCTTGCGTCCAGACCTGATACTGTGGGGCTTGAGAAGAGATGCCTTTCGCTTAATGTAGGGTCAGGACTGAGCAATCATTACAGACATTGTACGATATATATTGAATAAATTGTTTTGCTGATTTAACATGTGAAATATTCACTAGGAAGATGAACTGTAAAAACAACATGGATGTGGGAATCCACAATGAGATGCCAGACAGGTCTGATAAGTAATTTGCAGTTCTTGAATTGCTTGGGATTCCATTCCACTTTTTTCCTGAAATTAGAGACACACACAGATACAAACAGCTTTAAGGCACAATAATGATTTGTATGAGAACTCCTATTAATTGAAATCAAAACATTCCAATCAGTCATACAATCTAGCCCCAGCGAAACTCAAATTTAATCTTCTTCAGTAGTTAAGAAATATTTTCATGTAGCACCTTATATTCTACTGCTTCATTGGTTTGGAGTAATAATAGTAAAAACAACAAAGATCCGATGAAAACACACAATTCTTTTCTGGTTGTAAATGAAAGAGCAGAAATCCTAATGGAAGCTATTGCTAAGTTAATTGCACTGGCCACAGCTGAACATGTTGTTTTAGAAAGCAGTGTGGGCACCTTGCGGTATGAACAACAACATCAAAAACCCTGCAGGGAAATAATGCAATGCCTGGATATCCTGCCGTTTCACTGCATCCTTGTCTGCCCTGAAGGGAATTCTCATTTTCAAGTGATTCCATTTTACTTGTGGGGAGTTTGTGCCAATCTAATCATGGATGAATAACAGGCTCGAAACCTTAATATACAGTGACCATTCATCCATAAAACTGAAAATGTTAAAAGGCACCCTCTGAAACAACTGCGCTCAAGAATTCAAATGCCTCAACGTGTCCAAACGTAAGTGATGCCAGGAGCACATCTAATAAGGCTGATAAAATGTAGTTTGATGCTTTTAAATAGATGAAGCAGTTGCGAGACAACACACAGATTGGTTCAGTGGATAACAGTTCTCTGTGGAAATTGTCTGTGCACAGGCTCTGGGCATTATGATAACAGCCACCCCCAAGTTGTAAATAAGCACTGGATGAGGAACAAGGGGCTTTAAATGAAATACTGGCTGGTTCTTTGGGGAGGTTTATGCCAAGGTTGCCCGAGGCATTTTTGCGCCTTGTGTGAAATACTTAAATGATGATACATAAAATTAGACCTGTAGCAAGGTAGTGTATCCTCACTAAAGCAGTGCATAAGTGGCCTCTAAAACTTTTCCACCGTATTTGTGGGCAGAGAAGTTAGGGGGCCATTTTACTGAATTTCTTTGGTGGAGAGCGAGAAATTTTTCCGCAGTTTCCAAGGATGGAGGTTTACCACTTGCACAGCCTTCTGCCGCCCCCTATTTTTTCCTATGTTGGCAGCCCAAACACTGTTTTCCATCCTCCAGAATGCCCCAGACCTTCCTGGGCATTGGGTGTGGGAGGGTGAGTAATGGTGGGCTCCACAAAAAAAGTTTGAGAGTATTAAAGGAGAAAACACCTGCAAATTGGCCTTCTTTTTCTAGGAAAATCTTTTTTATCCAGGCTTATGTACAGGCTATCCTCTGTGGCGGCCTCACTGTCTTTCTGTTGCCTCTCAGTCAATTTGAACGTGCTGTGGCTGTGGGCATGGACTACTCAATCACTCTTACCCCACCTTCATAACCCCAAATTTAGTAAGGACTGAGAATGGGGCCATAGCTCAGTGGGAGATAATCTGCTTTGCTTGCAGAAGGTCCCAGGTTCAATGCCTGCCATCTCCAGGTAAGGCTGAGAGAGACTCTTGCCTGAAGCCCCAGGGAGTAGCTGCCAATCAAACTGAGCTACATGGGCAATGGTCTGACTTAGTATAAGTTGGTTGTCTATGTTCCTGTGTATCCATGCAGAGCAAACGGCACACCTAGCTCAGCCGCAAAAGTGATGGCATCCAGGGAAAAGCAGAGCCCAGCCAACCAGATTATTCTCGTCTTCAGATTAGCATCGTCAGAGCTGCAGGGGAATCTGCTCTCAAAGTGGGGCTCCTGCACCTTTAGCTAACCTATATGGCTTGAATTCAAGGTATAAATATTCCAGTGCTTCTTGCTTTAATTGACTCTGTATAACCATGTCAAATAAGGGTTGGTGCTTCTATGGAAACCGTGGCTTGTAGCAGGATAGAAGACTGTGAGATGAAATGGCTCTCAGATTGTTTGGGCCGCATTTCTTGACATTCTAACCGAACAGATACTTCAGGTTTCAGAGAAATTGTGTAGATTTTCCTTTTGCTTTATTCCTCTGTCATATGCAGTGCCCATTATTATGGCTTGACGCTAGGTCTTTATGCAGCTATAATGAAAAGGCACGAATGTGACAAATCTTGCAGGAATAGGCATGCTGTTAAATGAAAAGAAACAGTTTCTTCTCACACTGACTTTGATTAGAGGCTCTGGGTTATTGATACTCCTGATCAGATGGAGACAAAAGTCCCTTATAGTTGAATGATGAAGCCTCCTCCTCTTACATTCAAATGAAGATACTTCAAGATGTCTCATCACTGAGGCTACATCTCTGCAAAGAAGGGGAAATGTTCCTTTTAATTACAAATGGTAGCTGGGATCCAAAGAGGTATTTCAGCTTGAGTGGTCCACTGGAAAGAGTGACATTTCCGCCCCCTATGAGCAGCTGATTGTGGTGCCTCTAACAGGGCTGAGAAAAAGAAAACGTCCCAATTTCAATGCCACACCCACCGTTTTTAGGCTACAAAACTGAGCAATCATTTTGGTGACTGGAGGGGACAATGATAGGTCCACTGAAGTAAGTGGTTTCATCCACATTTAGATGGGAAATAAATCACAGTGTTGTAGCAGATAAAATTTTGCTCTGCCATGAAGCTCATTTGGTGACCTTGGACCAGTCCATCTTTCACACTAACTCATCACTATCAATCTCTCGGATCTGTTGTGAGAGTACAGTAGGATAATCTTTTTCACCTGTTATAAAAGTTAGCCCAGGATACAAATGTAGTTATGGCTGCTTTCCTTTCCTTTTGCAATGTCCTTCTGCTGAGCTTCACAGTGGCTTTTAAACATCAGGGGTTTAATAAAACATGGTCTGAGTCGTCATCAGTGTTAACCCTAATCTTCCTCTCTACCTGCCAATGCGACATAGGTTGTCAACCAATCCCAGGGATTTCTGAGAATTGAGATGTGCATGCTAATACCCAAGCCGTCCCAGATTTCTTTAAAAATGTGTTTCGGAGAAAGAAAAGACTCACTGGAATATCTTGAATTGGGCTCCAATGGGATCCACATGTTAGCCTCTGTTTTATCATGAATGCTAGAGACACTATGTCCTTGATAGTTTTAGTTGGGTGTTCTGACATCACCAAGGTCCTTATTTAACCAGCAGTGTTAAATTAACACACAAAAAAGCATGAAATAAAAGCTGCACTGAAGAACAAATGTCACCTACACAGGAAGAGCGCACTCAAGATAATTGGACTAAATGCAGCTGATTTTTATTTGTTTCTATGCTGTGCGAGGCTTTATTTTTATTTTTATGGGGAAACCATGCAGTAATTGTCCTTTTGCAACTGTAGCCATGACTCACAACAGTATCTGAGTCATAATGTATTATAGTATCATTACATCTTGATCACACTTTTTAAAGATTATCATTCAGCACTAGTGTTATTATTTTCTAAAGGGTTTGAATGAGCAGTTTACTAATCTTTTAAAAAGATATCCCTAAATGTCATGACAGCAAGCAAGTTTGCTGGTTAAAACACTTGTGATAAGGAAGGAGTAGGCTGAAATTTTGGAGTTCAGTGTGGGCTACGTATTTCCTGCTCTGTAAACCTGTTATTACAGTGGTAACTCTGGTTACAAACTTAATTCGTTCTGGAGGTCCGTTCTTAACCTGAAACCGTTCTTAACCTGAGGCACCACTTTAGCTAATGGGACCTCCCGCTGCCGCTGCGCGATTTCTGTTCTCATCCTGAGGTAAAGTTCTTAACCCGAGGTACTATTTCTGGGTTAGCGGAGTCTGTAACCCAAAGTGTTTGTAACCTGAGGTACCACTGTATTATTATTATTATTATTATTATTATTATTATTATTATTTTACAACCATCTGAAGAGCACAGGGAAATTTAAAATATAAAAACAGAAAGAATACTTCTCCACAGTTGAAAAGGCCATAGATTGTTTAATAAGCCAAAGGCCCAGAAGAAGAGGAATGTTTTTGCCTGTTACTTAAAGATACAGGTATGTAGTGAATGCATCAGGTGAGATTCCCTGGGGAGAGCAACAAGTGGGGAGCCACCACAGAAAAGGTCTGTTCTCATGTTTCTGCCCTCAGGAATTCTTGTGGATGAAACACATGAATAATAATAATAATAATAATTTATTATTTCTACCTTGCCCATCTGGCTGAGTTTCCCCATCCACTCGGGGTGGCTTTCAACAGAACATTAAAAACAGAAGAAAACTTCAAACATTAAAACTTCCCTAAACAGGGCTGCCTTCAGATGTCTTCTAAAAGTTGGATAGTTATTTATTTCCTTGGCATCTGATGGGAGGGCATTCCACAGGGCAGGTGCCACTACCGAGAAGGCCCTCTGCCTGGTTCCCTGTAACCTCACTTCTCGCAGTGAGGGAACCACCAGAAGGACCTTGGCGCTGGACCTCAGTGTAAGAGCCTCTGATGATGAAATGTTGCAGCCACATTTTATTTATCAATGCAATTCATCTGAAACTTTCCCCTCAACATAATCTTGCCTCTTGGACCATTGCTATTTTCTAATTTTCAGAATGTTTGTGATACAGTTTTGGACATTACCAGATTCTCCGCTGTTTAACATGGTGGTGGTGAATAAGGGCTAATTTCTCATTGTTGGAATAGCTTTCAAGTCTTTCCTTCCACCTGCTTTTCATATCTTGTACCCTCTGTATTCTATAGTGAATCTAATGGCATACAGCAATTGCTATTTAGGTGGAATATATTTCTTGAATATTGCAGTGGTTATGTAAGGTTGTGTACTGTCTCTTCATGGTATGTGTCTTCTGAAATATCAAAGAAAAGAGCACGGTTGAAATTTGATCATGAAATGACAATTAAGATGCACTAATAGCACGCACCTGCAAGCAACAGCTTGATCAAACTGACAAATCAAGATCTATCAGAATAATGCAAAGGGTGTCCAGTTGTGTGACTTTGAAATAGGAGGAGAGGACACTGGAACCCATCTGGAAAGCTCCCTATTGGGTATTTTTTTAAAAAGAAAGAAAGAAAGAGAAATTGTGTTAACAATGCACAGCAAACTTTCAGAGGAGGAACAGGAATGTAACAATAGAATGGTGCAGAACAAACAACATAGATAGCAGACTGATGTCTCCCCAAAGGGAAGGGGAAGAGGATTAATACATAGTTTAAACATCTTTTTGGTGCCCTTGATTGCATAGCATTTAGAAATTATGTATTCATAGAGTATGTATAACCAGAACACGGAGGCTGCTTATGGAGGCTGTGAGAACAGAATGCTAGACTAAATGAGCCTTTGGCTTGATCCAGCAAGACTCTTCTTTTCTTAAATAAATAATAAATGATTTTATTATTTACACCCCACCCATCTGGCTGGGTTTCCCATCAACTTGCAGATCAGAACCCACGCTTAGCACTTGTCTTCAATCCATTCTCAGGGGTTGAGGTATGGTGTTATTCTTTCTTTTAAAAAAATCATTTTTCTATTTAAGCCATGTGTCATAGGTATCTCCTCATATTATGCATTAATCCGCTGTGCCCCTCTCCCTTACATGTGAGGCAGAGCATCTAGGCCAGGCATAGGCAAACTCAGCCCTCCAGATGTTATGAGACTACAATTCCCATGGACCACTTATAAACGCCATCTCCAACTCATTGAAAGCTTCCATCAACAGTGTCTCTGAAATTTTTTACACATCACTTGGGAAGACAGGCGAACTAATATCTGGTACTGGAAGAAGCAAAGATCACCAGTGTTGAAGCAATGATTCTTCAACATCAACTTCATTGGACTGGTCATGTTGTGCAGATTCTTGATGACCGTCTTCCAAAGCAACTACTCTATTCTGAACTTTAAAATGGAAAGCGTAATGCTGGTGGTCAACAAAAGAGGTTTAAAGACTGTCTCAAGGCAAATCTAAAAAAAAATGTAGTATAAACACTGACAACTGGGAAACACTTCTGCAAGCACTCCAGCTGGAGAACAGCCTTTACCAAAGGTGTCATGGGCTTTAAAGACACTCGAACTCAGGACGCAAGGGAGAAATGTGCTGAGAGGAAGGCATGCTTGGCAAATCCACACTGTGATCAACTCCCTCCCGGAAACCAATGTCCCCACTGTGGCAGGACGTGTGGATCCAGAATTGGCCTCCACAGTCACTTATGGACTCACTGTTAAAACTGTGTTTATGAAAGACAATCTTACTCGGCTATGAGTGATCGCCAAAGAAGAAGAAGTCCCAAAACATCTGGAGGGCCAGGTTTGCCTATGCCTGATCTAGGCAAAGCATGCTGCTTTAAAAATAGCAAGAATAATGGGGAGACATTAACTAATTTGTTTTCCAGATTAATTTATGTGAACTTTGAGCTGCTGTAAGGGTTTTCCAGTGTGAAATTTGCACATCTTCTAACGAAACAGTAGTGTTCTGAGGGCTGACATCTTTATTTCTGTCTATCATACTTTCTACTTCAGGCATCCCCAAACTGTGGCCCTCCAGATGTGTTTTGGCCTACAACTCCCATGATCCCTAGCTAAGAGGACCAGTGGTAAGGGATGATGGGAATTGTAGTCCAAAACATCTGGAGGGTCAAAGTTTGGGGGTGCCTGTTCTAGTTCTCCATCAAGGACTTCAGATATTTACCCAAACTTCACAGTGGGGTTTCTTTTTTATTTCCATTTTGGAATTTCAGAAAACTGGGAACCATGTGAAGCTTTATTTTTTTCAGAAAGCCCTTGCATATGATTGCTTCTGCAGTGGCATTATTTAGGCCAACTCATTTTATTCTTAAAAAAAAAAAGTTCTCAGCATGGAACCCAGTATGTCATGTGCTCGATCTCTTTTTAAGAGTCCACCACATCATGGCCTCAAAATATTGGTCTTCTTTCTGTTTTCCTGTCAATAGAGATCCACCCTGTGTCTAAAGACAATTTTAAATATAAGGAGTAAATACGTAGATTCAACAACTCCATTCAGACATTCTGTTTTCAAGTAGGATGAGCATGTCAGGAGCGTCGTAGAAAGGCTGAGTGGGTTGTCAAGAGTGTAGCCTTATTTGTGTCATTGGATATGCTGGGTGTAGCATCTTAGCTGGTTGTTGCAACTCTGGCACTACTATTGGTGCTGCCTCCTGCCAGCAAAGAGCCACTCCCTTCAGGGAAGGCACAAGGGCCAATGTGACAGAGAGCCAGCCTATACATCTCTGTCTCTGTGACCAAGGACCAAGAGGCGACTCTGCCGGCACATACAGACTTTGTACACTCAGCCTACTCAAAGGAGTGCTTGCTTGCCCACCCAGCCCTGAGTCTTGGGTGCCAACTGTGTGAATGAATGAGCCCTCCTGTCGAGTAGGGTGGGCACAAGGGCCATGTCAAATGTTGGGTCTCAGATTATACCTAGCCATGGACTTGTAGAACCAAACTTATATTTGGGAACAGTAGTGAATCTTGGAATAGAGCTTTTAATTTTAACAGCTGAGTACCAAATCTGTGAGTGGGAGCCAGGAACAGAGTACACTGGCTCCACCCCCCTTGTTATTCAACCTGTCTTCTAGGAGTTGGCGACTGACTGTGTGAAGCAAGAAGCCTCCGGTATTCATGGAAGCTCCCTATGAGTTTTAGAATGAGAGAAAAAAACAGGCATTAAACCACATGGGAAGCCTCCATGGATACAGAAGGTTCTGTGCTTCACACAGTCACTCAACAACCCATGGAAGGCAAGTAGAAGAATGAGGAGGAGGTGGTCCTGGTAACATTATTACTTTACCCCCCCCCCAAACACATGTGGCTATGGCTAATGTGAGAAGACTTCATGTGCTTTAATCTGCTTTCCAGATGTTGCTGGACTACAGCTCCCATCAGCCATGCTGTGGAACATCTGGAGGGCAACCCCTTGCCTGCCTCTGCTTTCAGCATTAATATCATCTTGAGAGCAATGCTGGAAGGTAACTCTTCATGTTTATTTCGAGTGGTACATTCAAATACCTAAGTGGCCGAAGTTTACTTAAATTTCTATCGATTTTACCTGATGCTGAACTTCTCTTGACTGCATCTCGATACTGGAAAGTGATATGCTAAGTAATGCAATTAAGGTACAATGTTCCCTGAAGTTACAATTAACTATGACCTTTCTGTGGTTGAAAGTCACGGCACTGCCAAGAGCAGAGGGAAGGAGCTGAAATGTGGAAGACGATCCAACACCTTTAAAATTTTGACAAAAGCCTTTTAAATGCATTGGATTCTTTGGAGATGTTTTAATTAACTCTGTCTTCCATAATGGCCATTTTATTAAAGTCTTGGGCTTGGAATGATGTCAGCTGAGCTTGATCCACACGGAGCATCTGTTCTCAGCCGGATTCCTTCGTGCTTGGTGTACATTTTATGGAGCCGTGTAAAGGAGGTTGGATCCTATCCAAACGATGAGAAGTAAAAATCTGTTAGGTTGCCTTTGAGCTTGTCATCACTCTGTTGCGTAAATACCTCGAAAAAGTGTGTTTTGGCTACAGGTCCTGTCTAGTTATGAGCAAAGTTAATAAACGGGGGTTGTTGAAGTAGCTGGGTATGATGACACAAATCATGACATGGTAAAAGAGACAGTGTGGGGGTTGATATGCCCTTATTGTTGACTACAGCTGGGAGCAAAGTCTTGACATTGAGCACTAAGACTTGTAGTAGCACTAAGCAGAATGTTCTGCCAGCGCAAGGATTTCTCCTTGTGAAATGGAACATTCTCCTCCTCTCCTGTACACCCCCTAAATCTGTTTTTGGGTTCCCATACCCCCACCTTCCAAAGCAGATGTGAGGATGGCATGAGTTGTGCACAGAGGGAGGAAAGTATCAGAAATCACCTTGTGCTAGTGCTAATTCTTGGACGTGTGCTGATAAAAGGAGCTGAGTACTGGTTCATCTCCCATAATGAGCACCTCTGCTTAAACACATTTGCAGCAGGGAGAAGGATGAGGTGAGTGACAGGCAGTAGCAGTGAGCAGCAGCAATGCCACATCATGGCTCTAGAGGTCTCAGTGACAGAGCAGGGTGGCAGTAGTGGGACATGAGTTCCTGGACCTCAGCATGTTTTTGACAACGATGACCCTTATTTTTTTTAGAAAGCTAAGGAGGCTACTAACATTGTTTCCTAACCTTGAGAAGCAAATAAGGAAAGATGCTGCATCGAATATGTTCTGTAGTTGAAACAGGGATTTTCTGGGTCAGGGTCCCCCCCCCCCAAACGTTTGATAAGAGATGTCAGGTAAGATGCAGCTTAATTTCCACTCATGGCTTTAACAATCTTTTAGTATTGACATTTTGTACCCCCATGTGATATAAAGTTATTATGATTCCTTTTCACCCAGCCAGAGTCATTGCTAATTCCTAAAACGCAATAGTTGTTCGTTGAGTTTTTTCATTCTTTCTGTGGCTGATTGCTAGATAAGAGCAGTTTTCTAGCACAAAGCAAGCACGATTCCCATAAAACAGGTAATTATATTGATGCTTTTAAAGCACAGTGACTTAAAAGTACAAAGCCTGGGCATATTCTATTTTTATTGTAAAGTTTGACTTCCTACGTCTTATTTCATAGATTCTTCTTTTTCTTTTCTTTTTTGTACTTGCAATCACTTCACCACTTTAAAACTGTAATGTGAAAAGTTTAATATGACATTTCTTAAAATCACTGCTTCCAACACTTTTTCTGTGCAATTCTTTCCTGCACTCTTTTCCAAGTATAAATTTTAAAAGAGAAAATATAATAAGTAGACCAGCCAGTGAATGGATGTCATGTTATTAATCCAAACATCTGGTCTTGCACACATTGCCACCAATTCATTATCATTTTGAGAACTGGCAATCAACTTGACAAAGTTTAAAGAACAGAACTTGATATTTGAGTGGATTTGGTTAATTACATTACTTTTCGAAACAAATGGAAGGTTGAAGATAGAGATTATTTTCTTCTGTCTTTGGGTTGCACAGGCCAAAAGGATTACCGTATTTACTCAAATCTAATGCTCACCTTTTTTGGCCAAATTATGTTGTGAAAATTAAGGTGTGCATTAGAATCTATGGGACATTTACATTCACCAGCAAATACTTTTTTTTTGGTTTTGTTTCAAAGTTCTTAAAACAGGTGGGCATTAGATTCAATGGCACATTAGATTTGAGTAAATAGGGTAATCATTATAAATTAATTTATGCTACTGGTTTATTGCCTGTGTTTTGCTAATTGGAAAACTGTATCTAGAGCTTTGTACAAATGACCTTTCAAAATTCTCTACCACATTTATTTGCAGAGAAATGATGGGGAAGGGAACAATTGCATCACATTTCTTCATGGGGGAAGAAAAATTCTCCCTCAATGGTTTCTTGGAAATGGGGTTTAGTATTATGGGTAGCAGTTGTGGGAGATTTGCAGTCAAAACTAACTGTGCTAGTTAGTATGGAAGGAGTTAAGGACCACAGAGTTCTAATTTGCTAGAGTAGGCTCAGTGATGCAATGTCCCCTCTTCTCCTGAGGCAGGAAGTAAGACTTGTTTCCTGTACCTTTCTCTCTCTCTTTCTCTCACGCTGCATGCAACAGAGGCAGACATGGCTCAACACATCTCTCTGCCTCTGAGGTTGCCCTGGCTGTATTTTTCAACTAAGAATATTTACCTGCATTTTAATATTGCTACTAAGGACAATGCATCACTGTAAGTAAAGTCTATTTTAAACTTGCTTCGTTGTGTGGTCTGTTTCTCTGCAGGAGGGGTCAAAGGGGTCATAGTTGGCTCAGTTAGCTGGAACATATTAAACAAAGGTTTAAAAGCCTATGCCTATGCTTCACTAAATCTGCATAATGATGGGATTGAAACTCGGCTACTGGGGCTCTTTATATGCAAGTCCTGCATTTTTTAAAACAAGCACTAGCTGGTTTTCTTTTCTTTTTTTCTAACCTGCACATGTAGGTCTGCAGAGAATTAAATGTAATTAATATATCCTCTTATGGAGACCTATCAACAGTAGCACAGTTTCTTGCTTTTTCCTGATGTTGGACAGTCTGGCCACCATTTTATATACTCCATAGTGCACTGTCTCCCTAGCATCATTCTGAACATGGGGTGCTAGAAGGGGGTGAAGAGAAGGTAGCCACCACAAAATGGTGAAGAATATATAAAGAAGATTGGGTGATCTTCTTTTTCTGTGACTGTAAGATGAAGAAGAAACTCACAGCTTGGAGCTTGCATGAGTTTATGTCTGAATTTAGATTTGAGACGATAACCATTTTATGGGCTGTGCAAGAACCATTTAATCCTGAGAGAAAACTGGTACCAAACCTTATGTAAATGTTCTAATAAGATTCCCCATGCTGTCATTAAAGGCCATTTGGTAGGCAAAGTTTTTGAGGTAAAAAGGTTGCCAGATCACCTTTAGCTTGAGGTGAAGCAATACAGTACACATGTGACCTGCCTCTCAAAAGTCAATGTAGTTACTATGTAGAAGTTACAGGTAGGTAGCCATGTTGGTCTGAGTCGAAACAAAATAAAAAAATTCCTTCAGTAGCACCTTAAAGACCAACTAAGCTTTTATTTTGGTATGAGCTTTTGTGTGCATGCATCTGACGAAGTGTGCATGCATCTGTGCATTCATCTGACGAAGATCTGATGTATCTGACGAAGTGTGCATGCACACGAAAGCTCATACCAAAATAAAAACTTAGTTGGTCTTTAAGGTGCTATTGAAGGAATTTTTTTATTTTATGTAGAAGGAAGTTATCTTTAAGGAGTGTTCTCATAAAGATAAGGGATAATGCGAGGATTTACTATACATAAAGTAGCACAGTGGTGGGTTTCAATAAAAGGACAACTTTAACATTTGGTCTCAGTGCAGTGGAACTATAATATATTGCTGCAAGTGGTGAGAGCAGTAGAAATAAGATATAATTACAAAGAGCAGCTAATCTATCACATGTGGTGGCAGGATTGGTGCAATTGACTCCTTTAAAAAATACGGGGTGTTGAGGAAATGTTCAACAGGAACTGGAGGGTGCTGCTTTTTTAAAAAGGACATTTGACCTGAAGTTCTGCTAAACAAGGATTTATAAGATAAGACAAGCACATTGGAAATCTTTACAGCCATGTCAAGCTGTCTGCTGATATCCTAAAATGATCAGTTTATCTCTGAGCACCAAACACCTCCAACAGGTAAATAATCACTTTTGAAATAATCTGAAAATCTGGGTTTTGCACACTTTGGTGGAATGTGAACTGCAAATCAGGAAACAGTTGTCATATTTGTATTTTTTCCCTCTGTTGAATTCCTTGACATCAGCTTCTCATTTCAAGACAGCATGTTCATCCTAGATTGGGTTTTTTGTTGATAAGATTTTTTAATGAAGTTCTAGTGTTTGGTAGTGAAAAGAGTTCACTGGCCATTTAAGCTTTAAATAGCTGCTTCTCTGTGAATAATGCTTTTAAACAAAATTGAATAACACTTTCACATTAATGAATATGAACTGGCTAGACAGGTATTATATGGCCAGCAGTTTTAATACATAAGGGCACGTAAACGAAACTCTAAACCTTTGGATACTTAAGGTTATAGACAGCTAAACACAATATTTTATTGGGAGATAATTTTCCAATTAAAGATCTCCCCTTACACTGGATTATGTGAGTAGGAGGCCTGTGTTGAGAAGAGGGCTTATCCTTTCGGATCTACGAAGGTCTATTAACTTTTCCCAGCGACATTTGAGATGCACTCAGCAAAGCAGGCAGGAAGGGAAGTGTCCTGTAAGTTTGTTTTTTAAATCCCCCAGTCACCCAGAGCTCATTTTGGGGTAAGTTGGAAAACTGTAAGTGTGAGGAGAGGAAAAACCCCCATTGTGCAAGTAGACACCCATTTAAATTACATTGGATTTCAGCCAATAGTACATACTTCTGACAAGACATATATAGAACTGCACTGTTAATGCTTGTGTTCAAGTCAAGATGACAAAGATTTCTTTATATGACTTACCGTACTTTATATGAAAGTAAGCACCCTTTTAAAGATGGTTTTCTTTAACATACAAATGTGTTTGATGGGGAGAGGAGTTAAGCAATACACATCTTCCCTTTTGTCTGTTTGATAACACAGAAAATATTCCAACTGGAACTCAGATATTAAAGATTCATCTCCTCTCCTCTCCTGTATTTAAAGATTACATTATGTGAGAGCATTAAAAGCAAACAAATCAGGAATCAAAGGGTGGCATTCAACTGAGTTTTACTCAGAATAGACCCACTGAAATTAACGGGCCTAACTCAGTGATGTTCATTAATTTCAGTGGTTCGGTTCTATCCTGAGTAAAATGTAGCTGAATGTCCCCCTAAAAATTTCTTGACAAGAGAAATTATGCATTTTTATTTCGCAAAATCTTTTTGGGAGACACACACATGTGCACTCTCTCTCTCTCTCTCTCTCTCTCTCTCTCTCTCTCTCTCACACACACACACACACACACACACACACACACACACACACACTTCATTTACTCCAAGAAGTTATGTCCTTGTTCAAATTGGAGCCTTGGCAGTTTGAAAACTAACATGAAGTAGACATGTAATGTTTGCTTCAGCTTTTTTAAATGTCAAAATGAAAAGGTCAAAATATTATGTTCAGGTTGCTGAAAATGAGAATAGGGCATTATAAGTGTAGTTGGAAACTAGTTTTCTGTACTTGCAATTTATAAAATGCACTGTAACCTTGCTACTCTGTTTGTTGCTCTTTAAATAAAAAATGTCTTCCTTTCCTGCAATTTCTTGTGCTTTCCATTGCTCCTGTATTGGGCAGACAAATGTTCTGTATTGCTACTGGTATGTTGTGAAATACAACAAATCCTAGATTTTTAGAATGATGTGTATTATTATGAAGACTATTCAGTCTAATTTGAAATCTTCTTTCCCCCTGAATACAGTTTGGATAGTGCAGACTTTACTGCAAACAAAGCAATTGTCCTCTACCATTATTTAGGAACATCACCCAACCCCCAGTAATGCTCATTGCCAGGCTAGTAAATTCAGTCTCTTTACTAGTACAATAAATAAGGCAGCAGCTTTCACAGGGGAATAACTTGAAACTGCTGGCGATGGATGATAGAACACCAGGTACTGAAGAAGCTGTATCAATATGATGAGTGCAAGCAGAAGAATTCCTTGCATTGTCCTTTGTTAAAACAGAGTAAGTGCTTTTGGAGAATGGAGAAAATGATGAGACAACTTTCATGAGTACGCTATGTGTCTGCAGCACCCAGCTTGTGCTTGGGGTATGTGATCCTACTGTTCTTCCGACTCTTATCTAAGCAATAACATAACAACCCTCTGCTGTAGACATGAACATACTTTTCTGTACATGCTTATGTTCATCCAGATGGCTGCCCACTGATTATCCTTCTAGTCCCTATTGCTACTCTTCTAGATGAATAATGTCTTCTACCTGGTACCCGGAGCTATTTTTTTTTTAAGAAAAAGAGGTGCTAGAACTCACAATGAATGGCAATGGTGCCCACTTGACAGGTGCTGGAATTGAGTTCTGGCAAGTTCCAGCTGAAAAAAAGCCTTGCATACTCCTACTAAGGCAGACTCTCCCCTACAATTTCATTAGCAATAGTGTTTAATCAAGCCTTGGGTAAAAAAAAGTAACATTTAATGTTCCACGGCTATTTAAAAGGTTAAAGCCATTGACTCTTAATAGCTTTATTATACATTAATTTTTCTGTTCTGCTGCTTGTTTTACTCAAAAGCTACAGTGACTAACACGGTTAAATTTGAAGTCTACCTACTTTCAACTCCTACTTCTCCTTGACATATTCAAAATGTGTAGTGGCTAAATGTTCCTGGTAATGCTTTTCCCAAGAGTGACAGATGACAAGTGCTACCACTGCCTTAGGCTGCTTGAAGTTATAAAAAGATTCCTTTTAGCTTCATCATTACAAATTCTCCTTTTATTCCAGAGAGCACCATTTGCATAGTCGATCCATCAATAAGTCAAAAGTGCCAGGCTGACACTTAAACTTGCACAGAAGTCCAATTATTGCAATTTTGTCTGAGGCAATGATATGGATTCTATAAATGATGGTGCCATAAATATTCCAATACAAGAATATAAAAGGAAAATTTATTATTTATGCCATGTCCGTAGCACAAAATGGCACAATGGGTTTGAGAAGATGGGCATAGATTTGCTGTGCATTGTCCCACATCTGCCATCCACATGCCAAACAAAATGACAACAAATGCCCACTTGATTTTAAAGTTGTTTCTCTGAAATAAGCCCTTTGTTTGCTAAAGCACTTCAATCTTGTCCATTTTAGTTTTGTAGCTGGCAAGGGTTAGCAGCTCATGGTGCTTGTGCTGTTCTGTCAAGACAACCACCTCCCAATAGAGAGGAATGTAGCTAAGCCTAGCTCATGAATGGCTGTAGCTCGATAGGAAAGCATCTACTGTATTTTAAATGCAGAAGGTTAAATCCCCATTATCTTCAGATGGAGCTGAGAATGCTCCTGGTCTGAAACCCTGAAGAGCCACAGCTAGTCAGTGCAGACTGTATTGAGCTAGAGATGGACAAATTATTTGACTCAATATAAGGCAACTTCCTATGTTTCTACTCTAATGTAGTTGGGGCAACTTGTTATCACTCAGCATAGTGTTGGTCCACAACAGCTTACACAATAATAAATCCAACTATTTGTTCTTGTTGCCAGTCAAAATAGGCAACAGTAACAGACTGGCAAATTGTCTGACTTGCAAGAAGGCAGTTTTTTTTATTATTATTCTGCTGAGAGCCTTGTCCAACTCGATGCCTTCCAGATATTTTGGACTGCAGCTCCCATCAGCTCTAGCCAAACATTTCCAACAGTCAGTGATGAGGGGAGCTGAAGTTCAAAACAACTAGAGGACACCAGGTTGGGGAGGATTGATCCATCCTAATAAGGGCTTTGGAAACAGGATCACCAATGGGTTTGCATGAGAGAATGTGATTCCTGAGATTTCCGGGATACCTTGGTCCCAGCTCATTCAGGTCTTTGTCTTCTGCTCAAGACTACAGGGTGCTTCCAGACTGTTACCGTTTCCAAGTGGCCTTCAATCACAGATCAACCAGTTCAGGCTGTACAATTAGATTTTGAGCTCTTGTGTAATAAGGTAAAGGTAAAGGTACCCCTGACCGCAAGGTCCAGTAACGGACAACTCTGGGGTTGCAGTGCTCATCTCATTCTATAGGCCGAGGGAGCCGGCGTTTGTCCACAGGCAGCTTCCAGGTCATGTGGCCAGCATGACTAAGCCGCTTCTGGCAAAACCAGAGCAGCGCACGAAAACACTGTTTACCTTCCTGCTGGAGCGGTACCTATTTATCTACTTGCACTTTGATGTGCTTTCGGACTACTAGGTGGGCAGGAGCTGGGACCGAGCAATGGGAGCTCACCCCATCGTGGTGATTCGAACCACCAACCTTCTGATCGGCAAGCCCTAGGCTCAGTGGTTTAGACCACAGCGCCACCTGCCCTCCCCTTAAAATGAGACTTTTGTTCTGATAAGGAAAGTGTTGGGAAAATGCACTGGAAAGTGTGGGATAACTCTTGCTTGACGCTAATGGTTAAACCTCTTCACACACAAATCGGGGTGAATGTTCAATAAACATTCATCAACTGTGGCACTGTGGTTGCTTAAACGCTTTAGATACAGTGTTCATATCTTTTAAAGTTATGTCCACTATTTGCTTGCATGCTTTTTGCTTACATGACCTTTGTTTTGTTTAAGAATTCTTAAAAATGAACCATCTCAGGATTTAAAAGGCAAGAAAGCAATGCTGCGTGTGGGCTGAAACAGATGGAAAAGACAGAAACAATTTGATTTCAATTTAGATCAATAGCCATGTAAATTACACCACTTATAGTCATCAATTTTAGTATAAGACTGTAGACATAAAAACTAATCCCAAGGAAAAAGATATATATCAAATGATAAAAGATGTTAACTGTATAATAAAATCTATCCATGATGTCCATTTTATGTGGGTTTTTTTTGTAATCAGTACTTATTACTGTAGAATAATATGAATGTATTAGCATAAATATTCTGAACGTGCAGTTGGAAAAGTGTATAGATTTATACTGGAAGATGATCAAAAGTATACTGAGGGAAATGAGACAAATATTTCACTGCTATGTGCACTCGAGTATTTCTATAGTTCTGGTATGGGTGGAATGTAGTGGATTGTGAAGCCCTACTGGTTTACACTGGCCAGAGTGGAGGCTGAGGAGGGGTGTGTAGTGGGTGCTAGTAGATTTTCTGGGCTAAATACACATATTCTGTGGACCCACTCACAAAAAAAAGGACACCAGTCTGCATACCCTTTGTGTAACATGCAAATTTGTGTTCTATTTTCCATGTGGTGTGAAGGGCTCCAAAATAAACCATGGCTGCCCACACTTCCTCCTCCCACCCCAAACCCATGAGGGAATTCTTTGGTTGTCTTTCCTGGGGCTTTAATTGCAGCATTGCCACACAGGAAAGTGGCAATGTGAAATACCACTTCTAAGATGATTTGAAGAATGAAAGGATGCATGAAAACACCCCTTGGTTACCTCAAAATTTGGGCAAGCATGACAAAATAATAATTTCACCAGGATGCATCCCCCCCCATATTAATTGTTGGAAAACAGTAGAAAAGAGACGGGACAGCTTTTTTTTTTTGCACAGTACTACCCAGAACAGTAACTAAATAACAGTCTTAAAAAGTTGGATGTGTCATCTTCTCACTGATTGCTTGTCAGCTTGCAATGTGTTCCCACCTATACAGTACAAGTTGGAAATATGTTCCAGAATTAATTGCTTAACTAATATTAGCCACTAAAAAGGATAATGTCCTGAAACATTTAATGTGTACAGCTAATATAATTTCAACAAAGTAGATTTGGGTTTCTTATTAGATATTGCCTTCCAACTGGTGGAACAGATGGATCGTTGACTTAGTCCAAATTGCACAATGAATTAGGAATGCCAGAGAGGAAGACCTGGGCATCTTAACTTAACGGTTCAGTTTTGGAACAAAGAGGCCTTTCCTTTTCCATATAGAAAAATAGTGAATGAAAGCAAGGACTGCTCTAAGATAATTTTTGTTTCAACTGTGCCAATACTCAAAAGATTCAAGCACTCTTTTGACATTTGCCTGAACATGCAAGGGTTAAAAGTATGTGGAGTGCATGTTGGGGGTGCACACAAGCCCTGTTCTCACTGTGACCATGTTTGAGAATACTTCTCAGACCATCATGAATTAGCTGTGAAGGGGATTTCTATGCATGTTCAACTGGACGAGCTTAGAAGTCTCCATGTGACTGAGAATCCTGAAAAGGATCCCTGATTCTGCAGAGCCTTCTCCATGTGTTCAGCTGAACATGCGTAGAAACCCCCCTTCAGACCTTCGCAGACTCAGTATGTGACTGTCTGCATGAATGGAAACATTGAGAACATGGTTTGTGTTTAAGTGCCCCCAACTCATGACATAGTTTCAACTGCTGTGTGTTCAGATGAATGACTGAAGATGTGAGTGGCTGCTTTTCTCTGCTGCTGCCCAGAATGGTGACTGTTGTATAGTCAGCTAGAAAACATGGTTGATGAAGTTGCTGCTGGGAGACCAGTCAAATGATGACTTATGGTAAAATTGCTATGATTTTAGAGCTCAGCCAGTTGGAAGTGTCCATCATCAAGCGGTGTGGCTAGAAATGGGATGTAGCTCAGGGACATTTCTAAGACCCAATCAGAGAGGCCTGGATGGCTGCATTTTTTTATCTGTTTATATTGTTTGTACTGTGACATAATTAGTTGTACATCACCCTGAAATTTTATAAGAAAGCTTTCAATAAATAAAGGGGTGAGTAAATGGGGTAGTTTTGACATAGAATTCCAAGAAACCAACTTCCTAACACATTCCTGCTTACTAGTGCACCACATGAACTAAAATGCTTCCTAGAATGTGCTGCAGAATATAAAGACACAGGGTTCCCCTTGGAGCTCCTTAGAAGTTCTTTAGTGAATCGTTATATATATAAGAGGTTCCCTCAGAAAAGAAACTTCTCTTAGTATCTCAAGTACCTTCTTTGCCTCATCATATGTGGGAGAAAGTAGCATAGAGACAGGATAAAGGATATGAAGCAACCACTTGAGAAGGCAAGCTTCCTTTCTTAAAATATTGAATTTTGTGTCTGTAGTAATCATAGTTTTTAGCAAGTTGGTTTTAAATGAGGCAGAGAATGCTGCTTTAAATATTCATCCTAATGCTAGATTTCTATCTAAATCTAATTTTGGAGGATAGCTGCTTTATACAACTAGAAAAAATATGGAAATCCTTTATATAAATCAGATGATTTAGATTTTAATCCCATTACAATCAGCGAGAGTTTTTAAATCCCTAGCTGTTGTTTCTGGCTTAGTCCCTGAACCCCCAGCTAATTATCCAAAAATATAATATAAAGGTTAGCAAGTCTGAGAAAACATGTATAGGATTTTTTAAAAGTGTAATTTAGGCATATTTAAAATCAAATCATCCCTGTGGTGTTCGAAATTCATACATTTAAGTACTTCATTCTTGATCCAAAATATATTGGAGATTTGCCTTGAGGGTACTTAATGCTCCTTTGTACATAATGTCTAGATTTTCCTTCTCATCTTCTCAAAGCTTAGAGGCCTTCTTATCTTCTCTGCTTTCATCTTTTCAGACCTTGTTCACATTATGCTGTGGAACATGTTTTCTCCTAGTAAACTAATGAAAGAGTATTTTAGTTTGCAACACTTTTTATGAACATGGAGAACTTCTCCCTCGCGATTCCACATTCCTCTTCTATCACAGACTATTACTGAATGTTTTGGTATGGAATATATTAAAACTGGAAAGAAATACAACAGAGAACAAAAGTGTAGTACTGATTTTGTTACTTGTCTTCGTAGTGCTGATGTAAAGTTAATACTGAGTCAAAATCTATCCATGCTAATTTACTGGTTACTTTCCCCCAAAGATTTCAGTACTCCAGATTTAGGATCCCTTCTTCAGAGATTTTAAAGAGCTTGTTGTCCTTTTGATGGGGAAATAGCCTTTCGTTCTAGTTGAGGTCATGATTATATTTTTTAAAAATATTTCTATCCCTCCCTTCCAGTACATCCATATTGTTCAGGATGGCTTACAAGAACAATTAAAATACAAGCCTGTAATAAAATAGAAAACGAACAGTTAGTGTCATATCTTCTATGATGTAATGTTTTTGTGTTGGGACCACCTTTTGGAATCCCCCAAATAGCTCCTGGATTGGACTTATAGCCACATTATCTGAGCTTCCTTTTGCCTCAACTACTTTCACCACTACAGTGGTACCTCGGGTTACAGACGCTTCAGAGTACAGACGCTTCAGGTTACAGACTCCGCCAACCCAGAAATAGTACCTTGGGGTTAAGAACTTTGCTTCAGGATGAGAAAAGTAATCGTGCTCCGGCAGCGCGGCAGCAGCGGGAGGCCCCATTAGCTAAAGTGGTACCTCAGGTTAAGAACAGTTTCAGGTTAAGAATGGACCTCCAGAACAAATTAAGTTCTTAACCCGAGGTACCACTGTATCTCATCTTTTAGATACATGGCTGTTTTGAAAAACAGAACAGCTGCTAGAAATTCATCTAATTCTCTCTGAGCAACTCTGAACCAAATTAAATTGGAAACAACAGAGAAATATTGTACTCCATTCTGAAGTTCCATAGCTCCTCTTGGGACTCATTCACACAAAACATGTTTTCTGTAAAGGGACAATTTAATTTTGCAATGATTTCCCTGACAGAATTCTTATAAAATGGACTGTAGTAAGAGTATATAGCTAGGAAGCTGTGCATCATTACTTCTAGGAAGGAAAATAAACTATATGTTCCAGGGAATTTTACTATGCAATTTTCATAGTAATTCTCATAGTAATTTTCATGAGATTTTCTGATGTTCTATGGGAGCCCTGTCTTGAGAATTATCATAGGAGTGATTTTTTAAGGGTGGCAGAGTGTTTGCTTTCGAGAAAAATAAATGTTTTTATGTATAACCCTGTGCATTTGTCTTCAAAACCCACTTACAGTATTTATTTGAAATAAGCTCAAATTAGAAGAATAACTGCTGTATTGTAAAGAGTTGATTGAAAGCAAACCAATGGGGCACATCAACTGAGGTATATACGATATCTTCAATGGGCTCTGTTTCATTAAAGGCTTAAGGAAGGCACAAATGTATGCCTGGTCTACTACAAATAAGGTTTTGTTTCATGGATGTTGCTTCATTCCATGTAACAGATGACTTTCTGCAACATGTAAAGTATTTCAGCAGGCCGCCTCTCCTGGGATAGCTGCTTTAGCACAATCCCTTGCCCTAGGGCTTCTGATTCTCCCTTTTCCACACTTGTTATCAAGAGTAAATCTAGGGCTGTCATACGTCCAGATTGTTCTGGACATTACCATTAAGGCGGCACATTGTCCTAGTTCTTAGACAAGTCAATTGAAAAAAATCTCACCAACCCCAAATCCTCAGATTCCCCCAGAGTCACTTCAGGGTTGTTGGGGAGACCATCAATAAAAGGGCATAAGGATGCCCTGCTTCCTGGCTGTTGGCTTGGGCAGGCTTAAGGTTGGGAATCCTATGCCTTTCTATGAAGGATAGTGACTGGGTCAACCCAAGATGCTGGAATTCCCTCTCTGGCCGCATCCACTGGGGCTTAGGGAGGTAGCTTGCAGGTGGCATGGATGGCTGAGCTCCCTCCCATCTCAGGGGGTTGGCTAGTTCAGTCTTTTCCCTTCCTCACCTTGGGGCTTCTCAATCCAGCCTGTTCACTGTCTTTGAGAGTTTTTATATCTTCCCTGTCTCCCCACTCTTTGTTCTGCCTGAGGCAATGCATCTAGGCCCCTTCATCTCCCATGGGTGGAGTCCCCTCAGGTGGTGCAGATTGGGGCCTACTTAAAGGGACAGGTTCTGGCAAAGAATCAGTAAACCCTGGCAGCCCATCACACTAAACCAAGGCTGGTCAATGTGGTACCCTCCAGGTGTTGTGGACTACCACGTGTAGAAGGGAGCAGGTTGCGGAAGATTGCTCTCTTTTTTTTTTTTAAATATTTTTATTAATTTTCCAATTAAAACCAATTATATCACATTCAATATTTCAAATTATACACATATATATATCAATCAGACCGAATGTTATGCCAAATCATCTAAAGAATTTTTTATTTGGGTTCCCATGCTTCAAGAAATTGGGAATTCCTCGCAACTGTCCACTGCCGTCTTTTTTCTAAAGTTCAAATCGTCCTTCAAGTTCATAATAATCCAGATCTTCCCCTTACAGTCACATAGATGTTTTCCACTTTCACGATTGTTTCCCAGCTGCTGATATAAATATCAAACAAAGTCTCACAGATGTTCTTTCTCCTGTGTGAGTTAATCAGTCCAGCCTCCCCATAAATCTTCTTAATGGAGCTCCTGTTGCGTTGAAGCAATTCGAAGTAGCGCCATCTTAAAAAGCTCAAATCACTTTCGCTTTTCTCTCATAGCCATGAAGATTTACGATCATTATAGAATTTACAGCTTTTCCAGGCAGGAGACCCAAACATCAAACCATAGACTCTTGGTAAATTAATGGATCTCCTTGCCCTATAGCTGAACTTAGCTTCAGGTCGCTGCTCCAATTTAAAGTGCGTCACAGCTCATAAATCCTCCGAACGCATTCAGAACTCCTTCCGTCCGACTAGGGGGGGGCTTTTCTCATCGGCAACTCCACATCTTTAAAAAAATATGCTCAGTAACAACAGTTATAAGGTTCAACTCACACAGTCTTTTGCTTCTCTTTCACTCCAAACAAGCCAGGACATCGCGTCCGGGAAGGTACGAGGCAACAATATGAAGAAAAAAAATAAAATAAAAACTCACTCCCCTTATCGCTCCGTCCCCATCAATCCTTCTTCCAGATGCAGTACAATCTTTGACTCCTCTCACTCGGCAGCATAAATTTCTCAGCAGTAAACAGCGCTTCTTTCCCTCCTTCTGAAGTATGTCCATAGATTTAAGCCTAATTATCTTCTTTAACCATGGAAATCCCCGCCATGCAGATTAGCGTCCGGGAGTCCTGGCCCTTGTAAGTGCTCAGCCCAAGCTCCCCCCACTCCAAAAACAGTCGGAGTGGGTCTGGGGGCATCGCGGGCCAGCGGCCCCTCTCCGTAACCCCCGGAGAGGGTAGGGGGTTGCCATTTACTCCCCTAGCAACCGCCAAATTCCTTACAAAGGTCAGAGAGATGGAAAACAGGTCCGCCATTCCTGCAGGCGGAAACCGGAACCTCAGGTTGCGGAAGATTGCTCTCAACAATGTGGATCAAGATTTTCCCAGGGAATGCCATCTATATTAAGCTCCATCCTGAACTTTGAAAGCAACCAATGAAGTCCTGATGGTACTTGGCAGTGACTGAAAATAATTGTTTCACCCCACTCATGTTTAGGTTTTCACTTTTGATTTTAGGCATCTGGAACAGGGGCTTTCCTGCTGACTACGCTTTGATTGATCACCTAAGATGTTTGTTTAGCACTGGTTATGTCAACTGTATTTGGCAGATCAGACTGTTATGGTCTCAGTTCACACACACACACACACACAGTCTCAGTTCATGCAGGGACTCATTCTGTGGGCGAAGGTTGTTTTTTATTTCTGTTGCATGTGGAAGCTGAAACGCAGCATTGAACTTTGCCAGTGATGATGCTTCAAGATACAATGATTGGATAGATCTGAGATTTTGCCCAATACAGTGTGTGTGTGTGTGTGTGTGTGTGTGTGTGTGTGTGTGTGTGTGTAAATATATATATGATGAATTTGTAGTCTTATGAGTACCATTTTTAAGTGATGGGTGCTGTTGTCTACTTTTTTATTCGGTGTAAGCATTTTGTTGGTTGTATACATATATTCGAAGGTCAAAAAGCGATATGTTTGAATACTGTACACTTAGGCAATAGACGTGACAATAATAACTTTCCAAGGACCTGGCACTGAAAAAGATCAAATGAATACATTGTTGGTGCTAACTTGATTTGCCATTCCAGATAAATACATCAACATACTGAATTACTAGCCCTGGGCAAGGAGACACCAAGTTTTTTATTTGAACAATGTTACTAATGCATTTTGAACAAAACAGAATACAGTAATGTAAATGTATGGAAAGAACATTAACAGTAAGAATAGTGACTTTCGTCTCTCCCCATCCCGGTATAATGTTACCACGGAAAGCAGAGTACACATTTCTATGCAAAGGAACCATTGCTCCTCAGTTGCAAGTTGCAATGATGTGTGCTTGGGTGTGCATATAGGGATGAAAACCAGGAGTTGCAGCATATATTTCCTGAACAGGGCAATTGACCAGTCAAATGTCAATGCATTTTCAAAGGAGTTCACACTATTTGTATTTATTTATTTTTGATTAAATTTGACTATACGCTATAGGCTCTAAAGTATCCTATAACCATTTCCATTATTTTTGAACGTAACAAGGACAGCGGTGCCTAAAAACAATGACAAAGTAATCCACAGCAAGAACAGAAATGATGAATGAAGAGTTAAAGCACATATGGGGAGCATATTTCAGTCCAGGGGCCAAATTCCTTCCTGGACAACCTTCTGGGGAGCCACATCTGAGTGGGGTCCAGGGCCAGAGGCCAAAACAGACAGAGCAACACATGTGATATTTACCTTTTACAGTATGGTAGTTTCTACACCATTCAAAATTTCTTTTGAATTATGGTGCTGGAGGAGACTCTTGAGAGTTGCATGGACTACAATAAGATCAAACCTATCCATTCTGAAGGAAATCGGCCCTGAGTTCTCACTGGAAGGACAGATCCTGAAGCTGAGGCTCCAATACTTTGGCCACCTCATGAGAAGAGAAGACTCCCTGGAAAAGACCCTGATGTTGGAAAAGATTGAGGGCACAAGGAGAAGGGGACGAAAGAGGACAATATGCTTGGACAGTGTTCTCGAAGCTACAAACATGAGTTTGACCAAACTGCGGGAGGCAGTGGAAGACAGGAATGCCTGGCATGCTCTGGTCCATGGGGTCACGAAGAGTCGGACACGACTAAACGACTAAACAACAACAGCAGTTTCTACACACACACTTCTCTGCCCTCCATCCAGGAACATTAAATGCATTATCTGAATTCGATGACAGATTCCAGCCAGGAAATACACTCAGGCAGGGTGCAAAGGAGGGTCAATGAGTATGGGCTGGGGAGGGAGCCCGGGAGAGAGGCCTGGAGTTATGCATTTGGCTGCATCAACCGAACAGTGCAGTCCTATGTGTGTAGTATTCAAAAATAACTCCCATTGCATTCAATGGGGCTTATTCCTAGGTAGAAGTGTATGGCGGCTAACAGATTGAGGTTGAATCCTGACAAGACAGAAGTACTGTTTTGGGGAGACAGGAGGTGGGCAGGTGTGGACTCCCTGGTCCTGAATGGGGTAACTGTGCCCCTGAAGGACCAGGTGCATAACCTGGGAGTCATTTTGGACTCTCAGCTGTCCATGGAGGTGTATGTCAATTCTGTGTCCAGGGCAGCTGTTTCCTAGCTCCATCTGGTACGCAGGCTGAGACCCTATCTGCCCGCAGACTGTCTCGCCAGAATGGTGCATGCTCTAGTTATCTCTCGCTTGGGCTACTGCAATGCGCTCTATGTGAGGCTACCTTTGAAGGTGACCTGGAAGCTACAACTAATCCAGAATGTGGCAGCTAGACTGGTGACTGGGAGTGGCCGCCGAGACCACATAACTTTGGTCTCCATTGGCTCCCAGTACATTTCTGACCACAATTCAAACTGTTGGTGCTGACCTTTAAAGCTCTAAACGGCCTCGGTCCAGTATACCTGAAGGAGTCCAGCACCAAGGGCCTTCTGGCGGTTTCCTCACTGCAAGAAGCGAAGTTACAGGGAACTTGGCAGAGGGCCTTCTCGGTAGTGGCGCCTGCCCTGTGGAATGCCCTCCCGCCAGATGTCAAAGGGAAAAAAACAACTACTAGACTTTTAGGAGACATCTGAAGGCAGCCCTGTTTAGGAAAGCTTTTGATATCTGAAGGACTATTGTATTTTAATATTTTGTTGGAAGCCGCCCAGAGTGGCTGGGGAAACCCAGCCAGATGGGTGGGGTATAAATAATAAATTATTATTATTATTATTATTATTATTTATTTATTTTATTAACCATTGCAGATGTCTTACATTAAGGAATGCTTCTGAATTTTATATGATGTCAGTCACAGATCTTAACCTGAAAAACCCCTAACAGTGATATTGACATAGACAATCCTTTGTAATAATAGGTTTCAAGAGCCTCAAATTGCCGGCCCTTCTGGAAGATGCCCTTACAGCTTTTGTCGTCATTGAACACGTTGTCTGGTTTCTAATTCTGGAGACAGGTATGATTTAGCTGTATATACACACCAGCATCACATGGATAAATCCAAATGTTTAGTATATTCCCAGAGCTCAGTAGAGACCACGTTCTTTCATGAGTTTCTATAAACAAATGGGTTTAATGAATGCATACGTATATTTTCTTCCCTTTCGATTAGATGACTCATGAGCCTCGAAAAATTACTTATTAACATTTATGGCAACTTCCTTCTCTGACTAAAGGCTTTTACATTAAGAAGTCATTAACTTTAATTTCCTTTTCCATAATTAAAAGTTTATAATACCGCATCACCTAACAAGTAAAAAAGCCATGTGTCATATTAATATTGCATGATAACGATTCATTACATGATAATGATTCCAAGCATGAACACTGGAAGTCAGGCTCTCTGGGAAAAAATGACTCAGTTTAATTCCTAAGCTTGCTCATTTCTTCTTGTTTCTCTGTCATTCATGCCTGCATGTAGTACTACCTTTCTGTTGTATCCCCATGTCTCTGCCTTTTGCCTTAATTATAAAATTTGCAGGGGGGTGTCTAATAAAATTAATCCTAAATTTCATATTTTAGTAATATAGCCCACATCAAAGAAAAACATGAAACTTCTGTCTCAAGTCAATCACTCTAGTTACAATTAAATAAGAAGAAATGAGAGGCTAGGATTTGCTTTAATCATAGCCTGAATCTCTGAAAGATTGAATAATAATATACCTGAATTCTTAGTAATTGTTGATGAGAGTGGGAAAAGATCTTTATCTGCAAATTGGTCATGCATTTCTAAGCTTGCTTGCATCTATTTCTATGGTATTTTCTAAATCTGGAACAGCTTGAGGGAGACCACTGAGTTGTGCTCAGAGTAGGCCTACCAAAATTAATGGACCTATAATGATTACTGGTACTTTCAGTGGACCTACTTTGAGCAAAACCCAGCTGACTACCACTCCCATAAAGGAAGGGCATGTTGCCAATTCTGAATCATCATGGCAACGTATCTTAGATCAGTGGGATGGCCTCTTTAAGAAGATCTATTTACAAGAGGCCCATAAGAGCTTCCCAGCACACATGCAGTGAGTATGGTACATATCCAACCTTTGTCAGATTGTATTATATCCATTGTTTCATTATCCTCCCATTCCCACCATTGCTGATCAACTGAAATGTTTAATTACATCTTAATATGGTTATAAAATAGTTTCATTAGGCCTGAAAAGAAACTCTGGAAGAAATAAGGCTGTAAGTAGCATCCAATTTTCCTATTACTATCGGGAGCACTGCATTTCTTATAACGATATGCAATAATAAATTATAAAACATTGACTATTAAATTTCCTTTTCATACTCTGCATGCTTTGATGTTATTTTTGTGGTGAAATATGACATTATTTGCTTGGCAAAATACGCATGACTTTTCATGCTCAGCTATGTTGGAAGAAGACCAATATTTCATTTATAGACTATGAAATAGTTTGTGTGCATTGTAAATGGGATTTATCTCTGCCCTTCTATTTATCATGTAGAAACGGAACATCAGTATTCAGGGCTTGCCATTTCCCCTTTATTGGTCACAGAGAAACACACTGGCATTTCACTGGATTAGATCCAAATGTTATATGTGAATGATAGGCTGCTCATGCAACATGCCTTTCTCTCTCTCTCAACTTGAGCCCTTCTTTTCTACTATACCTGCTGAAAAGTCTCTCTCGAGAATGAAGAAAAAAACAAAAAACCAGAGATGTGATATGGGGGTTGCACTGGAAGTGTGCATGGAATTGCTGAAAATAGGGCAGAAGTAGCTTTCAAAATGTCAAAAGTCAGCCAATTTTGAAAATTTGAAATTCTACATTTGTCAAAATTTGACCATCAACATTTGATGTTGTGATTCGAATTGCAGAACTGAATTTTGACACCTAAATTAAACATTCACGATTATGGTTGAACAAAATTCCATGTCAGGTTTTATCCATCACAACATGACAGATACTGTGAAACGCTGGCTGCCAACTGCCAACTGCTGATTGCTACATGTCATAGGCTGATACTGATTGCTATTGTCAGATATCACAAAAAGTAGATGCAGTTTGCAGTCAAATAACACAAATGCCCCATTCCATTTAGGAGTGCTACAGACATGCAACAATCAGTGATGCACACACTCCCAGCTGCTTAAAAATCATTTACCCAAGCAGGTTAAATGTGGGATTTTGTGGGATTTCCCTTTTTGGTTGGCAATACTCATGTGGAACCCTTTCAAACAAGTTGAAATTACATTGACCATGGACAGAAGAGGGAGAGGAGGTTGAATTTAATCCTACCTCTTTTATGTTGAATAATGGACTGGTCAGATTTTAGCTATTCTGAAGAGCCTTCAGTTATACAGAGTCTTTGCAGATTCTCGTCTGGTTCTGTCAACTGAAGTGTTCAAAGCTTAGCAAATTTGCACTCACAGGGAATATTCAGAGAACAACCACACAAAAGACTTTTGTGGGGGGTGGAATTCATTTCATTCTATTATCTATTTTATGTTTGAAATATTTGCTTTTGCACTGAGTGCTATGGGGGAAGATTTTACAGCTCCTGCATCACAGATGTTGAATGAAGAATACCTGGAAACTTTAAAATATTTGGATAATCCTATTGAGTTGCACTTGGTTAAATCCCTGCTGATAAGATATGAAGAAATCAGATATAATTTAATCCAGGATTATCTTTGTACAAATGGTTTTTAATCACACAAATGGTTTTTAATCACACTGTTTGTGTCTCAGTCCCAAAGGAAAACATGAGGCAAAATTGAAGTTCAAGAAAATAGTTTAAAGCACACAGCAACTGCACTAGCAGAGATATGCAACTGGGAACATATGATTATTTTCTTTCAGGAAAAAAACAAAAAACAAACTATGGTGTAGCAAAGAGGAATTGTTTGCCAGCTAGTCATGGGAAGGAAGAAATATCCACAGGACTGTCTCAAATCACACCCTTTTGTAGGAGTTGTTGTTTTTTAAAACACAAATGCAAATGGAGCTGATCCTTTCCTGATTGCCCCTTGTTTGCATCTGAAAGAGATGTGACTATAAACCACACATGTGAAATTAATGTTGGGATGGAAATCCTTTCACCCTTCTGTAGAAGTTTAAGCTTGGATGCACTTGCAAGATAAATTTAGACATAATCAGGGCAGTCTTTAGCATATGAGGTGCCGGGGTGCAAAAATTCACCCAGTGCCCCCCCCAATCTTTTTTTGGGGACAGGTCAAAGTAGTAGACCTTTTAAGGAGGAGGGGGACAACAAAAACCGCTAACATGAAAAGGTAAAAAACGGCTGTTCCTCCGTCTTTCCATTTTTGCAATCATGCTGAGTCCACTTCTTTGCAATGTTTCTACAATGTTATGTAGATACAACATAAATGGTTCCCAATCTTTTTAAATGTATCCTTATCTCTCAGTTTTCCAGTTAGCTTTGCCATTTCAGCATACTCCATCAGTTTTTCTTGCCATTCTTCTTTAGTTGGTATCTTATTGTCTTTCCATTTTTTGGGCTAGTAATATCCTAGCCACTGTGGCATACATGAATAATTTCTTCAGATCTTTTGGCAAGTCTTGCTCTGTAGTACCTAGCAGAAAAGCTTCTGGTCTCTTAACAAAAGTTATCTTAAACATTCTTTTCATTTCATTATAAATAATTTCCCAGAATTTTTTGATTATTTTACAATTCCACCACATATGAAAAAACCTGCCTTCTTTTTCTTTACATAACACTTGTTGGAGCTTGTTTTATACATTTTGCCAGCTTTGCTGGTGTGATATACTATCTACACACACACACACACACACACATGAATGATACTGTCAGCTTCCAGTAAAAAACAAAACAAAGCCTTCTTTTGCAAAAATTAGTAGGTCTTATCACTTATTCCAAATATTACTTTTTTAAAAAAGATATAATTTGTGCACAAATTTAGAAGAAAGCAGTGCATCCTTATATTGAGGAACTGTGCATTTTATGATAGATCATGAGCATCTCTGTATTTCATGCAGAATTTATTAGTTCCACAGAGGTCTTCAGATTTTTTTAATGCTCTGACCATGTACACAGAAAGGCACAATTGCTGCTGTGCCCTTCTAATTTCATTCTGGACGAAGGCAATGACTGTCAGTGTGGACATGAAGGAATGAATTTGGTTTTCAGGTTCAACTGCACCTGTGTGGACTAATGAGCTCATGTCTCAGTGGAGAAAATGTGTATTCTAAGTTGATAAACTCTCAGTTGCTATGACCCACAATGGCTAAGTTCTGTGCCCACTGTCAGAGTCAGTATTCATCTGAATGCAGTCATACCTCAGTTTAAGTACGCTTCGGTTTGAGTAAAGGTAAAGGGACCCCTGACCATTAGGTCCAGTTGTGACCGACTCTGGGATTGCGCGCTCATCTCGCATTATTGGCCGAGGGAGCCGGCGTATAGCTTCCAGGTCATGTTGCCAGCATGACAAAGCCGCTTCTGGCAAACCAGAGCAGCACATGGAAACGCCGTTTACCTTCCCGCTGTAGCGGTTCCTATTTATCTACTTGCATTTTGACGTGCTTTCAAACTGCTAGGTTGGCAGGAGCTGGGACCAAGCAACAGGAGCTCACCCCGTCACAGGGATTCGAACCGCCGACCTTCTGATCGGCAAGCCCTAGGCTCAGTGGTTTAACCACAGCGCCACCTGGGTCCCATATCGGTTTGAGTACTTTCAGTTTAAGTACTCCGCGGACCCGTCTGGAACGGATTAATCCACTTTCCATTACTTTCAGTGGGAAAGTTCGCTTCAGGTTAAGTACGCTTCAGGTTAAGTACAGACTTCCGGAACCAATTGTGTACTTAAACCGAGGTAGCACTGTACTAGTTTCTGAGAAGGGGAGGATTGCTGTTGTGCTTAGGTCCTGCTTTTGGGCCTAGGCATCTGGTTGGACTAGATACTAGGCCCTTGGCCTGATCTAGGAGGGCTCTTCATATGTTCTTAATCCATCCAATTTCATGCTTTCCTCAGAATCTTGTCCCCTCTTCTGTCGCTCCTGCCCAAAGACTGTGTTTTCCATCTACGGCCTATCCTTCCCTCCCTCCCTCCCTCCAATTTGATCCTGTTTGACATCACTGTTATGGGATATGTACACCCACAAACCCACATACCTTTCACATTATTTCAATAATAGGCACCCTCACAAAATCCATGAGTTCCTTAACCAATAATGCCATGCAGCACTGAACCAAGAAGTATCATATGGCAGTGCTCCCCAAACTTTTTATCGCCGTGGACCAGTCAACGTTTGGTAATTTTACTGCGGCCCGCTGAGGGGGGGGGGGAGACGTTGATTGTTTATATTTTATTTAGATTGTTTTGATTTAATAATTTTAATTTAATTGTATTTAATATTCCTTGGGCGGCCCGGTACCAATTGATCCACGGACCGGTACCGGTCCATGGCTCGGGGGTTGATGACCACTGTCATATGGCACTTATTTTAGGGCCAGTGCTTGGATTACACAAGCTACAGTACAAACTTGTCAAGGAGCTCATTTTACAAGGTGAGCATTTTGCATATTGGGATTCCCACAAAGATCTGCAAATATTTTTCCACACCAATATATGTTAAAGAATCCCTCAATGGAGAAAATAGGGTTTGGGTGTAGGGGAGAGGAAGTTCTTTACTGGGGAAAGCACTAATTTAGGGGCTGGGGTGGAGGAAGTTCACTTCGCTGATGTTGCAGCCTTAATTTCCTCTGCAGAACTGGACAGTACACCTTTTAAAGAAAGGCACAGACTATGTTTTGTTAAATACTTAAATAAATACTTTAGAACAAAATCTGACAAAGGTTACTCATTTGCTCAGTCACAAGACCCCTGCTACCATATCACACTGTGGATCTGTTTCCAAAATAAAGAAAAAATAGATCTATAGAATTGCAGTGAAATTCACCTGATAACCATTTGTCAGCTACTGCATATGAATTCTTTTCTGCTTGGTGACATATTGCAAGTCTGAGTGAGTCTTGTGGATCAGCTGTAATTTCTGCATCAGCCCTTAGACTTTTCTGAAGGAGAAATTTTATATTTGGCTTTTTCCCAGAGTTAAATCGCGCCTACTTCATTCATCATATGAAACCTCTTGCATGGATGCATTTTCACAACTGTGTATAAATTATCTTGTGATAAGCCTTAATAGCTCTTTAAATCAGGTTTAAAACAGAATAAAACCTTGGATCTAATAAAGTTGTGCCCTGGGGAAAATAAATAACTTTTTGAGACAAAGAACCTATTACACCAATCTGACTGAAACAATTAGCCTTGAATAGAGCAAGTAAATCTTTAACTTTCAAGAGAAAAAGAGAGGTGTTTCATGTATTTTGGAAGAAATATGTTTCTTCCTAAGAACATTTTATTAGTTGTCTATCTTAGTTATTACCCAGTCAGCATTATGAATAGCTAAAAGGGAAGCCATTAACTTTTTCACCTAATGATTTTGATCACAACATTGAACATGCTGTACAAGTTCCTCCTTTTCCTTCACCATTCAGTGGCATGCATCTCTTCATTGCTCATATCAATGTGCCAACCTTTTTGGGTCACAAAATGGCTCCACCAGTGATGTGGTCCAACACAAAATAGGTGTCACCTCCAAAAGAAAGAGTAGAAAAAGAAAAGAATCAGGAACATAAAATGGTTGAAATACAGTGGCACCTCGGGTTAAGAACATAATTCGTTCTGGAGGTCCGTTCTTAACCTGAAACTGTTCTTAACCTGAGGTACCACTTTAGCTAATGGGGGCCTCCCGCTGCTGCTGCGCCACCACCGCACAATTTCTGTTCTCATCTTGAAGCAAAGTTCTTAACCTGAAAAACTATTTCTGGGTTAACGGAGTCTGTCTGTAACCTAAAGCATCTGTAACCTGAGGTACCACTGCATGGTTAAATCTATTTTTAAAAAAAATGTAACAAAAACTGAAAAAAAACTTCATTTCCCCCCAAGCATTGTTTAGTCTTAGTTGTTAAGTTGGCTGTTGCTGGTATGCTGCTGTAGTAGAGCTTCCTTCATATGACTGTATTCACAGGGCATGGGTGACTGTTTAAACCTTTGACATTTTATATGAAGGAATATCAAAGGTTTAAATCTATCTATGGTTGGATGACCCACTGCCTCAATGTTATTGTACGGAGTCCTAGCTGAACTGAGCATTTCATTTCTGGTTGTTGTCGTTTACTCATTTAGTCGTGTCCGACTCTTCGTGACCCCATGGACGAGCGCATGCCAGGCACTCCAGTCTTCCACTGCCTCCCGCAGTTTGATCAGACTCATGTTGGTAGCTTCGAGAACACTGTCCAACCATCTTGTCCTCTGTCGTCCCTTCTCCTTGTGCCCTCCATCTTTCCCAACATCAGGGTCTTTTCCACCTCTCTTCTCATGAGGTGGCCAAAGTATTGGAGCCTCAGCTTCAGGATCTGTCCTTCCAGTGAGCACTCAGGGCTGATTTCCTTCAGAATGGATAAGTTTGATCTTCTTGCAGTCCATGGGACTCTCAAGAGTCTCCTCCAGCAAAATAATTCAAAAGCAATAGCTCACTGAGTAGTTAGGTGTGGAGAGTGTTGTTGCATTCAGACAGCACTTTATTCTGTTTCCCCAATGTTTCCTCATCTGATCACTTTCATGTTTAATGTGATCTTGACATAAAAGCCACTTCTGGAAATCTTAGTGGAGGTTGAGTGCTCATTTCCATGTTAATTGCTCCTTGAGAAAATCTGTTTGCAAACCTGTTAACCTGGAAAATTGTGGGATGAAATTGGGGGTGGTATACTTGCCATGCAGTCCCACCCCCTTCACTGCTTTCATTGGTGAATCATGCACACATGCACATAAATGGTGTGTGTAGGGGTGTTCAGTGATGTCTACCGTTGTGTCAATTCCTACCCACTGGTATGAATGAAATTGAGAATACATAGTCGTATATCCATCAAAAACATACAGTTCTATAACGCAATAGGTAATGCATTGTAAGCGGAATGTTGGAAGCTAGGACAGAAATGCTGGCATTATAACCAGGAAAACTAACACAATAGTTGCCACATCTGGGTGTATCCTGTGTCTCCTCTGTTGCCAAGTTCCAAAAATGAAATTTGACCCGTGGCTTCCATATCAGTGGTGGGTGGGATATTTTACTGCTCATACTCTTTTAAAGCATCCTGAATCCTGATGTCCTAAAACTCTGAGCACAATCCAGCAAATGTGCTTTCAAGACCAATTGATCACAGTAGGCATGCCATTTTGAATCTCTGTCTGTTATTCTAAATACTTACATGGGACTTAAGTTCCATTTTTGTGAATCAAGTTGTTTGCACAAGCAAAGGGTGATTAAGTAATGTAAGTTAAAAGTTCTGTTTTTATTCATTCTGAACCCTCTTTAACTTTCACCGAGTTTCACATCCAGAATGTTAAAGAGGAAATAGATGGGTCTCTAATAGCTCATTACTGCTATAAATCTAAAAATGTGACCATTACAGAAATCCACCCACAAAATGGTGACATTTGGTTATTACCTCTAATAATACCAGGCATTTTAATGATTGATCTTAAGCCCTAAGGGTAGACTATAACTATTTATTAAAGGACCATTAGGAAGTTATGAAATAAATGAACTTATAAAAAGGATCTTTCAGGGCCAACAATAACAGAAATGAGTGATACATTACCAGAAACTATATTATTATTTTGATAAGGCACCATTATAATTTTACAAGTTAATGTCACATATTCCCTTGAAAAGATAAATGTTTCCATTTATTTTGATACAACGTAATGTAAAATTTGGAAGCAATGGCTGTCTAGTCTTCTCAGTCAAAAATGAAATATGACAAATAGAATTGTTGCTAAAAAGTTACCAAATGGAAAAAGATGCCAACCTTTTAAGTGCCTCTGCATAGATGCACTGCCCCTTGTTAAAGTCCTCAGTTTGTACATAAGTTATAAGAAGAATGCCAGAGACCTGTTAAAACAAATGGTCACTTTATTGTATTTAGACAACTTTATATACCTCTTAATTACAATTGTCTCCAACCGGTATACAAACAACTCAGTATAATAAAGATAAAAAATCAGTTAAAACTATAGAATTCCATTTAAAAGCCTTGTGAAATAAAATAAGAGTATCCAGTAGGCGCTGCAAATTCAGTGTGGAGGTTAACTGAGCAGAATCCTTGTATTTCTAACATTCCCTAACTCTAGCAGTTATGGCTGCCCTTGAACCTTAAAGCTCTGTTACCCCAGATCTGTAATATAATATATTAATATAAGCAGTCTTTATGCCCAAATAGGTATCCAGACAAGGTTCACAATTATACATTCAGTGTAGAAAGGCCAGTAAGTTCTTCAGATCATGGAGTGATGGGTGGTGGGTGTTTATTTTTGCAATCTTGAAATGTAAGTCTCTTTGCAGAAACCAGGGTTCACAGGACCCACTTTTGTTGTCCTTCAGGGTTGCTATATTTTGAAGAGCAAAAAAAGAGAACACATTTGCCAACTTCTACTTTTAACTATGGATCACTATGACGACTCTCATTTTACATACCCATTAAAAAAAGGAAAGTGTCCTGGGAAAAGAGGACATATGGCAACCCTTTATTACCTCTCTTGCTTTTTGTTACTTTATCCTTTCCTTATTTCTGTGTTTCTGCTCCTATTTGCTATTCCTCCCTCCTAATCTCTTATGCATTGTTTAATTACACATACCATAGCAAATACGTCACATCTATGCTCTTATTCTAATTCTGAACCTGATGCAACGACATTTCCCTACTCTTATTAACTTGTACATTACAGTGTCTCGAAGTAGCTCTCATTACTTCTTTTTCATGCAGTCCCTACTTGCTGCTGTTCAGGTATGAATGAGCAAGGGATCCTTTCAACCTCAAACATACAACAATGTTCCCAATTTGCAATTCATTAAATAAGTCTCAGAAAATGTTTTGTAATGACCTTGGGCTCTGTAAAAGCGGCAAAGATTAATCTCTGAGACATGAGGGGAAAGGCCTAAATATGTTCAGTTAGGCTCAGCCAAAATGATTTAAAGCTCCCTTGGTGACCTTGAACAAGTTATTTAACCTCCACACCTGCAAGCTGACAAACATATGGTTATAGAGCTCTCACTTTATATAATCCCCTCCCTTAAATACCAAGGTAATGTTTGGAGCACCATTTTTCCTGGAGTAATTAAACTGAGTTCCATTTTTATGCCTTGCTTTTTGTTCATCATAGCATAAATAACTTCTGTGCATGCATCTACAAAGCACCTGACATAAATAAGAACATTACGAGTTTGACAAATTCATATTTTGTATCAGGTAATTATGATATTTACCCCTTTCCACTTTTGGAAGTCTTGTTAAGTATACCACAGAGGGAAACAAGTATTTTAAATAGTGTTTGAGTTACGCAACCCTTTTTCTGGTTTAACTTATGATGGGTTTCCAGGTCATAGAATCATAGAACTGTAGAGTCGAAAGGGACCCCAAGGATCATCTGGCTAAACCCTCTGCAATGTAGGAATAGCAAGTAAAGATTCCCTGACAGATCCCTCTGTTTAAAAACATTCAATGAAGAAGATTCCATCAGCTTCCAGTGTTGAACAGCTCTTACTGTCATGTAATTGAGCTTAGAATTGAGCTCTCTGCTCCCATCCACTCCACTCCCCAGAATACCCATTTTTGATGGCTTACACCAGCTTCAGATCTGCTAGGCTTGGCTCAGGCAGCTGCGGCCTGACTGAGCTGGGATGTGAGGAATATGTTGGTGTATCTTTCCCTGAATGAGCGAGTTATGCCACCATAGCCCAGCATAGCTCAGCTGGAGATCCACTGGATCCTAACCTGCTCATTCCTGGGAGTTCTTGTTATAGGATTGCTCCATAAGTGACAAAAGAGAAGTGTGGGGACAAAACTTTTATGCATGGTATATAAAAAGAATCCTTAACTATATGAGTTTTTTTATTTTAAATACATATTAAAGTTCAATGGTACTAGATTCATACAAAACTCATTAAAGTGTCTTTCATCAATAGGTATAAACAGCAATATTTTGTGTATGTAAATACGTATTAGTTCAGTGAATTCGTTCTTGACGTGGACATTTAAAATAAAAAGCTGAAAACTGCAGGATATGTTCCTTGAACTGTTGTGGCAAACACAAAGAAAGTCCCCAAATATCCTACACTTCCCAGAATTATTTGGGGAAAGCCACGACTCTTTAAAGTGGTATGATACTGCTTTAAATAGATGGTAGATGGGCCCTAGGACTGAAACCTAAAAGGTGCAAATTGATTTGGTACCCAAGTAATCCTCTGTTTCTGTTCCAGTCTTAGAATCATGAGTAAGTTCACAAGGAAATATCAGTACCGTAATGGAAATAAAATGACCACAATAGCTTTCAAATGAATTAGAAAGTTTACTTTGTTTCCTTCTGCCTTTATTTATTTTTTTTTGTGTGTGTGCCCCTCAAAAGGTATAGGGCTTTCTGGCAGCTGTTAATGTAACTCTGAAAAATACAATGAAGCAAATATCAATACCTTGTTGAAGCATCCCAGAAAAGCCAATGGTTAAAACCAATTCTTACTTCAAGGTGACTAGAAGGTTGGGGTTGATTTGGTACTTATGTGTAAAATGTATAGTTCAGTCATTTAACGTCTTCTGTTTCTGAGATTCCCCTTCATGGATCAATGTCTTGTCGTGGCGAAGGGGCTTGAATAACTCAGAGAAGCTATGAGCCATGCCATGCAGGGCCACCCAAGATGGACAGGTCATAGTGGAGAGTTTTGACGAAACGTGATCCACCTGGAGAAGGAACTGGTAAGCCACTCCAGTATCCCTGCTAAGAAAACTCCATGGACAAAGGCAACAGGCATATAAAAATTATGATGCTGGAAGATGAGCCCCTCAGGTCGGAAGGCGTCCAACATGCTACTGAGGAAGAGCGGAGGACAAGTATAAGTAGATTCAGAGCTGATGAAACGGCTGGGCCAAAGCTGGAGGAGACTCTTGAGAGTCCCATGGACTGCAAGAAGATCAAACCTATCCATTCTGAAGGAAATCAGCCCTGAGTGCTCACTGGAAGGACAGATCCTGAAGCTGAGGCTCCAATACTTTGGCCACCTCATGAGAAGAGAAGACTCCCTGGAAAAGACCCTGATGTTGGGAAAGACTGAGGGCACAAGGAGAAAGGGACGACAGAGGACAAGATGCTTGGACAGTGTTCTCAAAGCTACCAACATGAGTTTGACAAAACTGCGGGAGGCAGTGGAAGACAGGAGTGCCTGGCGTGCTCTGGTCCATTGGGTCACAAAGAGTCGGACACGACTAAATGAGTAAACAACAACAACATTTCTGAGATTCTAATCACAAGTAGGAGAACAAGCATGCATGATGTCAGGGGTATTCAATATAACTCTGTTTAAGAATACCTCTCTTTCTATATGATATAAGAAGGCTTTGTTTTGATTGTGTTGTAGATCATGTTGTAGTTCAGTTAAGGTAATATTCAAATTGCTTTTCTTGGAGCAAAAGGCAAGCAGTAGATTAATGTTTTTAAGAAAGTGTTTTTTCAGCGCAGTGTGACTTGAAAGAATTACTGTTTTCTTGTGGAGCTTAAAAATGTCACCATTTGATTATTCCTGCCAACTCATCAATCATATAGTGAGCTCCTGCAGAGGGGAAGAGAAAAGTGATCTGGGGGAAAACAACAAACATCCAGTGTCCCTGATAAGAAACATGACACGATGTCTCAGATGTCAAAGCTAATTTACACAAAAGATGTTAACACCCCAGTAAAGAACATCACAAGCATTGAAAGAAATCCTCGCCTCTGAATCATTGCATGCACACGCTTCTGTGGCTTGCTTTGCATGAATAATCATGCGCACATTTTAGCTGTATATCTGTGATAGCTTTGGACATGCTTATGTATGTATTTACTGAGTCATAAAGCCCACCATATTGCAAAGGCTTAAGACGATACGTAGCAGGATTAAACAGTTTTAGAAAGAAACAATGTGCTGTCAAGATCCTCACAGTCATTGAAATGTTGAATAGCATTTAAGTTTCTGTGTACGACAGATAGGCAGCTATTTATTTGATTTATATAGGGATGTGTATATAAATTAATTTATGGATTAGAAAATTACCCACCGGTCCTAGAAATTCAGTAGGTGAAGACCTAGTCCATCTGTGGGTAGCAGCTAGCAATTTCATTTCCTCCACTTTACAGGAGGTTTTACAGTGAAAACAAACATCTGACAAAAAAGTACTAGAGTTTAACCTATTAGCATGAAGACTGCAGCTCACGTAGCAGGGGAAACCATGAAGTTCAAGCTGTCAGGTCTCAAAAGTATCCCTCAAGAGACTTGAACACTCCCCTGGAGCCAATATCTATCAACTAAACCCCACCACTATGTTGAATTTGGCTTGAAAAAGAAACACTGGGGCAGAAATAAATTTGTGCCTAACATTTCCAGTTAGATGGCTGCTGCAGTAATTCCCAGGGCAAGTGTGGGAGATGCCAGAAATGCTTTTAAATCACTCAACAGACACAAGCATTGCTTTGGAAATCCCAGGTGTGATAGTACTACTTCCGTTATTACTACTGTGGAAAAAGTCATAGCATAAGAGGAACTCCCTGTTTGCAACTATGTGCCATTCTGTGCTGAACAATAGCAGGGATGGGGAACCCATGACTTGCCAGGTGTTGTTAGACTCCACCTCCCATCAGCCTTAGACAGCATGGCCAAAGCAAGGGATGATGGAAGTTGTAGTGCAGGGCCATGGGTTCTCCCCCTTCTGAAGTATAATAAAGGGACTTGATGGACCTTGCTTGGCAAGGCGTTTCATAGGGCAGGAGCTGAAATGGAAAAGGCCCACAGCACATATTATGGCCTCTTTTTAGTCCCAAAGGCATAACTGCTTCTTGGACACATTTATTATCCCCTCAGCCATGTGTGTAGGCCTGCCTGTATTGAATTTATCAGCCGGGATGGGCAAGAATCAAAAGCACAGGATATTGGACACACTTCTCCAAAGCTTTTGCCCACTTATTCAGGGCTAACAAGCTGAAAGGTATATCGTGCCCTCCTCCCAGAGAGCACGCGTTGTGGTGAGATCATCAAGACTGACCTCACTAAGGTAACCAGATTTTTTTCAATGAATCCGGGGACACTTTTCAACTTTAGTTGATTTTGTATGGGGACTGATTTGTAAATCCGGGGACTGCCCCCGGGAAACGGGGATGTTTGGTAACCTTGGACCTCACTGCTGTTGTGGGTGGGAGCAATTGGATAGCCCCAACAAGCCGATTGGTGGTCCCTCAGTTGCTGGGGTAAATCTGGCCAATGGGATCGTTTCATGCATTAATCGAGGGACCCATATATACTGCTGCACGTTGCGTTGAGCTTCCTCTTTTTCGTCTCGTGCACCAGATCACCCATCCACCCTCCCTATATTTAGGGTTCATTATGACCTTGCTATCCTGTAGTGGATCATCTGTTGTTGGGCCCGGTAAGAATTTTCCCATTTGGCTGATTGGCTGGTGCCACTTGGGTTTCACCTGCCGCGTAGCAAATCATCACAACTTTGTAAGGTGTGGCGGTTAGGCATTGGTTCAATGTGGGGTGGAGGGGGGGTTGTCACACCTGCCCCTCCCGTGCACAAAGGGTTTTCCGTTAAAGGAATCCAGGGCTCACCTTGCTTTTGTCCGATCCCCTTCCAGGGGTTAGGGCCATGCCAGAGCCCCTGGGAGCATTTGGGGTGAGCTTGAGTCTGAACCTGGTCCGATGTTCCCCCAGGATGTTTTCCCTTACTGACGTCTGCCAGAGTCCAGCTGTCAGTGCTGCCCTGCTGAGGTCAGGTGCAGCTAGTCGGGAACCAATGCCTAAGCAAACCACTCACAATCTATAATCAATAAAGTTGTGGCCAAAATTATGCCAATAACCTAAACTAAATTCCATGTCAATTATGTCTTTATTTATTGGGGGAGGTCTTGGGATCTTAACATGCAAACAGTAAAACAGGACAGAAAGATAGCCTTGTCTCCCCTACTGGCAAACCAGTAATTTTCCCCAGTGAAGTTCATTACAATGCAGTCTTGGCTACATGGGGGATCCAAACAGGTTTGTAATGTGCTATTCTGAGTCCCATTTAAGAGGGGTGTGTGTGTGGGGGGAAGACTTATTCAATGGTAAATGTAGACATTTAACTCTTTACTTACAAATGTTTCTCAACTCTGACAACACACTTCCTTGCTTTTCCCACCCACATCCTATAACAGCAAATTGCTTTTCTGCTCCACGGTACTTGAATTAGAAATGCCATCAGACTGACTTAGTAGGCTATGGTTACGCAGATTTGAAAAGTCAACAAATTATTAAGAGTCAGTGTCTGCTTTGCACTTTAAGAAAATGGGAATTGGTGGGTAGCTGCAGAAAATGACACCTATGTGACATTAATTGATACTACTTGGTGAGTTTAAGAATCAAAATGATCTGTTATGATCTGTTTACAAGTGCATTCCTGAGCTCATCACTAGGGGGAAAAATATTATCTTTACTTTCCAGGTTTTTTAATCGCATCATATAATTTTTTGCTCCAAATCAACCATATGCTGAAACCTGTGATACAAATTGTTAGTGTTTGCTAATATCAAATCACACCAATGGATAATGAAGTATACCACTGGCTTATGTATATTTCATGCTGCAGGAAAAGACCTGGAGTTTTCCCACCCAGTCCTATGCATGTTTACTTAAAAGTAAATCCTATTGTGTTCAATAGGGCTTACTCCCAGGTAAGTGTGTATACAATTGAAGTCCCAGATGCCTAACATATAGTAATAAAAATAAATGAATAATAATAATAATAATAATAATAAATATTTAAATGCAAGGATGTTTAACCCCAAACTCCCCCACTCCTCATATCATACCAATTCTTAACTGAGTTTTTTTTAATCATTACTTATAGTTTTATAGACCATTTCCTGTTATCTTCTACACTTGCAAAGGTAACTTCCCTTGCTTGTCACAAATTACTTTCTACACCATAAAGAAATAAAGTAGGATTTATGGTTTATGCACAATGGAACTTCCCCCCGACTTCTCCCATTGTGTACCCAATCAAAATTTGCTTGGGGTGACTGGAGAACCTGTAGCACATATTTAGGGGCCTGTGGTGAAAGGAGAGGGAATGAATTTTGTTGCACAAGCACAAATCCTTGCACTGATGAGACACATTAGTTGGATACCACCCAAAGCCTTGGACATAACCACCAGCACCAGATTTAGGGTGGTGCAGATGGTTCTCCCCCACAAGGTACCAAGGTGAGTGGGTGCAAAACTTTCTATGTATGCCAGAGATAGTTAAAACATAACTAACCTGTTGTGCCCATGTAACCCCGTGATTAACTTGGCGTCTGTTACATCTGATGATGTCTTTGTAACAGTTTGACCAGAATCCTGCATCTCTATGTTTCATAGGTGCCGGCTCTTGGGAGGACAAGGCAGTTTTGCCCCCCCCCAAGTTTTTTTAGGGGGCCGGGGCCCCTCAATGTTTAGAGGGTGTTCAAATCTGCACCCTGGCTCCTTGCAGTGTCAGGATGTCGCATCCAGCCCCCTCAATCAACTACAGAAGGTGATGCCTCTTCTATGTTTCCAATAGGCAGTGGGGACCCGAATGGAGTGAAAGTGTTCCTCTGAATGGTGTGTCTGAATGGTACTGACTACTGGTTCACTGTGAAGGTATACTGCAGTAAGCAACCGCTGAACAAATGGCTGTCCATAACAGCCACAGCAATTCAACTCTTGCTCGCAGTATAGCACAGACCTGCATGTTCTTAAGCCTATTAGTTTTGCCATGTTTGATTGTGGCCTAAGATTTAGTTATTCCTTACATTTCTAACCCACTTTTCCTCCAAAGAGCTCAAAATGGTGCATATAGTTCTCCCCATTTTTATCCTCACAACAACCCTGTGAGGTAGGTTCGGCTGAGAGACTGTGACTGGCTCAAAGTCACTCACTGAGTTTGGTGGCTGAGTGAGGATTCGAACCCTTGTTTCCCAGGCCCTAGTCCAGCACTCTAACTACAACCCTACATTGGTTCCTTTCATCCATTTATTTAACCTATAGGCATTCTTCAGTGCCAGTGTTGGTAGTAGAATCTTACAATTTTGGGGAAATGTACCAGCACCTTCTAGAGCTCGTTGTAGATCAGGCACCCCCAAACTTCGGCCCTCCAGATGTTTTGGACTACAATTCCCATCACCCCTGACCACTGGTCCTGTTAGCTAGGGATCATGGGAGTTGTAGGCCAAAACATCTGGAGGGCCACAGTTTGGGGATGCCTGTTGTAGATTCTGGTGAGTGCCCTTGAGAAAACACACACACACCATTCAGCACAAACCTAAATACAGCCCTGATATGTGCTAGAGCAGAATTTGATGGCAATCTTGGTTTAAAGGCATTTTAAAAGCATTTATCTGCTAACCGAGTAGTGGGATGTTGTATTAGATTCTTTGTTTCATACAGATCTTGTCTGTGTTACCGTATCTGCTATGGACACATGGGAATGCTAATGAACAATCTGCCACGTTGCATTGGGATACATGTTACCCACAGAATGAAAATAGACTTTTCTGAGTTGGGCAGCTGGTGGGTTTAATAACAATGATAGTATGCGGGGGCTGTGATGGAGAGTTTCTGAATCGCACAACGCATTGGAAACAATGCACCTAGTAATTAGCATGCCATTTTAACAGTATTCTCCCTGCATTGCAGGATTACAGTGGTAACTCTGTTTGGGAATGTCTCTGGTTGCACATGCTCCGGGTTACGAGCTCCACTAACCCAGAAGCAGCCGCTCCTGGTTGCAAACTTTGCCTCAGGATGCGAGCGGAAATCACACACCAGAGGCCTACGAGCAGCAGGAGACACCATTAGCAAAAACGCGCCTCATGTTACAACCAGTTTCCGGTTATGAATGGACCTCCGGAATGGATGCTGTTCGTAACCAGAGGTACCACTGTAATTGAAAAGCTGAGGTTAAAAGTACTCCAGTTTGCTTTTTAAAAAAGGAGAAATGTAAGTGACACATTTGAAAATCAAGGTCTTTTCAGAACTGCTTTAAAACTGATGCTGTCTTAACAGCTTTGTTCACAGTGCCGGTCGCTTGGCTGTTCTAAGTATTCTTCTAGAGTAGAATCTGCTTTAAATCAGCATTTAGGTAGCCAATTTGAAGGTGGCAGGTTGCCAGTGCTAAGAAGTGGACAGGTGACTCGGCTGCAGATGCCGTTATAAATTATTTTGGTATTTATGGTAACTATTATCTACTATTATGGTAAGATAAGATATGTGAGATCCAGTCAGTACGGTCAAGCCTTGCACAGGTTAGCTGATCTGACTGTAATTTATGATTATCAGTTTTCCAGGTCTTGCAGATCAGAGAGAAATTGAAATAGGCAAGGAAAGGTTGTACCTGAACTTTCTGCAGAGTAATAGAACTGTACTTATTGTTATTATTGAACAGTTAGGGCAGTAAAAATAGCAACAGAAACCTCCAATGAACCTCCGTAAACAATACCAAGCATCTGTTCAGCTTTTTGTAGCTGGAGTCAGTCAGGGCCCTGTCCTCCCAGGCCAGGTGGAAAAGGCCTGCAAGGCAGAGAGCAGGTCATCCAGGACTCACAGCAAGGTGGCATCATATGCTATTAAAGCTACAGTAAGAGTGAAGTAAAAGCAATTTAATTTATCTGTTAAACATTTTTCAAGTACTCTGTTCCTAAATATTGAAAGTCCCCCCCTTTTCCCTTTCTGTAGACCTTCCTTTTCAGCAACAGATGTCTTTTTCTTACCGTAGTATTATTCACCCAGGTTTGTAGAATGCAAAAGAGGAAGGTTTCGTGTGTTTCTCTGCTTCTACCACTACCTGTCCAGATGCATATATAGCAATTCTGATCTATTCTTCTTCACAGCTTAAGCACTTAAGTGTGACTGCCTGTCAGACTCTTGAACTCAAGTCAAATCTCATTTTTCCTCCTGCAAAACAGGGTGGGTGGAATACAAATGAAGCCAATTTCATTTCTTGAGTTAGTGCAATCCTGGATAACGAAACGTATTCCAATAGTTACTCACTCACTGTAGGTCAGCTTGAACTTCTGAACAAAACTGTATCTTCTGCCATCCTTAAACCCCTCAAGTTGATTGAAAATGTGTCCCCATTGGAATTTACTATTGTATATGCTGGAAAGTACACATGCTCTGAGAAAAGTATGGCATGAGTACTTTGATTAAAGAGAAGAAACCATATCTTTTGATATCACTCTGTGAATGGAATCTTATGAAAACCCTCATCTAAAGTTCTGCAGCCTCCAGTGTTAATAACAACTTGGTTAGTGAGCCATGCAAATGCTACAGTGAGTGAAGTGTTGCCCCTGTTGCAACTAACTGATCCTGGTTTTCAACCAGGTTCAAGAATGAGGTCAATGTGGTTAGCCAGTGCTCACCTGGCTCATCAAATAATGTGTTCACTAAAAAACTTCAAGCAGCTCCTAGACTAGACTAGAGTAACCACTATGTACTTTGACCCAGGAGGACAGGTTCCACAATCAGGCACATGGGATGCTAACTCCCAAGACTTTTGAATAAAATATGTACAGGAACATTTTGTGCATTTAGCCCTAGAGTACTCTCCTTAGCAAGCTGGCCAGGAAAAGGCGATGGTGTCAGGACAAAGAGGTTATCAGACTCCGTAGAATGAGCCTCATGAAACCACTATGAGCAAAGAGGCAATGACCAACCAGAAGATCCAGAGGAGATATCCCTCTGCAATGTAATTGTGAAACTGGAACTAAGCAGAGCTGCATGGTCCCACCAGTTACATATTGCCTGGGGCAGGAGATGACTTGGGTCATTTTGAGTCAATGGCACACAAAATGGCAAATCTGGCCATCATTTCACAAAGATGCTGTATAGTACACTCCCTCTCCTGCCCACCCAGAAGTGTGAGATCAATGAGATCATTCAGCACAGCTGTTAATGTTAATAGCAGACAAGAAATGTCACTGGTGCCATCAACTGTGTAGATACTAACATTTATCAGGGAAAAATTGGAGCTGCACTCCAAGGGATTTTGTACCTGAGGAAAAAAGCTGTAGACCTACAGTAGATGTGGTGGGTTTGGAGGAGCCAATACAGTAAGCAGCATCCACTGGAGAAGAGGAAGTGCTAGATGTGAAGGAGCATTTTGGAGGGGGCAATAAAGAGATCTTACCAGGAGATATGAAAACCCTGCACCCTGTATTCTCTGGCAGTCCAAACGAATTGAAGAGGATTGGTGGTGCTCAATAAGACAAGGAATGCTAGGTGACCTGTGGTAATGCCCTTGACCCCATCCCAAGGGCATGAAGCCCCAAGTAGGGGAACTGGCTGTGGGGAAAGGCATTCCTGATCATCTTGTTGGCAGCAGGGTGTGGGTGGCAATCAGGAGCCACACTCTCATTATTTCAAACTCATCATCTGCCCAATTCAGGAGAGTATCTTTTCATTCTGTAGATCATAGCGCTTCAAGCAGTGGGTCAGGACTCCCAGCTGGGCCATGAGGCCATCTCAAGCGGGTCACAGCAAAGTTGTTGCTGCTGAGGTTGCTTAAAGGCAAGGAGCACTGTATGCTGTGTCTGGACTAGAGCACCTTTTAAAAAAAAATGAGACACTCATTTTATCAATTTCCATGAGTGGCAGAAGAAAGGCTGTATGCCCCATGTTCCTATAGCTCTCAGTGGGTGAGGAACACTCTCTTTGCTTTCTAGTCTGCTTCAATGGATCTCTAGATTCAGAATGGAGGTATGCTGGGGACTAGAATGGTAGAGAAGGGTTCACAGTAGTGGGTAGTTTGATTGCCCAGCAGTTATAATCATGGCAGCAGCTGGAGGCCCAGGAAGTGACAGCCGAAGTCTGGCTGTTCTTTAACATAGAAGTACTTCACCCCTGCATCCTTTCCCCTCTCCCCTGTCCCCTGCCTCAGACTAGGGATGCTGAAGCTTGAATGAGAAAAGTTGCTTCCACATTAAGGAAATTCAGACTGGAGGCCCCACCTCTTCCTGGCTTTCAGTCAGGCCCTGACCTAAGCAGTTATTTCCATGTGCTCATCCTCACAGGCAGTTAGACAAGCACTTTGCACTGACTCTGAAGTCCCTGCATGAGCAGGGATGTCCAGATCTGATAGCTCCTCAGGATCATTGGAGATCCCTTCTCCCCTTGCTCCTTATCTGAGGAGACCTCAGGTTCAAAGTCTGGGTAGGTCTGACCTCTGACTGACTGCTCCTCCCACAAAAAGTTTTGGAGTTAGACTTTAAGAATATATGGCATGCTCTTCCTTCTATATAAGAAAGAAGCAAGCATTTGAATGTGATCAAATTGTAATGCAGCATGCACTGGGCAAATAATGAATGACACAATAATTCTTCAAAGAAAGAAAAAATAACAGCATATACACCACAGTTTCAGTGCAGTTCCTGTGGAAGTCAGTAATATTTTTTGAAATGTGAATGTCAGAATAATGCAGGACTACACAAGGGACTAATGTTTCTCTCACTTCCCCAGTTCCATTATGCTGTCATGTATGAGGTGTTCTGAATAGATTTGCTTGTACTACATGCCATTGCTGAAATTTGACCTTGATTCTGTGTAAGCAATGCAGTCTTCAGCAGATGGCCCCATCTGGTACCCAAGGATGTTGTAGAACGTGTAGTTTCTGTCCGAAATATGTTCCAGACTAATAGCTGATTTCCTCATCTGGTACCCAAGGATGCTGTAGAACTTGTCATTCCGGTCCTAAATATGTTTAGACTGATAGCTCTAAGTGTGCATTTAGCATTTAATTTTTGTTTTGTAACTGGGTGAGAGCAGTAGGGCAGCGGACAAGAATTACTTACAGTTCCCTTTGCCTGCTATAGATTATGTAAGATTGCTTTTCAGGGACTGATGGTGGAGTGATTAGCAGAGAAGAACAGCAGAGGCGGGGCGGGGGGGGGTGGAGAGGTCATGAAGGTTTAGTCTGTGACCAAAGCTCACTCAGCTGTGGTGTAAGGCTAAATGAGTTGACTGCTAATGCTGGAAAATCTCTCTGCTAGCCACCTGTCCGGAATGTGAGAGAAATGGTACATGGCCTCAGATTGGGTTTGAAAGCAGAGTTGGGATTCCAACACAATATGCTTGAAAGTCAGACATGACCGTGGGACAGTGAACTGAAATAAGGAAAATCCTTGCCCCTGCCCCCTGTTGTAACAGAAAAATGCTACTACTATTGGGGGGGGGGAGAGAGAAGAAGAAAACAATGCATGCCCCTGCCCCCTGGGTTATATGAAATCTGAAGAAATAAAACGTGTTGAGTCTCAAACAAACATGTCTTAGTTCACTGACCTCAGTAAGACTTCGTAGTGCTGAAGGTCACATAGGAAATGTGAAAAAGAGAAAAGAAACACTGGAAGGGATTAAGTGTGGGCGCAGCCAGTCTTCCATAGCAGGGTTTCTCAAAAGTGTGAGGCGTAGCCGACTTGTGATAAAAGCCCATCACGTAACTTCACAGTCATTGCGACTTAACATTTTGGCTGAAAAGACAGGATATTGCAACCCTTAATGGATCATGGGAACATATTACTGCCTTAGCATGATGCTGAAGTTTCCAAGGACCAGCAGCAATCATTTTGTACACTCTTTTGACAAAGAAGTTAGCCAGTGGAGGATACAGGTCACAGATCCACTGTAGCAACTCTACACCATACTGAAAAGTGTAGGGCATAGTTATTAAATGAAAGTTTCTTTGGGAATTAATTACATGCACATAGTTTACAAATCAGAAACATTCTGGTTCACCAACCCAAATTTAGTGGTAAATTAATTTCATTCTGGAAAAAAGGTTAGTGGAAAAAATAACAGCAAATTGCTCGCAAGTGGAGTAGGTACCACACATTAAACATTTACCCCCTAGAGAAGGTCCAAAAACAGACCAAGTATATACAAGATACTCTCCCTATGAACACATTTTTGTGTAAATCAGGCACTGGGTGATGTATATAAACCCGGTGAAGTATGATTTTGGTTTTTCCGAAAGCCACACAGTGATGTAATTAAAAATCATCATAATAAAAACTAATACCCCCCCCGATATCTTACCTAACTTTCACCATAGGGTCCCAAAGTTGGGTACAGTTAAAATCAGTTAAATAATTTACAGTCGGAAGAAGAGGTGAGTCCTAAAATATACATGTATCAGATGTCAAAGGTCAAAATAAAGTGTATTCAGCATATGGTGAAAGCTATTCATTGAAGGTGCTAGATGCACTTTCAATATATGGTTAGGGGGCTCCACAGCTCAAGGAATACTTCCCACAAATTATTCCTGATCTCATGCTGCTACCACAGCAAATATCAGAGTGTGACAGAACTACCAAGAGGGTCCCTGATTTAACCTGTTGCCGCCACTATTTTAAAAAGTTATCGCATATACAAGATCTACATCAGGCTTCCTCAACCTCGGCCCTCCAGATATTTTGGCCTACAACTTCCATGATCCCTAGCTAACAGGACCAATGGTCGGGGAAGATGGGAATTGAAGTCCAAAACATCTGGAGGGCCGAAGTTTGGGGATGCTTGATCTACATGATTGTATTATCAGGAGAGCAGCCTAATAGTAGTGTTGAGCAGTGTTGAGCTAAATTAAATTTTGTTTTAAAGGTGTAAAATCTGACATTAATTTTGCAGAATTACAGATACTAGAAGCTGAAACAGAATGGCATTAGGAAATTCACTGCTTTGTGATGGAATCTTATTTGGACAAAAATATGTCAAAAACCTTTACATTTCTTTCTTCATAAAATCATTCAAATGCATCCACAACTCCAGCAACACTAATTTTTTTTGGGAGAGTCCATTGAAGAATTTCTTTGTATGTTGACCTTACATCATCCACTTAAGCAGATGGCTGTAAAGTGTGTGCCCAAAATCTTTCCCCAGGAATTTAAGTATATACAGGATTAAGACTTTAATCTAAGTTGTTTAGGATTAACTACAAAAAATAATCATGATCATTTTATCCAGTGAATAATGGATTTCCTTAATCTGATTTTAAAACTGGATGCAGTGGCAGGACTTGGAGTATTTTTACATATGCCAAATGTGGTCTCTGGAAGGGTGCACTGACTGTGTGACTTTCTCTCTTATGTATGAAGTTTAATATCTTCCCATCCCCTCTTGGGATTGTACAAATGTCAGGTGCAGTAAAGGTTGGCTGCTACAAAGCATCAACCACAGGGTAGCAGCTTATCCTTTTCCTCTTTTTTTCCCTCTTGTGAGTGCTAATAAAACACTGATACATTTGAAATTGCACCAGGGTTGAAAGAAAAAAAGGGAAAAGAAAACCCTGCCAGGGTTGTCTGAGCGCATCTTCTTAGCTGTTTCTTGGTGGTCCTGAGAAATACAACAATATTTAGCTGCTGTCTTCGAAGCTGAAACTTGGCTAGTCAATACGGTGGCTGGGGAGGGGTGGGGGAGCAAATCAGCTAAAACACAGTTACTGAAACATCTCAAAGTCAGGTTGTCAACAAGGCACTTTTCACATCAACTGGCTCTTATAGTGTGATCCCCAATGCCTTACTGAAATCTTCCAAATCCAATGGCTTTGCTAAGAAAGTCTGTATTGAATGCATTCTTTAAAAAAATCTGGATCAGGACCATAGCACGGCGGGGCCTTTTGACTCTTTTCTCCACTGTGCTCCTGATCTAGGTCAGAGTCCTTACACCCATTGGAATGAATGGGACCTCTCTGCTTTCTCTTTCTCCAATTTTTGCAGTGGAAATAGCATGTGTATCTGAATTGGGACCACAGCGGGAAGTGATGGTTTAAACCGCTAAAACCTATGCATTGGGATACTGATGTAGAGTGCTCTTTTTTTCTTAACAAAGTTAAAATCACACATTTGACTCTTAGGCTGCCTAGGAAGCTGGGGAAATACCCGAGATGCTGTATAATCCAAGTGTTGTAATTTCAATTTCCCAATGCACTGAGGGCGGGGCGAGTCATATTGCCAAGCTCAAAATCTGCTCCCTTCTCTTAGAACAGCCACAACAGAACAGTGCAACTATTGTACACTGTTTGTGTCCATCTAATGGTGGAGATGGTTGGGGCAATCTCTCTCTCTCTCTCTCTCTCTCTCTCTCTCTCTCTCTCTCTCTCTCTCTCTCTCTCTCTCTCTCTCTCTCTGTATTGAATACTATTTGAGCTCTTTGGAGATGACAGCAATGTAAAGCTCAAAACCAGAATTGCAATAGCATCCCTATCAGGCATGCATGTTAATTCAGGCTGGGATACTGTCTGAAAATATAGGAAACATCCAGGCGGACTATTGGTCCATCCCAAATGGGGATGCCAGCGATTGAATCTGGGATCTTTCACATGCAGAGGATGTCTACCACTCAGCTATTGCCCTTCTACACAAATGGTTTGAAGAAAGCTCTCTCATACCAGGTCAAAATAATTGCCTACCTAGCCCAACATTGTTTACTATGATGGGCAGTGGCTTTCCAGTGTTGTCCAGAGAGATCTTCCCAAATAGCGTCTCCCTTTTTAAAGCTGGAAATTGGCAGGGATTGAACCTTGGGACTATCTGAATGCTCACAGAGGTCCCCTGCTGCCCCAGAGTGCAACTGCTTGTCAGAAAGGATTTCTGGATAAGCCAGCACATAATTGAACATTTTACAGCTAGGGTAGTTATCACTTACCACAGAGAGACTATTTTTGGCAGTTTCACCGTGCTACTGTGACATGTGTGCCGCCCCCCTCTCCTACAAAGTGAGGTGTGTTTCTTCAGAAAAAGGCCATGCATTTCCTCTATGAAATTGAAAGAAGGTTTGAGCTCAGACAACCGGTGCTTTTAATGGCTCAAGGAAAAACCCTCCCATTGATAGATCTACTGAATAGTTGTTTTTGTTTTATTTGAGAACCATTCTTATATTTGTGCCTGCCTCTGCTGGATTCCACCCCCAATATTTTGCAAGGTTTGTGGAGCTTAAAAATAAACCTCTATTTATTGCATCAGATTACAGAGGCTTTAAATTAAATCTAGGAAATAAACTTGAAGATACTCCAGGAAACAATTTACTGGAGTTTTTAAAAGCTTGTGAGTTTATGCTGTTTACTCACTGGTGCCCCAGTTCAGTGGAGCTAAAATGATGCCTTAGGCTTGTTGTGAAAGGCAAGTCTTTAGATGGAAGAAGATTTATAGCAATTCAGGCAGCTGCAAAATAGCAAGCTTTTAATAAAATGGATACAGATCAATATGGCACTAACAACAACAACAACAACAATTTTGTATGCTACATTTCATGTGAAGATGTTCACAACAGAAAAATACAAAATAAAACAAAAACAAACAAATAGCTCCCCCCCCATTTTTATTTTAAAGCCATAGTATGTTAATCAGCCAAATGCCAGTTGAAGAGAAATGTTTTTGCCTGGTGCCTAAAGTAGGCAATGAAGATGCCAGGCAAGCCTCCTTGGGGGGAGAGCATTCCACAAATGGGGAGCCACCACAGAAAAGGCCTGTTCTTGTGTTGATACCCTATGAACCTCTCATGAAGGGGGTACATGAGGAAGGGCCTAAGATAATGAAGGCAGGGTTTGGGCTGGTTTATATGGGGAGAGGCGTCCTTGAGATATTGTAGTCCTGAGCTGTTTAAGGCTTTATAGGTCAACGCCAGCACTTTGAATTTAGCTTGGAAAGTAATTTGCAGTCAGTGTAGTCGGGCCAGGATTAATTTAATGTGCTCAAACCGTCTCTTGCCCAGGTGAGCAACCTGGTTGGTGATGGTTGCCCTGCTGTTGGTGGTTGAAGGAGGGGGAAGTGCAAGGCTTGGCATTTTTCTAAGCTTTTGACTCTAGGGAAGAGAGCTCAGAATCAAGCAAATTCCAGGTTAATAGGGAGAACTTTGGAGGTGCCAGCCCTTCTCTAGGTATTTGCTGTGCCACTTCTTCACACAGACCCATTCTATAGTCCGCTTTCTCAATGTGCTGGTTTGACCCTCTGAATCATACTAAACAGGGAGGTAGAATCCACTGTGTGATGCACCTCATCACAAGTTAAGAGTTAAATGTGGGAGATTTACTTTCAAATCCGATTTTAGCAACAATATATTCCATGGACGAGGCAGTTTGCATGCTAAAGCAGAGTTCTCTAACCTAGACTCCCCAAATCTTCTTGGATTACAACCTCCACCATCCCCAGTCAGCTTACCCAATGGTCAAAGAAGACTGTGCTAAATATAGTCCAGTGAATGTGCAGATTTTGTACAAGGTGTGCCAAGTGTGCTAGGTTTTAGTGTATGCTAAGGGTTTTTAAAAATAAAATTATTTTAGGTATTGATCATCTATCTAGTTGTATTATTTTGCTGTTTGATGCCCCGGGCTCCTTTAGGATGAAAGATGGGATAAAAATTTAACAGCTGAAAGGACTTACTTTCTCTCTTTTTCAGTAGATGGCATGAAGAAACTGCTCCTTTTAATTTAGGATATTAGCAAAGCATTAGCCAATTAAGAGCTTAGCTTGTTCCTGCTTGGTCTCCTGGGACAATGCGGCCTATTGCTGTGAGTTAGAGCACCCTGCCAACTTCAGCACCCTGCTGTGTCACTCTTTCAAAGTCAGATACTCCGTGATGTACTTGTTGCCACCTTTTATCAATACCTCTAGATATCTGGCGCAGTGGAAATTGTCCTTGATTGAAATGCAAATATTGTAACAAAAATAAGAGAAGCACCAAAGAATCACTTTGTGGTATGGCAGTATCAGTAAGAAACTATTGCTTCACATGAGTCATGAATCCTGAGGCGGTTGGCTATGAGTTGTAAAACTTCTTAGAGAATACTTTTCAAATGCAGCTTGGTTAGATATATTCTGCTCTGTTAACTCCCAACACAATACAGAAGAGCCTAGTTCTGACAGAACTGAAATGCAATGCTACAATTGAAGAATATATTTTTTCTGTGGTTATGAACACACGTAGATATTGGGGGGGGGGATTTGATTCAGCTCACATTGACAGGCACCTCTACCTTAGCCACACTTTTCAAAACAAAATGCAAACTGAAGTGTAGCTATCCTTCAATGTTTACACTTCTCTAAATTTTGCAATGCAGTGCTCCAGCCAAGTAATGTGAACAAAAATGCATGCGCTATAGTGAAATGCACATAAAAATGCATTGTATTAGGGGAAATTGCCTTGCAAAAAATGTGTAGATTGGGCAAAAGTGCACACAAGGTGTGCCTATTAGGATAAATTTGCGCTAAACTGCTGCTTAATTCTCATGATGACTTCAAACAAAATTGCAAAGTGATGTGGAAATGTGAACTGAATTTAAGAGCAGAAAAATGAGAAAGTGACAGATACCAAAAACCAACGAGTTGCCCAGGCTTGCTGATCAAAAGGTCGGCAGTTCGAATCCCTGCAATGGGGTGAGCTCCCGTTGCTCGGTCCCAGCTCCTGCCCACCTAGCAGTTCAAAAGCACATCAAAGTGCAAGTAGATAAATAGGAACCGCTCCGGCGGGAAGGTAAACGGCGTTTCCGTGCGCTGCTCTGGTTTGCCAGAAGCAGCTTTGTCATGCTGGCCACATAACCCGGAAGCTGTCTGCGGACAAACGCTGGCTCCCTCGGCCTATAGAGCGAGATGAGCGCCGCAACCCCAGAGTCGGAAACGACTGAACCTTCAGGCGCCCCTTTACCTTTATCTTTACATCTGTGAGAGGCCTTCCCATCTCCCCACTGCAGCTGTATTCCAGGTTCAAGGAAGATCTTGTTTTCCCAGGGTGCCTGAGTTTATGCTGTTGCTACTGTGTGTGTAATCAGGAAAAAATGTGGCTAGTGGGAAGGGAGAGTTAGGGCAAATTGTGTACATGTTGAAAAGCTTCCGGGTGGGGTTTGGAAAGTAAACTATATAAAGTATCACTGTGGTGATAATATGAACTGGAAAATGTAACAAGGAATTTACTCGAAAGCACAGTGCATTTATTCTATGACTCTGACCTATACATGGCTTTGTTAATTATTTGGCTTAGCTGAATGACCATGAGTTCATTCCTTTAGATTAGCTTTCGAGTAAATTCCTTGTTACATTTTCCAGCCAGTGTGTGGTGGTTTTGGTTGTTTTGGGTTTGGAAGGTACCATATTGTCCCAGCGTTGTAAGCAGGAGTCAAAAGACTGGATTTGAAACTGGCTCCTGGGGAAATTGAAGTAATTTCTGATTTGTTGCTGCTGCTGCTATTGATGATGCTGTGTGTGGAAAATAGATTGTGACCTAAGCTGGGAGATGAGGAGGACGTTGCACATCAATACCAGGGAGGAGAGAACTTTCTTTCCCCATAATTTCAAACCCTTTGTTCTTTGAACCTTAGGAGGGGGCAGCAGAGAAAGCAAGGAGACAGCACTGCCATGAGTGAATGTTGAAAAGTCACTCATAGGGAATGCTGTATATTCCTCATTTAATTAAGCCTGAGCTGGTGGCTTTATTTGTGATAAGCTCTCCATGCCATTCCCTTCTTTTTCTCCTTCACTTAAAAGCAGAAGCTTCATCCTGTCACTTTCTAGAAGTCCGCGTAGAACCCTGAAATTGCTCTTTCTATACAAATATGATCAGGTTATGCCCTTTGGCTTTTCCCTTCCCTCTGTAGGTTAATCCCAAGCACCTGGCTACACTCCCCCTTGCAACAGGAGCAACAACTTTCTTATTTGGGCATTCAGTTCATTACGAGAGAACGTGGATTATTGTGAAGCTGCAAGGGTGTGTGTGAAATTACAGCCCCCTTCGCAGGCACATGCTCTTAAACTTGTACCATCTCCTCACATACCAGCTAATTTATTAAGGCAGATTTAGAGACCCTCCTCCCAATCTTTCAAAAGGTATTTAGATGCTCCGGTCAGTAAGAAAGTCCTGTAAAACTGCTTAGAAGCAAATACATTAGTTTATTGAGTATACTTACTGCATTTATCCCCTCCCCTTGATATTCAGTAAGGTACCATAGGCTTCCACAGCAATTAGGGCTAATAAGGTGAAAGTGATTTTTTTTTAAAGAGCAAGCTGTATTGCTAACTAATTCAAGAGATTGCCATCTCTTAATTCTGTACTGTGTTTTGAACGATCAATATTTTGCCATCGCTGTATCCTAAAGATAATAGCTTTGCTGAGATGCTTTCCCAGTCCTTTACTGAAGTACCTACCTCATGCCAGATGACTCTGCTAACATTAAACAAAAACAGGATTACTTAATAGGTTTAAATGGACATGGAGATAAGTTTTCCTCACTTCAGGGGAAAATACCTCCTCTGTGCACAGCACAACTTGATTGGGAGGGGGTGGGGAACAGCTTTGCTTAAATTAAATTAAGTTGGTTCTTTTAAATTAATATTGTTGCACTACGTATATCTAGCAGCGGAGTGCGATGGCTTTGAATGAATCATGCATCTCTGAACTAAAGCGGAGTACTCTGGGCTTGTCCGAGGGAAAATGAGATCTGTACAAGGTTTGCTGAGTTGAAGCAGCTTGGAGCCCCTCAAGTGCCTTGCGATGCCTGGGTGAACTTCACAGTTTCTAATAGCCTGCCTGCAACATTACATCCTCACTTCTCTTACCTCCTCATGACACCTCCCCATTGAAGGTCTGGAAGAAGTGTGGTAGGCTTTTAATTGGTGCCTAAAATTAAACAGAGTAGGGACCAATCCGTAGGGTTTACTTCTGAGGAGACATGTATAGGATTGCACTGTTGCGCGTATATGCATTTATATAACCCATATTTCACTCTGAGTTCTGCTACAATCAATAAGAGCTGTCACCCTTAGTAAAAGCGCATGCTGATCTTTCCCAGTTGTTTTCAGTGCTTCCGAAAATCGAAACAAATCCACTGCAGCTGATGGCTGGCAGACATATATGTACTCATTGTTACTGTTGGGAACTTAGTTGATATGGACAAATTGGTCTTTTATGCACTACCTGCTGTGGTAATGTCTACTGTCCCTTGCTTTGGTTTCTCCTTTTCAATGAACTATGTAGATATGACTGCCTTGGTCTGAAAACTGGACGACGGAGCCTCCTCCTCGCTCATTCAATTACCAAGGTTAGGAGAGACTGCTGTGTTGTTTCCAATCCATATGCAATGTGACATCCTATTTCCTGCAACTGCCAGGTACTTGAGTCAGGTCCAGAGGACTATATTTTATTTCCCACACTGACAAAACATTGACTGCTGTGATTAATGGACATGCTCTGAGGTTAGGGGGAGGGAAATGCAAAGGGGTTGGGCAGATTCCTTGGATCGTTTCCTGGAATTCTGAGCCAGATAGCTAATCTATGCTTATTACTAGCAGGGAGTTTTGAAAATAATATCAGTGGTATCACAAAACAAAGCACCAGCTGCATTTGGATCTTTGAAAATGGGTGAGCATTGCCACCAGAAGGATCTGCCAGAGCAGCCTAGGGTTGCCAGACTCAATAGTGGACAGGACTTCTGTGCCTTTAATTGCCCTGCTCTCTTTTGAGTCTGGAAATCTTAAAGAGCAGACCCTTTTTAAAATTTCCAAACAAAGTGTCTGCTGGTTTCTCTTTAAGGTTTCCAGACTCAAAAGAGAGCAGGGCAATTAAAAGCACAGAAGTCCTGTCCTCTATTGAGTCTGGCAACCCTAGAGCAGCCTGATGGCTGCGAATCTGTTGGCCATGTTGGCCCAGCAAAGCAGTCAAGATTGTGCTTATATCTAAACCTAGTAAACAAATTATTTCATTATTAATTTTAGCTACAGATATTACTATGATAAGGGATGGGGAGCCAGTGGTCCTCTAGCTATTAGTGTACTCCAACTCCTGTCATCCCTGACCATTGGCCATGTTGGCTGGGGCTGATGGGAGTTGAACAACTAAAGGGTCACAAATTCACCATCCCTGATCTTTGCCCGTAGCGAGCTGGGCAATCTTGAGAGATCTGGGCCTGCTCCTTAACATCTGGTGGAGTGGTCCTTCTTTGTGCCCTCTCTATGGTGTAGGCGTTTCTCCACTATTGCACCCACAGTATGGAATGCCTTGCTGCATAAAGTTTATTTGATCCCCATCTTTGCTGCTTTCCTTGGCAAAAGCTTTTCAGTCCTGGCAAATATTTGGCTTGCCAGGCAGATGATGTTTTATACAGTGAATCCTGGGCTGTATGGGTTGTCCCTGCTTTCATTATTAAATAAATAAATAAATAAATAAATAAATAAATAAACACTGATTTGGGTTTGTATGTGTGTGTTTGTATTATGGGAATGTATCTTAATAGTGGCAAGCCACTCAAAAGCACTGGAAGGATGTGATACAACTTTCTAAATAAAATCTGCCGATCACATGACACTCTCCAGTTCCCCAAGAATAGGGCCCAGGAGGCTGTGTGTGTAGGCCATGTCCTCTCCACCCAGGCTGAAAAGGAACTGGATCTTCTCTCAGTTGTCAATCAAATTCTTGCATGATCTGATGGACCTTTGCCAGGCCCAAATAGAAGTAACTACACAAATTCCCAAATACGTTGCTATTTGCTCCTCAAACTCATTATGCATTGAGTTTAGAAACTATCCATAAAGATGGAGAAAAACCCAGTAGCAGAAAATTTCAATAAATGAAGACAAAGCAAAAATTCAATATATGATGACAAAGTAAAATTCATGAGACACTCTGTTCTTCTTAGCATGTTCCCGTTTTGCAGAGAATGTGGCATTTGGCTTGTTGACTGCATGAAAAACCCAAAGCATTGCATACCATTGCTTTTGCCACATGGATGCTGCTATCCAACAAGAGGAAATTTGCACACTAATTGGTGCTGTGTGTGGATTTTCCCAAGTTGAAAAGCTTGAATTTGTAGCCAGAGACCCACTCTAATACTAATAAGGAATGAAAGGAGAGAGAGAGAACAGAAGCTGGATTCAGTTGTCCCATTTCCTGCCACCCTCTGAACAGATGGTTGGAGCTACTGCAGAGGTGCTGAGGGGCTGTGTGATTTCAGGCCAGCTCTTGGACTGGACTTCTCAGATGGGAGGAATCTACATGCAGCACCCATTTGTTTTATGTGTCTTCTGCTTTTGGATCTGAAAACGTGAATTAACATTTATGGAAAACAGCTGTTTCTGCTAATTACATACAATTCAGGCTGTTTTCCATCAGTTGGGAGATATCAAGGCAGGAAGGAGTTATGGCCAGTCATTGGGTAAACTGGCCTTTATAGGGCTTAAGGGTGGGCTTGTTTTTTATTTCTGTTTTTGCATGCCTGTAAGTGCAGGCCCCACAATGGAAAATATTTCATTTATTCACGGCTCCATACTGAATTTGTGCTAAAGCATTCCTCTTTCTTATGACCACCGTGGGGGCAATGTATCTGGGGGGGTTGCTGGTGCTCTGTCAGGTCTTAATTGTACTAATTTCTTTAATTATCTGCTCTGGTGAAGTGCCTCCTAGGTGCTCAAAAACAAAATCACAGGAAGGAAAGTGAATCGTCTCAACTACCAAAAAACCCCCAATCTATTTTCACATTCTTTGGTAGATTTTATCCACTTCTGTCATCTTGTAAAATAGTTTTTTGATTTCTTGGCTGTGATTCTGGGTTGGGTGGAGGAAGCCTCATATTTTTTCCCCCTGAAATGGATTTTGACATGGACCTCAAGCCAAATCTGGCAGCCTGAGACCCACTTTGGAGCAGTGCTCAATTGAGGTATTGACTGAAACTTGTGGTCAGTGCACACCCCTCTTAGTAACAATGATATGACACTGAAGATTGTGAAGTAATTTATTGATTATCCAAGACCAATTAAAATATGAAAGCCAACTTCTCTTTCACTGCAAAGCCAATCTGTGAAGCAGAAGCAAACTAAAGATGCCAGCATTTCACATGAAACTTGATGCAAATACTAAAATGGTGCTTTTGAAGCACGAGAAAGTTTTTCAAAAGATCTTTAAAGGTTGGATAACTTTTAAAAAAGAAAAAAAACCATAATTATCACTTGTTAATTGGGAAAACAAAACAACAAAAACAGCAGGTTGGATATTTGATTGGGATAATATGTTCTGCTGGTAAAATTGAAATCTTCACATCTTTGTTCTTTAGCTCTGGCATCAAGCACAATTCTTGTGCTTTTCACACTTGTCATGAAAAATGCTTTTGATCTTCGTTGCTGCTGTTAGTATGCATGTGCAAAAAGCAGAAAGCAGATTTAAAGGCATATATTATTAGGGTTTCTAATCAAATGTTAGTCATTCTGGAAAGTCAATGTAAAAGTATATTTCAAGTTTCCAGTGTCATTTTCTCTCACAGATAGAGACAGATCATAGCATATTTTCCCAGCATGGTGTCCTCCAAATATTACTGGGGTCTAACCCTCCCCAACCCCAGCCAGCATGACCAAAGGTTAGGGATGCTGCGAGTTGTTGTACAACATCCGGAGGGTGCCAGGTTGCGGAATATTGCATTATATCTTAAGTGCATTTCCAGTCCTCTTCCTATTTTATTTCCCCCTTTAAATTTTATTGCATTGGTTTTTTGCCTGTTGTTTTTACTAGGGATCCACCCCCTTTTGTACATCTCTTTGATGTGTTGAATATAAAGTGATAAATTCTGCAAGTAATAAATAAAATAAATTGATCATATATTTGTGGGTGGTTTTTTTTTTAAAGGAGCAAATCCTTGATTCAGCAGTTCCCAACAAGACCTACCACCCTACCCACAATGGTGCCATCTAACTGGACTGGGGGAAATAAGAGCTGAGTTGTTGCAGAGGCATGACCACCAATGCCTTGAGTCCTGGTGTGGCAAAATGGTGGGATATAAATTATTGTCGTCGTTATTATTGGAGCAAAAATATGTCATTCATTCTCCTTCTTTAGAAGGGGAACAATGTACAAAATCTTATTTGCCCAAGGCATGACTTTACATGTTTCTATCTGCCTAGTGTGAATCTCTTTGTATGGCTAGTTTCCTATGAAAGTTGGCATATCCCCCCCACTCCACAATATAGTAAAATCAGGCTAGGAAGGGATTTGTGGAGTGATGTCTTTGCATGACAATCCATTCGAAGCAGAAAGCCTGTTTACAGTGGGCCCATGCCTGAAGGCGAGCAAAAAGCAATGGCTCATCAAGTTGGTAATGCATATATGCCATTGTATATGGACAATTAATTCCAGGGTGAAAGATCACATTGCTAGGAAGAGAGCTTTGTTTTATGGGCTGCATGAATGCCTCTGCGTGCTTTACGGGCTGTTTTGTTGATGGTTTACTTTTAACCATTTTGTGACTTTCCTGGTCTTCAAAGTTTCTCAAAGGCAATACAGACTTCCAAGCTGAATTTCCCCTCTGGGTGAGTAGGTGAAATATGACACCCACCCAGAAAATCATAGCAGAGAGGGGGAAGATCCTCCTTGATTTTTTTTTTTAAAGAGCAGGTTTCTGATTACTTAACTATAAAACCTGCAAATTTTATTCTTGTTTTTTTTTTTAAATATCCACTTACAGCAGCACAAGGCTCTCTTTTCGGTTTCCCACTGGCCACACTTCCTGGAATGCCTTTGTTGAAAGTGATGCCATGCTCTTGTTGCGTTGCTCCCAGTGCATTCTGGGAAATGGGTGGGGGGTCTTTCTACAGCTGCCTGTAGACCCAGTAAGTGGAGATCCACTTCTGAAAAGTTCAGAGAAGCTTCCAAGTAAGCAGTGGAATATTGGCCCCTGGCCCATACTCAAAGGGGAGAATATTTTTAGGAAATGGTGCTGGAGGTGGCCCCAGCTTACTGTAGAGTCCATCTTCCATTGAAAGGAGTTGGGTACCCTCTGCTCAGGTATTAATGTGTTGATGAAAGTATGGCTTAGAAAAAGCAATGACCTGCATGACCAGATCAGTCCTAGTCAAGGAAGAGGATAGTCTGATCAAGCAGCAAAACAGCAGGCTAAAGGGAAACTTTTAGTCCTCATACACTTCCTGTGACATTATACGTGTGTGTGTCATTATATAATCTACAAATATAAATGCAGAGGCAAGGAAAATATAATACTAACTCAATTCAATTTCCCCCTGTCAATCTGCATTTTACAAGCATGTTAATTACTTTGCGCCAAAGTGACTGTTTTAACAGAGTAAGCTAAATTTCAATAAATGGAAATAAGTTGTTAGCTTTGTCTTTTAAATGGATGCAAGAGGGGATAAAGTGTTCCAATTTTGTGTAAATCACTTAGTTCATTTATTTAACAACCTCAATCAGTGGAGTTTTAAATGAAGCCAAATTCTGCTAAAGGAAACAAATAAAGCCAATGAGGATTGGCCTAGGTTGCTTTTTTCATGGCAGCTACCGGTGCATAACATTGCATGATTGCCGAAGAACCTAATCTGCAAGGGAGCTCTAAGGATTTCTTCCATCAGCTGTTCTTTTTCAGTTCTTTTCTGGAGAAACTCAGTTTTATGAGCATGCTCTGATTCATGATCATGCCACTAATGTCAGCATCTGAACTCTGAAGACTATTCCAGAAAATTCAGTTTGATCTGTTCAGCAGCAGACTTTTGTAATCTTTTGTAATATGATGCCCTATGCGAGGCAAAAATTTGGCACCCCCAAAATGAATCTTTTCAATTATGGATCCTCTGAATTTTGTACTCCCTTGGTTCACTTCCTGTGTGGGAGAACCTAAATCTTGGGCTGACCTGTTACTGTAGTATAGATGAGTAAAATGATTCAGTCTGCGATCTGCCTGGTGTCCTTGACTGGTTCCCTGCTTCCAGTTTCTCTGTATTTCAAGGAACAACATTTTACTTGTTTTCCAGGACACTTTATCTTACTCCTTGTTGCCTCCTGCATGACACCACCATAACACTCTAGCAGACAGTCTGTAAGCTGTTCCTGAATCCAGATAATATAAACTATATTTTAAACAAGATAAAGGTTTTTTTTTAGCTATGTAGGATACTTAGAAAACATCTCGTGGTCACGTCTATTTCTCCTAAGGTTTGGAAACGACTGGTGAATGTAGGTGAGAGATTGTGTACTGACCTGGCAAGATGTGTGTTTATAATTCTATTTGTGGATATTTTCCATGTTTTCAAGTTGAATGCACCTATTCACTGGCATGTTGTACAGTCTCTGCACATTTTCCACTGCACTTGCATTAACTATAACAATTACACAGACTGAGCTGCCTGCTTTGGAATTTGTTTTTATTCATAAACAATTCCTTCATTCAAATTGTTGCACCTGTAGCTTGCAGCAAAATACAGGCTTAGACAAGACAACAAAAGGTAGCAAGGATATAATCTTTTAATGCAAGGCATTTAGTGTGATCCTTGTATATAAAACAAGCTGTGGAATTAGCATGCATATATTGTAAATATAATAGGATAATATTTTTCTTCTTGGAGTTTATTACTTAGCATATCCAGCATTATTATGAATATTTTCTTGGGTCATTCTTAATATTTTGCACTAGAAAATCAATGACACAAATGTATCCTTTGCTATTTCTTGGGATTAACAACTGAATAATTATATTGTAAGCAAAACCTGACTCTAAGGTATTTAGCTTTCGGAAATCTGTCATAACTTATTAGGTTCAGAACTAAATAGAGTAAATAAATAAAACAATGGATAAAAATAAAAGCCTATTATATTTACTAAATATACATGCCAGAACTAGAGTGTGTATGGAAACTATATTCTACTGTCCTTTCAAAGTGATGACAATAGTGTATAACACTTTTTTTTTGCCTGGTTTGTCTGGCTGTCAATTCATTCTAGGCTCAGGCTGCTTACATAGCTCAGAACTCCACATGAGCCTACCTAGACCTCAGATCATTATGAGAGACCCTTCTGTGCATGCCCACTTCAAGAGAAGTTTGGAAAGTGAATGATGAGGGAACAGGCCTTTTCAGCAGTGGGGAGCCTATGGGACGCTGTCCCCAGCCTGGTGCTGACACGGACATCTTTTTGGAATCAGATGAAGACATTCCTGTTCCCCCAGGCTTTTTAGTAAATGCTGTTATGGTCTTTTCTTTCTTTTTTTCTTTTGACAAAGTAATAATCATAAATAAACAAGAATAATAATGTGCACCCCACCACTGAGACCATTCCAGTGTAACTATCCAACCTCCCAAAATTTCAAAAACCTCTTGCAATGGTTTGACCCCTTTCTATTTTAACAGTACAAATTCTACAAACACCTTCCATATCTCCCCAAAATCATTTCTCCTGCGTATTCCCTGTCTTATCTTAATGGCACATGCCTGTTATGGTCTTTGAGGCTATTTGAGGTAGAATTTTGGGGGTCATCTTTTGTTCTGCAAATGAGGAGAGAGTGTCTTCTTGTTATTTTTGTGCTATTCCCCCCCATTTGATTTTAATGTTCTATTTGTTTGAATTTGTATGAATTTTTCTACAATGCTTTGAGACTTTTTTTGTAAAAATAACCAATACATCAAATATTAAATATTATTTAATATCTATTTAAGATATTGTACAGGCAGTGGCCATTTTGTGTGGGGGTTCCGTTCCCACCTCCATGAACATTGGTTGAGCACACACAAACACACCCTTGCTGCATTTCCAAAAGGACTGTTGGCGATTGTTGGTTAGTTGGATGTGCCAAAAATGGTTACAAGCTGTATCTCAGTCCTGGTTCAATCTCTGTCACTCTTTTTCTGTGCAGAAACAGCTCCATAATTTTCTGTGTAATTTTCTGTTTCTGTAAGTCCATGAGCTCTGCAAGAAGTGAGGCTGTCTAAAATGTTTCCTGCAGAGCACTCAAGAGCTCAGGGTTGTTGTTGTTGTTTGTTAAAGCACAGCAAAAAAATAAAAGGTTGCAAAAATATCCTACATTGCTCTGCTTTAACAAAAACAAACTAACACAGACCCCTTTAGAACTCTGCAGGCAGTATTCTTCACAAATTGTTAGAAACCTGCAAGGCAGGGCTTTCCAAATGGTGTGTCTAGTGTGTCGGCTGCAGTGTGTAGGTGTGTCACTGGAAAGGGGTTTAGTTTAACCTCCGGTTTGCTAGTAAAACTGAATTTCTGTGTTGTGAAATGATGCCTGTCTAAAAAGTGTGTCACCAACATGAAAAGTTTGGAAAGCTCTGCTGTAAGAGCCTATCAGGAGGCCTTAAATCATATCTGAGGGCACAAACAACCACCAGAAAGAAGGGCTGGTATGAGACTGTAAAGATTTTTTAAAAAACTGTACAAGCAATAATGCACACCACTTGGTCTTCATAATATTATGGTAAGAAATAGACAACCCCCCTGCTCTCTCTATAAATGCCTTTTCCTGGAAAAAAAATCCTTGAATCTATTTGTTTGCAATTTGACAGGGATAATCCACTTTGAAGAGTCTTCTATAAATTTCATCTACTTTGGCCAAAAAAGGAAAAAGTATTTTCCTTTTTTAGATTTGTTATTATACAGTAAGTGAAAGGTGCAACACTGTGCTTTGTTTGAAATTCAGCCCAGAACCTGAAACAAAGATCCAACTGGAGAATGCACTGAGTGACTCAGAAACAGATTGGATTTTGTTTTTTAATGCAGAGCTGCAGGTACAAGTTGAATATTGGGGCTGTAGAAAAATTGACTGAATTCATTACAAAAAATATTATATCTTGTTAGATGAGATAATTCTTTTTCTTTGAAATTGGATGTAGAAATAAAATTTATTTTCTCTTTTTCTTTTTAAGAAAACAACTGTAAAGGTCACTAATGTGCTTCCAAAGTGACTTTACAGTTCAAAATATACTGAGCCAGTGGGTGGATGTACAAAAGATCAACACATATAAAATTGGCACATATATTCCGCCTTCATGATCAATGTAACATGGCTGCGGTTTTGTACCCGAATGTCCAAACTGAGGTACAAAATGTCTCTTGAGAAGCAGGAGACATTCATTACAGAACTTCTTGTACCAGTTAGAATGTCTCTAACAAGTCGTAATTATAGGATTTTAAATCTTGCCTTAACTGCTAATTATAGGATTTCACATTTGTAAACATTGGGATCATTATTGCAACAATCCAAGGCAAAAAGTACTACAATACTATTGAACCACCAAATCAATTCTTCTTGATTGGTTGTTCTATAGCTTGATAACTTCTATAGTAAGTTTTATTTTACTCTGATAATGGGTTAATGACCCTTATCTATTAAAATGTTTTCTTTTGATCATCTGGACATTTTTGCTCTGAATATCCACTGCACTGTTTAATGCTTGTAAACTTCCCCTCTTTACATTTCCCATACGTTTATATTATTTAAAAGTTCACTGTGTACACAATTTAACCATGAAATTAAACTATCTCAATCTCCCCAGTACTAAATTATGGTTCAAGATAAAAAAATAAAGCAAACCACAGAACAGTTGCAAATTGTAACAAGAAAAGGGACAAAACCCAGCTTAAGTTTACGGATCAAAAATTGGTCCTTAACTTTTACATGCTCATCTGTCTTATCCTCCCCCGAAGGTGCCTACCGGTAATTTGCAGGTGGGCCAAATTCAAATATTCCTGGCTGGTGGGACTGCCATCTTTGGCTGACCATTAAGAAGCTGACACATAGAGCCTGGCAATGGCGGCAGTCAGCACAGTGCTGCAAATGCCACACCATGTATTAAGGTGAGAGGAGCTTGTCAAATGCTTCACATGGAGAGATGTAAGAATCACATTCTGACTTTGTAACTGGTAAAGTTGCTTGAGCACAACATGCCATCTTTTACAGACTAACTGCATAATTGTATTTTGATCATGATTACCCTCTCTAGGCTATTAAAGATTTTGCTGGTTCTAGGGGAAGGAAATGAATTAATGCTATTGAATAAAAGAACAACTGCTGCAGTTACGGCGCTTGATCAATATTCAGTAGACTCTCGCTGGGTGGGAGTCTATGAGTCAGGAGCCAATAAGAAGTTCAAAAAGTAACAATTGTGGTTTGGCAATGTGATGCTAGGATTTACTGCCAATCATTACAATACGACATCAGGTGGTATTAAATTATCTTTGTGTGTTCCGTGGCACTTCCTCCCAAGGAATTGTGCCCAGGATTACATCATAAATTTTGTGTTTCTGTTCCCTTGTGCTGGGTTTGCTCTAAAACTACCATACCGCCATCTGATAACTAAAAGTTGTCTGACATAATGTGACAGCCTAGCTAGGCATCCTGACATGACAGTTTGCAGAGATACGTAGATGAAATTGTTTGAGGAATAGAAGACAGCTATGCTCATGGCCTGGCATGCATTCTGATGGAAATGTATCTCTAAACTTTGGCATTCTTACTAGATTTCATATTTTATTTCAATGATGCCTGTTCAATAAAAGTGGAGTTAAGCCAGCTGCTCCCTACGCCCTCTGCAATGGAACAGTTAAGCAACATCTTTCTTAATATTCACTGCTTTAGGGAATGATTTTTTTTAATGTCAAGAGTTGTTAATAATTAGATCATGTTTAGCTCTATTCTGAACATTCATATTCAAAAGCAACTCCCCCTGGCACAGACTCATACACAGACTCATACACAGACTCATTTTCTTCAATTTCTGACATCTTTTAGTAACAAATTTGTTGCTCATTTGATAGAGCAGAAGGCACTCAGTGAGGATACAGTACACTACTTCAGTCTTGAGATGTTTCTCATTGGTTTTTAAAAATTCAAAATGTCTTAGAGCATTGAGTTTTTTCCTTTATTTTTCTTTTAGAAAGTGTTTTATCCTGTCTCCCACCTCAGTAACCTCCTTGCCTGTCAACTTGTAGCTGGTTTTGACAAATGCAGGAATGATGTCTCAGGAATCAAGAAAAATGGAAAGTTAGTCAGCGCTTGACATGAACCGACCAACCAAGAGCAGAAATAATTTACTTTCTCTTGACATAACTGTGTCATATCCTAGAAAGCGTTTGACATCTGCTAAAGGCAGATATATTTTTAAAAACCTGTAAATTAAACTTTGAGGAAGAAATTCTAGCTTTTCCTCGATAGCTTTATTCAGTACTTTCTTGTAACCTCAACTAGAGAATAACAGTATTTCTAAATACTTTTTTTCAGAGCTTCTAAATTGCTTTGCTCTTAAAAAAATCTGGTTGTATTCCTATACACACTTACGTAGAAGTCCAGTTGACCTGGTCTTATAGCTGAGGAGATATGTATAGCATTGCACTGTTCATCTCTTTCAATTAGAGGTAAGGAACTTGTGGTGTTGTTAGACTCCAACTTCCATCAGCCCCGGCTAACAGGGCCAATAAGTACAACAACATCTAGAGAGCCACAGCTTTCATACTCGTATTTTAAAGCATTGGGGTTGACCTTCTTAGCTTGACATTAAGAATGAACCAAAATCTAATCTTTTACTACTAGAGATACTTTCATCCCCGTGTTTTGTCACATTTCTAGATTAAATTCCCTTGAAATGGTTCACCTGAGTGCCACAGAATGATTAGTTGATATGATGAGCCCAAATGTAGTGTCTTACAAGCCCATACCATGGGAGTGCTCATATTCTGTTAAAAAGGTCAGGCGGAAGCACATGACACCTTGTACTTCAACAGCTGATGCTCCTCACTTCCCACCGCTATTGATAAAGTACACATGTACACTCTCTGAGCTGCTTTTAATTAGGATCAGTGTGACTGATGGGTTACTGAATGCTAGTTATTAATTAAAGCAAGAGCATCTGCTGTGCTTGACAAATCGGGAAGAAAAAGGCTATAATCTCAATGCTTAAATGATGAAGCAGTCAAAGCTGTTGGATCATCAGGATTGCACCCAGATAGTTAAGTGTGGGCAAGTTTTATTTAATCTGCAAGTATTCGTGTTGTGAGAAAGTTAGCCGCTAGTGGCAAGAAACACAGCGGGAGTTTGTCAAGTGTTTGTTGAAAAGAGAATGTTGGGCCCAACTTTCTGGGCGCAGTCTGCTGGGAACCAATGTGCAAATATCCCACTGAATTGAGAGATGCACATTTTCTTTTAAGTACGGTATGCGCTAGACTTCACTAGAGCTCTGCCTACAGGCCTGTAGGGAATCCAGTCCACTGAGTTATTAATTAGGCTCTTTTACAACTTGTAATATACCATAAAGGCTTTGCTGCAGTATTGTGTTCCAGAAAAAAAATCCTACTGGGAAAAGCATAATTTTGTGTGGTTAATAGAGCATTAAAACAATCAACTCTATTGAGGAGTTTCAAGGGAAAAAAAGGTTGTCTTTCTATAGATATCCCTAAATATAACACTCTATCATTCTTGTAATAGCTCTTTCTTTTCTCCTGCTGAGCTACAGAATGATGGTTGGTCAATGATGGAATCAGAGAGGGCAAGGCCAAAAAGCAGGCAGAGCATCACTCGGATGGGTGTTTGCATCTAGTTCCCTGAAGCAAAGACCTACGTTTAAGGCTGTGCTGGGGAACCTTAGACCCAGTGACCAAATGTGGCCGTCAAACCTTTCTATCAGGCACGCAGATCTCTCCCCACACGGCACCCGCTCCCTAGGCTCTACCCCTCACTGGCCCTGTTTCACATCCAAATGGATTTGGACAAATCTGGCTTTTATCTTTAGGTGTATTAATAAGCCTAGCTAAGATCAGAGGATCTGATCTTAATATTTTCTGATATGTCCCATCGGATATTATTGTTGTCAAATATTCCATGGCTGAGTGTTTGAAGCATTTAATCGCACATTTGGAGCCACTTATCCAGATTTTAATCTATAAGCAAATGGATTTTCTGGCTGCACTGATAATTACGTTGTTACAAAAGGATGTCTTTCCTTTTCAGAAATTAAATCCTTACTTGCATGTCATGAAACTAATTCCTATTCTGCTGTGCCTCTGAACTTCCCTTCTTAATTAAATTTGCTTGTTGTTTTTAACAATTCATGCCTCCTCTTTATACATACCTGGGCACAATTCATAAGGCTTGTTTGCCTTGATGCTGCAGCTCTGTAGTTGTATTTGAACATAATTAATAAAATGCAGATGTACTTTTTATTCAGCACAAATGGATTTTTTCTTTTAAAAAAAAGCAATGGCATTGCCATGAAAGCTATGTCATGAAGGAACACACACATTCATCTTAAAAGCAGTTTTTAAAAAAGATTTTCATTTGCACAGATGCTGAAAATCACATTATACTTTATCTAGTTTGTGGAGAAACAAGATAGGCAATCTCCTTTTTTAAAAAAAGGATTATGACTAAAATAGATTTAGTTGGAAGTGTTGAAAGATCATCTGATTATTTAAATTATGGGTCCTGACAAAGAATAAGCAACGTTGTTAAGGAAGCACATTCCTCTGCTATTTCCCCAGCACGCTGACGCAGAAAAGTCACATTTTGTTTGAAGAGTGAGCCAGCTCTGGCCTAGTCACAAAGGGCAAGAACGTAGCAGGCATACACTGGTTGTCCTCTAGTAACATGAGCAAAGAGAGTGGTTCCCACCTTCTCATCAGGCATGGGACCTCTAGAATGCCAGGATGGTACTGTGTTACTGCACTCCTGACCACAATCCCTTAGGACTATGTGAGGGCACTAGCAGATCCAATCTGGTGCTCTTGTGCACCTTCAGCCCCCACTATCCTGATAAGTGTAACTATCCTGATAAGTGGCAGTGATAGCCACTGTGCTGGACAAGTCGCTCCTGGTTCACACCTTATTCTCCTTTACATCTCTTTTCTCCTTTACATCTCGGCCCATAAGTCCTCTTTTCTGTAGGTGTCAACATAAGCACAGGCATTCAGGAGTCTATAGCTGGTATGGCTGTATAGATGATAAGATTCAGGTCGCAATCCTATGGACACTCACTTAGCAGTCTCATGAAACCTCTCTCAGCAAGCATGCATCAGATTGGACTGCACATGAAGAATCTTTTGAAAAAGAAACAAATGGAAAAGGGTCTAAGCATGTTAGACCACAAGTGCAGATAAATTTATTTCTGTGATTTTGGTTTGTTTAAAACCCTTTATCATGTTAGGCGTTTTAATACGAATGCTGTGTTTTAATTATTGTAACCCACCATGGCAAGTTAGGGTGAAGGGCAGATAAAAACTGTCATCATCATATTGCAGCTGACCTGGATCCAGGTTGACATGGCTGAAAAAGCTATGACCCTGTGTGTGTCATGTGTATTTCACAGGAAGTCTCACTGTATTGCAGGCATCCCCAAACTGCGGCCCTCCAGATGTTTTGGCCTACAACTCCCATGATCCCTAGCTAACAGGACCAGTGGTCAGGCATGATGGGAATTGTAGTCCAAAGCATCTGGAGGGCCAAAGTTTGGGGATGCCTGCTGTATTGTATCCCTACTTCAGAGAATAAATCAGAGGAACTTACTTCTGAGTAAATAACACATATAGGATCAAGCTACTATTAATCAAGTCACATTTATTCTGAGTTGTGTTCTGAAAATGGAAGTGCATCAAATTTTGGAAGGGGCAGAGCTGATTTTTTAAACTTAAAATGTTAAGCATTCTATTGGAGGTGGGGGGTAGAGGAGGAAGAAACCAAAATAAATGCTGCCCTAAGATTAGCCCTGGATTGATTTTTATTGAGAAATAATCCTTCTGTTTGTTCCCCATATATATCGGAGCTTACTCCTAATCTTGGAGCCCAAAGCCTCTAAAATTGCTTTAGATTTATTTTTTAATTTTCTTTTGCAAATCGCTGTGGCTTTTCAATATCCGATTCAATATTACTTGAACTGTAATTTTAACTCTAAACATCTGAGCATAGATGAAATGAGCTGGGTTTTTGTGCGGTTTTTTTTTTACCTAAAAGAAAAACACAATGGCAGCATTCCCAGTTTTGTGTATTAGTCCTTTTGTCCTAATTTGAAGATTTGTTACACTCTTTGTGAATATGCTAACCGGTGCAAGCAGATGTTTGCTATGGATATGAGGAAAAAAGATATTTAACATTTCTCCTCCAGAAATATGAATTTTCCTTTGGTAATAATGAGCCAGACAGAGGTCTCAGTTGCTGAATAACTGTTGGCAGCAATATGAAATAAAATGTTTCCACATAATTCATCAGGGTTTCTAGAATATTTAGACTGTGATCTAAAAAGCATTCTGGCCTGGGGAGTGACTAGAGCTTAGTGTCAGAACACAAGCTTTGCACGCAGAAAGAAGGCCCAGGGTTCAATCCGATTGAAAGATCAGGTACCTTTGCTTGAGATCCTAGAGACTGCTGTTGGTCAGGTAGACTAGGGATAAGGAAACCTCTGGCCCAGGGGCCAAATGTGGCCCTCCAGAACTCTCTGCCTGGCCCTTGGGACTCTGCCCAGCCACACACCCTCCAAAGCCATATCTGCTCCTGGAACTGGGTGTGGAGAGCGCAGCTGAATGGGACACACCTGTGGGCATCCTCAGGAAGCATCTTGGGCCTTTAGTGGATGCCTTTAGTCATGGCATTTTTCTTCCATCCTTGGTAGCTACCTTGACCCCCTATGCTCTTATTCTTCTATCCATGTTAAGTCATAAAAGTATCCAAGGATATTTGTGGTGTTTATTTCAGACTAAAACATCAGTTACATAGGTATCTGGATGGGTCTCCGTCATGTCGATGGAAAGTTTTTTCAGGTTCCTTAGTAAAGAAGGAGAAGACTTGGATGGTTTCTCTTTTGTTGCCCCTATTAAAGTATAGATAAGACCTTGAAGAGTTCTTGTTGGGGCTGAAACACAAACAAGCCTATAATGTGTTATTGTTTTGAAAGGACAGAATTAGAAAGAGGACTAACACAACGAGCAGGAATCTTTTTGTTCTTTGCACATGTAAAATTCAGTATGTATGCACTATAATTTCTTGATGATTGGTTATATGTTATCTGCAGATAGATATCACTGAATGATACAAGAGACTGTGTTCTGGAAAAGCATTTTGGGCTACCATGCTCAGATTTCTTACGTGGGACATTTCTTTAAGGTTGTGGGTTTACACCAGCTCACAGTTGGTTGTGAATGTCTCCATTTGCACAGATTCTCTTTTCTTTTGCTCAGTAGCAGTATTGACTCTGGCTCATGTTTAGGGAACTTTCTGTTGAAATCACATCTCTACCATGAAGTACATAGGTAATTCCCACCACACGGTGTAAGAGCAATATTTATTTTTATGGTTCATGCTCAATGTGCCAAGCACACGGGCATGAAAATGTTTAGTGGCTTCTTTAGAGGAAGCCGGATTGTTTATGATACCCAGAGCACCTCAACATTAAGTAAGTTAAATTGCATAATTAGTGTGAGTGCAATATTCTGTAATTTCTTCCTCTTGCTTACCTTCTCTAAGCAATGTGAGGAAAAACTGGAAGTAGAGGTATATAATTAAAATGTAATTTTCACAATTACCCGGGAAGGCTTCATTTTTGCATATATATTTTTCCAAGAGAAATGCAGAACATTTGAACATGTTTTGTAAACAGTAATAAAACGGAATCAGTACAGTTTTTCTAAGAAAGGCAGATGGGAACAAACAGAGGGTGGTGGAAGGAGTAGCTTTGTAAGTTTTTGTTTGCTTTTTGCTCAGTTGGTAGATCATGAGAATAATATCAGGATCATGGGTTTGAGCCCCACGTTGAGGCATTGCAGGGGGATGGACTAGATGACCCTTGTGACCCCTTCCAACTCTGTGATTCTGTGATTTATCCATTCTGTCCGATGACGGGTTCTGTGTATTTTGAAGTATGCCCACTCCACACATCAATATTCCCTCAATGTTCCCTCAATGTTTAGCTTCAAATTATCATTAGTATTAATAATGATTACATTTACTGATTTCCTCAAGGAAGTCTCAGTTGACTTAGAAATCAATGAAATACAAGACAACTTAATAAACAATTAACAGTTCTCTGTTGAAATGTTGTTTGTACCATAGAACATGATCACAAACACAGAGCAGAACAAATAAATAAATATGAAAACTACTTATGGTGTGTGTAATCAGTGACTGAGCAATGTTGCTCATGGACATGAGGAAATGATTTTATTTTGTTTATTTATTTATTTTGGAGTTTTTCCAAGGTATAATTATGGCTTCAACTACTTTATCCAGAGGTAACACCAAGGCATTTGTCAGAGCCGTCCTAAGCAGAGGGAACCAGTGGGATGTATGTTCGCTTAAAATAAGCTGGCATGAGTTACCCCTATTCCATTATACAGGGGTCAGCAAACTTTTTCTTCAGGGGGCTGGTCCACTGTCCCTCAGACATTGTGGTGGGGGGCAGAATATATTTTTTGGGGAAAAGTAACGAATTCCTATGCCCCACAAATAACCCAGAGATGCATTTTAAATAAAAGGACACAATCTACTCTTGTAAAAACACGCTGATTCCTGGACCGTCCACGGGCTGGATTTAGAAGGCGATTGGGCCGCATCTGGCCCCCGGGCCTTAGTTTGCCGACCCATGCTCCATAGGAATGGTGGTAAACCTGTCTCACAAATGTTGCTGCAGAGATGCTTCTAAGACTGCAACCCAGAATATTCTCAATTGTAATAAATGCTATAGACATGCTTAGACTTTTAGAATGCTACTTAAAAAGGATATTTGAAAATTCTAGGGAGAGTTTATGGTATCCCTATTGAGGATCTGCACTGCTTTAACTACACCGTAAATAGTACCACTTCTTTGATTAAGACTACATGTCCTGCTTTTGACCTGGGTCAAGTAATTAACCATGTCTCTTTCTTAGAAATAACCAGAGATTTCAACTGAGCAGGAAAGGAAGTTTTAACATTGTATTTATTTTCTTTGACAGATAAATACGGTAGTTATTTACTGCTCCCCATTAGCGCATAATCAGCATCACTTAAGAGGTATTTGTATTGAAAAGAAATATAATAGTAGCAATCTAAACTAATAGAGGCAACCCAAGCTGATGTCCGTAACTTCAAGCTTTCCTCTTTAAGTATAATAGTTTCTGCTCTCAAATTGGCCCTCAGAGTATTGTAATGTCTTTGCCGTTTAATTATTTACCACTTGAAAGAAGAATTTGTATTTGTAAGTCTGATAGTAAAACAAAGAACAGAATCAATAATGAGCTGGTGGAATGCTTGTCATTGAACTTGAATGGGGCGGGGGAGTCTCAAAGCACCCCTTTCTTCAAACAGGAGCAGAGAAAATATGCATTTTAATTAATGTCTCCAAATAGCAGGTGGCTAGAATATAGGCACTGATAATCACCCTACAAAAGTATTTTCCCCAGGACTCAGCTATGCAGCTGCAAATAAAACGTTTTGAATGTGTTGTAAAGTGCAATATACAATTGTGACACTAGATGGCGTCCGTGAGCTATAGCAAATTCAATGCATTTTTCAAAACGATGTTTTAAAAAGGCATTTTCACTACGTTTTTAACATGTGTGTAGATTCCACCCCAGTTGTCTTTATTCATTTACTCACTTGACATCTAAACTTCATTTTTGGAGCAATCATATGCACAAAAAACTGGTGTAAAGCAACCTGTCGTAAATTAAGCTGGCATAAAGTCACACCACATGCAGACCCCCATTCACCAATGGGGCTGCTATTGCTCTACTGCTGCCTGGTAGAGCGAAAACAAACCACTTAGTGCTTAGGATCCAGCCTAAGTTTTCCCTGATCTGGTCCTGGCCTGGAACACCCTTTTGGGGGGACTTGTGCCAACCTCAGCTCAGCCAGCTTTGGATGAGGTGGGAAAAGCAAGTTGCCCCAATGTATCTTTGGCTGAGCCAGAGTTGGGGGCTTAACACCCGCTGAGCTTGGCTGAGCCAAGAATCAGCTGACTGAGCTGGAGTTCCAGTGCAATCTAAGCTGCTCATCTCATAAGCTCTTGCCATAGGGCATCAGTTGTGATCCCAGGGTGGTTTACAGCACAGATGTCAAAATGTTAACAACACTAACATTCAATCCAGCACTTTCAGTCAATTTAGAACAAAATCACATGAACAGGTTGGCAGATAACATGCAGAGCGTCAATTGTAGCCTACAGTAGATGTCAGTATGTGAAAACTCCAGGCGGAAACTAGCACCCTTGAAGAAACATGTGCTGGTCCTTCTCCTTTCCAAAATAGACCTCCCTTAAGCTAGTTGCAGCACAGTGACTTCAAGTTGCTCTGATTTAGGAATTGTTTTATGGATGCTGCTTTCAGGCATTAATTATGCTAATTTTCCATCCTTGTCAGGAACTGTATGGAATTATTTAGGTTTCCTGTGTGTAAATGTGCAGAGAGAGGGGGGGGGAAAAGGGAGAGACGAAAGAAGAAGCGTAAACCTGGTTCTCCATGGACATTGTTCTGGTTTTAGCCCATAAGTGGGAAATATATATAGAACCCTAGTTGTGGGGGGGGGGGTTGTCTCTGAAAAAGACTTGTGACCAACCCATTTCAGCGTTCCTTGTTTATATCCATGCCTTCACAGTAATACTTTACAAAAAGCACTCTTGTGGAAGTCAAAGTGCATATACTATCAGAGATCAATAACTGGGTATTCCCATGTCTTTTTGTTTATTTAATAGCAGACATTTTGGCACCTGAGGTGAACCACAAAATGGCTCCCTCCTGGCCAGGGAAGAAGGGGTGAGTGAAGGTCTACATTGGGAACAAGGGGGGAATCCAAGTAGCCTTACCTGATGGTTGAAGAGGGAACCCAAGGGCTTTGATGGCTGGGGGTGGGAAAGGGGCCTGCTCTGAATCATTCTGGGTGGGTGTAGAGCGCAGGAGGTCTGAAAGGGCAGCCCCTGCCATTTCCTTCGTATGGGTAGGAAGAGACCAGTAGTGCCTCCTATTTGCCAAGAGGCTGCTGTAGAGGTGGCACGCGGGGTGGGGGCAGCTGCTGATCCTGCCCCCAAGGAGTGTGCGGCTGCAGCTGTGGCTGATGCATTCCTTGGAGATTGTTGCCCCTGTAAATCCTATCACCTGAGGCACTCCCCTCACTTTGCCTCATAGACTGGCCCTGAAGTTTCTTTGCTGGTGTGGAGTAAGACCGTCCTAATCTCTTCCCGCCACAGTCTGAATCCTAGAATAGGAGCATGCCCTGGAGCTACCTCTGCCAGCCTCCACATCACTTCTGGTCACCCTTTGTTGTGACGATTATGTTGCAGAAATGCCACTGAACATGGTATCTGACATGAAGAGATAGATCTGAGTACAGTAATTAGAGAGGCAACTTTCTCCAGTCAATAGAGAACACATTTTTTCCCTGGTGATGCTAAAGCAACTCCTTAATCATGGTGGATGCCATTTCACTTGAAAATAAGTATGGATTCCAAGACAAATGAGGCTCCTTTGGAAAGGTATATTATGCGTGACAAATGCAAGAGAAGTACCATGAGCAAAGCACAAATCCATATTTGATGCTTAACAAGGTGACAAAAAGGTTTTGACAGAAGGGAGAATCAGACACTCTCATGTCTTTAAAAGATATATGCATCATTTTCAGGAACTACATAGGAAGCTGCCTTGTACCCAGTCAAATTATTGGTCCATCTAGCTCAGTACACCGAGAGGAAGTGGCTCTCTAGGGTTTTAGACAGGGGACATTCCCATCCCTACCTGGAACTGCTGTGAATTTAATCTTGGACATTCTGCATGCAAAGCAGTTTCTCAGCCACTGAGCTGACCTTTGCCCTAAATGACATATTTGCAGTGGAAAACCTTTAAGAGATTTCCCTGCACTGTGCATAATCATATTCAGAATAGATAAGCAAGTCACATGTGTTGAGAATTGGCTTGACATGATTTCATGAGGCTTGTGATGTCATGCTAAGCTATAATCCTGTGTGTCTTGGGAACCAACACCAAAGGGGCTTGTAAATTGGTCTGAGGCTTATTCATATGACACAACATTTGAACTGTGTAAATGGCCAACTGTACTTAATATTTTGCTGTTGGCATAGGAAACTTGCATAACTTCCCAGAGACCAAATACTTCCTTAGTTCCATGAAAATGTAAAGCGCTAACATGTTGAATGTTTCACTATTAAGTTAAAAGAGGGGGCATGTGAATCTCAGAAGGCCAATTAAACTGACTGAGTAGTTGCTCAATTAATCCAGAGAATGAACAGGACTTGTAAATGGCAGATAATGAGATATATCTGCTCAGGGAAAATGAGGTTCCCTCCAGGGAGGTCACATGGAAGAGTTTTGCTGATCTTTGGGAGGTGAAAATGCTAACCAGATACAGGTCTTTCAAAGAGTACGTATTACTGTATGGGTGACTGATTTGGTGACATTAAATACTGAGCACAGGTGGAAGACTAAGGTGAAAGTTGTGTAGAAAGTGCCTTCCCAGGGCTCTAGGAAGTAAGAAAGAGAAATCCTTCAATGAAACCAAGTCAATGAAGTTCACATAAATTTCTGACCTGGCCCAAACCTTTCTTGGTGTACATCCCAGCCATGGGCAGCATAAGGGATTGGCTCTGATAACTCAACATCCTAAACATTTCTCCTAAAAGTTGCAGCTCTCTGCACTATCCTGGACTGTACAGAAATCAACACACTTACTAGGAACCAGAAATTTCCCTTCCCATTTCCATGCTCTCTTGCCTGGATGTGTTCCTTCCCTGTCCAATTCAAGTGGGATACTTGTCATGATTCTACAAAAATTGCCAAGTACAGTTTCGGGACCTTCTGCTTGTTTTTTGAAAGGTCAGCATGAGTTATGGTCCACTGTAAATAACTGGTTCTGTATTGCTATCATTCATCTTCTCCTCCATCATCAATAAGCAGTTGGGACTTGAAATGGAAGAAAAGACTCTACAGTCCTGAAATCATTTTAAATTTTAAATTCACATAGGAAATATCAGGCTACTTTACTGAGGGGGGTGGGGACAACCATTTTTTCCTGTCAAAAAATAAACTCCTAAACAGGTCTATGTTTAGTTAGTCTGAACGTCATTACATATGTTGGGGAAATTATCCTATGCTTCACACAGAGTTCTAACATGACAAATTTTGCCATTTCCTTTGCACCTACAGAGTTGCCCCTTCTATTGAAGAGAACAGAAAACAGAGCCAGCCTCAAAATCAGGCAGAGCATATGCTAGGGATACAGGAGTGTGGCAAGAGATTGGAGGGCAAAACTCTGTGTGCTGTATGGCCTACCCTGTGATTCCTTAGGGCAGTGAAGGGTGCTGTCCTGTCACCACTATGGAAGCAAGATTCAGCTTCAGTCCAGTTGGGTTTGTATGTGGAATTAAGAGAGGAGGGGCCTTTCCTCGGGTAACAAAAACCTCTATTCATGCAAGAAAGAGGGGAAAGGCATCTGTGTCCATTTCTTCCACCACCAGGAGCAGACACCTGAATAACATCCCACGCCATTCTAGAGGACCTTGAGAGCAGCTTTTTCTGGGTTGGAGGTAGCTGCAGTAGAAAGGAAAAGGCAGGAAACCTATTATATCAATAAAATCCCACTCAGTTTGTTTAGGGTATGAGAAGAAGCAGGGCTCCTGTACATGGTGGCCCAGAGGTCTGAGCCAAGGATCTCCTATCGCTTCCCCCCATTTTAATTTTATATAGCCCCAACTCCCCAGAAGCCAAGCCAAACTAGTCAGCCGGGAAGAGCAAAGTTCTCTCTGCTGGCTGTTCCTGGAAAAGGACCGGCTTTAGCAAAAGAATTGCTCCTACCATGTTGCGTTTTTGTCTGTTGTTTTCACTGATATATGCATTTATATACACACTTTACCATAGGTAAAACTGCACTGCAAAATTCAGATAAGTGCAAATTTTGAAGGATGGCTGGGTTTGGGGGTTGTGTCCAAAATAGATCTGAGTAGTGTGTCCTGTCGGGAAAAGGATCTCTGCCTGTGGAATGGGAGCCCCTACTCTCCTCGCACTGACAGGATATTGCCTTCTGTATTGCTTTGGAAAGTGCATACCAGGTACGTTCACCTGCATTCTACTAAATTGAATTCCACCCTACTATCCTTTCTAGCAACACTCCATGGGGTGGGGAGGAATTCAGTTTTGCTTCAATAAATTATCATTCTGGCTTTAATTAAAAATGTGAAAATATGTCAGAATTCAACAGTTTTTGCCTCATGAGCCATTTGGAATGTACAATACAGAGAAACCAGCTCTGTTCGCAATACAATTCAGGAGTGTTTTAATTTTTCTTCTACACCTGTGAAGATTTATGAAACATTAATGGCACAGACCAGGGCAAGCAAGGAGAGAAGCATTCAAATAAACAAACAAGCTGTTGTGAGTTTACTTTTTGCTCCCTTGCAAATGACATAGATGCACCCTCAGCTGCTGCCAGATGCCATTTGCAAGCTTGACACTAGGACTGAAATTATTGGGAGTACCCAGGGTTGAAAAGGAACTAATATTTAAGCCTTAAAGATTGATGGATTCTGAAGTGGCTGATATATTCTTGAAAATGTTTATCGGAGTGATGGGGAGGTTTATCATCCTGGGTACCACAGCTCACTGAAGGTTGTGGATGAGAACTTGCAAAGAGTGGATGAGTCGATTTCCATTCACTTACAGCTTGTCTCATTTGAGTAAAGGTAGGAAGGAGCTGTTCAGGGACACAGAGAAAGTTTGCTAGGCATTGACAAATGTGTTCATTTTTAAATTCCTAGTGATCCCAGTTCTATTAAGCTGCATCTAACCATGTATCTTATCTGTGTTATGTCCATTTTTATTGATTTATTTCCTTTGGAAAGCTCAACTTGGTCTGTAGGAAGCATAAATATAAGTTAAGCAGAATTGTCTTTGACTCCTTTGACCTTGTATAAGTTTGACTTTAAAATGGCATCATAGAACTACTAGATTTATTTTTATAAAACAAATTACATAGTTCCTCCGTAGCTTGGATTAACAGTTTAGTTAATCCATAACTTGGATTAATATCTTCCATTGATGAATCACTATTCATATCAATCTAAGCAGTAATTCTAAGGATAACTACCCCCATGACTTCCCTTCATGTTTTGTTATTACCATTGTGTTAATTGTGTACAATCCTAACCATGTCTGTGCTTGAATTCAATGGGTTTGCTCCCAGCTAAATAGGATTAGGATTGGAAACATGAAGGTTATCCTGTAAAAATGAAGGGAGGACCATTCTAGCAACTGCTATGAGCCAAAAGGTTACAACTAGTTGTCTGGATTCAATAGGCAGAATCCCTGTTCATTATTAGCATGAGCTATAAAGTAGAAAAGGCCAAGTCTCTATAATTCAACACAGTGGAGGGAAATGGAGGCAAGGTAAAGAGGGGAAGAATGTATTTTCATTTTAGAAACATATAAGGCTTGTTCCCATGCTACGCTGAACACAGGTACAAGCTGTCTCTACATATGTACAAGTGTTTGTGTGGGAGTGTATACTTGTTGATTTGTACTGTGATTTGCACTATTGTACACAGACTGTATAATATTTTCTTTTAAAAAAAGTTAAAATAGTAGCTGATGGTTGTAGTTTTAGACTCTCCAAGAAAGACAATCAAATGAAAGTGCCTTTCCATAAGGTTCTATTAGTCAATAGAGAGTGAAAACCCTGTTCAATTGTCTTATCAAAGTCAATAAAAGGATACCATGTTGAGTAGAAGGTGTGAGTCTTCCCCTACCCTGATCGATATTCCTTTTGTGAAGTGGTTAAGTACTGAATGCTTGTGAGTCACTTCAACTCATTTCTATGAGTAAAGGAACTAATATAATGTAACTATAATATAACTATACAAGTGTACAGCTCTACTAATTGTGTACACAGCTCACAGCTTGTACACTCAATAAATGTAACATGCAAACATTATACTTTGGCTTAGTTAAGGTAGGTTATGGGAACTATGGGGTTGTACTGAGGTCTATACAAAATGTGAATTTTTTGAGAAGGGATTTGAAGGACAGAAGAAAAGTGACACCATGCTGGTGTTTTGGGAAACAGTTCCAGAGATATGGGATATACTCAAAGAAATATTTCCAAAATCAAGATCCGAAAAAAACTTTTGTTACTTTAATCAAATAAACAGGATACAAAAAGTAAAAAGAAGTTTCATTAACCTAAAGATAAATGTGCCATTTATAAAGAAAATATATTTTACATGGTATCTCTATCTTCAAAGCAATCACAAGCAGAAAGGGGGAAATATTTGAGAGCAGCAAAAACAGTTATTGGGAACTAAAAGTGTGCATCCTTGGTGTGTGTTTGATACAGAGAAGAGAAAACATTGCTTGATAGGAAGGTTTATTTACTTCATTGAGTCAGTATCTGTTTTATAGGGGGTTTAGACCATTAAGCTTTCAAGTACCTCACAGCAATGCCTGGAGACATCTTTGGAGGCTGCCACTTCAGTAATCAGAGATGCAGCGGATGTTTTTGTAAGTAATGAGAGAACCCCTGTAGTATTTCTTCTCACTCAAAATCCCCATCAAAGATACTATTTAAACAATATCTGTCTGCTGTGCAGTTTAGTATTCAGTTCAACAAAATCTCTGTAGTATAATGAATGGCTGACACTGTTGCTTCCCCCGAGACCTGTGCGTTCCATCTTGGCAGGTGGAATGAGTAAAAAGAGATGTCAGGGAGCTTAGCAACAATTTTGGTTAGCATGCAGCGCACCTGAGTCACCGGAGTGATCTGGTTGACAACTACGGTCATTAAAAAGGTGGGGGAAGAAAATTCGGCCCCACATCCTCCTTCCTTGGTCTTGTATGCTATATATTGACAGATCTTTCTATGGAACTCTGTAATCAGATGCTCAGCTTTAAATGGCGGGTGGGTTACATTGAGGTTGATTTCATATTCGTGCACAGGAGCTGCTCAAATATAGGCATGGCAGCCCTTTCCAACCATTTAATTGCCATATATGTAAGAGCATATATGACAGGAAGCAGAAACCTATTCTGCAAGGTCTTGTTTTTATCTTTATAGCAGAAAAATATGCAAGCACCGACATGCACACATACATACCGCAAAGTGAGAGGTTTTTATATAGCTCCAGTGGTTAAAAACTCATGGAGGAAATCAACATTGCGCTGTTACAGTGGTTCCCTCTGTGCAAGCATTTCAGCTCACCGATGGATCAATCACTCTATCCTCCCTCTGCACACTATTCTAGGGGTTCTACTGACCCCGTTGAGCTTGTTTCAGGTGACATGTGGAGGAAGGCAGAAGGGGGAAATCCCTGCTGCATAAGCAGAAGTCCTTGTGCATGGTTTTCTACTGATAGAGCCGATTCAGTGAACCCTGCACTAGTGGTCTTCAAAAAGCATGGCCATTCTACATCAGAAAAATGCACCCCAGATGTGCTCTCGTCCTCATATATTTTTATCGGTCCCAATCCAGGACCAGAACCACATCATGGGTAGGTTTTTGTGTAGCATGTATAATTGCATCCTGTGGCATAGGAGGAAGACGAATACACAGCCTCCTTACTCTTAATAAAACTCCCATTGATTGCTGTGAACTGAACCACCACAGTTTGTTCCCAAAACTACAATTCCAGGTTGTGGTAATGTTATCAATAGGTGTCTGTCCTTGTTTTTACTTTTATTTAATGGATACAACTGATTCGGTTTGTTGCTCTTGCCTTTTCTTCTTGTTCTTCTAATCATTCCATTTGCCTAAATTGACTATTTCTTCCCACATTTTGTCCTACATGGCTCTTACCGTTCACCTTCCATTGTGAGTCGTGGTGCCAGTACATTTCTGATTTTAAACAACCCATTGTTTCTCCTCTTCTCAGAAAAAGCTTTCACTTACCGGCACCTTACCGTCTTTGTCTACCTGCCTCCTGATTTCCTTCCAACCTTTCTGAGCTCTTTAATTGTGAAGTCTCTTATAAATCACTTTTTGACCCTCCTCTGTATGATTTTTGTTCTTTCCATCCATCTTACATGGCTGTGTGTCATTTCTGATTCTGTGCTAGTGACAGGGCTGCCCCATATAGGCAGTAGTCTGAAATGAGCCAGGAGCTTGGAGTTGCCCCAGGAGATCAGCATTTGAGGGACAAAGGCAGAAGTCAGGCCTGGAGAGCAAATCAAGGCTGAAGGACAAACCTTGTCATGAGAACTGCACCAGATTGCCTGGTCTAAAGGAGGCTGATTTGGTCACAATTGCTGAGGACAATGCAGGTGGAAAACGGCATAGTTAATATGATGAGCACCCTGAGGCATCAAGCTGAATAGAGGGAGGGGTATCCTCAGACCCATCTCTTAGGGTAACTAGAAGAGGACAATAACATTTTTGGTGCTTGGCTGACTCACGTGCCCAGATATTGCTGGCGTTGGCAGTGATGATTTGGACAGCGTCTCCCTCAACACAAGGGAAGAAGGCAAGGGTGAAACATGGACAGTGTGTTAATTGCTCAGTTGCTAACTATTATTCCTTAACAGGGTAGGTCTCAGTGTTCCATTAGCTAGGAAATGTGGTGTTTGTTTCAGATCTCATTAAATAACTAATAAAACTGTGCCTCAAATAGCTGCAGGCCAGATTTGTCAAGTTGATCTTCAACAAGAATACCACTTGGAAGGACAAGGCAAGTTTTAGGGTAGCACGGCCAGTGCAGTCACACTGAGCGTCGTGCTGCAGGGGGCACCACAACAATGCTGTAGAATGAAGTGTGAGAGGCGGGGGGCACCAAATTTTACAGGGTGCTGCTGAAATTTGAGAGTCCAAGGTCTGCCACTGCATGATCACCTCTCTCTTAAAGGAAAGGTGTTTACAATGTGGGTACAGTTGCAGAATTCTACTCACCTGATCACCAGTGATGACTCAATCCTCTCCAGTGGCGAATTCCTTGTCCTGCACATTTTACAATTTTTTTTTGGGGGGGGGGTCCAGTGCAAATATATCAGGAGAATGGCATAAGTCTCCTTCTTTGTTTTGGCAAATGGTCATCCTTTCTTATTTCCAACCAAGACCAGGCATTTGACCATGAGTCAAGGTCAGCACATCATGTTTCTCTGCTAGTACTGAGATCTGCAAAGGTTTCTGTGATTACTAGCTTGATTATTCACTGCATTTGAAAAGGCAGGTGCTTTTATATCTAGGGAATAATGCATATGATTCACCACACCTGCAAGCATTACACATTTAGACATTTATTGTCTAAACCAGGTAATTATAAGCTTTGACATCTGTAATATGTATGGTCTGTGGCTAAATCACAGACTAACTCTAAAGCAAAACATCCTTTTGTTTTTTTCTGTACTGTTAAAGGCAGAGTTGGTTGTTAAATCCATCACTCTGTTTTCTGAGGATGAAAGTACTTTCATTATTTACCAACCTTTCCCCACAGCCATGTGATCGTGGAACGGGTGAGATGGAAAGTGATATCAATGAAGGGAAAGTAATATTGAGGATTTGCTTAACTGTATTGCCTGGATAGTGGCATTTGCCCTCAGATCACAATCTTTTTCACGTTGTTATTTTTCCTGGCTTAAAAAAAGAATGAAAGCTGATGGCTATAAAGATTTGGGGTAATACAGTATATTGGTATAGATTCAGAGCATAATTACATTAAACACACTGGCTCCAGTTCTACAGTTACGTCTACATTCACGATTTCCCTTTGACAAGCACTCTTATTAATATCTTTCACTTAACCTCTGCCAAATATACTTTAAGTTGTTTATAGACAGCTGGTTTCATGTTAGTGAGCATTTTATCAGACTGAGTAGCTTGGAACTAGATGCCATTCCTCCTATTACGTTGACTTGATGTTACCATTTCAAGACTTTGTCACATTTAGAAACAATCGTTGGGATTATTTAATTAGAGCCACTTTCCATATTACATTGAACCCCCCCACCCCGTATTGTAATATAATTATTCAATAAAGAACAACTTTTTAAAAACATAAAAATCCCACTGACACTGTGAATTGTGTTTTGTAAAGCACTGTCTAACAATGCTTTCCAAAAGAAGATTTTCCAGGATTCTTTAATAGAAATTATGACAATAAAATCAGTCTCAAACCCATTGCAGTTTATCCTGCCAGAGTTTGACTGAGCATGCTCTTCATGTCCCATGGCAGGTTTGGGGAGCAGCATTCTCCAAAATCACAATGCGCCAAAAAGAAGAGAAATGAAAATTATCTAAAAACATTTGAGCGTGATATCTTTTCTTTCCAAAATTAATATAGGAATCAGCACTAATTACTTTATTTAGAAGCAGCTGATCCACAACAATGTTTCTATATTTTAGGCCACTTATATGACAAGGAAATCAATATGAGTTTGGTCAAATCCATTAATCTTCTACCTCTTTTAATACTTACAGCTTCTGAAAAAACCTCATATAATTTTCAGCAATAAATTCATCAAAAAATGTAACCAGACTGATCAGTTATTGATGCTTCTATTAGCAGTTCAGCAATAGCATGTCTAGGGGAGATGTGTTATTTTACAGGCAGGATTTAAAAACAGATTAAAATGTATCCCCTGGAGAAGTGGAGTAATATTTCAGAAGCACTTATAAAATATTCAAGCCTCTGGTGACTAGAGTCTAGTCCTACAACTCTGTATTACCTACTACTCACTTGTTGCAGCATTTTAGTAATTTATTTTGTGTGTGTGAGAGGTGTGTGTGTATTTTCCACCGAGCCAGGAATCAGAGGTGGAGATTCACTGCACCCTAAACTGCTCATCCTGGTGGATCTTGCCATAGGATTGCCCCCTTAGTCAATCAACCAGTTTAGACTAATTAATTAAAATATATACTTTGTAAATATACCTGTGGTTCATTGGGAAGCAGTTAGGTTTCCCATTATTTATGGTGCAAGTACAAAAAATGCTGGGTGGAAGAAGTCATCTTGGAAAAGAAATCCTCCCTTCTGTGAACTGTGCAATATAAATCTAACACAACCCTTCCTTCAACTGGGTGACAGCCCTAACAATTACTGTAGAAATCAAAGGAGGAGGCATTCCATATAAATACTGATTTGTGATGAAGCAAAAATGCTGCCGCCTTTCATTTCACTTCAAATAAACTTCCAACTTCATTGACTGAGCAGCCCTCAGAAACTATTAGGCAGGTTTAAGAGGGTTACATTGATTCCTGCACACTTGCGTTGCTTCAAATATACTTGATATTTCCAGGAAATCCTTGCTGTTGCCATATAGTATTGTGTGTAATTACATAATAAACTAGCCACCAGTCATGGGACCGCTAGAAGAATTTGCTACAACTAGGGTTATTGCTATGAACCTGAAAAAAAGAAACAATAAATTGAAGAGTGGTTTAGAATGGTGTGCCTCCCGTTTTAAATGTAGTGCATTGATTGTGCTGAAGTGTTACACATCAGGTATCTAGGAGAAATTTATAGGCAAGTTGTGACTCATCCAATGAACCTAGCTTGGTAATCATGGTAAATGATTAAAAAAAATTCCAAAGTGTTTAATCTTGTATGGCTATACTGTATAAAAATACATGTTTAGCAAATTTCCTCGTATACACAGCAAAAGAATCTCATATAGACCAAGTAACCATCTGAACCATTCTAATACTGAATGGAAAACTATGGTCCATGAGCACATTGAAGTTTCATGGGCCGCAAGCAGCCACTATATTTCTTGTTCATGTCAGAAAGGTCCACATACAGTAGAAATGGGATGCATTCAGACAATCAAATAATATGGTGGTTTATTACTAGGTAAGTGACATGTATAGACGTTCCCTTTCCATGAAAATGTCTGCACTTCTGGCCAGTGATGAATCTAACAGACTAGCCTGATGCAAGAATTCATGACACAATGGCTTCAGTCCACAGAGATCTTTTAAGAATACAGTGGTTTAAGAACAGCCCTGTTTACGAACTATTCGGTTTACGAGCTCCGCAAAACCGGAAGTAGTGTCCTGGTTTGCAAACTTACCTCGGTCTAAGAACGGAAGCCAAACAGTAGAGGGGCACCGGCACCAGAAGGCCTCATTAGGGAAAGCGCGCCTCGGTTTCAGTGGCAGAGCTTCATGCTCCAGCACCGGGGGATGGAGAGCAGGCGGGGGCAGGGCTGGTGCGTGTCCTGGGGCGGGGAGCGCCACCCGCAGGGGCGTGGTGTGCATCCTGGGGGTGTAGTGCATCGCCTGCAGGGGCGGGGCACTCAGTGCGGGCAGGGGGGGAAGCTGCAATGGCACCCCACTGGGATCATGCTGCCGGGGGCGGTGCGCTCCCCCCGCACTCCTCTTCCTCTGCCAGTGCTCAGTTTAAGAATGGTTTCTTTTAAAAAAAGAAAAAAAGAACGGTTTCGGTTTAAGAACGGACATCCAAAACAGATTAAGTTTGTAAACCGAGGTACCACTGTATGTTGAATCTCCTTGACATCATAGCCATCTCTAATTCTTTTGACATTTTATACCAGCATTTAGATAAAACATTGGTTTGCTCCCAAAGTTTTTAGTTCTCCTCCAGTGGAGTCTACCAACTGCCCCGCCATGACTTAGCACAGAATCTAAACATTAAAATAAATATCTTAACATTTATTCTATATTGACTTCTTTTCATATTGATATTTAATTCCAAAATTTCTGCTTTGTTTAAGCATACTTCACTGATTCTCATGCAGGCAACCAATGCCTACCCACAACAAATGTGGGAACCCATAGCCCTCTAGATGTGGCTGAACAACAACACGCATCATCCCTGGTTGTTGGCCATGCTTGCAGGGGTTGATGGGAGTTGTAGCAACATCTACAGCTATATCTGGAGGGCCAGAGGTTCCCCATACCTGACCTACAACAATCCAGGCAGAAATTTGCTCTGGATTTTGGGCAACATAAATAAAACAAAACTTCGAAACTAGCTATAATCATCCCTCACTCCCTGAAATCTATGCTGTAAGCCTCCATTAACATGAATTACTCAAAGCACAGCAACCTACATTTTTAGGGTGATATATCTGTCGCTGGTCTTTCCTTTATCTGTTTGCTGTCTCAGGTTACTCCTGTAAATCACTGCAAGGTGTTTAAAACGGAGCAGAGGAATCTAATGTTGTGTATAAATAAGGCAGAACTGTAATTTTTGAACTGTTGTCTTTAAATCTGTTCAGGAGGCTGAAAATAAAAATGATTTGTATTGCAAATGTACAGGGAAGAGAAGCTAAAAAGAACTGCACAGGGAGTAAAAAAATTATTTGCTTTAAAGCAGTGGTGGAAAACCTCTGGCCCTCCAGATTTTGTGGAACTAGAACTCCCATAGTCCCTGAAATTTGGCCATGCTGGCAGGGGCTGATGGAAATTAGAGTCCAGTAACATTTGGAGGAAAATGAGTTGCCCATCTCTGCTTTAAAGAGTGTGTGTCTGATCACAAGTAAATGATGTGTTGGATTACATGGATATTATGCATTCTAGGATTTTTGTTCTTTCTCTGACATTCAGAAGTTACGTATTTTATTTTCTCTTTGCAGAATTTGTCCTACCTCTCTTTAGGCATTTACCTGAACTTGTGATGGACAAAAACATGCAAGTATATTGATCTTCTCTCAGACCTCAGTTGGTTAGAGCATGGAGCTGATAACATCCAGGTCACAGGGTTGATACCCTTATTGGGTACATATTCCTGCGTTGCTGGGGGTTGGACTAGATGATCCACAGGGTCCCTTCTAACTCTGTAATTCTATGACCGTCACATACTGAGCACAAAGATCTGAAGGAGGTCTTGTAAGCATATTTGAGCAAATGCTCTTACAAGCCTCCCTGGGGACGAGCAACCCTACATTGTTGAGGCTTGTGACCATCTGGAAACTTGTAAGTGCATTTAGCTAAACACATTTACAGGCTCCTTTCAGATTTTGGGGGGAAGGTCATGTATGGAGCAGTGGTTCCCAGTTTAAAGCCCTATGTGATATTTTGAATGCTTTAACTGGACTATAGCCGGATTGTTGCTAACTCTCATTGCATGGACTCTAATGCTAATGCATTTACTTGGCAGCATGTTCCATTCTCACTGTATGGATTTAAGAGTAACCAAGGACTAATAAAGTGAAAACAAGGCTCAATGCCACATGCCTCAAGACCACATCCAAGATGCTAAGCTTGGCTTGAGATTCTTTACTGGTGATTAGGGGAGAAAGAAAGCCAGTTGTATCAGAAGGTTGTGATGATGCATGGTTATGTGAAATTTGAATGAGAATGGGGAGATGTATTTTATTTAGTAACTAATTGGGGTACCCTTGCAGCTACAAGGGGTTTTGGCAATGTTAATTTTGGCAGAGGAAGAGCCACTGCCAGGGTAGGTTTTATTCAAGGCCTCACACTAGGGCAGACATGAGAAGCTGTGTTGACACAGGGGCAACTTCACTAGGGAGATAACAGGTCAGATATAGGAGCTCCTATGTGCAATCAAATCTGGGGCTTACTCAGGAGTTTTGGAGAAGACATGGACCAGTAGCACCATCAACCTACTTCCGTGTTAAGAAGAGCATGGGTGACTTTGATGTATCCAGCTGCTTATTGGTTTATCAAACATTTGATTAATATTTGCCGTTAGGGATAGAAGGATCGGTCAAAGGAAATTCTGTAAGAAGAGTGGTAGTAGTTTAGACCCTGATGGATTGAGTCATGGGGTTTGTTGTGGGGTCTGCACCTTAGCCAGCTTAGAAACAATTCAAGAGGTCTGTGAATTTGTAGGAACATTTTTGAATGGTTGAGTTATGCTAATAATATATTAAGATTAAATTCGTCCTTTGAAGAGTTGGCTGTGTTTTTGGCATAATACTTTGGGTACACTGAGATAAACAGTTGATACACTAAGGGTTGACAGTAATAAGATTGCAGTTATTCACTTCCTGAAATTCCTCTCATGGCTGTCCCAAAGGCTGATTTTAAAATGTTACAACAGCCAGAAATGGGTGCAGTGTGATGAATTTTACATACCACAACCATAACATACAGTGCGACGGATCACATCGTCCATCCATCCGGTGCAATGAGTTTACCTTCTATGATAAAGGCCTGGAATGCAGAGCTCTGGCATGTAGACTGACTTTAGACATGGTGAACTGCTGTGAGATGTCATTGAGACATTCACCCTCACTATCACAACTTTGTGGTTTCACTATTTCAGTGAGAACCTGATCATCCATCTGAATCTATCCATGTGAACTCACCCAGCGGGGGCCTTTTGTAGCAACTTTTAAATGCCTGCTGAAAACTTTTATATTCCACCAGGTCTATGCAGACTATCAAGAGTACTGGTACATCACCCACATTGTATACCTGTGTTTGCTTTTAAATCTTTTGCTTTAATCTATTATTATTATTATTATTATTATTATTATTATTATTATTATTATTTTACTGCATGTTTTATGCCTTTATATTGTTGTAAACCACTATGATATATTTTTATGATACAGTGGTATCAACCAATTTGGGTAGTGGTAATAGCTCAGATTCTAAGAATTGGAGTAAATAAAGACGGGGCTTACTAGCTTTTGTATTAGTATAACATTATGGGTCATGGTGTGAGGACTGATTTGCAGGTTGATATAACCAGTGCTTTTTTTCTGGGGGTACACAGGGGTATGCATACTCCTAAATATTTTATGAATCTAAGTTTGGCCTCATTGAGGGGCAGTATTTCAATATGAGTAGGAAAATGAGAGTACCCCTAAACATTTTTAAAGAAAAAAAAGCACTGGATATAACAGTACAAACATTTAGAAATTCATACTTTTTCAGTAAAGTAAGTTTGATAGAATGTACTAGATGGAAAAGTTTTCATGCTGAATGAACACTTTGAAAATATTTTATGGAGAGATAGAATCTTATGCTAGCAGCCAGTTAGTTTCCATTCTGTGAAGCATGTTGCCTTTTCTTTGAAGCCTTTGTTATGAAGTGAAAATGCTCCATGGAAAAATAATTTCCTATGGATGCCATCATTTTATTAATCATTTATCATTTTTCTTCTCAGTGTGAAAGGAAAACAGTTAGTGGGTTCAGCTGATCAATAGCAATACAAATGAAATATAGGCTACATTTAAATTCATGGAAGTGCAATACTTTTACCCTGACTCCATCCTTTAAAAGCCTTATTTAGGCAGTTACAGTTCTGTGTTTGTAATAGAGCACCATCATCTATGAAAAAAATCATTGCGAGAAATACTTGATTACACCATAGAAAATAAGGAATGTGAATAACACTTTTAGAAGTATTCAGAGTCACTATGCAGCCCCTCTTTCTATCTCCAAGATCTTCTCCCTGAAGAAGCAGGTCCAGCTTCTTCAAGACAAACTTTCCAGTTTTGATGTATAATGTTTATTTGCAATTTTTGTTGCAATCATTTTATGTAAACTGATTTGCAAGCTCCATCTGAAAAGCAGGAAATAACAATGAGCTTTTGTCTATTCATAGCAATCTTAGTCAAGTACAACCATATCCCCATGACCTATATCATTTGGATCAAAGACAGAGATCTACTATATCTCTTTCCTTGCACCAATGTACCCTGACAATGCCAGAACTGGGGATACAGGCCAGCACGGGGTTTGAGCCCCACTTTGGGCAAAAGATACCTGCATTGCAGCTGGACTTGTGGTCCCTTCCCACTCTACAATTCTATCATTCTAAGACACTATGATGGTTACACTACACTGACATAACTCTACCAGTGCAAGTGCCCAAAGTGGATGGTACTGGAGGTGAGGTGGCCGGGGAGAAGTGGGACTTAAGTCAGAAACCATTACCTAGGATGGGTCTTTAAATGGGAGGGAAACACAAAGGTTAGCCCAGCTGAGCACGAGTGAGAGTAATGAGCCATCATTCCTCTGTGTTGATCTTTTTGCAACTGGACTTTCCTGTTCAGCTCTGCCCACTTGAGGGTTGGTTGTCCTCTGGAATGGCCTGACATACAACACTAGGGGCTACAGTTGAAGTGGGGAAACCAGCAAAATCAGAAGGGGAGGGGACCTTATGCAATCAGAAGTACCATTCTGTTCATGCAAGATAACTATGGGTCAGGAACACAGCAAGTGATCTTGGACCATCTACCATGGCCAGTAGGGGCTCTGCAGGGTTACAGGCAGGAGCTGTTCCCAGTCCTACCTGAAAATCCCACAGATTAACCCTGGGACCTTCTGCTTGGAAAGCAGATGCTCTACCAACTGAGCTACTGTCCTTTGCCAATTTGTTGAGTCCAACACAACATAAATTCCTGACCATATCTCCAGTGTAAGAAAAAATACATTGAATCTTAAATACACAAATCCGCCCCTTTTCCAGACTAAACTGTGCTCAAGAGCAAGCAGAATAATAATAATAATAATAATAATAATAATAATAATAATAATAATTTATTTGTACCCTGTCCATCCAGCTGGGTTTCCCCAGCCACTCTGGGTGGCTTCCAACAAATATTAAAATACATTAAAATGTCACACATTAAAAACTTCCCTAAACAGAATATGAGGCTATAAGAAGCAATAGAATGCCCCCCCACAAGTATATTGTTAGGAATTCGAAGTATCCCATCTCTAGACCACCAAATGGGATGTCCTATACCATGGCTGTGAGGCTTCCAACCTGTGGGCCAAATGAGGCCCCCTCATTTGGTCCAAGAGTCCATTTGGGCCAAGCCATGCCTACCTGCCCTTCACCTGACATTGCATGAGGCAATAGTTAAAAGCAAAGCAGGGTGAAAGAGGTTTGTCAGCTGATCAGCAGCAACCACAAAGCCTTGTCCTTGCCCTGGATGATCAGCTGGCATATGCATTTCAGAGTGTGACCTTTGAAGGCGGCCATCCCTCTCTTTTGCAGAAGTCAGGCAAATAGCTGAGTTAGGAAAGCAGTGTACTTTTATTAATGATGATGAATTAATTATACTACTGCAGCCTATTAAGCATTCCATTTATACATCAGAACTTTGGCAGAGAGTAGGGTTTTTAATTTGAAAGCTGGATATATATTTTTTCAAAAACAAAACAAAACCTTTTTTTTTTTTTGCATCAGTTTTTATTCAGCTGCACATCTGCTCTGGGACGTTTTGCAGATGCTTCCTTGCTGGATCATACCCAAATGAAATATAGTCTTGTGCCACCATTGCATAGCTCTGGCAGAAAGAATAACAGTTGGAAGAAAACAGCAATTCTTTCAGCAGGTCCCAGGAAGGTAAATCTGCAGCTCTGCCTGAATTTTTCAAACAGGAGAGACATGTCTTACAGATCAGAGTGAGTGAAGATTAAAGTTAAGTAACAGGAAGAAGAGAGTAGGAATAAGAGCAAAGCAGGTACATCAGATCACCTCCTGTGGCCAGGATAAGACCAGAGATGAGTGTGGGTTGAAACAGGTCTCAACAGGTCACATGGTTTCTTCTGCTTTCCCTAATATGTATTCTGTAAGTATATTTTAAACCCTTCCAACAGAAACCAACATTTGCCTTGTAATCTTATACATGTATACTTGAATGCAAGTCTGTTATGTACTGAGCTGAATCCTAGAACAATAGGATTCAGAATCAACAGTCTGATTGGTCCGCAGGAGCTACCCAATCCAACTCCAGGTGGAAGTGAATCCGCAACCCGATTGGCCTGCAGGAGCAGCCAATCAGGCGGCTGGCAGAAGTGAATCTGCAACCTGATTGGCCTGTAGGAGCAGCCAATCAGGCTACAGGCAGAAGTCAACCTGATTGGCCCACAGGTGTAGCCTGAAGTAGCCAATCATGCAAGGCCCATTGTGTAAATAATGTATATAAGCAGATGGTTTTCGGGAAAAGAGCCATTCTTCTCCTTGATGACTATGAGCTAAATAAAGAGCATGAAATTCACTCTCGACTCCGAGTATATTTCAAAGTCCTACTCTGTTCATTGGGGTTTATTCCCAAGCAAGTATGCATAGGATTACAGCCTTAATTTCCCACATTGCTCAGTTTTTCTGCTTTTTTTCTACTGCTATGCTGTTGGATTCCTGGTGTCCATTAATATAGCACCATAATTTCAAGCATTTCAGGAATGTGATCTACAAACCTCAATGCAGCATCCTTTATATTGATTCTGTTCTATTTATTTTAAACTCAGAAACCTGGTAGACAAAGAAAATGACTTGTTCTAATCACCAACAGAGAAAAGAAACATTTTTAAATTGCAATTTTGCATGGCACATTTTTGAAACTGGCAGCGTTTTAACAAAGAAAGGGCACAGATGGAAGATGAACTATTTATAATAGGCCCAGTATAATAATTCATAGTGAGAATAAAATGACAGAATGATTTGCCAATGTTTCCTTCTCAACTCCCTGTTGATAGTAATTAAATGAAATATGAAACCAAGCACAGAAGTTTCATCCTTCTCTCTTCAAAAAGAAACCTCACAAAGACTATCATAGTTTAGTGAGCAAATAAGGAGCTTGACTCTTAGATGAGACATGTAGCCATGAGCACCTGTGACTGTTGTTTGGAATAGCCAATAGATCAAGAACAAGAAATCTATCAGGTGCAGCCAACCACATTAGAACATCTTTGGCACCATAGCAGGTTTATGAAGAGTTGTTGACATCCATATCTCCATCTGTCTTGAAGGAAAAGGGAGTGCACCTCTGGTCAAACCGCTGGAGACTCGCAGCACCCGTTCTGGCTTCAGAGACCAGAAACTCATAACTGCTGCCTCCCACATGGTTTTTGCTGCATTAGCAGCATCAAAGTAAGCTATCCGGGACGCAAGCCTGGGCAGTGTGTATGGAGGTCTTGGACTGGTGAGACGGCAAGACCCCCCCCCTCTCGACCTCACTGATGTGGTCCAAAGGAAAGCAGACCAATGTGTTTGGCACCAGCCAGGAGTTGCCGGAAGGAGGTGTACAAGACGCCATCCAACTATCTTAGGGACTCTACTCCAGATTTGTGTAGTTTTTACTCTTTAGCTTTTTCCTCCCCCGAAGATGTCCCAGAAATAAATGAAAATACTATGAGTAAGCTCAGAGAAGGGATGCAGGTGGCGCTGTGATCTAAACCACAGAGCCTAGGGCTTGCCGATCAGAAGGTCGGCGGTTCGAATCCCCTCGGCGGGGTGAGCTCCCGTTGCTTGATCCCTGCTCCTGCCAACCTAGCAGTTCGAAAGCATGTCAAAGTGCAAGTAGATAAATAGGTACCGCTCTGGCAGGAAGGTAAATGGCATTTCCATGCGCTGCTCTGGTTCGCCAGAAGCAGCTTAGTCATGCTGGCCACAAGACCCGGAAGCTGTCTGCGGACAAACGCTGGCTCCCTCGGCCAGTAAAGCGAGATGAGCACCGCAATCCCAGAGTCGTACGCAACTGGAATTAATGGTCAGGGGTCCCTTTACCTTTACTTTTGCGGATCCCTAAAGTGTGCTGGTGTTTTCTGGCACCAGTCGCTGTGATGTTCGGGCTAAGGAATGCTTTTGAAGCTCCCGAATGATCGCCCAGGAGGGAGAGAACATGCCAGTCGGGCATGCGTCTCTGCCAAGGTTTTACTTGCGAGTAGAACATCCTGACAGATATGACAGTGTGCAGTTTTCAGCTGACTGTTCTTTCAGCTCATTGAACACTTCTGCACATTTCATATTAACACTTGGTTTGATTTTAAGAGAAGTCTATTATGTAGATAATAAACCTTTCCCTCCTCAATCATAAGAGGAAAATACATAACTGGAAGGTTCAGTGAAGGAATCACAAGAGTACCCAGGCTTGAGAAGAGAAATTAAAATTGATGAGTGCTTATGAAGTGTATGAAGCATCATCATCACCCCCACCTTCTGCAGATATTCCACAATAATAAATCAATGTTGGGTGTCTTGAGTTAGTGCAATATTTAAATTGCAGCTAACCTGTGGCAACTGTACCTGAGAAAAAGGATGAAAACGTTTGATTTGATTTCCACTCCGTATTTGGACCAGATATGCCTTTTGCTTAATGCACTTAGATATAATTTCCTACCAATGAGACCTTTTATTTGGCTCTGAGGTATCAAAATTAAGCAAGTGTCTGAAAACAGTTGTCTCTACTGAGCTATTTTCTGTCATCCATGGAATTCAAATCCTTTTAAAAAGTAATTGGTAATTTCAGCAGCTCAGCTAATATGCATCGTGACTTCTTTTCTTGATGGTTTTTATTTATTTATTTAAAGGAGGTCTTTTCAATTTCATTAATATCAGCATGCTTGTTTGCCTAAGAGATGAAATTTAAAAACAAAGCAATGCTCTTCATTATTTTATCCCCTCCTGTTTTAATTCTGGAGTTCTGCGGAAATAAAGGCAAGTGGCAGAGATCAATTTTTATAGTCACTGATGCAAAATGCGTGTGCTGTGTTTGATAAATGTATCAACTCTGACAAGGAATCTGGCTTCGTTGAAAGACTGCCAAATACTTTATATGAAGTCTGGAGACTATAGGATTCTGACAGGCCTCTGCCAGCTTTTTCAATTAAGTCTTATAAATCCATTGCGAACATGAATTTGCCTTAGGAAAAATATTTACAAATAGATAAATAGAGCCAAATAATGCTTCACTTGGTGTGCTGCAGAATTGTTGTTCTCGTCCAATGAAGAACTACTTATCATTCAGTGTTTCTTTATGTTTACATAAAATGGACAAAGCAGATGTGACAGAAGAGATCTGTAAATAGGATAGTTCTTTTTTAAAAAATTAGGTACTTAAAAGAAGTATTGATTGGGGAAGGATTTAAATCAGAACAGTGTTTTTTGGGAGTAAGAATGTACAATCATTTCCTCTATATTTCCTCTATATTTCCTGACTGAATCTCCCACCACCTTATGTTATTTGTTCTGCAGGCTAAAACATATAGTTGGTAGAACAGCAGCATGATGTGACTGTAGTAATTTGAGTCTGTCCCACACCTGGTGGGATACATGCACATGTGTGGCTCTTGGTTCCTCTTAACCAGGGCTTTTTTCAGCCAGAACTCACGAGAACTCAGTTCTGGCACCTCTCAGGTGGGTGCCATTGCCATTATAAGAGAACAAGAGAGGTGTTCATGGTGAGCTCCATCACCTATTTTTCTCACTGCTCTTAACCAACCTCACTGTGTGATAATGTAGTTTTGTGTGTACACAAAATAATCATACGTTCTGTATCCTTGACCCACAATGTGGGAAAGGAAATACAGGATGCGGCCTTTGCAGCAGTTTGGACCATTGGGGCATCTATCTCAGCAGCATTATCTACACTGATCAGCAACATTTTTTCAGAGTTTCAGAGTTCCCTGCCTTACCTGGAGACACCTGGGATTGAACCAGGGATCCTTATGCATACAAAACAGATGCTCTGCTACTGAGCTATGTTGCATTCCCAGACTAGTCAGGCCTGCAGTTTTCCAAGCAGTTGGCAGACTTACTATTGTGGGAGTAGTCACATTAAAGTGTATGAGTATCTCTGAAAACATCTGCCAATGTGGCTCATTAATGAAGCAGCATTGCTTCCTTTAAGAATACAATAATATCAAGTAGATATTAACTTGGGCAATAGCAGACTGCTTCCTTGGTTTTGAATGGGTTATTGCCACCAGTAGACATTATTTTCCAAAGCGGATTTATTGCTTTGTTTGCAGAGGAGATTTAAATGTGCCATAACATTTCCAGAACAATTGTCTTATACTGTGTTTCATAATGGAAAAGAAATCCTATTAACTAAGCAATGCAGAGTGAACTAGCATTTTAAAGAAATAAAGTGCTAACCCGGCCAAATAATGCAAGTGGCAATTGCTGTGTTCTAGATCTGTACAAACTTGCCATATCTGTTATCGTAATTATTCCATCTCAAGTGGATGGAACATGTATAGTATCAGCATGATTGCTTAAACATGAGTCAACCATCAAATTGTTTACTAATGACAGACTCTGAGAAAAAGTGGCTTCTCATTTTGATTCGCAAGCCTTTGTTTTCCATTACTGTGCTGCTTACATTATCGCTCCAGGTGCTTGAAGTCTTATGCATGACAGGTAAGTAATATGCACAGGTGTATCTATCACACAGTCTAGTACATACATAATCAGATTCTTTGGCAGTTAATTATGAACTGTTTGATAGAGCTAATTAGTCAATATTTGTAAAGTGTTTTGCTCATGTAAATTGCCGAGCATTAACTTTCTCATTAGCATGCACCAAGTCAATATTTATAGGCTTATTATGAAGGAAAGTAAATATAAAAGATAATTTGCAGAATAATTTAATATTGACAAAGCACATTTTTTGGTGTGTTTACAGAGCCTTTTTGTTCAACCATGCATGGCTTTAGGACAAGACCCTCTTGAGGTGAGAAAAGCTTTTGTATGCCACTGTAGTGCCCCTGCCTTGTGGGCATTCACATGCCAGCTGTTAGTTGGAACAGGAGGCAAGCACCTTTCTGTTTATTTCTTCCCTACCTGAAGCTTCTGGGTGAGCTTCTAGCTTGAAGGCCTGGCTTAGAAGGAAAGAGCTGAAAGGATAAAATAGGAACCACAAGGAAAGTAATAGGTGGTGTGCATTGTGTGTGGACAGAGGAAAAGGAAGGTGGCTCTTTTGGTTCCTTTAATGATCCCTCCATCATGTCCTGAAAATTTCACAAACAACATAAAAATATAATGATGTGTAGAAGCTACTCAGATCCTTCATCCCCAATGAGATCCAAGCAACCTCACTACGTATTATTTCTTCACATTCCAAATTTGCTATGCCAGCCATGGCTCACTCTGGAATAGTCTGTTCAGACAGAGAGTAGGAGACACCTACCTGATGTAATCAGCTTTAAACTTTACAAACCTGATGTTTGACTGTATTATTTACATTGTATATGCATTAAATGTTTCAGGGGTGGTGTATATGTGGAAGTATATGTGGATTGTTTTTAGAAAGAGAAAAATAAGAAGGAAAGAGAAGTTCAGGACAGAATGTTTTGGTCATATTCATCACAAAGAACCAACCACTCTAACAATCAGAATTCTGAGGAAAGATTCTATGTACGGTAATTCGCATTTTGAGATATTTTACCAATATATCTAGGAGGCTCAGATTCATTTGTATGGTTCCTCTTCAAAGGTGGACCAACTAGATTTGTTCCATAAAGCCTGGTTTCTTTCCACTATTGTTCTTCTTTGAAGAATTGGTCTATCAAACAAGTCTTGAAAGGATTTTTTCTTTTAGAAAGAAGGCCTTGGAGAAATATTTTATAGGCACTTTGTTTTGAATACTGAATGTTTTTTGAAGGGGAATAGACACAGGCAGCAACCAGGGATACTTACTAAGCTGGAGAAATGACAACAGCTCCGGAATGCTATCAATTGTTGTTTTTAATTTTCATCTTGTCATTTTTGTCAGGTTTATGAAAGGCATTTTTGTAATGCTTCAGTATGGGATGTAGCATGGTTATACTAACAGGCAATACATGAGGACAAGGTGTTATATAGTACCACAGCAAAAAGTTCTAGTTTCACACACTGAACAAAGATGCCCACAATAGAACAGTTGGGAATAATTCATTACCAACATTAGTTTAGCGGTGTAAAACATATTTACTTCTTCCTGTTTCCTATAGTCTCCTTTGACTGGACTTAACTGTAAGGGGGGGGGTTCCTTTACCTTATCTTACATGTTAATGAATTCACAACCATTCTTGACACTCTTCCAAATGAGTTATTTAAAGATTGAGGACTTTACAGCACAATTCTAAGCATGTTTACACGGAAGTAAGTTCTGTTAAGTTAAAACAGGAATTGGTGCCTCGAAGTGTGTTTGAAACTGCAGTTTTAAACCCTCAATCCACAAAAATCAACCCCGTCCCCATCCCATTTTTAATTTTCATAAAGAAATATTGAGGTAAATTGTTTGTTTAATTATTTTTGGCCTATTAAAGTGACTGATGTGATCCTCAACCACGCAAGGCTAATGTCCCTTCAGGAAATGGGGTGATACTGTCATGAGGAGGAACAAAGGGCACACTCCTCACACATGGCTCAGTTCTGTCATCTTCACCTTCATGTGTAGGAAACAATCATGTTATCTGTTGGCTTCCATGTTGCATATGCCATGTGTGAGTTCTGGTCCCAAATCTTTTTCACATGGCCACATGCTAAAACCGTTATGGTTAATTGCTCATTCATTCTGCTCACTTAGCACATGAGGAATTTTGTACCTCTTCTTAGCATAACTTACTGCATAATAACAGGCATGTAGAGCGAGTGACAGCTCAAACAACTACATAGGAAGCAACCTTATACTGAGTCAAACGACCATTGGTCTATCAGGCTCAGTATTGTCTACACTGACTGGCAGAAGCTCATCAGGGTTTCAGAAGGGCATCTCTCCAGTTGGAGATGCCGGGGATTGAACCTGGGATCTTATGCATGCAAAACAGATGTTCTATCACTTAAGCTATGGTTGAGCCATGGTCCTGTTTTGACATGTAGCCACCTTGTACTGTATAATTTTGTAGCAGATTAGGCATAGAGGACAAAACTGCTCCTCAGAAGGAAGGATGTTGGGTTTGCTTTTTGGGGTTGCCAATGGCTTTTCACTAGTCTTGCTCAAACCATTATTATAACTGCCTTCCCTGGGATTTTCACAGCATGGAAAGTAAAACAAATGAGTAAGGCTTTGTGGGAAAACAAAGCAATAATTATCCAAAAAAGGATAAATATGGTCCTTTGAAATACAACTCTTGTGTTACTTCTTTATTTTGGGAAGAATCACATTTCACTAGCATAACTATTATTATGGAACAAATAATATGAACTTAGCTGGGTATATTACTTTGAAACACAATCAGCTCAAAGCACACCGATCCCATAAATCCATAACTATCATACTAAACTTCATAATACAAATTCATTCATCAATAAAAAAGAGGAGAAAATACATGAAAAAATATGAGTTCAGATTTCAGATTAAATGAACTCATTTGCATTAGCTCACTATAAACTATTTTATAATCTACTCATTATGAAAATGCATAGTTTCAGCCAATTCCAAGCATTCCTGAAACAGAATCAATGACTTAAGGAGACAGATCACAATATTATGTGGGTTTAAGTCCTATTGAAATCAGTGAAATTTATTTCTGAGTAGCACATGTAGTATAACTTGGTGTATGATACTTTTCTACATATAATATTGTGCACATAAAAGAAACCCTGGGAAATGGGAAAATATCATTTTGGACAAGCAAAAAACAATTTTCTGACCTTCAGTTGTTTGTGTATAAGGAAAGAAAGACTCTGTTTATTATTGATAACTGCATTTCATAGAATCACAGAATTTGAGATTTGGAAGTGATCTACCCCAAGCCCCTAGAGTGTAGGAATCCTGCCCACAGCTGCCCCTGGGTGGGGTTCAAACCACCAACCTTCTGGTTACAGTATCAGCAAGGCACACTGACACATCACACCACTATATTTTGCTTATGAAATCTCAATAAAAAGTTCAGCAGTATCTCTAAGAATTCTGGTTTCTATCCCAAGACTACAACAGATTTCCCAACTGTTGTTGTTGTTGCTGTTGTTGTTGTTATTTCCACACCATGAAAATAATAGACCTTTTAGCATTGTCCTAAACTGTAAAAGTTGAGTTGTTTTCTAGAAAATGAGTGATGTGTCTTTGTGGCACACTTGACACAGTTACAGTCTTGCCCAATAAAATAGATGGGTGATACATTCAGGATAGATGTAAGAAAATGCTTCTTCACACAACTGTTAGATTTTTCTGCCAGGAGTGGTAATGACCCCTGACTTTGACAGATTCAATAAGGAAGCAGATTTGGGTAGCAGATTGGCTACCCCTGAAGCAGACAAATCTTGTGGTTGGTATAGGTCTACAATGGTTATTAGCCAAGAACAGTAAATAGGCCTCAAAGGTGTTATGCGACTAAAACACAGTTGCTGGAAAGCAATCAGTTATCCCATATGTGGATCTCCCAGAAGCACTTGACTAGCCAAAGTTGGAAGCCCTTGCATGTTTCATATTTTAATTTGGTAAAACTATTATTCTCTTAAACCACTTTATAGTGAATGAGACCTACAAGTCATATTCCTCCCCACACCCCTAATCATGAGCTGTGTTACTCTTGGTTCCAAATTTCATCTGTCCTGCGTTGTCTAGCCTCATTATAAATTTGGCACTCAAGGCCACCCCCAAGGACGTTTTGGCTTGCAACATCAGAGTCACTGATCAGATGCCAGAGGTCATTATCTTCTGGAAGTGCTGCAAGATTTCCTGGTCTGAGCTGATCAAGGTTGAATTGGGGCATGGTGTGTGTGTGTGTGTGTGTGTGTGTGTGAGAGAGAGAGAGAGAGAGAGAGAGAGAGAGAGAGAGAGAGAGAGAGAGAGAGAGAGAGAGATTCCCCCCGCCCAGTCTACAAGTTCCCCATTAGGACAAAGGTAATTATTATTTAGGGGGATGCGTGTGGCGCTGTGGGTTAAACCACAGAGCCTAGGGCTTGCCGATCAGAAGGTCGGCGGTTTGAATCCCCTTGACAGGGTGAGCTCCCGTTGCTCGGTCCCTGCTTCTGCCCACCTAGCAGTTCGAAAGCACGTCAAAGTCAAGTAGATAAATAGGTACCGCTCCAGTGGGAAGGTAAACAGCGTTTCTGTGTGCTGCTCTGGTTTCACCAGAAGTGGCTTAGTCATGCTGGCCACATGACCCGGAAGCTGTATGCCAGCTCCTTTGGCCAATAAAGGGAGATGAGCGCCCCGCAACCCCAGAGTCGTCCGCGACTGGACTTAATTGTCAGGGGTCCCTTTACCCTTTACCTTTAATTATTACTTAGTAAGATTTCTTATTATACAGAAAGGAAGTTGATGACTCATTAATCAAAGAATATGGCCTGCTGTGAAAACGGTATTTCTGCCCAGCTGCAGTTATTTTGAAGACAATTTAACAACAATAAATCAATACTTAAGGCTGATTGGTCATAAAACATTTAAAGGAAGGCACACGTTACAGACCTATCAACCACAGCAAGAGAAAACCCACTGGTCCAGAAGGCTACTTTTCAAAGAATTATTTTTCATCTTGACTGAAAAAGCATGGCCCTGCCAGAATACAGTGCAGGGAGAATATTTTTTTTTTTTTTGGCTGGGTCTGCATGTGAATGGAGCATGAAGAATCATATCTTCCTTTAAGGCATCAGAAATATTTAAACAATACAGACTGGTTTGACCCAAGCATATTCTGCACAGAAGTTTGCCTTTCCATTACAGGTAGCAACATTAACTTCTACTAAGTGTCCAAGGTCCATTTTTAAGGATGTAAGGTAGTAGATTAGAGTACTGCATAGTAGAGCTGAAGGTCTTTAAAATAATTAAGGCTGGAATCCAGACCACGGCTATGGGCTTATAATTCCCATTAACGTTATTGAGACTTAAGTGTGTGTGCTGCCTAGGGCGGTATTAATTAGTTGGAATTCTAATATAACAATGTCTTCATCAGAAGTAAGACATGCAGAACTAAGGAGAGGCAAAGCATTTTCTTTCACCAATTTCAGACTGTAAGTAAGAAATTGTATTCTGAATGCTTCTGTGTGTAAACATAACAGAGGTGGATTCAGGGAATTGCCATTGGTTCACCTACACTGGGTGCTGACCTGAGAGGGTGCCACAGAGGGTGCTGCAACAATGATGAACAATGGAAGGCAACAGGCCGGGAGGAGGAGGGGATTGGGGTGGTACAGGGTGCCACTGAAATTTTAAATCCCAAAGTCCACCACTGAGCAAAATACATATACCAATGACAATAATTCCTCATGCTCAGTATATATCAGGCAAAGGCTAGATGATGAATCCCTTTCCCTGATATGTAGTCCCCCCCCCATTTTGATGTGAAACAACATTCAAAGATGTGATCACCTGGTGTATGGTATCATCATAAGAGATTAATGACATCATATAAATTTTCTTTGTGTGTATTCTGCCCTAGCTAAATAGAAGGAACTCTAAAAAGTACACCTGTTATGAAAGAAAGAAAAATCTACCCTAAAATTCTCTGATTCTATAATCTTGGGCAAACAAAGGCGAAAGTATGGTATACCTTTCACATTGTTCTGGCTCAATTTTCCTCCTCTTTTCCTATGACAGAGTGTTTCAGAAAATGCAAACTTGCTTTGTTCTGCTGAGCCATTGCCTCGTTCATTCAGCTTCCAAGTTGTTACATTAAAATGCCCAACTATTTGTTTATTGGTTCTTTACAGACTGCCCTAATTATTTATAACCCATTCATAAAAATAAAATGGTGATTGTTTTGTATTGAAATAAGTTATTCTTAGCTAGGGTTCTTGCCAGAGTCTGGGAACATTATGCAAACTGATGGTCAGCCTAGAAGCTGATGTGATGAATGATTTCATGGAATAATTGATAATGCATCCATTGGCAGGCCAGTCCTTTAAAACTGCTCACACATGTCCTCCTTATGCCAGGGTTTGCACTGTCAATGAAGGCCGAGTCAATGAAGAAATACAAAGAGGAAAGAGCCGTGTGAAATCTATATATCTGAGCACTACCGGAGGAAGAAGAGTGCAGGGGGAGCACACCGCCCCCAGCAGCGTGATCCCGGTGGGGTGCCATCATGGCTGCCCCCCGCCCACGCTGGGTGGGGAGGGTTTATTGGGCTGTTGTTTTTGTTTTGATTTCATGTATTTGATATTTTATGTGAACTGCCCTGAGACCTTCGGGTATAGGGTGGTATAGTAATTAATCAATTAATTAATACCCTGCCCATCTGGCTGGGTTTCCCCAGCCACTCTGGGCGGCTCCCAATGGAATATTAAAAACTTGATAAAACTTAAAACATTAAAAACTCCCCTAAACAGGGCTGCCTACAGATGTCTTCTAAAAGTCAGATAGTTGTTTTTTTCTTTGACATGTGATGGGAGGGCGTTCCACAGGGTGGTCGCCACTACTGAGAAGGCCCTCTGGCTGGTTCCTTGTAACCTCACTTCTCGCAGTGAGGGAATCGCCAGAAAGCCCTCGGAGGTGGAGCTCAGTGTCTGGGCTGAACGATGGGGATGGAAACGCTCCTTCAGGTATACTGAGCCGAGGCCGTTGGCTTAGCATGTTAGACTAGATTGGAACTGAAGGCAAATGAAGCTTCCTGTGAAGTTCTTACCTTGGCATGCAGGGCACTGTCAATCTCTCTTAGGACCACTATAAAACTTTCAGCACATTTATTTTGTGGGGTGGGGTTATGCTAAATGAGAATACATGCAATCAGCATCTTCTGAAACAGCATGGCCAGGTTCATCGACTAGCTATGGATAAGTTCCAGAAACAGACAATATGTTTTCATCTGCCCCCACCCCAGGCTGCCACCCTGAGCACACTTAATAAGAAATGGATCCCACTGAGCACATTGGGACATCCTGCAGAGTTAAAACAGATTGGGCTGGGCTGTCTTTTATAAAGACAGCACATTTCCAGTGCTTAACGATTTATAACTGTAACATTAGTAATTAGCTACCGAAGCAAATTGTAATTAAATGTTGAAGGTTTGGTTTTTATTACTGCTAATGACAGAGAACCATATTTAATAATTGTGAGCTATTTGAAGGAGGGTGTTTTGTAATTAGTGGGGGGGGGAATAGTGTTTGTTTACCGTGAAGTAAGCAAACTATCAAATGACTTGATTTTCATTATCTCTTTCAAGGCTCATCCAACCAATTTATCCATTTATCTAACCATTGTTCCTAAAGTTGAGCTGTTGCTCCAGAGGGGGAAAACAAAGTTGATGGGTGTAATCTCCAAGGAATTTTTTACTGGAATGGCCAATCACACATTAGAGACCTAGTATGAGTCCTTGGCAGTCCAGTACTGCATTGGCTGTTTTCATGTGAGGTCTGTTGAAGTGATGCTGTTTGAAGTATCGGCAAAGGTAGTCCATGCACAGCATCCCTTCATTCCATTCCTTTTTTCTTTACTTTATTGCAGCTGTAGCCAATGTCGCCACTTCCATCCTCACTAACCATTGGTCATGGTGGCTAGGGAGTTGGAGTCCAACAATATTTAGAAGGCACCACATTGGCTCGTTGTTGTTTAGTCATTTAGTCGTGTCCGACTCTTCATGACCCCATGGACCAGAGCACGCCAGGCACTCCTGTCTTCCACTGCCTCCCGCAGTTTGGTCAAACTCATGTTCGTAGCTTCGAGAACACTGTCCAACCATCTCGTCCTCTGTTGTCCCCTTCTCCTAGTGCCCTCAATCTTTCCCAACATCAGGGTCTTTTCCAGGGAGTCTTCTCTTCTCATGAGGTGGCCAAAGTATTGGAGCCTCAGCTTCACGATCTGTGAAGCCACATTGGCTACTCTTGACCTATTAGAAACCACACATGTAACACCACAATATTGCCCAACACATCGGATGTGTTTGGCCTTCCATATGTTGTTGGATTACTATTCCCATCATCCCTGGCCATTGGCCATGCTTCCTGGGGATGATGGGAGTTGAAGTTCAGCAACACCTGGAAGATGTAAGGCCCACTGTTGTAAGTTGGGATTTCAGGGACTGATTTCTAGCCCTACCTTCTCTACATCCAGCAATGATGGATCCAGCAACATCCAGGAATGGTATATCCAGGAATGGTGATACAAACCATTTGTTAGACAGACAAGTATACATAGATCCCTGTGCACAGTGGCACATGCACAACCCTCTGTAATGTGGGGAGACCATCCAACAGAGGCATAATATTTCATTCAACTCTATTTTTCTGGGAAGGATTTTCTCTCTCTGATTTGGGAAGCTGTAAACTCTCCAGATCACAAGACACATTTTTCTTTTTTTAAAAAAGAGTGTTTTTGCAGATACAAAGTTGATGATTGCCTGTAGAAATGTGACTTTCCAATATCAAAGAATACTGCAGTCATTGCTGTTTTCATTTGGCTTTTAGCCTAATGGTGACAGCAAACAAGATGTTTATAGAAGGTCCAACAAAAGGCGAACATGCTCCATGGACTTTGTGTACTATATAACAGTTTTGCAAGACATTTAGAATAAAAAAAAGGAGGATTGGCTGCCACATACTGTATCTTCCATACTGTGTATTACAGGGAGAGTGGAGTTCTCTCATTGCCTCCTACATGAAATAGTTTAGGACAAAGAACAAATATGGAGTGAAAAATCTAAATAAAGAGTTAGGGAAGTGTACATCTTAAGAGGTTTTGTTGCCATGGCAATGTTTACCCCCCATTGCAGTTAACAGGAACCAGAGTCAGGATGACCAAAACAATTCCCACACCCCTGGAGTGAGGACAGTTTGTTAGTCAAATATAATTTTTTTGTTGTGTTATACAGAGGAAGTGTTAAACACACACACACACACACACACACACACACACACACACACACTTATTTTAGAAATGAAAATGAAATAATTTATTTGCTAGATCACAGAATAACAGGACTACATTGCTCAGGACTTGATTACCAAGAGGACTCTGGTGTATAGATGAGCCATTGGTGCTTTTGGTTTTTTTTTAATAAGACACTTTCTACCATGGCTATTTCTCTCCAGGAATTGTCATAGCTTCTGATTGTGGGCTATGATCAAAGGCAGTCTAAGCCACTGAGGTCCCATGATAAAGATGGATCAAAGGGTATCCCCAAACTATACCCCTGCTCCTTCAGGGGGAATGCAGCTCTGTCTAGAGTAGGTTGTACAAAGCAAAGAATCACAAACCCCCAGAGCCTGTCTTGTTGGAATTCACTCTCAGTTTTATCGAATCCAGCCTCACTAATTTATTCAGGAACTATGCATATGATCACATTCATGTCTCTGCATGGTTAAGTGGTCTCTACTACAGGTTATTTTTCTACTACAGGTTGATAGGATACAAACTTACAATGATTACTAATGCCTTTTATTCATTCTTTCCCCAAGGTCAGCTGCTCATGCTGTTATATCTCCTGCTATTCCTGTTTAGCTTGTTATTTCTAGGAAGACTGCTTTCCCCCTTTGGTAGTTGAGTCTTTCTAATACTTAACTTGTATCGTGGCTATTTCCTGACATGGCTCCCATTCAAAATCCTCTTGCTGCAGGTCCCTGTAAAATGCTATATTGATTTTTAAAGTTCTCTGCTTATTTTCAAAGGGCAGAAAGGTTGTAGTGCTTCACCAGTGTTTTCTCTCTTGTAATTCCCTTGCCATTACGAATGTGAATCATCAGGTTACTCATTTTGTTTCAAGTTCTTTTGAGACTGAGTCACAGAAATTTTTGTAATTATGTCCTTCCGAAGCATTGTGAGACTCTTCTCCGCTGCCCACTCCTGTCAGCGTTTAACAAAAGGGTGGAACAAATGCACCTTTAATGTGGCATCTAATTGCACTTCATTAAATGGCTTCTTCAGAGTTTGCTATATAGCATCTTTGTGCTGCACGGTCTACATCTGTGCTGCCATATAAAAATTCATATAGCAACAAGGGAAAAACAACAGCAATATTCAACATATCAGTAGGCAAAAGAACCTCCACTCTGTGCCCCCGATCTCTGTATCAGGTGGGGTGGATTTCTCTATCTGACACACACACACACACACAGCATGCAAAAGGGAAACCTGTGGTTAGAAGAAAAAAAAAGTTTTATCTAATATTACTTCTTATATGCTGAATATGTGGGTATTTTGTGAGTGATGGTTGCTTTCCACCTTTGAGTACAACTTGTTGTTGTTGAAGCATGTTATTGGCTACAGGTAGGTAGCCGTGTTGGTCTGAGTCGAAGCAAAATAGAAAAAAATTATTCAGTAGCACCTTAAAGACCAACTTTATTTTGGTATGAGCTTTCATGTGCATGCACACTTCTTCTTCAGATGTGTATCTGAAGAAGTGTGCATGCACACGAAAGCTCATATTATTGGCTGAAAAAGTAAAGAGGCATCTTATTTTCAGATCTGCTGAAGACTTAGAAAGCTCTCTGACGTCAAAAGAATGTTAGCAGTTTGGTGAAGCTGGCATGACACAAATACCCCATTAGATATCTCCAGGCCTGGCAGCAAAACTTGACATTCTTGCTCAGCTGCCTTGCACTCCAGCAGGTCCCACTGTTGATGGTTTCCTTTATCCTTGCTTTAATACCTTGCAATGTGTTTTCCAGCCTTTAACTGGGATGCATTTATTACATCCTTTTTTTGCCTGACCACCAGCTTCCCCCTCTTCTTTTCCTGTTGATGTGAGTCATCTGCAAGCAGGGTGTCTAATATAAGCTCCTGGCCTTCGAGGACCACACATTCCATTACAGTTAATTATTCATTTGAATGTATGAGATGAATGCATCAAAGCAGCAGGGTGCAGAATGGTACCAAAAAATACAATGTTGCCACACTGAGAAAATATGCTCTCTGACTTCTTGTCGCACGCTGTTTTTGCACAAACCCAGGAGAAAAACCAAACGCATAAAACCTGGGTGAGACTGGAAAACATTTTAAATTGCTACCTTAATAGCTTATATACAGATATATAAACTAATGGGAGTGCAGAGTTGTCATTTCTACACAAAGCTCAGGAAAATAATTGCAATTGCCTGTAACTAGCCCCCAAGGAACATTCTGGATTATTATCATACTTATAAGAAAAAAGAAGAAGTTCTAGCCGTGAAGGACTGAGATCTTGCAGAGCCTGTAAGGTCCCCTTGCTCAAGACAGAGAAGTGGGTGAAAGTGTTGTGGCCAGATGAGACCAAAATAGAGCTCTTTGGCATCAACTCAACTCGCCGTGTTTGGAGGAGGAGGAATGCTGCCTACGACCCCAAGAACACCATCTCCACCGTCAATCATGGAGGGGGACATATTATGCTTTGGGGGTGTTTCTGCTAAGGGGACAGAACACCTTCACCACATCGAAGGGATGATGGTCAGGACCATGTATCGTCAAATCTTGGGTGAGCACCTCCTTCCCTCAGCCAGGGCATTTGCTTATTAATTTAAACCAATTATCTGTTGCTTTTGCCGCACACAAAGTGGCTTACATAAAACGTAAGAAGACATGTCCCAAGCAATTTGAATAATACAAATAAAATCCATTTACACCAAGAACATGATAAAGAAAAAAAACCATAACAGTGGATAAAACAACCACTGGCAATTGCTATCCAGAAAAAAGGGGGTTATATATTCCTTCTGGAAGGCAGGGAGGGGAAGATCAACTAATATTGCTTGATTACATTCACATTCAGATATATCTTCATTCAAAGGCTTTGTTGCTTTGCTGCTTTCATCATCTGGAAAGAGCATGCAATAAAGACTTCCCATTGATAATTGTCTCTGCTTTGTATGCATTCTGTTCAAATAGTTGTAACATATCCTGCTTTGATACTGGAAGAAATGAGAATACATTTTCATGATCAAAGAGCAGTGCACATTTCCCTCCTCTAAATCATCATCTTCCTCCTCATCATCTCAAGGTGCCATGCATCGTTTCCCTTCCACCCCTTTATTCTCAGAACACTTTGATGAGGTTTTTGCTGTTCATGTCTGAGTTTAGGAATGGATAAATCAGTCTATATCCACGTAATGTGATGTTCACTCAAAAGGCTGTTGCATCAAAATTTCTAAATTAATCTGCCAAAAAAGTCAGCAAGGAAATTTGCATGCAAACATGTGCTTACATTTTTTAAAAAAGTATTTTCTCTCAAAACTTTCAAGTCAGTTCACAGTGGAATTAGGAAAGAATGAATTCCTGAATCATCCTTTGCTGAATGGAAATTTGAACATTGGTCTCCGCTGTCCTAGTTTTACATTTGACCACTTAAATTACATCACACGAGAAGGAAAATGTCTGCTACCCCTACTCTGAAATAGCCCATTTTCATGTTTGGCCTCTCCTGTGTTCCTCCCACATGGCTTGTGTGACTGAAACAAGCCCATCCCTTTTCATAGACCTACTGTACATAATAATGGAAAAATTGCTATTTTAAAGGCTTTGTATGCTCAATGTACTTCTCTTTGATGGAGACTAGTGCTGAGCTAGATTGACCAATGATCCAATCTGGATTATGGGAGTTTCCTTCCTGTGTTCTGTTAGTGGATGCTATAAAGTTACTTGAAGTTGTTTTGTCCTGTAGCTAAATTTACTTTAATGTGGTAAAGGGTTGGTATAGCGTATTTGATTCACTTTTTATTATATGTAATAGTGAGAACTTGCTTAACAGTAGAGCATCCTGGAGCCATATCTCCATCCCCCCCCCACTAAAAAACTGGCAATTCTAGGCATTCTAGGAATCTCATGTCTTGTCTTAAATAAATGCATGGTTACTTACAGAACAGACTTTGAAAATGTGCAGGTAAATATGTGGATAGCATTTGCAAGGGATAGCAGGCAGAGTCCTCACTAATTAGGAAGTGGAACTTCACACACAACTGCTATTCCAGTTTTCCCTTAGCCCCCTTTTTACAAAGGCACCATTGAGCGCTTCCAAAGTGTTGCTGTTGTGCAAGTAGGATTTAACTGGCAAATTCAGATTGTGCAATTTAACTGGATTTGGCACCCCCCCCCCCAAAAAAAAACCACCTTCAGACCTTTTACAGTAAGGGAAATGATGGGGAAATGCACTGGAAAGTGTGAGATTTTTAAAATTTATTTTTAATGCAATGATGTATAATCAGGCTGTAAGCAAATCAGAATACATAAACCACAGACATTGTATAACCTCCCCATAAACCTCATATAATCAGGATAAAGGCTCAATATACAGGTCATCTCTGGAAGATACCTTTGTTCTGTTCTTCAGTATGTATTTCAAGCTGCTTCCTAATGCTGATTAGGAAGAAATATCAACAACCTCAGATATGCAGATGACGCAACCTTGATGGCAGAAAGTGAGGAGGAATTAAAGAACCTTTGAATGAGGGTGAAAGAGGAGAGCGCAAAATATGGTCTGAAGCTCAACATCAAAAAAACCAAGATCATGGCCACTGGTCCCATCACCTCCTGGCAAATAGAAAGGGAAGAAATGGAGGCAGTGAGAGATTTTACTTTCTTGGGTTCCATGATCACTGCAGATAGTGACAGCAGTCACGAAATTAAAAGACGCTTGCTTCTCGGGAGAAAAGCAATGACAAACCTAGATAGCATCTTAAAAAGCAGAGTCATCACCTTGTCGTGGACTGCAAGAAGATCAAACCTATCCATTCTTAAGGAAATCAGCCCTGAGTGCTCACTGGAAGGACAGATCGTGAAGCTGAGGCTCCAATACTTTGGCCACCTCATGAGAAGAGAAGACTCCCTGGAAAAGACCCTGATGTTGGGAAAGATGGAGGGCACTAGGAGAAGGGGGCGACAGAGGACGAGATGGTTGGACAGTGTTCTCGAAGCTACGAACATGAGTTTGACCAAACTGCGGGAGGCAATGGAAGACAAGAGTGCCTGACGTGCTATGGTCCATGGGGTCACGAAGAGTCGGACACGACTAAACAACAACAATGCTGATTAGTTAAAGAGGAAGGTTAAACAGAGAGGAATAGTTTAAAAGATGGAGTCCTGTTGAGACTCAGCAGCACAACCAGTGTACATTTTTCATTTTATCCTCGAACAGGACATTGAAGCTTTCCCTGAAGGATCACAAATCTATTTTGGTCATTTATTTACTTTCTGCATGGCTTCAAAGAGGCGTCAAGACCATGTACAACAAGTTAAGGACCATTGGCTAATAACTGAATACCTCAGAACTCATGATCTTAAAATAATGTAGAAAAATAAAACTTTAAGAAGAAACAGAAGGGTGGTATTTGACTATATTTAATTCAGAGTAGACTCATTGAAATGAATGAATGTGACTAAGTGGGCAATCCTACGGCAAGCTCTGCCAGGATGAGCAGCTTAAGATCATAATGGATCTCTGGAGGGTTCTGGAGGTTCCTGGTCCTGCAGGCACCAAGTTCCCAACTCTGACTTAGCCAAAGATATGCCGGTCTAACTTGCCAAGGCAGAGTTCAGAGGGCGGTGTAATTCACTGAAAAGGACCATTCTAGGGATGTGGCAGGGACTGGACATGGGCAGGGGGAACTGAAGCTGGATCCTAACTTAGTTCAACTTAGTCATGTGATCTGGGAAAAGTGGTAGTGTAAGCCAAACTCAATTTTCAAGATTCTCTCCCCCCCCCCCCCTTTGACAGGCTTGGGCTTCTCAGCAGGCAGTATGTTTGCTCCTTAGTGGGCTTTGGATCTGGTGTAACTTTATGCCATCTTAATTTATGCCAGCTTCTTGTGTATAGGATTGCTCCCTAAATCAGATCCATTAATTTTAATGGGTCTAGTCTAGTCTGAGTAAAACCTAATTGCATGATACAGCAGCCAAAGCAGCACTTTTTATATTTGAAAAATCCTCACCCACCCTTTACCCCTACAATTTTTGCCATAATCAAAATGTGCCTTCTATCTTCCTAAGAACCACAGTGGGGCTTACCATGCAAATTTTACTTACTCTTTCACTATAACTGAGTAAGTCTGCTAATTTGCCTGTACCACTCAATGTTTGTATCAGCCCTCGGTATCACACAGCTTCAGTCCATGCCATTTGTAGGATGAGTTTCCATATAAAATGCAATAAAGATGAGCAATAAAAATATAGCATAATGGGAGAAGTGAGGATAGGATTGGGGATGGGGGATAATGCAGTTAGCATTAAGAGAAAGTGTTCGTGTATGATCTACATTTTCCCCTTGCAATGTGTTTTCGGTATATTTACTATGTTAGGTTCTTTGGTGCTGGGAGTTGTCCAAATGTTAATAAAGTTAGATGACAAAGATCAATCTGTTCATGTTAAGATATGCTTCAGCTTGACCACTAAATATATATACCGGTGTATATATAAGAACTCTTCTGTCACTATCCTCGAATTTATAAGCAACAGGAAGCAACTGTTCTCGGTTGCTTGTGGAGCCGAGACAAAATAAAGAACAGATATTCATAGCATCTGTGCAATTCAAAACAGGGAGCAATAATACAGGGAGCACTATAAATATAGGATGATAGCATGGCCACAGCAGTGCCACAAAGAAAACACCGCACAATTTGATTTTCAATGAACTAAGGGCCCATTTGGCAGCTACATCAAGGAAGGAACAGATTTTCAACATGATAGTCTTTGCCTAGCGCTAAAGCCAACAGCGGGCATGGAGGAGAAATGACATTGTAAAACTCTAGTGAACAATCATGGAAGCTGAAATATGCAAATCTACTAAATCACAGCCAAAATGCAATTCATTTTTTATGCAGAAAAGAGAAAAGCTGAGTATTCAGTATCTGCTGCTGAGCCTTCATTTGCATCTCACTGCATGGTGGAAAAAGCACAGGTCTGTGATAACTCCAGTCAGGCAGAATATTTCTCACATTTGAAATGTTTGCATGCACCTCTTGCTTTTTCAATTTACTCACTGTGGATGAAATGTTATCACAAGGAAAGACCTCATTGTTTCTTTCATGCCCAGCACTTCTATCACAGCCATCTTATAACTATGTATTATATGTATGTATAACTATGTATTAAAAGCTGAATTTGATGATGCAGGGTTCCCAACCACAGAGAGGATTATATGCACAATCAACCGAAATTGCTTAAAATCCCCATTCCGACCTTCTTGATTAGTGTGGGAAGGTCTCAGATATGGATGGGGACTTTGGGGTGGTGCTGTAACCCTGTAGAGGGACATAGGCTCTTTTAGAAGCAGCAGAACACAGAAAGCAAAGTTGAGATGCTTCAGCAAGGCTTCATTATAGCTTATCTTGGGGAAATTGTTTTGGGGGGCACAAAAATGTTTACTGAAATACCTCAATTCCTTACTTTGTATAGTACTTGTTTATGGTGTTCACAGCTGAAATAAACTGATGCATCAGTGTCAACAGAGAAGCCGTCACATAGCCATTGGGATTTGGTTGTGTGATAAAGCATTACTACCTAAGGGTATAGGATTGCTGTTACCATTTGCCTACAGAGTACTGTGGAGAGACTATTTTTTGTGCCCCTGTTGGGTGGAGAACATGATGTGGGGGCTGGGATGTGTGCAAACTACTCATTTTTGAGCCTCCCTCGAATAATCAATTAAATTTCACATGGGCACACTTTGCAAAGGGAAAGGAGTTTGTGAAATATTTGCTCCCCAAATAAGCAGAGGCCTTGAATGCAGACATTTACTTCACTAACCCTGCCCCCCATTACTACAGTGAAGGTGAAGTGCTGTTTGTTTTCCTGTTATCAGTTGCTACTTTCTTGAGTCCTATTCAGAATGAACCCTATAAAGGAGTTCTCTTTAACCTTGGGTACTGTGCTGGTATGATGGGCCACCTTTGTTTTACATTGGCCCTATTAAATAAGGACTTCCCTTTTCAATAGGGGAAAAAAACTTAGGAATGGACAGAGTATATTTCTTCTTGTCAAAGCACTAGGAAGCAAAATCTGGTTTGTTCTGGTTCACTTCCATTACTAATAATGGAAACAATTGCTGTCCATGGTCCATTACTAATAATGGTCCATTACTAATAATGGAAACAATTGCTGTCCATGGTCCTGGCTCAAAGACCCCAGACTCCTCCTGGTTTTGGCAAGCAATGTTTGACCAAAGCCCTAAATTACCATATTGTATTGTAGCAAGGAGCCAGTGCCAACTCTGCTATTGGCACTTCTGTACAATTTTGAGCTTGTTAATTGACTGCTTCTGCAGAGGCAGCACTGTGAATGAAAGACAACTGTATGATAATGTTTCTGTGGGCTAAACAACAGAAAGGTCCATTTGGTTTATTTTTTTCCTCCTGCAGTTGGCTAATTAACAATAGATACTTAACAGCCTTCTGTGTTGCTTTGCACTATTTAAAAGGTAAGTCAACCACTGAGATTAGCTGAGTTAACAGAGCATCTTTCTATTTCATGGGATGTTGGAAAGTAATGAAGATACTTAGCAAGCGCTTAGGAGCTGATGGAAGAAAGAGAAAATTGCAGACATGCCTTTAACAGTGACCTATGGGGAAAAAAATCATGCAGCAGCTGCTGGATGCTATTTACATGATTTTTAAGAAGGTGCCGTGCACACAGATCTTTTTCTAAAACCCTTAAATGCAGACAAGCCAACATATGTTCTACACACAGAATGAGTTTAAGATAGTGTTATGAGTTTGTGGCACTCTAATTAATCCCTGGATTCAAAAATGTTAGAATTTAATCAGTGATAAACTGAGTGCCGGACCCCCTTTAATCTCTGGATCCATCAAGTGCTAAAATCTAATCAAGCCCAGCTAGCTTCCTATGAGCCGATAGCCTGGGTGATAAACCATGAAGGGTAATTAAGGGGTTTGGTGTGAGGTGGCAAATGGTTGGGACCTCCTCCCTTAACAGATAAAAAAACCACACAGCAGGTTGTCTGACATGACCGTATGCAAGGAAATAACAACACCTATCTAATTTTATCTATCTAATTATATTTTTATCTGGCTTCTATTGTTAATTGTACTTTGGTGGTGCATATCCTTTTTTGTGAGGTGCCTTCTGAATGTGATACAGGATAAAATTCAGGATACAAAATTTAAAAATAACACCTTCGCCCTTTGCTAGACTATGTGATTGGTCGTTAGATACAGTCACAGGAAAAAGAAAAAAAAAGGATCTGGCAGAAAGCTTCCTTCTTTTGTGACAGCTAGAAAACCCTACATGAATGATGACAAGTTGGCCAACCACTCGCTGGTTATGAATGGCTAGCTGGCTGCTTCTATCTAGTCAAAATGCGCAGATATACCTAGCTTAGAGGAACCAGAAAAGATTCCATGCTTCATATTATTCAAGCCAGAGGACAGATTGTTAGCTATTTTGAAAATAATCTACCTCATATCTTGGAGAGTTGCTTCCTATGCAATTCAAATATCATAGCCAAATTTTGCATGATGCTACGACCAACAACCAGCTTTTTTACTTTGTTTAGGTACTATTTCATATCATTTTGAATCAAGATGATGGACTGAAATTTTCAAAGCTGCACTGATTTTTTTTTGTTTTTTTGTTTTGTTTCATAGAATGCTGAAGCAACACCAGGTATGAGGCTGCCGGTAACTTTATAATGGAAACATTATTAGTCAAGTAGAATGCCTAGTTACTTGAGAACCATTTTGGGAATCCTGTTACGTGTCTAACACCTAAACTAGGCCCTGACCTACTTCTCAGTGACAATAGGCACTCCTTGTTAAGAGAAAGCATGTGACATAACTTTGATAGACAAAACTATACAGAGAAGAAAGGTTTGTTCCTACTGCTAGAGCGTTGTACATCAAGTTAGTTATATGGAGTGAACAAGTTCTATCCTTTTTCTTGAATGGAGCAATATTTGAAAGAAATGTCTTGATGTCTTTCAACAGGGTTGAAATTGTGACTACCTTTGTCACCGTATTTCTAGTTAATAAAAAATAATAATCAAGGCAAAACCACACTGCTGCTAGTCCACTAGAAAGACATATCTTAGAAATTATAATGCTTATAAAGGAAAATGCTAAAAGTGAGGGAATGATATATTAGCAACTGCTAACTCGAGGGTTCTTTGTCGCACTATCCTCTACCTGCCCCCTAATGTCAGGAAGACGTTTCTTTTCTGTCACGCTAATTATTTCTGACACATAGTTGGCAATGGCAAGTCGGTCCATGAGAATTCATCTGCTTGGTTTTGTGTTGGCCTTCTCCCCAGGAAGAAAGGTAAGCATAGTTCATTTTAGTGGTACAGGATGTCCTCCTCAGACGCCTTATAGGGCTGCTTTCATCTAACTTTGCTGTACTTCCAAAGCACTGTAAGAAACTTCCTGTAACTAGAGTGAGGAAACTTCGAGCTAAATTGTAAACCACCCTGTGTTCCTCGGATGAAAGGTGGTATAGTAATAAAACCAAACAATCAACCAAGAGGGGCAATCTGTAAATGCAGATAGTTATACACAACACACATAGCAATGCATGCATTTGCTTATTAAATCTACTATAGATGAACTTTGTCATTTCTGTGGTTGCTACTCCACAGTCCTCGAGAGGTAAGAATGTGTGGAATGTACTCTTAACAGTTCATTGTGTCTTTCCCTTGTCCAAGTGCCATTAATGGGTTTTGTGAAATTTTGAATGATGTTTGTTAACAATTTAAGAAGACTCCTGCTGGATCAGACCGAGGTCTATTTAATGCAGCATTTCCCCTAGATCCCCATGGGAAGCCCCAAAGCGAGACATGAGGTCAGTGGTCCACTTACACCATTGATCCCCAGCAACCAGCAATTCAAAGCCCTACCGCCTCTTATACTGGAGGTTGAATATGCAGTCCTGACTAATAGCCCTTGAAAGCCTTAACTTCCATGAAACTGTGTAATCCCCTTTAAATACATCACCAGTTGATGGCCATCGCTACACACTGTGGTAGACATTTCCACAGTTTAATAATGTGCTGAATGAAGAAGTCCTTCCTTTGGCCTGTCCCCATTAACCACCATCTTGGGATCACCCAGGCTCTAGTGTAATGAAAGAAAGACAACAACTTTTATCTATCTATTTTTCTCAGCACAATGCTTTTGCCTACCTTACCATGCCACCCCCTTCCTTACACACACCACACACCACACCACACACAAATCTTGTAAACTTTCCTCATAGAGTTGGTCCAGTACCCTGATCATTTTGGTTGCCCTTTTCTGCAACCTTTCCACCTCTACATTATCCTTTTTGACATGCAGTAACCAGACCTGTGCACAGTATTCTAAGTAGGGCTGCACCATACCGATAGATTCACATAAAGGCATTATGATACTGGCAGTGTTATTCTTAATCCCTTTCCTAATGATCCCTAACATGGAATTCACCTTTTTCACAGCTGCTGCACACTGCGTTGTTGTATTCATTGAGTTATCCATCATGACTCCAAGATCTCTTTCTGGGTCAGTAACCACCAGCTCAGACACAATCAGTGTATATGAGAAATTAGGATTTATTTATATTGAACCACATTTACCATTTTAATGCCCATTCATCCAAACTGGAGAAGTGCCTTTAGAACTCTTATAAATTTTTTTAACCACTCTGAATCATCTGGTGTCATCAGGAAATCTCACCAACCTCTCCACCCACCCCTAACTCTGAATCATTTATGGACAAGCTGAAAAGCACTGGTCCTACTAGAGATATCTGGAAGACCTCCCCCCTCCTCCTATTATAGGAGCTGCCAATTTACTCCTACGCTCTGCTTCCTGTTCTTTAACTAGTTACTGATGCGTAATAAGACCTGTCATCCTATCCAATGACTGCTTACTCAGAAGCCTTCGGTGAATGACTTTGTCAAAAGTTCTTTGAAAGCCCAAGTACATATTACCCCCTATCCACATGCTTCCTGAAATGCTCAAGGAATTCTAAAAAGTAAGTGAGATAGGATTTAACTTAGCAGAAACTGCATTGAATGTTCCTCCGCAAAGTACATTCTTCTGTATGCTTCACTAATGCTTTATCTTTCTTAACGCTTCCCATCAATCCACGAAGAAGTATGAAAAGCCTTTATTTCCTGAATCATTCCTGGCTCTTTTTTAAAACAAAACAAAACAAAACAAAAAACTGGCACCGTGTTGTCTTTATAGACCTTTGGTACAGAGGCTGATCTAAGGGACAGGGTACATATTTTTGTTTTAAAAAATCAGCAGTTTCGTATTTGAGTTCTTCAAGAACTCTCAGATGGATGCCATCTGGACCCAGTGATTTGTTAACATTGAAATTCTGATCTTCACCTCGTGTCACTAGTATTTGCTTCAGTTCATCTTAAAATAGTCAGTTTGGGGCAGGCACAACTATCTGCCCTATATCTTCTGCACAGAATATTCAGCTTTTCTTGGATTTCTGTAACTTCCTTATCTTTAGCCTCTGGATTTAATTAGGATTTATCCTCCATCTCTGTGTTTAATGAGGATTTAATAAGGAAACACAATAGCCCTCTTCAGGCATTCAGCATCAAGAAGCAAGGGCAAAAAGTGTATGTGAGGGACTACAACGATTTGCACTGCTCCAGCCACAATGTTCCTCTGTATGAAAGGCACACTCACTCCACCCTGACTTTTGCACCTTGAGCAGGAAGCATAGCTGCCAAGTTTTCCCTTTTCTCGCGAGGAAGCCTATTCAGCATAAGGGAAAATCCCTTTAAAAAAGGGATAACTTGGCAGCTATGGCAGGAAGATCTGAAAGGTTTTTTTTTATGTATCTTCAGTTGAGCGTGCTTAGAATTCTCCATCAATTAGGAACATGCACTAAACATGGAAAGGTCAAAAGTCAGAGGGTGGGACAGGTGTTGGAGGAGGTATGTTGATGCATGGGTTTCTGGTGTCCTACACACTTTTTGTCCTCATGGGTTCCAGCTGAATTTCTGAAGTAGGTTGTTTTGTGATGTTAACTGGAGTATTTTTCATAAGTAGCACTAGCAGTAACAGGTGAGCATAGTTTCATTTTTTTAAAAAAAAATATGATGGACATGAAAAACTCGGGGTGATCACTGAAATAAATCTTCAAGTTTAGGGATGTCTCAAGGAAGAGCATGGTAAGAATTGTACTTTAAGGTGAATACTAAAGCATAAGTAAGCTTAGAAATATGTAAACAGATAGTATAAAACCAGTTTAATCAGGCCATGGAATTTAAGTCTGACTGTTATTCCTGCAAGCAGGTTTATTTCCTCCAGAATTGCTTTAGCAATATGAAATCTAAACCTGTGGAAATTAGCTATTCTTATATGAATTTCCATGGTGGCAAGTCATGTCACAGATGGAAACTTACGAGCAATCATGTGGTATGTACCTCTCCATCCAATGGATTATTGAGGAACTCATTTATTGATCACAGCAGGGAAACTTTCTTAGTCTTCTTTGGAAACATCTTAACGCTTCTCAGAGACCATTCCTTGCTTTGCCCTTTGACCTAATATTCTTCAGCAGGCTCCATCATACTTCAGCTATTCTTATCTCAAACTTCTCTCCCCAATAAATTGTTTATATTTAGTTTAATAATAATATCAACAATGACTCATCTAGAAGGAGTCTGAGAGATAAAGCATATTTTCCTGCTAAATATGTGAAAGCAGTAATTTTGCCATGAAAGGACTGAATTAAATTGGTCTTGTGACACAATGTGTAGGAGAGACCTTTTGAAATAGACATGCTAATGAAAGGCCTGTGAGGACATAATTTTCCAAGGCTATAGGAAAGACATCATTGACTATAAAAGCCAGAGAATCAAAATATGTCTTCACAAATACCAACAGCATTGCATCCACTTAAATCCAGGCACTAATCTGGTTCACAAAAGAACAATATTGGAAAAAATGGATTCTAAATTAGGATTCTATTTTGGGGTATTTTTGAAGCTGCGAACAATGAGTAATTTTAACAAAGTGACGAGTAACTTTATCATCTTTATTGTTGCCTGTGAATTTATTTATTGTTGTTTTGATGTAGCTGTTGTTATTTGTGGTTGAGTAGATTTTTCCAGGTGTTCGAAACTCTGTAAAAGTCTTCAAACAGTTGAGTCCGTCATACTCAAGGTAAACTCACTGAAATAAACAGACATAACTAACTTAAGTCAATTGATTTCAGTGGTTGTGCTCTGGGTATGACTGGGTTCAAGACAACTCAGAAATGATAGTGCAGGGATAGGGATCCTGTGGTCCTCCGGATGTTTCTGGACTAAAACTTTCATCATACCCTGACGATTGGATATGCTGCCTGAGGCTGTTGGGAGTTGCAGTCCAGTGGAATCTGGAAGGCTGCAGGTTTTTTCCTTTGATAGTGGGATGATTATGTACATTGCTGACAATCTTGTCATATGGACAGTAGAGTACTTCTACAGAATGAAGTGCCTTTTGCCAAGTAAGTAGGCTGATACCTTATGAGGCCATATCCATCTAAAAAGACTAACATTGAGGGTGTGTCTGTCTGCCAAAGATTATGTTCTGTTACTCACTGGTCTTCACCTTCCATGGGGTTCAGCTCTCAATTTAGCAAACCATTCTTTATATTTGCCATTTCATCTTGCCCATTTTGTGACATCGTCCTTCATTCTTGCTCACCTGAATGGCTGAGTGACGCCATGTGCAGGTGCTTGGCTGGAAGAAGTGTTTCTGATTGCTGTGACAGAGAAAAGGGCCAATTCAGTTAATTTCTTAGAACACAAAAGATCCTGATTAGTCTTTGTAATCTGAAACTTCTTGTTCCTTTTCAAAGAAATTGGCAAAAGAGGAAGAATTCGTAGCTGCACATGCAGGCTTGAGGCCCTTGCAGGCACAACATGGAAAAGACAGGTCTTTAAGGTTATCTCATAAGTCATTAATTTGAATATATTTTAGTCTCAAGCTCTGGGCTCTCTCCCCCAGTGACATCCATGGCCATGAGGTCACTCAGCCATCGCTATGTCTGTTGCTCTGTGTGTGGCTAACATTGAGCAGTGACAGAGTTTTTGGAATACCCTGGAACTGACTGCCAGTACTGCTATATTATTTGTGGTTTTTATGGCTACATTAAGGAGGCAATCCCATGACAAGATCTACCAGAGCAGCTTCAGATACAGAGGATCTCTGATAAAGCTAGCTCACTCAGCAGAGCTCAGTGGGCATTAAGTCCCCAACTCTGACTCAGCCTAAGATACCAGACTAACTTGCTGGGCTGGAAATCCCAAAAAGAGGGAGGGCATGTGTGTGTCCAGGAAGATGGTGCCGTGGGACCAGAGAGCTGAATCATAAACCCATTCAGCTGGGTCATGTGATCTGGCAACCCAGCATGGAACACTGTTTTAAGGGCTAATTTTCACTCTTCCAGACTTTGGCAAAACAGCAAAGCTGAATGGGGTTTGGATCTGGTGTAACTGCACCAGCTTAGTCAACACTAGCTTGCTTTCCACCAGCTTCTCAAGCATCAGATTGCTCCCTGGTATTTGTTTTGGTGGCTATATTATTTTTTGTTTTCATGGCTCTGCTGCTGATTGAGTTTAGGATCGTGCCTAATTTATGCTAGTGCATCACTGCCTGATGTAAGCCTGATGTTCAGGAACTACAATATCATCCTCCCTGTGATTGCATTTCCCCCCATGCTACCACCATTGCATGACAGTCAAGCTTCTGCCAGTGTTCTAGGAAATTGCATCTGTTGTCTGACAGATGAGCATGAGTATTTACTTTAAATACTCAGCTGCCCAAGATACAAATGCACACTTTTGCTGGTGGTTTTTGAGATTCTTACTCTTCTTTGAAATTAATTTAAAAATTACTTCTAAAAAATGTTTTAGAAAGCCTACGGCTAAAATATTACTGAATGCATTCAAAGTGATAAAGCACATGTTTCGAATGTAGATGTTCCTATGTTCACTCTATGCCATCTCAGGCAGCCAGGTTGGTAAAAACCTCTCTGTAAAATCTTGGAGAGACACCATCAGTCAGAATAGGTAGTACTAAACGAGATGAACGAATGTCCTGACTGTGTAAGGCATATTCTAATATTCACATGTTCAAAGCACCAGGATGCAAACTGATGCAGAAATGTGGAAAAATGAATTTAAAATTGGCAAAATGAGAAACTGAGAGAAACGTTTGACAGATTCATCTAGCCCTACAGTTCAGGCAGATGAACCATTGTCAGGGTCATGGCATGCAATAGTTTCCCAGAACACTCTGCAAATGTGTTGTGAGAACAGTAAGACACCAAGAGGCATTTCTATATTAAATCAGGAACTATTTAGAATTAATTACATAGACTCTCTGGAAGGATCCAGCACAGAAACTGTTGCAATATAAATAACAAACACTTATCTCTGCACTGTCTCTGAGCTTGTCTTTTTGTCATAGATCAAACTCCTTTGTCCTTGAGCAGGATGATGATGCAGCATCTAACTGTGGTCTCAAAATGATATGTAAATAAGCTTAAGTGTTGCAAAACTGCATTAAAATTGCTTGAACCTGGGGTCAAACTCAATGTGATTCGGGAGTTCTGCAAATGACACTTGCTGTGTCTTTCACTTTTTAAAAAAGGATCCAGCTACAGGATAGGAACTGCTTCATAGGGGGTGTTAACTCTTTCCCCTGTGAAAATTACCTCTCCCCAAAAGCTGCTATTTATCCCCATTAGTAAAATGCATGGGCTCAGCTCCCACAATGGCTTTTTATGAAAGAAAGACATGAATCGTCCACATTGTGTCCAGCTTAACCCTTGGTAGTGCTGTTATGATGCTTTCTGCTTCAAAGTACCTGTTAAATAAAGCAGGTAAAGGTAAAGGTAAGGTAAAGGACCCCTGGATACAGGTATGACCCCTGGATAGTTAAGTCCAGTCAAAGGCTGGGCTCATCTCGCTCATCTCGCTTCAGGGCTGAGGGAGCCAGCGTTTGTCCACATACAGCTTTCCAGGTCATGTGGCCAGCAAGACTAAACCGCTTCTGGCGCAATGGAACCCTGTGACGAGTGCCAGAGGTAAGTGTTTTCTACACAGCTTCACTGTGTTTAATGCAGCTACACTTGAGCAAAACAAATTCTTCCCCACATGTTCTGGGATTGCGTGACCCTAAAAACAGTTTCCTTTCTAACAAAGCCTGTAGTAATAATTGCTTTTTGTGGAGTTGTTCATTGTTATCGTCTTACACGAGACATTATCACAGTAATGATCCTATCAATCTGAAATAATAGAAAAATATCTCTAAGGCTGCAATCCTCTTACCAGGGAATAATCCCCATTGAACTAAATGAGGCATGTTTAAGATGGTGCCGATTCCTTTGCCCTTTTCTTTGATAATGATTTGCCTTTTTCTTTGGTAACATTTTACAATGAATTATCAATGTGAGGATTTGCATCTTTTCTGTTGTATAAATCTCCATCTGCAGCTTGCACATCCATGATGGATTTTCAAGCTAAGTTCAAGCCAGCAAAGGTGCTCCTATATTATACTTCCCCTTAAATAGAAAGCCTGGGGTAGCTTCTGCTATTCACTTAACTGATGAATTTACATACACTAAAAAGCCAAGGGTGTGATTGGAGATATTTAGATTTGTACTTCCCCACCATATTTCCAACCCTGTTTCACTTCTTTTCCATAGTCGGGTGAAAGCAGAATTGAAATTGTGGTTCCATACAACAATTAACCCTGCACTATGGCCCTCCTCATTGGTAATTCCCAAAGTGTCTATCCCCAAGGGCAAGATGACTAGTGTGGGTGGCGCTGTGGTCTAAACCACTGAGCCTCTTGGGCTTGCCGATCGGAAGGTCAGCGGTTCAAATCCCTGTGACGGAGTGAGCTCCTGTTGTTCTGTCCCAGCTCCCGCCAACCTAGCAGTTCGAAAGCACGCCAGTGAAAGTAGATAAATAGGTACCCCTGCTGCGGGAAGGTAAACTGTGTTTCTGTGTGCTCTGGTTTCTGTCACGGTGATCCATTGTGCCACTTGAGGTTTTGTCATGCTGGCCACATGACCCAGAAAACTGTCTGTGGGCAAACGCCAGCTCCCTCAGCCTGAAAGCGAGATGAGCGCCACCACCTCATAGTTACCTTTGACTGGACTTAACCGTCCAGGGGTCCTTTACCTTTACCTACTCAGAAGCACATATATTAAACAAAAGAAGCAGCAGGAAGCCATGTATGATTTGAGACTATGTGCTTAGCATAGTAAACTTCAGTCAGCAATGTTCCCCATGTTTGTGTGTGTGTGTGCATGCACACACACACACACACACACACACACACACACACAGGAAAGTATGGCAGTCGGTGTGCATGCTGTTGTGGAACATCTAGAAAATGGCACCATCTTGAATGGAAGCAATTACTGTCAATATTTCTTTCCCTACTGCCAGCTGGGACCGGCCAATTCACAGGATCCATGAAATATTTGTATCAGGAGAAACTTTCCTACTAGTGGTGTTACATAAGACTAGGTATCAACTGGAGTTTTCATTTCAGTCCCTGATGCATTGCCTTGATATAAACATTTCTCAGTGCTTCTTTTTCCTCTTCCTCAGAAATATTATTATTTTAATCTACCGAGGAAAATAGCTCTTGAAGTTTGTGGTGATACCCTGACCTAATTTCATGGCCAGAAAACCGTGATGACTCATAACTTCTATTACCAGCATGACATGAACATTTGACTGTAAGGTTATACCCATCTCTCCTGTGCTCATGTGAATACAAGTTTTGATTTACTTTGTGTTAGCTTCCATATTAAAGCTGTGCAAAAAAACCTTCCGTTTTCCCCCAACCATTCACCATCAAGTAATGAAAATTATCAAGGGGGGGGGGGTTAGAACATTTTTGTAAAATTTTCATGAGTGGGGTGCAGGTTTTTGTTGCAATTACCAGACTTTTAAGGTGGCCAAGGAGTGTTTGTGAGTGTATTTTCTTTCATTCTACAAGTCAACTCTTCAGTGGTTTGCCTTCTGTAGCCTTTCTGAATGCTCATGATGTCCTCATATGAAATGTCCCATAAGTGTGAGAAGGCTTGGAGGCTGCCTATCATTTGTCTGGCAGCTGATTGCTGTTGTTGCTGTTATTATTTTGAAGTGCAATCTTGTTACCTTGAAAACAATTAGTGAAGAAATATTTCTTGCACTTTCCAGAAAACAAAGTGAACACACTGCACTGAGGTACTTGGTAACCAGTGTCCTTGACTTCCTGCGCTCCAATTATAAAGTTCAGGGAAAGCAATAATAAGGCCTCTTTCATGGGGGAAGCAAACCTCCAAGAAGTTGGAAGACAAGTTTCAGCACAGTGCTGCTCCATCCATTACTTCTTTATAAGCTGAACTTTGTCTTGGATGCAAGTAGTTTATGTATGTTCTTGAGTTTCTAGATGAGAGGGAGACAAAATTTATTGAGCTTTGTACACACTGTAGTAGGACTCTCTGGGTTACTGTTCCTGGGTCAAGACTTGCCTCTCAATCAGTAGGACCTGGCATCTATATTTAACAGTACAATTTATCCATAACATCATACCATAGTTTATGTTCAGCATACCCTGTCCCTCATAGAGCCACATGTGGCTGTCTTAATTTTAAAATACTTTGTTTTCCCTTTGGACAACAAGCTGCTGGTAATAAAATAATGTCAGAAACATAAAAAAAAGAATCATATAACTGTAAAGTTGGAAGGGACTATGAGGGTCATCTGGTCTAACCCCCATGCAATGCAGGAAACCTTTGCCCAACATGGGGCTTGAACCCACAGCTCTAAGATTAAGAGTCTCATGCTCTACCGACTGAGCTAAGAATCAATAATGCATCAATTTAGTGAGTAAGAATAACTTTGGCCAACCCTCTCCCCCAAAAAGCTCAAGAACTTTGGCCAACCCTCCCCTAAGAAAAGCTCAACAACTCCTGGCAATGACAATGGGTAGATCACAGCTGGTCTTTTTATACTGTGAGTAGATTGCAGTCTCTTGGGAGTTGGATGGGCCTGCCAGACACAGTTCAGTTTCAGTGGAAGTTACACGGGAGCTTGTATACATGATGCATTTTGATCTCCACAGTAGCCTTAGAATTGCAGCCTTAGGCTGCTGTCTTAACCCCCTTACCTGGGCCTAAGACCTATTCGATCCAATTGGACTTCCACCCAAGTAGGCATGGTTAGGAGGGTTTCAGTGTTAGTCATTCTGGGTGTCTTTGGCTGTAATTAGATGCCACTTCATGCCATCTTCATAACGTTTCCTTACCTATTCACTTTCATATTCCATGTGATCTTTCACTCAATGCAAAAGCCACTTCTGAAAACCTAATAGAATATGGCAGATGTTTAGTGCTCATTTCCATGTTAATTGTTTCCAGAAAAAAATCCATGTGCAACCCGTCCCCCCCGTCCCCAATTAACTCAGAAAACCATGAGAGTTTTCCATTGACAATATTTGGGGTATGCAGTTCTTTCCTGCCATCTAAATTTTAGTGTGACATGGTGGTATATCGATTAAAAGGCACAGTTCTATAAGACAACAAAGTGTAAAAGGAATGTTAGGAACCAGGAGAGAAATGCTTGCATTATAACCAGTAAAACTAATGCAATAAACCTCACAACTAAATGCAGCCTTTGTTGAAGATAGATAAGGCCTGAAATGAAGAGGAAATTGCTGAGCACATAGATATAGGGGTGTGTCCAAGAAATAGCTTTAGCTTTCTGTGCTTTTCAACAGTGCAAGGCATCCCATTTAACTACTTGTTGCTTTTATGCTCTGCTTTTCCCCAGAAGCACAGACTATAGGTGCAAGAACAGTGACACAGTTGAATAAAGGCTAGTCTTTGTCTATCCGTGTGCTCGTTATGAACCATGTTCTCTAAATCTCATATGATTTAAATTCAATGCATTTTGAAAGATAGAACACATCGAAATGAATCCAGCAATTATCTGCAATCCTGAAAGTTCACCCCATAGTTCACTGAAATGATTTGGGATTTATCATAATGAATAATTAAGGTGCAAACCAGTCAGGAAACCAGAAGAGCAGAAGCATGGGATCATTTATGACCAGAAGAGTTCACGACCTCTGCTTTGTGTTACATCTGAATGAGAGAGCTAATTTGACACACTTCATTCTCTTTCTTCTCATTCCCATTCTTATCGCTGCTGTGAAATGCTAAGGATTGGAAACAGCACTGCAATTGCCTGTAATAGTGTATTGTTGAATCTGGCCATTTCTGAAGCTAACAGCCCTTTTCTAATAGGTCTGATTCTGACTTACCCATTCATACAACTATCTTTGTTGTTCTTAATTTAAAAAACTGTTTTGCCTCCAATGTAGGTGTGTGCATATCATGTCCCAGACCCCAGACAGTGAATCCAAAGCAGAGGGGGCCTCTGTGGATGTGGGTCGTGGGAATCTTTATTCAAAGCAGGGGCGTACCCAGAATCAAAACTAGGAGGGGGCAAGCCATGGTGGTTCAGGTTGTGACATTTCAGCACGGAAAAGGCGAATGAAACCAAAATTTTAAGAAAATTATATATAATTATAGCAGTGCTTTATTATGGTAGTTATGACAATTATTTGCTTGAATTTTTTTTATTTTTTTATTCTAGTTACATGGCTTATACTAATATCATTTTTCTTGGGTTTGAAGAAAACTTGTTCAAAACTTTCGTTTCAATCCAGTCCTGATTTTCCTTGAAGAATTTCCGATGGACGCTCATCAAACACAACCCAGTCAGTCTGTCCTCTCCCATTGTACTTCTGAGCCAGGTTTTTACCCTTTAAAATTAAATTTTCTACAGAAATTACTTACCTTACCTTTTTTGAACCAGTTTCTTATATCCATTTAGGTAGCCTTGATGTCTTCTAAATGTAAATAAGAAGGTAAACTAATAGCGGGTGGCTCAGTTTAGCGGCAGGCGGCTCAGTTTAGTGATGCGGAACTCACTAGACTCCTGTTGAAGATTCCCTCTTCTCTCTGCTAGAGTCCGCTAGAGACCTCTCCCTCCCTTGAATCCCAATGGCCTACCAGTCACTAGGCGGCTCTAGATACTTCTCGGTTTTTACACCATTTCATTGTGGTAAACAACTGATTATTCCCCATCGCCCTATCTAATTTTGTTTCGTTTCATCACTTTAAAACCATTTATTTTTTAATTTTTGCTTCTGGGGGGGAGGTGCCCCCCTGCCCCTCGCTGGATACGCCCATGATTCAAAGTATTAAGCTCAAATTCGGGGGAGTGGGGGGGTCTAACATGGCTCTCCAAGTGTTGTCTACTCCAACTCCCATCGGCACCAGCCAGCATAGACAAAGGTCAATGATGATGCAACAGCAGCAGCTGGAGGTAACCAAATTCCCACCCTTGGTCTAATGAGATAAACTTTCGCTTATCTCATCACCTTGGCCAGCAGTCAATGGATGCCAGAAAGTGCAATAGATTATCAGTAATTCCTTTTTTGTCTATAAGTGACTATACAACAGCCCTAGCAGACGTTCTAATGCAGCCCTTTCTTGCCCTTCTATCTTTCAGTCATAATTCTAGTTTTACCTTCCTGCCATGTAACACATTGCCTGTCTATTCAGGATCACATTCCAGTTGGGTTTCGGGCCTGGATCTGGGTTTTGGAGGAACTATGTAACACACACACACACACACACACACACACACACACACACACACACACTTGTATGCAAACTTATATGTGCTTATATGCATATATGAACACACACTTATTTTCCATCACTCATGGTGGCGTACATGGTTTCCCTGCTTTTCATTTTATCCCCACAGCAACCATGTGCTCCAAAGGTTAGGCTGAATGATAGTAATTGGCACAAGGTCACCCAATGACTGAATGGAGATGTTATCCTTGGTCTTCCACACTCTCTTATCAATACACCACACATGTAACCCTTTTGTGATGAGCCTTATGGAAATAATGCCAGTTAGCTGAGTAAAGCTGTTGCAGCAAAACAGAACAACAAGAACATTTGAGCCACGAAAGCTTTGGCCACAATAAATGTATTAGTCTTTAAGGTGCCACAAGACTTTATACTGTGACAAATATCATGACAAATATTTATGAAATATTCCATCCATTTAGTTTAAGAATTGGGCCACTGGGAATGGCATGCTATAATAAGAATATCATTTTAAAAGGGGAGGAGAAATCAATGAAAGGTTATGCTGCCATTTTTAACACCAAAATCCGCTGCCTCCCAAATATTCTCTTTAGCAGTATGTGTGTGCTTGGAACAACCATGCGGAGGCAAAGGCACAGTGAGAAGTTCTTCTATGCCCCCCGTTCATTATATGTAGTGGGTTAAAAAAATAGTTCAAAATACTATGGTGTTATTATTCAAGCTGTGTGAAGTCACAATGTCAAAGTATTTAGAAAACGTCCAGATTTCTTTCCTATTTATGAAGCATTTTATTTTGTGAAAGCCACTGAACCCAGCTTTTTGTAAAGAGTGCTATCTGCAGACACAGTCATTCCCCCATGCCCTACCAATCCCAAGTACAGGTATACCCTATCATTTTCAAGCGTTGGATGTCAACATGACTGAAACACTAACTGGTTGATGGTCTCTAGGGTTCAAAGCACACTTTGCTTTCCAAACCCATTACATTATTGCTTTGGAACTCTGAGAGAGAGAACAATGTTTCCAGCAGTAATATTTGCTTTGTTGGCATCAATACTTGTCCACGTTTGAATTAATTTTGATGTAAAAAAAATGCATTTCAAATTCACAGGGGGCTTCAAGAAAAGCAACTGATTATCTTTGGGAATATTAAGTGGGATTACTTTTAAAATGGTGACCTTGATAGATGTGTGTGTGTGTGTGTGTGTGTGTGTGTGTGTGTGCATGTGTGGGTGTGCATCACCATTCTATTTCCATAATTTTCCTACCCCTTTTCTCTTTTCACCAGGCTGTTTAATAGTATTCAGGAGTCTTGAATCAATTTCCATGCTCTATCAGCCATATCATGAACCAATCTGCCTGTTTGTCTGTGTATTATTCCCATGCTAGAAAGGCAGTAAGTACTTCAGATCTGATTTAGGGTCCATGAGCAGCTGAGCACAAGGCCACCCCAGGTCTGGAACACATGTGGGCATCACACTAACATCAGGACCAAAGGGCAAGAGAAGTCACCCAGCAAGTATGATAGGAAGGGGATAGGGCCTTCAGGAATTGCTGCCATTATCCACAGAAGCTATAACAATGACATATTTGATTCTATCATTGTTGAGTGATTAATTTTTCCATTGTCTATCAATGTGTGGATACATTAGGATGGCTCTAGAGTTGTGCTCAGCGGAGTTCTGTTTGAGCTAGAGGAAGGGATTTCCTGAAAATCTGCTCCGGAGGGTTATAACTCAGGAGGGGGTTTCAGGGGAAAGAGGCATTCAGTGAAAATTGCCTTCCTTTTCTCCAGCAGTAAGTCTCTTTTGGGGCCAGGTGCCTTCTGTGAATGGAAGGAGCTCATCTGTTTTAATGCACATATATAAACAAGCATTAAAATATGATGAATTGGATCAAGACTTCCCATTCTATGAATAGACAGGCTCCTTCCATTCACAGATCACATCTAATAAGTCCAGTCATTAAAGCACATTTATTGGCAGGTCTTACAATCCGTCCTGTGAATGTGCTTTGCCTTTCACGGTCCAAACAGTAGAACAGTAAATTATATATAAATAACATTACAGTTGGACAGCTGATTTCCTTTTTCTTTAGTGATATCCTAATAGCCAGCAGAAATTTCTACAACTATCAATGATTCCAAGTGTATTTTAGCATCTATGAATGCTAGCACCAGAAACGTAAAATTCATAAATACTTTAAATAATAAATACTATACCAGGAAAAAGTAGAAGCAGTATGGAGTAACCAGCAATCCTGCCACTACCCAATAGAGTTTGCAAATTGTTACTCTGGTGCATTGGCTTGAGTCAGGATGAAGGCAGGGATTTCCCCCTCCTATCTCCTCTGATCTGATTTGCCAAGAGAGAGACAAGACTGGGTTATCTTTTAATGCTGCAGATCCTCCATAAACTAGTTAATAAACATTGTGACCATACATTCAACCATACACCTTGTCTTGTTTCTTCATTCTGGGTGTAGGGGCCAACAAGTTCCATCACACTCTGAAGTTTTTTCCTCATTAGGGAGACTGAAGCAGGAGGGGGAAGGTTGACTGAGAGCAAACCAGAACCATAGCTGACAGGTCAATCTGTCAGTGGAATAATGGCTGACATTGCCTGCAGGCCTGCAGCTTGGAGGGCCAATGTGTCAGTTTGGTTGACGTTTGAGGTGCTTGAGACAATCGGCAACAGATGAGACAAGGGACATCAGTCTATTCTCAGCCCAACAGAGAAAGCAGCACTTAGCATAATTAAACCACAAGGTGCTACTGGAAAGAATTTTTATTATTATTTTGTTTAAACAACAAGTGCACATTTCCAAAAGGGATTGATTTCCTAGGAACCCCTACAGGAATTGAAATAATAAAAAAGTAAGGAACTTTCCAGGGGTTAGTTCTCTAATCTCTGTTACTTTGTGCCAATTGGGTACAAAAATAATCATTAAAAGAAACCCCAGATGCTGTTTTTTGATGGATTTTGGATAACTTCTGAATATGTACACATATCCATGTACAATATTGCAGGGATTTTACTCTACATTTCCAGGACACATCATGCAAATACTTAGCCCAGAAAACTTCAATTTGAAACTCTATTTTGAAAGGTGCTTAGAGAAACAATCCTATTTGTCTGAAATTTGGCAAATATCCTCTCAGGAGGGGTTATGACCCCTGCACATTTCATCCAATTCCGTTAAAAATGTAACATTTACCAAAGTTTTTTGATGTTCACATTTAGATCAAAGGTGAATGCAAAACAGGTTTTGGTTTTTTTGACAGAGATGAATGTACAAACCATGAGCACAGTGAAGCAACATATGCCTAGGAAGCTCTAAAGGGTAGTATGCAATTAAAAAGTTGTGCGAGTGCAGTGATGGAAGTAGTTTGAAGATTAGGAAAACACCGTCCTAATTCACCTGTTTACAATAGTGTACACTGTGATCTTTGTGATGAAGGGTGTTCACATTTGCCAATACCTTCAACTGATTGTTCATTGCATTTATATTGAAAACATTTAGGTAAGGGGTAGGGAACTAGGTGAGGGGTAGGGCTACCTCTCCAGATGTAGTTGAACTCCACCAGCCCTAGCTAGCATGCCAACAGTCGGGAATGATGGGCCTTATAGTCCAGCAACAGATGGAGAGAAGTAAATTCTTCCTCCACAATCTAGGTGAAGTTCCACTGAAATCTATTGAAGTATCTAATAATTATCTGGCTTCTCCCTTGAGATCATTTCAGTCTTGCTTCAGTTTGTCTTTCCTCCTAGTGACATAACAGTGAACCTAGCAGAAACAGAAGACAAGCCTGGTGGATCTGGCCAATGGTCTCTGTCATGGCTTAAAATTAGCCGCTGTTTCTTTAATACAAAAGGAACTGAGTCAGCATGAGTCAGCGACCTACAATGAATCTGCAAAGCCTGCATGACTCATGGAACCTTTCACCTACATATGTCTGTATATATAGAGTGGCCATTGATTGTGTGTGTTGTGGGTTGGTTGGAAGGTAGAAAGCTGGTTGCATTTGATGTGTTTAAGCTGTCGGTCGTGTTTGGAGAAGACTTTTTTTAAGAATAAAAGCAGCATTCTGCAAAGTGCTCTTTCTCAAGGACTCTCTGTGCTGACTAGAGTCTGAGGACCAGGCAAAGGAGATCAGAACCTTTTCCTTTTCAAACAATGACCACCCTGCAACCTGTTTTCCCAGTGACCAACTACAGTAGATGCCTGTAGGAAACCCACAAGTACACCCCAAGTAAAACAGCACTCATCCCCGCTCTGGTTTCCAGCAACTGCTATTGAGAAGCAGTACTTCTTCTGAAAGCCTGTCTATTTTTTCCCCCCATTGCTGCCACAACAAACTTTCTTCTTACTTCCCATTACCTGGGGGTGGGAAAACAACCCCATACACCATCGTGATCATTCTATGCTACTTTATTGCCAAAGTGGTTTCTAAGTGGTTTCTCAGTATAAAACCAGTCACACACCAGCACTTTACAGCTTTTGTGTGTATTTTCTTTTAAAAAAAGTACTTTCCCCTCACAATGAGCAATGGGCCTATTGACCCAAGGGTGTTCATATGCCCTAAAGCTAGGGCTAAAAGAAATCTGGATGTAAACAAAATTAATAAACAGTCGCCATAGAAATGATGGCTATACAGCCCTTCTTACAATAAAAGAAGATCTCTAATCAATTGTAATTTGGAAAGCCAATATAATAGGCCTTGAACATTATCACTGCTGCATTGTTTGCCTCTGGATACTTGGCTAGGGCTTATTATTGTAATTTCCCTCAAACTGCAACATTATGAAAAGCATTCCTGTGGGCAGAGAGATATTTGACAAAGCTTTTCAGTGTGAAAAATGGAAAAGAAAACACTATGGTGTATTTGTGTGTGTGTGTGTGTGTGTGTGTGTGTGAGAGAGAGAGAGAGAGAGAGAGAGAGAGCAATATAATAGCAGATGCTGCATGCTGCATGGTGATGTTTTATATACCCTTTCAGAATAATGTATCTAACAGTAAAGTGATGAAATTAACCAGCTTCAACAGAATTCTCACATGTTTATTGCAGTACTTTGTTGCCTTAAAGATTAAGAACTTTATTTTTAGGGTAGCCTTGGTAACATTCAGCCTACATTATGTCCATACTTGATACATGGAGCCGATTTTGAAGACTTAGAAACACTAGTTAGTGTTAGTCTATTGCTGCCAGACTCCTGACTGGGGCTGGCCTTAGGCAATTCACCAGAGTTTAAACATCCTCACTGGCTGCCAGTCTGCTTCTTAGCACACGTAAATGCACTTTATATTAGACATGTCTTAGGACCTGCTTGCCTGAGGGATCACCCTATCCCTCATGTAACCTGCCCAGCGTTTAAGATCAATGTCGGAGGCCCTTCTCTGTGTGGGTCTGCCTTCTAAAGTGGTGACAGGCAAGAGATCCTTTCCAGCAGTGGCAGAGGTAGTGGTCTGTGGTGGGGCACAGCCCCACTTGTGGCACTGGCATCACTTCAGCTTACTTGAATGGGGCTGGGATAGGGTGGGGCTGTTGCCCTAAACCTCTTCCTTAGTTGATCTGCATGGATTACCTGGTGTGTAAATTTAGCCGCCCCTTCTTTATGAGTATAGGAGGCTTGCCAACTGCATTGCAGTAAGCCTCCTGTACATCACTTAGAGATGACTGTGGTTAAGGTGCATGCAAATGGTCAGAATGAAACAAGCAAGTTATATGCTTACAACAGATGATGGAGATCCAATGGGCAGAGCTAACACACTCTTGTGTGCTTAGAATGCCTGAACAGGCCCTACTCTTAGTTCAGTTCAGTTCAGTTCTTTAGTTGCTTAGTTTAGTTTAGTTAGTCTAGTTTAGTTTAGTTATTGGCAAAGACCTTTTTATTTCCCCAGACTTTCTAGAATACCAACTGAATCTCGTTTTAAATATGTTGCTAGACTCCCTGCCTTCTTATCCTGCTGTGATTTGCCTTCTGCAGTTTTAATTAAATTTGATTATTTTATTGTTTTAATTTTGTGAGATTTTCAAAGCATGTATACTCCAGAACTGGGCCTGGAAAGTCGATAGGTTTACATAAATTGGAAGAGAAATGGAACACACAGACACACACGGGTAGATCTAGGACAGTGATGGCGAACCTATGACACACGTGTCAGACGTGACACACAGAGCCCTCACTGGTGGCACGCGCCCCATCGGCCCATTCGCGCTGTTCCCCCATTTGTTCTCCTGCTCCTCCTACAGCTTGTCTCCGCTAGAGCTTGTCTCCGCTGTTAAAACCCGGATCCTTTTTTGTTGTTGTTGTTGCTGCTGGTAGCCAGAGATTGGTTTTTTAACCCATTCTGTCCTATTTTTCTGGCGCTTTGGCAGACTATGTTGGTGCTGCGTGTTAGTTCCAGGGAAGGTATTATTCATTATTTATTTCTGTTCTCTTCCCCCTCCCCAAAAGTGCAGCAGCTTTGGGGCATCCCCCCAAAGCAAAGCAACTTTTGCACCCCCAAAAAACCTCCAAAACTTTGATCAGCTCCCCCCCCAAAAGCTCAACAACTCTGGGCACTTTGTGATTAATAAGGGTTTTTTGGTTTGGTTAAATAATTAGTTTTTGGTTTATTAATGGATGTCTCTTGCATATACATCAAAGACCTCCACTTTTTACTCTGCAGAAAATTACTGAGAGTTAAATTTCCATTGTAGACCAAGCCCATCTGAACCATTTGATTTCTTCTGGGGTTTGGGGGGTGGGGTGGGGGTAGTCTTCTCTGAAAGTGAATGACATTGGCTCCAACCCTGAAGAGTGCCACTCTATGGTACTAGACTAGATATTCTTCTAGATCAGTGATGGGGAACCTTTTGAGCTTGGTGTGTCAAAATTCACCAAAAACCAGCATAACTCGGGTGGTGTGTCACTTCGAGAAAAAACCATAATTTTGTGATATTTATAGTTTAAATAACAAAAATGTATAATTGTAATATATAACTGTATTATCCAGACAAGTTAAATAATAGCCTATCACTCATTGGCTGGAGAACACTTGCTGATCATGTGGTGTCACTCGGGGGGGGGGGGAGTTCAACCCACATGTTCCCACAGGCACCTTGCTCTGCAATGAATGCCTGTAGAAAATTTATGAGTATGGAAAATCTTGATGCCCATTGTAGTGCTTCTGAAACTTTTGCCATTCGGATCCTGTGAACATAGCCTATCCACTGAAATAAGGAGCTGGTAAACTTAAGTCAATGTAACACATGCCAGAATAAAAGCTACACCAGAAGCTCCTGCCCCCTCCCATCAGGCCATAATGATAAATGCTATCTTTTTTTGTATTAAGAACAGGAAATCACTTGTCTTGAAGCCATCCAATTTACTGTTATTAAGTATGTAGTACATCGCATGGTCCTGCTATATTTAGATAGCCTTCCAGGGATCAGTTTGATTTATTAATGTACTGACAAATAATTAGCTGAGGAATGTATTATGTATATTTCATCTGCGGCCTGAAATCCTAACCTCTGCCAGTCAGCATGTGTGAAATCTGAAGGTCTGTTTGCAATGGGTGGCTCATGAAACTTTTCTTTTGCCACCTTGCATAAAAGCAGAAAAAAATTAAAATTGTTCGATGGCTGAATTCTATACTGAAACCTTTTAGGACTGAAGACAATAAAAAAGTAACTTACCAGTAGGTATAAATCTCATTGGTGTACTTGGTATTAGATGAGTGAAATTACACAATCTCAGTTCATAATTGCCTCCTTCTTTCTAAATTTCTTTTGGGAAGAGTCTCAGATATTTCCAAGGGTCCTCTTCTGGATTTTAATGTTGGTGTGCATGAATAGTAATGCTAGGACAGGGTTGCCATTAAGCATGGGGGAGAAAATCAACTCAGTTTGCATTTAAAGACAAACCTACTTAATTTTACCCATTCAAAAACAAACAGAAAACAAACACTTGGGGGACCCAGGTGGCGCTGTGGTTAAACCACTGATTAGAAGGTCGGCGGTTTGAATCCCTGTGACGGGGAGCTCCCGTTGTTCGGTCCCAGCTCCTGCCAACCTAGCAGTTCGAAAGCACATCAAAGTGCAAGTAGATAAATAGGAACCGCTACAGCGGGAAGGTAAATGGCGTTTCCGTACGCTGCTCTGGTTTGCCAGAAGCAGCTTTGTCATGCTGGCCACATGACCTGGAAGCTATATGCCGGCTCCCTCAGCCAATAATGCGAGATGAGCGCGCAACCCCAGAGTCGGTCACGACTGGACCTAATGGTCAGGGGTCCCTTTACCTTTACCATCTTGCAAAATTGACAGTAACTTTCGTATGACCTTGTGAGAGGTCTTAGCATCTCACGATAATGTAATGTTTTCCATCTCAAGCTAACTTGGAGTTTATGCACAGTTTACCATGGTGTGGTTGATTTTTTTTTAAAGTAATTAAATAGCGGAGGTGGGGCAATGTGGTACCTATGTATATAGACACCAGGGATTCAGAACAAGTGCCTCTGTAGATAATGTTGGACTACAGCTCCCTTCAACCCTAACCTTTGGCCATTCTGAATGAGGCTGATGATGGTTGGTGTCTAACAGACTACCACAGGTTTGGCATCAGGGTTGCATGTGATATATATTGCAGAATATAGAGAAGCCTGGTTTGATTTTGTTTTGTCTTCTCAATGCGTTAATACGTATGTGTGTAGAATTTGACACCCAGTAGGATGGCAATGAAATTGTGTTACCCCCACACTTACCTTGCTAGTCAACTAACATTATTTTGTGCTACTACAAAGCTATAATACAACTCAGCCCAGTTTTGATAGCTTTGCAGGAGCGAACCCAGGAGGAGCCTGCTAGATCAATTCAGTGGCCTATCTCATCCAGTATCCTGTTTTCACAGTGGCCAGTCAGATGCCTGTGTGCATGCACATGAAAGCTCATACCAAAATAAAAACTTAGTTGGTCTTTAAGGTGCTACTGAAGGAATTTTTTATTTTGCTTCGACTCAGACCAACACGGCTACCTACCTGTAACTGGTCCCCAAACTGTAATACATGGCAAGATGGTATATTACTGAAGCTGAGAACAGCTGTTTTTGTATGTGCAGGTAGTCAATGGTTGTGCAATGGTTGTGCAAAAGCTAGATTTTACTTTAATGGCGGTTAATAACCAAAAGTTTATCACTGCACTCCTACCAAGAAGCAAAACCTGTAATTTCTCTTCGTGAAAGTCTCTTTCAAAGAAGTGGCTGTGAGGTAACAGCAGCGCTCTCTTATCTTGAGGTATTCTCAATAAATGGCTTAGGTGGTGTGTAATTGCTTCAGCTTCAATTTGCTGTTTAATCAGCTATACTGTCCATTTCGCTGATCCCTATTATACCTGAAGTATAGATTATCATGGTAAACAAATGACTCCAGAAAGCTCCAAGTGCATTATTTACTCAAATGGGAAATTAATATTTGATAATGTGTCATAAGCCAGGAATTAATAAAGCTTTAATATTACCAAGAGGTTGAGAATTAAATTTTCTCCTGTGCAGGGAAGCATGGCTGCACAGCCTAACCTCACACAAACAGGGCATACATAGGGCTAGAATATATTTAACCTTATATACAGTGATAAGATCATCATTATCCGCTTAAGGGGCCATTTCAGTTGTTTATTATCTCTGCTTTGCAGGTCTCTTGGAGGCAATCATGTCCAGGCCAGTCAACGATTAAGGCTCTGTGATTCATCACCCTGATGCATTGGAATGGCTATGTTTTCGAGGTTCCCATCAGGTTGTGATGCTACTGGGGAGTGGGGTTACCTACAGTTTGTAGGTAACAGTGTTTTGTTATGTTTGTTTGAAGCTGGCTGACAAAGTGGCTATGCTTGCCTACAACAAAGGCAGGGGTGGCAGACATTGGCAAATGAAATATTTGCACTTAGCAAGGGGGTGTACACACACAGGCCAGAAGTGATGCACCAAAGGGACCCCTCCCAAGGCCATTAAGGAGCTAGGAGATATTTGATGTGGAAAGATCAGTTGGATATGGAAGAGTGTTTTACTTAGGGACTGAGTCATAAGACAGGGACACCAAAATAATCAAGGGATTGTAGACTTTTAGTTTTAAAAAAAGAAAGAAATGTAAGGGAGGGGACATAAAAGAGGTATTAAAATAATGCATGGCATGGAGAAAATGGTCAGATTCTCTCTCTCTCTCTCTCTCTCTCTCTCTCTCTCTCTCTCTCTCTCTCTCTCTCTCTCTCTCTCATTCTCTCTCTCTCTCTCTCTCACACACACACACACACAATGAAAACTGGGAGCATCCATTGAGGCTGAAGGTTGGAACCATCAGGACAGACAAAAGAAAATACTTCTTCACACAGTCGAAATATATAGACATAGACATAGACTGTCCAGTAACACCTTAGAGACCAACTAAGTTTGTTCTTGGTTGGTATAAGTTTTCGTGTGCATGCATACTTCTTCAGATACTTCTTCGTGCATGCACACAAAAGCTTATACCAAGAATACCATTATATCCAACATACCATCTCAGGACTATTTAATTGCTCATCTTCTAACATTGTGTATGCCATCAAATGCCAACAGTGCCCTTCAGCTCTCTATATTGGACAAACATGCCAAACCCTACGCCAAAGGGTAAATGGACATAAATCTGACATCAGGAACCACAAGACAGAAAAACCAGTAGGAGAACACTTCAATCTCCCAGGACATTCTATACAAGATCTCAAAGCAGTTGTTTTATTACAGAAAAATTTCAGGAACAGACTGGAAAAAGAAGTTGCTGAGTTGGAACTCATTACCAAGCTTAAAACCATGGAGCCACCTGGGATGAATAAAGACATTGGATTCTTATTATGCATGATCAAGCTTTCTTTAGCGCCTCAGCCCTTGCTCCCCCCCAAGGACCAATTGCAGCCATCAGCAGTCGTTAACAGCCATCTACAGGTTTACCACTCCCATCAGCCCATCACCCATTCCCACCCCCCCACCCCCCACCCTCTGTATATACACAAGGGTTTGGTGGATTCTGTTTCAGTGTATCTGACGAAGTGTGCATGCACACGAAAGCTCATACCAAAATAAAAACTTAGTTGGTCTTTAAGGTGCTACTGAAGGAATTTTTTTATTTTGCTTCGACTCAGACCAATACGGCTACCTACCTGTAAATATACAGCTTTCAACATGTAAGAGACCTTATTTCAAAAGGACTTGAACAGGGTTTTTTGGGGGTTTTTTTAAGACCACTGTAGTTAATGTAGCTCTAGGGCAAGCACGATCCTGCTCGTTTCATTTTGTCAGAGCCAGGGGGCATCTCGGGGGTGAAGCACATATTATCCCAGGTGACAGAGAAATGAATTGAGCTCTTTCTAAAATGAATGCACCGAGTAACTGCCTGGTAAAAAGAAATAAACATCTTTCATCTAAAGGAAAACCTTCATAGAGGAAAGGAGAGCCTTGAGTTTAATTAGAAAAAAAAATCTCTCTGATTTTTTTGCAGCATGTTCAGTTCAGTTCTACATAAAAGAGGCTTTCTGAAGAGAAAGTTATTTGATACAACCCAAAGGCGGGTGACCTTAGTTTATATGAATGATTTGTAAATGCCAATCAACATTTTACTTTTCACACTTACCCATTTGTTCCATTAAATAAAAATAAATAAATAAATAAATAAATAAATAAATAAATAAACAAACAAACAATGGCTGTGATTCATTTAACTCCTTTAAAACATCCCAGTGTTCCATGGCACATGAAAATACAGATAACAGAGAAGGTACACTAGGACTAGGCAACCTGTGACTCTCCAGATGTTGAACTCTGACTCCGATCACCCCTGACTATTGGCCATGCTGGCTCATCTGATGGGAGCTGGTTTGAGAACATCTGGATAACAACAAGTCATCCAGACTTCCAGATGTACAGGATTCCTATTGCAATTGAAGTTGTTGTTTTTAATGCTAGGGGGTATTATTCACTAAACCAAGAACTACCTTTCCAGCCCTCTTTTAAAATACATTTATGACATTTTGAGATTGGCTGCTAATAAAGGACCAATTGGCCTCAACATTTGCTTTCTTGGGTCAGGATCCTAAGATTTACTTACCTCTGGAGTTTTTGTCATTTGTTTTTGAACAACAGGCTTCCATATCACCATACAACATGGGGAAAGGAGTTGTTCCTCACGACAAAGTTGGTACAGCGTAAATATGCAAATCCAGTGTTGCTGCCAGCATGTTTGCACCACACTGGCCTCACAACCACTTCGCTCCTCCCCTTCTCCATTCTGATGTGTGGCAGCAATGCAGCTGGAGGGAGGTTAGGGGGAGAGACACAGGCCCGCCATACTATCTGCTAGTGGACTGGGAGCACTGCAGGGTGCTCTTCTTTCACCAGAACTGAGGATTCAGCCACCAATCCAGACAACTTCTATATGTGGAGCTGGTACCTCATTGCCCATTGCATTGGGCAAGACTTGATCATGGAAAATAACTGGATAAAGAATAACTCCAAATGTTTGAATATTTGTCCATACATGTGCGCTTCTCAAGGCAGAGACCTTTCTTGTTTACATTGCTCTGTAGGGTGCCATGTATAGTAACAGTAGTGGAACTAGGCAAATAAATAATAAATGTTATGTTATCCTATCGCTAGTTTTTTTAAGGCTGTTTTGTCACTGGTTGAAGAAAGAATCAGAAGGTTATATTGATCCTAAGAACAGTAGGTGGAACTTCACCTGTGCAGTGAGGACTGTCTGACTCCCTACAAATCCACCCTTGCCTCCCCAAAGCTACTCGTGAACAATAATGTTGTGTCCTTATTCTACACCAGATATGCTTCATGTTTATTTCTTCTCTCCTTCTCTGCCTCACTGCACACATATCTGCAAAGGTTTTTGTCTACTATGTGATGGGGATGTGGGAAGTCTGCCTCTCATATAGACAAATCAAACAATGTTTCCTGTCTCGTTGAAATGGATGAGGAGGATTTCTGTCTAACCCATGTTTGTGCCTTTTTTACCAGTTGAAGAAGTTGAAATCATAGGGAGGTTATGTCTATTTAATTCTCATGAGGTTTTGTGCAATACATCCTTGCACATCCTGACACCTGTGCTGCCTACCCATTCTGAGGCAGACCATTTTCATTAGTGTTTGGTTTTGATTACTTCTGATGGTTTCATTCTCCATTTCATTTTTATGTACCACATCTAGACATGCTGATCATCAAGTGGTAGACAAATGCCTTAAATAAATAAAAATTAGCAGAGGTCAGCAGAGTTTCCATTCCACTTGCAGGAACTGGATATGCTGAATTCTTCTTCTTCTTTGGCAGAGTAAGATTGTCTTCCATAAACACGATTTTAACAATGGGTCCGTAAGTGACTGTGGAGGCCAATTTTGGATCCACACGTCCTTCCACAGTGGGGACATTGGTTTCCAGGTGGGAGCTGATCATGGTGTGGCAAACGTGCCTTCCTCTTAGCATGTTTCTCCTTTGCGTCCTGAGATCGAGTTTCTTCAAAGCCCATGACACCTTTGGTAAAGGCTGTTCTCCAACTGGAGCACTCGCAGGTGCTGAATAAACATGTCTTAACACCTGAAAGGACTCCTCTTGTGAATCTTAAGAGGCAGGTTGCACATTGAAGTGGCTGGTGTGTGTTTAACTGGATGGGAGGGTACGTTTTTTTCTCCGTTGACTTGCAGCGAAGAGTAAAAAGTATTAAGGAGCAATTAAGGAAGACAAACACCATCCGACTCTTGTACATCTGCTATTCCAAGAGTTCCCAAAGTGTGGTCTGCAGGTTACTAGTGGTCTGTGCTCTTCAATCAGGCAGTTCACAGTGGCAGCTATGTGGAGTGGTGCAGCTATGTGTGTATGAAGAATTGTGTGTGTGTGGAAGGGTGAGTGCACCATTGTTCTTATAACCTTTTGGCCCACCTGGAAGATGAGATGGGTGGCCTGGAAGTGACAGGGGAGAAGACTTTGCCATCATCAAAGGAATAAAGCTGTGCCTGCTGGCAAGATGGGAGACAGTCCCAAGTGGGGTAAAGAGGCTGATAAAGTCGCTTGGAAAGAGTAGAGAGTCAATGGATGGGAATGAAGGAAGCAACAAGAAACAGGGGAAGAAGCTAAAAGAAAGAGCATGCAAGACAACCAGAGGGACTCAGAGGTGGAGTTGGTGGCTGACAAATATTACACTGAAAATCAAATGGGTACATCCATCCCATTCAAATAACCATATTGACTTTTAGTTGCATTATCATTGCTACTTCTATTTCCTATTATATTTTATGGTAGTAAAATTTGAATTCCATGGAACTTTTTTTAAAAAATAAAAAAAATACCTTAGCATCTCTCACAGCTCATTACAACAGGCAGATAAATCATAAAATGGTCTACCAAGACTCTTAGCAAATTTCAAGTGGGACCATTTGAAGGGCAGGGGGAAAAGATTTGTGCCATCTCATTTCTTGCCTTTGCAGTGATCAACTCTGACCCATTGTTTGGCATAAACATCATTACCAGTTGTTGGTACCCACAGGAGGGGAGAGTGTTCTTGTGCTCAAATCCTGCTTGCTGGTTGCCCACAAGCATCTGGCTGGCTGCTGCGAGAAGATGCTGGAGTAGATGGGTCACTGGCCTGTTCTAGTGAGTTCTTAAATGCACTTGGACAATGCAAAAAGAGACATCTTGTTTAAATCCCCAGAGAATATTCAATGTACTTTGACTAGTTCTGTTGAATAAACACTAGTAGATGAACCAAATGACCACTGGAATGAGCCGCTAAGCAATTTGGTGAATGCAAAGGGGTTTTCTGTTCTTTTTGTGAGCATGCCAATCCCCAGTACTTCTGAATTTACCCATTTTATTTTTTTCCATGGAAAAAGCTCACTGAGCGGAAGAAATTTAATGAAGGAGAAAGGTGTCACTCCTTCTGACTTTGATCGACACGACAGACAGGAACTGCAGACAAGCAGGTCTGAAAATACTGGTGAATCTTTTGAGCAGAGGAACAGAATGGAAAGCAGCTGTTCACCTTCTTCACCTCCTGGGCATTGCAGTTAAGCTATCCACTTTGCAGTGTTTATTGTACGTGCATATTTATTCAATGCTGTTCAAAGTCTTTCCATGTGTCTGTAGCGAGGGACATGTCCTCCGTTAACACAGCAATCTTGTTGTCATTGCAACATGCTAACATTAGAATACACGATGGTTAGAAATCAGTAAAATGCAAGGCATGGGACATTCAAACCCTGTTTTCAAGGTGATGGATCACCTGCTGTCCCACCTGCCAGATTGTTTCACAGAACCCAATGTATAAAAGAAGCCCTTTCCAAGAAGTACATCAAAGCACATTATGAGAGATGCTCAAAGACAGATGAATAGATCCAGTTCTGAAGGTTCTTCCCCCTCCCTTCATATCTATATGTGACCTGAACTTTCCTGCCCCACTGTTATTCTAACAGGGGTGTCCAACACATCAATCGGGATCCACTGGTTGATCCCAGGGAGGTTTTGGTCGATCGCAGGCTCTCTTTCCTTCGCAAGAACATCTGGCCCCAGCCCTTTGCCTCCTCCTCCATTTCTGCATGATCACTGGAACGGAAGACCAAGCTTTGGCTGTGAGGCTGCCCAACCATCTCATCCTCTGTCGTCCCCTTCTCCTTGTGCCCTCCATCTTTCCCAACATCAGGGTCTTTTCCAGGGAGTCTTCTCTTCTCATGAGGTGGCCAAAGTATTGGAGCCTCAGTTTCACGATCTGTCCTTCCAGTGAGCACTCAGGGCTGATTTCCTTAAGAATGGATAGGTTTGATCTTGCAGTCCATGGGACTCTCAAGAGTCTCCTCCAGCACCATAATTCAAAAGCATCAATTCTTCAGCGATCAGCCTTCTTTATGGTCCAGCTCTCACTTCCATACATCACTACTGGGAAAACCATCATTTTAACTATACGGACCTTTGTCGGCAAGGTGATGTCTCTGCTTTTTAAGATGCTGTCTAGGTTTGTCATTGCTTTTCTTCCAAGAAGCAGGCGTCTTTTAATTCCGTGACTGCTGTCACCATCTGCAGTGATCATGGAACCCAAGAAAGTAAAATCTCTCACTGCCTCCATTTCTTCCCCTTCTATTTGCTAGGAGGTGATGGAACCAGTGGCCATGATCTTGGTTTTTTTGATGTTGAGCTTCAGACCATATTTTGCACTCTCTTCTTTCACCCTCATTAAAAGGTTCTTTAATTCCTCCTCACTTTCTGCCATCAAGGTTGTGTCATCTGCATATCTGAGGTTGTTGATATTTCTTCCGGCAATCTTAATTCCGGCTTGGTATTCCTGAGTATATTTAACCTTTATTCATCCAGGTTGAAAATCAGCTTTACAGTGGTACCTCTGGTTGAGAACAGGATCCATTCCAAAGCCCCGTTTGCAACATGAGCAGTACGCAACCCACACCTGCACTTCTGCGCATGCGTGGGTTGCGATTCGGTGCTTCTGCGCATGTGCATGACGTCATTCAGCACTTCTGCGCATGCGTGAACCGTCGAACCCAGAAGTAACCCGTTCTGTTACTTCTGGGTTCGGCCCATTCGTAACCCGTGTTGTATGCAAGCCGCAGCATTCGTATCCAGAGGTATGACTGTACATGACTTTTCTGCTATCTGAAAGTGTGTGTGTGTGTGTGTGTGTGTGTGTGTGTGTGTGTGTGTATTGTTCTTATAAGATCGTAAGATGCTCTCTTTAGAGTTCCATAACGATGAAGACTGCGTAAAGGATAACAATGATAAAGGATTATCACCCATACTCGGCCTACACAGAGTAGACACATCAAAATTAATAAACATTACTAATAAGGTCCTAATATATCCATTCACGCTAGAATGGTTGATTGACTTCCCTGAATAAACAGGTAGGAGAAGTTGAACACAACACTACTACCACCACCATCTCCATCAATCAATCAAATATTATTCAAAATACTAAGGTAATGTTCTTTATATTATGCAGCTGACAAGTAGTCTGTACTCACTCTAAACAAAAGTCTGCTAATGCCCAATCAGTTTGTGTTTTGCTCCCTTAATTGCACTTACACACAAAGATGGGCAAGAGTCACTGAATACTGTATTTCAAATGTGATGCCAAAAATGTGATGCCAAAAATATGCACACAGAGATTCACAAAAAGTAAGAAACTGTAGCAATTCACATTTGGAGATATAAACACTGAATCAACTAAATTAATGTTTCAGAAGGCCTTTCAGGACACGGGATGGTAAAGTCATTTAACAATGTAAAATAAAATGGTTTGTTTACCTCCTGGATCTGCATACATCCATAATCCATACATCATTTTATTTGTATGTTGCATTTTCATCATTTAAACCATGCTCAAGGCAGCTTACAACATGAAAAACAAGATAATTACACACCTAACCAAAAGTAGTCTTAACCAAGGACTAAAATATCAAAAAGTACACAACCAAATTGAACAATTTCTACATATCATAATAAGAACTAAAATACAGATCCAAAATATTATCATCAGCAACAGCAGCAGCAGCAACAACCCCCTCTCCATTAACCCCACTAAACAAAACCCAGCCCAAGAGTCTGTCCAGCAGCCTCAGCTTTTATAACTGGAGTCAGTCAGGGTCCCACCCTCTCAGGCCAGGTGGGAAAAGATGGGAAAAGGTCTGCAAGGCAGGGAGCAGATCTTGCAGCCAAGATGGTCCCTAGGTGTAGTTGATCTAGCTGCATGAAAATTAACCCCAAAATAGAGAATTTAAGAAGAACAGGCAGAATCCAGTTGAACATAATTCTTAAGATAGATAGAGCCAAATTTCACAATGCAGAAGAAATATTTGGCAGAAAGTAGCATTTATAATTCCACCTGGAGCCATAAACATGTTCAGGTTATTCCAATGAATAGCTAAAAATTAGCTTATTTTCTGAGTTATGTTAGTCCACTTCTTCTGTCTTATACCTTAGGGATGTATTGCTTTATACATTACTTCTTTCAAACAAGGGAAGACTTGAGAGAGGTACTGTAGTGCAGGGGTCAGCAAACTTTTTCAGCAGGGGGCTGGTCCACTGTCCCTCAGACCTTGTGGGGGGCCGGACTATTTTTTGGGGGGGGGGAATGAACGAATTCCTATGCCCCACACATAACCCAGAGATGCATTTTAAATAAAAGGACACATTCTACTCATGTAAAAACACGCTGATTCCCAGACCGTCTGTGGGCTGGATTTAGAAGGTGATTGGGCCAGATCCGCCCCCCCCCCCGGGCCTTAGTTTGCCTACTCATGCTGTAGTGCCCGCATTACTAGGAATATCACATACCAAAGTGCCCTGAGGAACTTTTCCAATGGTGACAGCTATAGTCAGAAGTAAGCCCCATTGAGTTAAATGGAGCTTGCTCCCAAGTAGGTGGAGTTTGGAGTGCAGCCAAAATGGCCAACTAGATTGCATTTTATGAGGTTTCACAATTAGACTAACATTTGCAGCACCTTTTCAATGTACTATTTTCTTTTTTAAATGACTACCAAAATTAGAGTGCCTTGTATTTGTCATGCAGTTATTATGATACCGATGCTCTGATAGGGTAGTAAACTGGGTCCAAGCGTTGACAGAACCAATAGCAATTGAGCTTGGTCTCTCAAAGATAGAATTTACAGTGCTAAAGATAAGTTACCTAATTTGTCAGTTCTATAGTTCAAATATAAAAACACAAGAGTTCCACATTTGGAAGTAGACACAGATAATTAATAAGGAATGCTTTGGTGTTCTTTGAAAGAAAGGTAGCATAAACATTATTTTTAAAAATAAATAAAGTATACACACATACATACACTAAACACAGAAAACCATTTAGACATTCATATAAAGCTGTGCTAATTACAGTGACAGCAAAGTGGAGTCACAAATTAAAATATGTGGTTTGAATGCAATATATTTTTATTGTAGGCATGTTGATCTGCAAACAATAAAAGTGAGGGGTTTTTTTTCCTTGTTACTTCAAACATTGGTAGAAACGACAGACATCCTAAATGAAAGACCACAAATCTCATTACAACTGAGTCTGCTGGTCAAAGTCTTGATCTTGTGACAATTAATTTTGTCTTTGATCATTTTCTTTGCATGGGCCAGTACATGCTACAGATTTTCCAAGAAGTTCTCTATAAATCACATTTGGCACAACAATTAGAATGTACTGGGTAACATTTTAATTACCACCAGTGAAACATTCAAAGCAGCATGCTGATTGACTATTAACACAAATCCTACATCAAACACCTCTTGTACTTATCAGCAAAACAGAAAACTCACTCTAAGCTGCTATTGTTCAGTCCTCCAAGAGTCCCAGAGATGGTGATAGGAATTTCAAGTGCAAACAGGAGGCTTATTTAATTGAAAGAATCAAGAAATGGCTGCAAACAGGGAATGCATTAATTATTTCCATATACAGTACATATCGACTGTTTTAAAGGTTCAGCATTAAAAAAGAATTTATATGAAAGACATAATTGCTACAGAAAAATGAAGGAAATATGTTCTTGGGGAACTCCTCTAAACTACTGAGAAATGACACCTGAGGATATAGGGAGATGGGGGAATTGACAAAAATTGCCACCCCATTTCCTCAAACAGGGAGTCACTGCTGGACCTTGGTTCCCTTATTCTGTAAGGCCTATGAACTACACACATTACAAGAGTTTAGTTACCATCACTGGAATTATTTCAGACTTGATGCCCAAACTCCTATTATCCTTGACACAGAGCACTTACCAGCCTATAACACAAATGTGAAACTGCTCATATTTCTATTACTTTTAAATCCAGAAAATGTAAGAATCCCCCTCTATTCCCCCCCCCCCATGAGAGCCAGTGTAATGTAACAGAGTGTTGGACTACCACCTGGGTGACCTGGGTTCAAATCACCATGCCGCCATGAAAGTCATTGTCTATGCATGCCACCTCAAGCTATTTGGACAAAAACTAGGATATGAATGCAATGAACAAAAAATACTTAATTTTTCAACGCTTCTTGAAAAATAACCACTTACATTTCCCTGAAACCTGCCACAATGAATTAATGTCACATTATCACAGTGTTGTAATGTTTTCCTATACACTATGTGATCCCTGATTGGTTGTGCTCATACGAATGAGAAGCCACAGTAGCTGGCTTTGGCAGAGTACCAGCAAAAAGAGAGAATAGAAAAAAGCATGACATCAAATAGAAATGAAAAATGTAAGTATTGGTTCCACTTAAGGCAGGCATAGGCAACCTCGGCCCTCCAGATGTTTTGGGACTACAATTCCCGTCATCTCTGACCACTGGTCCCGTTAGCTAGGGATCATGGGAGTTGTAGTCCCAAAATATCTGGAGGGCCAAGGTTGCCTATGCCTGACTTAAGGTTATTTTTTAAGGTAATCTTTCTATCTACCAATCTCACCACTGCTGCTCCTGGATCAAATTAATAAACCACACAGGTCACCCTTCCAGTCTAAAGGCTATTTATGCCCATTTATTTAGACTTGGCATGTAAGTTTCTGAATGTTTTATTCTGTATCACAATATATTCTCTTTTTGGAATTACTTCCATAACATAAACATATGCAGAACACAATATCACCTAACCTAACTTAAACATTTACAGAATGCTGTACCTGCCCACTAAATACTTCAACAAAGGCTATATAGGTTGCTTATTAGCAAATAAGATTTGTACCTTTTATCAAAATAAACATTTGAGACAAACCAGATAATAAATCTCATTGCACTTTGGCTATGGGACAGTTACTACATCAGAGATCAATACGCCATTTCTGTCCCTCTGGTTTTATTTGGAAAATACATTTGTAATTGCAGAACATGAGCTAATTTAAAATGGAGTGTGAGAAAGGGAAGACACTTAAGAATGAACATACTGAACAGATTGGGGTGAGTGGGTAGCATGTCCATAAAAGCAGAGAATATGTTAAGATTGTTTTGCCCTGACAGACACATTCTGTGACCTGGTGGAGCAGCAAATGACAGCACAGGACACCAAGTGTTGGGTGAAACTCCGGCCAAATCTCTATTGACTGAAGTAGGCAGGGTTGGCATGGCAGTAGGGCCAGGGCCAGTTCATCATACCACTAATCTCTTGTGGGTGGAATGGGATTTACTGGAGTTGGGCAGCACAAAGATGGGGCCCCCTCCCAGTCAATTAGGGCTCAGAAGGAATAACCACATTTGCCACCATTGCTCCCCATGCATTCATCACCTGAAGCAGCCACCTCAATCTTCCTAATATTACGACTAAGAACTAAAAATTCTATAGTATTTTTTCCCTGAGGTTTTGATAGATGCAGCACCTGCTGTGGGCAAGTCCACAATTTATGAAGCAGTTTCAGTCGAGTTCTCAATATTATTTTAGTTCCATGCTGCTTTGCCTTGCCAAAGCGGATTATTATTATTATTGAAGCTAATGGGCAGGATCTGTTTCATTTAAACTCAATTTCAGTTAATAGGACTTTTGTTTCTACTTCCAATCCTGCTGGGTTTTATTAGGGACATAATAATATTGCTATTGTTTTATTTCATTTAAGTTTTTCACCCAAGCCAGGTGGCCTGACTATTGTGATAATAAGTTAACTGTATCCTGCATTAAAATGAAAACAAAAGTGGATTCCTACTTTGAAAATAAATAGTTCTGCTTTGCTCGGGTGTTTCTGCTGGCAGGTGATGATTAACAACTCAGATGGAACACTATTATTTTAATTTGAGGCATATTCCCACTGGAATGCTGTCTACCTACCTTATCTGTCTCCCATTCAAATTGTTTCTCACCGGCAGGCTGCCATGATGCATTTCATTTCAGCTTTCTATTTATGGCACTCTGTAATTTGGATGAGTGAAGCTGATGTATGAAGTATCTGCATCAGGCTACCAGATTTGAGGAGTGCAGAGCTCCTGTTCATTTAATAGTTGAAGAGAAGACAAAGACGATTGGCAGGTGAAGCTTGTTACATGGGGATCAGAAAAGCTACACCTGTTTTTTTTAAAAACCCTCTTCTTTGCTACTTCTAAATCACTATTAAAGGTCACTGTTACAGTTTCTTTGTCTGGAAACTAGGTCGGCAACCTAAGGCCCATTGCCACAAGCGGCCCACGGGGGTCATTTAACTGGCCCATGGACCCACTCAGGGACCTCGCCGCCCTCTCGGTCGGCTCCCGTGCACTGCGCTAAACTGGTGTGAAGCAGAGTGGGGACTGCCTTCTGTGACACTGGCCGGCTTCCCATTGGCTGCAGGAGCTTCCTGCAGCCAATGGGAAGCTGTGCACGCCTCTGCGCTGGAAGGAGTGCCGGGAATAGTGTTTGTGCATGCGTGCACACACAGGCACGGGCACACACACACTCTGGCCCACCATGGCATCTGCAGGACCGTGAACCGGCCCAAGCCACAAAAGCTTTGCCAACCCTTGCTTAAGCAGCCTAGGTTCCTTCAGAGCCCCAAACTCATCTCACAGTTTTAGAGACCTACAGAAAGTCCTGGCCTCTTCTCATCATCATGAACTTAAGTTTCAAATAACATTGTTTGGCCACCTCATGGAATTAATTCTTATACTGTCCCCAAATTTAGTCTCTCTCTTAATCTCCCACCCCACCCCAACAAAGCTGTAGAGTTCTGTCCCTTTACAGTCTCTGCCTTTGGAAATGGTGGGATGGAAGAAGATGGTCTTAACAAAGTGGTGACAGCTTGAGACCCTTCAAGCAGACCACCAGTCATGCTTTATTGCCTGCCAACAGTTGCTTGACTATATCCCTGTTTCTGCAACCACAAGCAGGCAGCAAAAAAATGTATTGACCCCCTGGTGGTCAGGCTTGTGACTGCATTCTGTGTGGTGGGTCAAATGTAAGGTTATCAATTTGTCCCATTAAGATACCCGAGTAAGAGTTTCTCGCTGAACATTTCCCTGCTGTTGCAGTCTCTGCTAGCAGCTGACGAGCCATCTAATGCAGGAGTACGTCTATACCAATACATTAAATCCAACTAAAAAACTAATAGACAGCCAGCGCAAGAACCAGATTGAGGTGTCAGGTTCACACATCAAGATATACTGCTTAATAACCAGGCTGTCTAATAACCTTGCTGCCATATACTGTAATACCTTTTTAATGGAGGAAAGGTAGAGGTATAATAAAGAGGACATCTACTCTACACATCCCTGGGAGAAATAAAATCTGAGTTGCTAAATGTTTCTAACCCATGAACCCATTATCCACCAAGATCTTTGGTTTCAAGTAATTTGCATTCTCATTTCATTACTCAGTTTCTGAAAGCCAGTTCCCTTGTAGTTCTTCCTGCACTAACACTTTCTCTTTCTCATTGTCTACTTGAAAATCTGATGTGAAGCCCTTTGCAAGTTTGTCATTTTTCCTGCCTTATTTTGGCCATGCATTTCTCATTATTCAAAAATAAGAGTAACTGTCGCTATGTCCTTTGAGAAGACAACTGTATCATCCCAAGAAGCAGTTTATTCATAATTTGTATCCTCAAACCCTTATGCCTCCTTTAGTCCAACATTTGTTGTCCCACAGTTAGTACTGTATCACATCTACTTGCATTTAATTCTAGCAGTGGCATACTCTGAACACATCCTTGAAGCTACCATAAGGTATGCACATCTACCACAAAAATGAAGCCACGATCATGAGCTCTGTCTTCTTGAAATGCCATATGGGGTGGAATTGAACAGTTTAGTAGAATTGTATGGGAGTTTGGACCATTTGAACATAGCCTTCCCCCAACTGGTGCCCTCCAGATTTAATAATTGCTACCACCCCTGACCATTGGACCATTGGCTGGGGCTGATGGGAGTTGTAGTCTAGCATCTGGAGGGCACCAGGTTAGGGCAGGCTGACCTAGGTTCTTATTCTAGCTAGGGATGCCAGCAACACTCATGAAGTTCTGGCTCAGTTGCAAACTTCAGGAACTCATAAAGATAATTGTGAGTCAATGGCAAGGGAAAATTAATAGTGTGTGTACTTTAGTTCATTTCTGAGTCAATCTATACTTCTGCACCTACTTTTGCATCATCAGGAACAAATTATTCTTCTCCCTTCCCTCTGGAACATTCAGCTGGAAATATTATGACCCTGAACACAATATCCTCTACAATCCAAACTTCTATAGTTGAGCAGTTATCCTCCTTAACATGCACTTTAATGCTATGATAGGCACAGGGTCCTAGGAGGTCACCTGGGGTGGGGAAAGTTAAATCATAAGCCTTGGTGGTTGTGTTTTTAATCCTAAACAGGCACACAAGCCTTGTAATTAGTTATAACTGGCTTTGCAAGAACTCTTTTAATGCCCATTGGGTCATAGCAATGGGCTGAGAGAGAGAAAGAAAGAGACTCCACAGCAGTGTCTTAAAAGAAAAACAAATTTGCATTAGCATATAGTCAGCTGCAGTGGAGGCAGTGCAAGACAGGAGTGCCTGGCATGCTATGGTCCATGGGGTCACGAAGAGTCGGACACGACTAAACGACTAAACAACAACAACATAGTCAGCTCACACCAATGAGTTGGGGAGCGATGGGAAGAGTGTCAGTGGTGTCCCTTCAATTCAAGAGGTGGTCCAAAATTTGAGAAATGATCGTGATTGTAGGAAGTTTGCAGTCTTCATACAGGCCAAACTAGGCAATACATTAAATGTGTATATGCATTAAACAGATGCAGTTTTTGTTATTTAAATATTCTCCTCCTTTGTGGGAGGAGAATAGCATACTTCCATAACTGACCTGTATAAAAATGGGACTTAGCACCATCAAAGAACTCTGCACACACTCCACATCCTCTGCCCATGCCTTGGCAGTAGCTCTCCTGCTGAATGCAGCTCTGAATTTCACATTGTGAAAGAGGGAGGCACATCAGACTCAAGCTCCCAGGAAAAAAACAGCAGGAAGCAAGCAAAATAGTCTTCTAACAGCAGCACATGTTTAAGTAATTACAATATATTCCATTTTCTTCAAGTATGTCTGGACTCATGCAGCTATTTTTTAAAAGAAGAACAACAACCAAACTGAACTGTATCAGTAAAAAATATGGCTACTTTTGGAGAACCGTCAGTGCTCATATATTATTTGTTTTGTTTTCTCTCCAACAAGTATTGCAAATGAAAAATATCTAGTGGTAAACTGCATTGCATTGCATTTATCAAACAGTACGAATTCATTTTAATAGAAGCTCTGTCCCCTGCATGGGAGAGACAAGAACACAGAATACGAATGTTGCTGGGCTGTACAAAAATCCAATAATGGGGAATCAATTAAAGTCTCTTCTTTAATCTTTTGTCTGTATCCTCTTGTAGCAGAAGATGAAAATGTCAGCCCTGCACCAGTAAATGTCTGAGCAAGCCATATATCCTTGCAAATGTTCTTCTTCAATGTTAGGTAGGGCTGCTTGAAGAAAGGTTAAAGTGGATATTGAAAGTGCTGAGCACTAATAAGACATGACATAAAAGAATACAAAGCACAAGCTAAGACTATAGAGCTCCTGCTGTCTTTACAGGACTCACTGAAGACTTCCTCTCCCCATTCTCATGCCCCTTTCTCATGTTGTAAACAGAGTTTCTAGGTAGTAGATTTAACAAGAGTCAATGCTAGCCTCACACATTGAGGGAGGTATGAACCAGGGGGAAGCATTCAAACATGCACTGCCCTGTGTTGCATAATATGAACTGATACAGTTCTGAGCCATGTGACTTTCCAAATGTTCAGAATCTTACTTTGACAAAAGTGTCACCTTTGAAGAATTGCTTGTCTGTTTTTTAATACTCTGTTTTGGAGTATTTGAAAGGAGATGTTCCTATAATTTGACACCTGGTTGCATTCACTAGTCTCTTTGCCTTTCCTGTTGCTTCCTCTCGGTGACAGTGGTTAGCTCTTGAAGAGGCAATTATTAGTGACAGGGGCATTAGGTCTTTGGGTATCTTAGCAAATAGTGAAAATCTCAGTCCAGCTGGAGGGGAAACAAATCATGTCACAAATAGGAGGCATGAATAAAGGGCATTTCAAGGTAGAGTTTAGTAATAGCAGACTGGGCCAGTTAACAAGATAAATAATACCGTACCTTGTACATTTCAGAGACATAATTTTGAATGAGCCTCATCATATTACTCTCTTCCTTTCTCAAACTTTTTTTTATATGATATATTGGACTCATTTCTTTTGTCCCATGTTTCAGTCCACAGCAAACAGGGGACTGTTTTGAGGTGACCAATATTTTTCTTCACTAAACATGCATGAACAAGAGGTGCTGTTCAGAAGATGTAGTGCTGAAAGGAACAATCTACAAATAGAGTTGGCAAGGGAACAGATTGTAAAGATTATGCCTGCTTTCTGCTTTACCCGGGTGTAACCTCTTTAATGAATATACCATTAATTGAGAATGCAGACGCCAGAACATACTAGATAGATGAAAGGGGAACTTTATAAATCCTTATGGATGTGACTGCTTTATAATCGCCCTCTGAAACTAAACCCCAGGTAACTTCACTTGGTAAATGGGTTTGTATATTAGAACAGGAATTGTTATGACCAAGAGCACAATGGTGAAGGAGGATTGGAGGACATCTCCTCAAGGCAGGGAATGAAAGAAAGCAAAATTGGAAATTGCTGGTTTAATATATAGGCTGGTTGGCCTGCACACATCGTACTTGACAAGTAGTTCCATGCTTTTCTAAACTTTTTTTTGAAGGAATTATACTTTATTACACAACTCTGTATGAAAACTCACAACAGCTGCAATCTTCAGTGATGAAAAATTGCAGTATTATATTAAAAATATGTGATGTAGCAATACAACATTTTATGATGATGCTATTAGATAAATCATATTGATGAACAATATCTGAAGAACACTGGCTATAAGATTGCTGGTTTCCTTTGAAATTCCTGCTTTCTGATTTGACCTAAGGCATCATTTAAAAATTCCCAGGTGTTTACGTCTGTGAGCACATCTCTTAAGTGCACTAGCCTAAGACATTTGTGGCCTAAACTTCATTAGCAGGGGCTGGTGATGGTACAGCATTGTGGAGTTCGTGGCTTTTGGCTTATCCCAAATGGATGATTCTGTGATAACACATTTCAACCAAATGTCAAAATGTTCCTGTTCTCGGGTGGCATGCATATAACTGCCCATTATATAGCTGGTAGTTTTGAGAGTGTTGCTGAGCTGTACATCAAGGACTTTGGTTTTGTCTCTAATACAGTGGTACCTTGGGTTACAAACACTTCGGGTTACAAACTCCGCTAACCCCTGAAGTAGTACCTCGGGCTAGAAACTGTCCCAGGATGAGAACGAAAATTGTGCACTGGCGGCATGGCAGCCGTGGGAGGCCCCATTAGGAAAAGCGCACTTCAGGTTAAGAACAGTTTCAGGTTAAGAACGGACCTCCAGAATGAATTAAGTTCGTAACCTGAGGTACCACTGTACTAGTGACTAGAAGTGTCAAAAGCTAAGAGTCGTGACCATCTGAACTTGACCCCATTCTAGCAAAAGAAATTATTGGCGGGTAAGACTCAACATCAAAGTGCAAGTAGATAAATAGGTGCCGCTCCAGCAGGAAGGTAAACAGCATTTCTGTGTGCTGCTCTGGTTTCGCCAGAAGTGGCTTAGTCATGCTGGCCACATGACCCAGAAAAACTGTCTGCAGACAAATGTCGGCTCCCTCGGCCTGTAAGGCGAGATGAGCACCACAACCCCAGAGTCGTTTGCAACTGGACTTAACTGTCAGGGGTCCTTTACCTTTTTTAAATACTCAATTGTAGGGGCAAATCCTGATCCAGAAAAGGGTCTGTGCATGGCAGAAGCATGTACTTTTAAATAACAAATGTTAATTGTTGATAATTATTCATTGCTATTATTAGTGCTCAAAACACTTCACATACTTCAGTCCATTAATCCTTATAACAACCTAGTGGTGTAGCAATAAAACTGCAGCACATTTGCAAAGCTAAAACCATGTAAAGCCAGTCCTGTGGACACTTTATTACAGCTTTGGAAGCTCTGAAAAGGGGAAGATGAAGCTGCAACGTACTTGCTGACCCAGGTTCAGCCAGATTTTGTTGTTTAGTTGTTTAGTCGTGTCCGATTCTTCGTGACCCCTTCGTGTCCGATTCTTCGTGACCCCGATTCTGCGTGACCAGAGCACGCCAGGCACTCCTGTCTTCCACTGCCTCCCGCAGTTTGGTCAGACTCATGTTTGTAGCTTCGAGAACACTGTCCAACCATCTCATCCTCTGTCGTCCGCTTCTCCTAGTGCCCTCCATCTTTCCCAACATCAGGGTCTTTTCCAGGGAGTCTTCTCTTCTCATGAGGTGGCCAAAGTATTAGAGCTTCAGCTTCAGGATCTGTCCTTCCAGTGAGCACTCAGGGCTGATTTTCTTCAGGATGGATAGGTTTTGTCACAGTGGCCGGAGTGGACTACTTCAGAGTAACGACGCTACGCAGCTCTGCATTTTATTCTTTTATTGGTGCTGCGTATTTACAGTGCTCAAGTCATTGCTATTTACACGGAGCGATGTTGTCAGTCGGTTTCAGAACCTCCTAATGGCTTTTGGCGCGTCTTTCTCCAACACAAAAGCTTTGGCAGACCCATCCTCTTGCCCCTCCTCTTCCTGCGTAATTCTGGAGTTGGGGGGATGGGTCTTCCCCCCTTACTTGCCCCTTCCTGTCCCACCTGGGACCCTGGCTCCTCTACCTTGCCTGAGCCTCGGACACGACTTCCTGCTTCCCCACTGGAATCGGAACTCTCCCTGCTTTCCCCTTTGCTCGGGGACGGGCTTGAACTCAGGAGGGGAGGGACTTCGCGATATCCCCTGTCCCTCACATCCACCCCCCTCCCAAGCTCTCCTTCACCCCTCCCCAGGCCCCCCCCATGTGTCGGTGACGACTGGAAGCCTAAAAACTCGGTGCTCTCCGAGCCCGTTGGTGTGAACACCTCCCCCCAGTCCTGCGAGCCCCCCCCTTCCGCCTGGGAGGACGGGAATCCCAAAAAGTCCGTGGCGTCAGAGCTGGTGGGGGTAAAAATGTTTTGCCAATCTGCTCCTTCCTCTGACTGGGTGGATCTTGGCGACACCCATACCTCATCCTCTGGTTCCTCAAACTCCGCTTCCCAGCGCCATGGTGAGCTGTTCTCCCGTGCCTCCTCCTCCTCCCCCTCCCTTTCCATGTGCCAGGGCTTGGGTCTGTGGGGAAAGAGGGCGTGAAATTCTTCCACCAAGAATTCCTCCTGTATCTGAGTGGCGGGAACCCATTCATTCTGGGACGGTGGAGCATCCTCCCATGCCATGAGGTACTCCAGGCCCCCCACCCCCCACCTTGAATCCAGGATGGCCGTGGCCTCATTGAGTTGCTCCCTGCTGTCCCTCTCCCCCCCTCCCTCGGGGGTTTCTTCGCTGTCTCGGAGCCTGCTGCTTTCCCTGTACGGCGACAGCAGCGATCTATGAAACACTGGATGCACCCTCATGTCCTCTGGCAGTGCCAGCCTGTATGCCACCGGGTTGACCTGTTGCGTGACCGTGAAGGGGCCCAGCCATTTGGGTGCCAGCTTTTTGCACCTCCCTCTGGTGGGAAGGCCCTCCGAGGACAACCACACCTTGTCCCCCACCCTGATGACCTCCCCTTGTCGCCTGTGGCGATCTGCCCCCTTTTTGTACGCTTCCTTGGCCCTCTCCAAGTGTTCTCTGAGCTGCTGGTGCACCGTCTCCAGTTCCTCTGCCCAATCCTCAGCCTGTGGGCCCTCCTCCTCCTCCTCCCTCTCCCTCTCTGGGAAAGATCTGAGGTCGCGCCCGTAATTGGCCTTAAAGGGCGACACCCCTGTGGAGACGTGCACTGCATTGTTGTAGGCAAATTCTGCTAGTGGCAAGCGATCCACCCAGTCCGTTTGCCGCTGGCTGACGTAGCATCTCAGGTACTGCTGCAGAATGGCGTTGACCCTCTCCGCTTGTCCGTTGGTCTGCGGGTGTCTCGCCGTCGACAAGCTGACCTCCACCTGCAGGAGGTTCATGAGCCGCCGCCAGAACCTGGAAACAAATTGGCGGCCACGATCCGAAATAACCCTTAAAGGTAATCCATGCAGTCTGAAAATGTGATCAACAAACAGTTTGGCTGTCTCTTCTGCCGAGACTGCCCTGGCACACGGTATAAAGTGACACATTTTGGACATGAGGTCCACCACCACCAACACTGCAGTCTTACCCCTGGACGAAGGCAGATCTGTGATGAAGTCCATGGACACCACTTCCCACGGCCTGTGTGGTGTGGCTAAGGGCTCCAGCAACCCTGGTGGCGCTGCTCTGACCACCTTCGCCCGCTGGCAGGTGGTACAGCCCCTTACATAGTCTCGAACATCTTCCCTCACCCCTGGCCACCAGAAGTGTCTCATGACTAGGTGAGTGGTCTTGTCCCTTCCAAAATGCCCCGCTGTAGGGTTGTCGTGCATCTGCTTGAGGACCGTACGTCGAAGCTGGGTGGTGGGTAGGTACAGCGCACCCTTGTAGAAAAGCAGCCCTCTGCGTTCTGCAAAGTCTTTTGCCTGCTCCCTCCCCCCTCTCAGTTCTCTGAAGATGCGGTTGGCAAATTCATCCGCTGCCGTCAGTGCTGTGAGTTCTGCCTCGCTCACCACTGCTGCTCCGCAGGACCATGCCGACGGGGGGAAAATGTGCCTTGGGGCTGGTGGCGCCTCCTCCTCCATGTACTCTGGCTTGCGGGAGAGGGCATCCGCCCTGACATTCTGCTCTCCTGGGATGTAGTGTATGGAGAAGTTGAAGTTCGAGAAGAACTCCGCCCACCGTATCTGCCGCTGGTTGAGCACCCTGGCAGTTCTCCAGAACTCCAGGTTCTTGTGGTCTGTGCACACCTGGATGGGGTGCTTGGCGCCCACCAGGAAGTGTCTCCAGTGCTGGAACGCCGCGTGGATCGCAAGAAGTTCCCGATCAAAAACTGTGTAGTTTCGCTCGGGCTGGGTCAACTTCCTGGAGAAGAAGGCACAGGGTCTCCACTCTCTGTTGGCGTCCAGTTGCAACAAAATGGCGCCCACAGCCTTATCAGAAGCATCTGTTTCAATGCGTAGGGGCGCGTCCTGAACCACGTGGAACAGGTTCTGGTCTGAGGCGAACACCCTCTTGAGGCTTTCGAACGCTGCTTGCGCCTCTGGTGTCCACCTGAACTTCTGCTTGCCTCTCAGGCAGTCAGTGATGGGAGCCGTAACTCGAGAGAAGTTCTTGATGAACTTCCTGTAGAAGTTGGCAAAGCCTAGTAGGCGTTGGGCATCTTTGCGCGTCCTGGGGCTGTGCCAGTCCAGGATGGTCTGCACCTTGTCCTTGTCCATTGCCAGCCCCTTGTCTGACAGCTTGTAGCCCAGGAAGTCCACCTCCTTGGTGTGAAACTTGCACTTCTCCAGCTTCACATACAGGTGGTTCTCCTTCAGGCGCTGTAACACCTCCCTGACGTCCTTCACGTGCTGCACTGGGTCGTTGGAGTAAATAAGGATGTCATCCAGAAAGACCAAGCATTTCCTGAAGAGTAGGGACCCCAGGACGTGGTGCATGAAGGCCTGGAAGCATGCTGAGCCCCCTTGCAACCCGAAGGGCATCACCAGATATTCAAAAGAGCCCAGAGGCGTGAACATCGTGGTTTTCCACTCATCGCCTTCCCGGATCCTGATCAAGTTGTACGCCCCCCTCAGGTCTAGCTTGGTGAAAATCTTGCCCCTGCGTGCCGCTGTCAGGAGATCATCCACTCTGGGCATGGGGAAAGCCACTGGCTCTGTCACCGAATTCAGCCGTCTAAAATCCACCACAAGACGGCGCTGTTGCGTGTCTTTCTTGTCCACCCAGAAGACCGGGCTGCCCCCTGCTGCCTTGCTTTCTCTGATGAACCCCCGCTTGAGGTTCTTGTCGATAAAAGCGCGCAGATCCTCCAGTTCCTGGTCTGACATGGCGTACAGCTTGGCTGGGGGTATAGTTGCCCCAGGCACCAGGTTGATCTGGCAGTCAAAAGGCCTGTGTGGGGGCAGGTGGTCGGACTCCGCTTCACTGAAGACCTCCTGCAGGTCCCAGTATGGTTTGGGTATCGCCTCACCCCCTTTGACGTGCATGGTGGCCACCGTGGCTATCGGAGGCCCCTCCCCTGGTTGGTGCTGCATGCAATGTTCCAGGCAAAAGTCCGATCCAAAAGTGATGCATCTCTGATGCCAACTTATGGAGGGGTCGTGGCGCGCCAGCCAGCTCATGCCCAAAACGATTGGGGGGTCTGAGATGGTGGTGACGTTGAACGCCAGTGTCTCTGAGTGCCTTCCAACCGTCATTCTCATGGGGGGGGTTTGATGAGTGATGGCCCCTCCCAGCAGCTCTCTGCCGTCAATGGTTGCCACGTGCAGAGGAAAATCCAGCTGCAGAAGCTGGATCTGGTGCTCTTCTGCAAAGTTCCTCGAGAAGAAGTTCGCTGACGCCCCACTGTCAATTAAGGCGAGGACTGTCAGGGGATAGCCATTAGGGAGCGTGAGCGTCACTTCTAGAACCACTCCTGCTCTGGGAGGGGTGGGCTGGCTCTGCTCCTCTCTGTGCGGGTGGGTGGGCTGGGGCTGTTGTCTGCTGACTGTGCCTGGCTGCCGCCCCTTGTCTCCTGCAGCCAGGCTTTCCCGTTTCCCTGCTGTGGTGCTGCGTCAGTGGGGGAGGGCACAACCGTTCCCGCCTTTCCTTGCCACTCCCTGCGATGTGGGCAGTCTCTGACGAGATGCTGGGGGGAGTTGCAGAGAAAGCAATTCCCACCCCTTCCCTCCTTGCGTCTTGGCGCCGCTGGGGTTTGAAAAGCCCGCGCGCGCGCGCTATCAATCTGCATGGGTTCCTGGTCCTGACTGGCCCCAGGCGTGGCTTGAAAGGGTTGTTGAGGGAGTGGCTTCTCCTGCGACCGTGGGAACCAAGCCCGCTTTGCGCGCGTTGCTTGCTTGTCGCTCCATCTGGATTCCTGCCTCACCCCCACCGCCAGAGCCGCTTTGCTCAGTTGATCCATATTACTGGGCTTTGGACCTCTCGAGAGCTCATCCTTCACCTCCTCATGCAACCCCAAGTAAAACGCCGCTTGCATTGGGGCAGACTCCAGATCCCACCCCAATCTGTGCACCAGCATGGTGAATTTCGCCCAATACGCGCGAACTGTCATATTTCCTTGGCGTAAATTATGAAGTTCCTCCTTAGTCTGGTCCATATGACTATCGGACGAATACATCGTTTTCAAACCTTCTAGAAAGAGTTTGACATTCTTCATGCAAGGATTCCTTGTTGCAATTAACGGTCTTAGCCACTCCCTGGCCGCCCCTGTAAGGTGCTCCACAATAAACGCTACTCTGTGCTCATCATCAGGGAACTCATCGTGGTGCAGCTCAAGAGCATACACAATCTCAGTCTCAAAGCCCTGAAACTCCTTCGGGTCTCCATTGAACTTGCTTACTAGGGTCCCAGCTCTCCTTCCTGGCAGCACTTGGACTTGGGGTGCCCCTCCCGCCTTGTTTTTCTCTGCATCCAGCTTGTTTTGGAGGTCTACCGCCACCGCCCTTAAATGCTGCTCTTTTTCCTGGAGCTCTCTCACCTGTTCCGCAAGTTGTAGCCGGTCGTCCTGGACCTTCTTAGTCTCCTCTTTAGCTGCCTTCAATTCTCCCTGCGCCTGCAGCGACAGCTGTTGCAGTTCTAGCTGGGCTTGCTCAGCGATCTGCCGCCACTTCTCCGCCTCTGACACGCTCATCCCGGCAACTCCAAAGTAGCCCAAAAATGATTAGGAGGTTGCTGTCACAGTGGCCGGAGTGGACTACTTCAGAGTAACGACGCTACGCAGCTCTGCATTTTATTCTTTTATTGGTGCTGCGTATTTACAGTGCTCAAGTCATTGCTATTTACACGGAGCGATGTTGTCAGTCGGTTTCAGAACCTCCTAATGGCTTTTGGCGCGTCTTTCTCCAACACAAAAGCTTTGGCAGACCCATCCTCTTGCCCCTCCTCTTCCTGCGTAATTCTGGAGTTGGGGGGATGGGTCTTCCCCCCTTACTTGCCCCTTCCTGTCCCACCTGGGACCCTGGCTCCTCTACCTTGCCTGAGCCTCGGACACGACTTCCTGCTTCCCCACTGGAATCGGAACTCTCCCTGCTTTCCCCTTTGCTCGGGGACGGGCTTGAACTCAGGAGGGGAGGGACTTCGCGATATCCCCTGTCCCTCACAGGTTTGATCTTCTCACAGTCCATGGGACTCTCAAGAGTCTCCTCCAGCACCATAATTCAAAAGCATCAATTCTTCAGCGATCAGCCTTCTTTATGGTCCAGCTCTCACTTCCATACATCACTACTGGGAAAACCTTAGCTTTAACTATACGGACCTTTGTTGGCAAGGTGATGTCTCTGCTTTTTAAGATGTTGTCTAGGTTTGTCATTGCTTTTCTTCCAAGAAGCAGGCGTCTTTTAATTTCGTGACTGCTGTCACCATCTGCAGTGATCATGGAGTCCAAGAAAGTAAAATCTCTCACTGCCTCCATTTCTTCCCCTTCTATCAGCCTGACATTTGAATTGGGGACTTCCAGTTTGCAGCTCTCTCTTTACCAATACAGCCAGCCAGCTCTCTAAATTTATCAGAACATATAAACTATTTCTGGTAGGAAGAAAAGGCAAGAATATCAGTAAATGAGGTTACAAAGGATATGCTAGTATGTAGCATAGCTTTGGAGAGAAAAGTGTCTCCAATGGATGTAGCCAACAATTTCCCGTAGAAGAGACTTTTAGCTGAATCAGGTGTGCACTGTGTACAGAATACTTCTATAAGGAGCCTCCACAAATAGGGAAGCAAAACAAAGTCCCTACTCAGTCTGATCTAAGCAATTAGCATAGCCAGGAAATCAACAGCTTCCTGGGTAATTTGCATGCAGCTGCCAACAATCATCCTGCAAAACGCTGCTGCAACCAAATATAACCCTGCCAGAAAATGTGATTACCAGAAAATTTGGCAGCTTATTTCAAGTGAAAGTACCATCCAAAATAGATGCCCCTCCCTTTAAAAAGCATGTTCTAGACCCCTCAATATTTAGCTATCATACACACACACACAAAAAGTAAACCCACTTCTCATTTCTCTTTAAGGGCTTATGGATAACTATGCTAAATCAAATAGGTTTTTAAAAAGGGACTGCAAATATTAGATTCATTCAAGTCACAAGCTTTAGGAAGCCAGAGCTTTGCAGATGCATTGAATTCCTATCTGGGAGATGGATCTAGAAGTAATGCAACAGTGGTAATATGCACAAAAACTACTGCAAGACCCTATTTGATGGAGAAAGTCTGTATGGACAATTTGGAAGTTTTGAGGTAGGGTTTTCATATCATTACCTCTGTATAATTTCGCTGGCATATGAGACACAGTTGAACCACTCATGCATATATTTTAAATGGCAGCTACAATGTTCATTATGCAGCTGTGGGATAATTAATTGGTTCACTATAAACAAAACTGATATTTAGATATTTGAATATTTGTAAAAAAATCTATAAGTTACGGTTGATTACACACACACACACAACGATTGCTAGAAATTGAAGGAATGGAAGGATTTGGCTGACACTTTTAGGCAAGAATAGACAATCTCAGACTTTGTAAATATATTTTGGATGTTTTAATTGGATTCTGATAAGTAGATTAGAGGTATCTTGCATATAAAAAGCCTATTTTAGATTACCTTTACTTTATTTTCAGGCTCTGTTCAATAAAATATTCTTATATATTATAATGAGTATTAGACCCAGATCTTGCAATCACACTCTGAGGCCCTTCTTCATGTACTTCTTTTGCAATATATCTGGATGGTGGCAATGTGAGAATGGGCCTTTTCTGTGGTGGCTCCCCGCTTGTGGAATGTTCTCCCCAGGGAGGCTTGCCTGCCACCTTCATTACATATCTTTAGGTGCTAGGCAAAAACATCCCTCTTCTCTCATGCCTTAATTTAATTAAACAATCTATATTACCTTTTAAACTGTGGGAGGTATTGTTTTTTGTTTGCTATTATGGTATGTATTTTGTGTGTTTTTATATTGTAGACCATCCTGTGATCTTTAAATAAAGGGCAGTAAAAATAAATAAATAAATAAATAAATAATGCATTTTGCACAGAGCCAAACCAACAGCACCCTGCCCCACACCCAATCCTGCCCATAAGAACACACTGTGTTTGGAAGCCAGGAGAGCAGTGGTTTCTCACCTATGCCATTGCCCCATGTAGTAATTCATAAAGTGTAGATAAAAGATACAATCAATTCCCAAGATGTGCACATTTGCAGGGTATACAGATGGGAAAAATACACATTTTCTCAGCGTCTCTGTAAACTGTACAACAATAGCAATCCCAACACAACAATCATCATCTCCGTTAAGAGTGCTGAAAGGGAGAAATTCCAGGATATTAGCCCTCCATGTGTTCTGTGAAAAGCCTGAAGATTACTTTGATACATTCTTATCTCCCACATTCAAGAGTGCTCTGTATCACTCTATCAGGGAACGTAGCAACTGTTCTAAAAGCATTTGAGAGAGACGAGGCTGCAGTAAATATGATTTAAAATCCTGGAGGACTAGTTTAGTATCATCAGGCTCATATTTCCTAGTACATGTTTTTCTAGTTTCTTTTGCTGTACATTGGAGTCCAGAACAAATGCATAAAACAGTGTGGTGGTTGCACATCCTTAGTAAGAGGGATGCCTATTGCTTTCTGGTAAATTCTGAGTGTCCCTCATCTTAACTAATGTTTCAGAGGAAACTCAGGTACTTGGCTACATTTTGTAGGAAACACAAGCAGCTCAGGTCAATCTCTCTCTCTGTCTGTCTGTCTGTCTGTCTCTGTCTCTTGTGTATAAGCTGTGTAGCTTATAAATGTTCTCCACAATGTAGTTGTGTCTCTTCCTGTGGATGCAAATACAGCTGCATCCTGTTCAGATGACACAACAGCCCTGTGCTGGCATGAGGCCTGTGTGGCTCTCTACTGGCATTAGCCCGCTTGCTCCCTTCCCAAAATCTGGTGCCCTGTCAGTCGTCCCAACACCAGGGTCTGCCCATTGGCCATGGGCACCTGCAGAGTGGAAGCCCACAATTATCAGTGTGTCACATGGAGTTTGAATTTTGTGCAGACCTACACACTTCTGTCTGCTGCTCCTCTGACTGTGTGAAAGGTCATGGCTAAGGCCCCAGGAACAGTCCCCCTTCCCCCTCCATACTTTAGACCTTAGAACAAATGTTGTTAATTCAATTTATATACCACCCTTTATCAAAAGAGGTCAGGGTGGTGTACAACGTTAGAAACACATTACAAAACATCAAAGAGCAAAAAGCATACTGACAGGCAGCCTAACAGTAAAATAACCGTAATAATAACACTCCTCTCTCCCCTACACTTTTACAGGCCATAGCAATAGGCCTGGGCAAAGAGGAATGTTTTTTTCCTGCCATCTAAAGACATGTCATGATTTCAGCACAGGACTAACCTGCACCCCAATTCTTCAAAGTGACACAGATCCCAGCACTATAATCATGTCCAGGTTTCCCTATTTGGAGGACCAGTTGAAAAGTAGTTTCCTTTAATAGGCACCTTTCCTGTAGGTTCTTAATTTTAAAAACAGGGGAAAGGAGGAAAGGACTTTATCACCTACGCAACACACAATGGAAGCAGAATTTATGGATAATTGCATTATCTGAGAAACTAACTAAGAGAGTACCCACCCTGTATGAGAAATCCAATATGGACTATTTTGTTAAAATATGGTATTCCATTATAAAATATTCCGATGAACATCCATAAAAAATATATTTGTAACAACAATATAACAACAGGAACATGTAACATGTAACAACATGTAACAACAGGAAATCGAGGATGGTATCCAACCAAACTGTTCTGCTAGCATAAGCACTTTCATCTGTACAATGAAACTTCCTCTCCTCTCCAGTGCAGCCCCAGCACACCCTAAACATGTTCTGGGTTTTCCCCCCAGCCACCATAACGGTGGATTTAGGGGCATTATAGCAATACAGTGGCACCTCAGTTTATGAACACCTCAGTTTACGAATTTTTGGTTTACGAACGCCGCGGACCCATCTGGAACAGATTAATTCACTTTCCATTACTTTAAATGGGAAAGTTCGCTTCAGTTTATGAACGCTTCAGTTTAAGTACTCCGCGGACCGTCTGGAACAGATTAATCCACTTTCCATTACTTTCAATGGGAAATTTTGCTTCAGTTTATGAACGCTTCAGTTTATGAACAGACTTCCGGAACCAATTGTGTTCATAAACCGAAGTACCACTGTAATGACAAGCACCAAGCAGCCACTGCAGAGTAAGTCATCACAGAAGCAGAAAAGTAGGCTGGCATTTTATTCATTTACTTTTTCTCTGCTGGGGTGGGAAGGGATGTCCTTACACTGATATTCAACTCACAAGCACTTAAAAAACTATGTCAAGGTTGGTGAATCCTACATATGAGGTACTGAGTCATTTCTTAAATCTGTTTGCAAAACCTGTACTATTTTTCATAGCTTAATTGCTCCAAAGGATGCTTGGGTGCAGTCTCTGCCTAAATGTGCTTATCTGATATATATTTATATTCTGACGTGCACAACCTAGATTAGAAAACTCTGAAAGAAATCATGAAGCAAGTAAGATATATAGATAGATACATACATAGATACAATATAGAGAGGAAGTAGGGAGGGAGAGGGAGAGGAAGAGAGAGGGAGAAAGGGAGAGGGAGAGAGAGATGCCTCTTTAGAATAGAGTGAAGGTGCTCCAGTCGCCTAGCCCATGCATGCGCTTAAGTCGTGGGCTGAACAGGGCATACTAACAGGCACTGTAGTTCCAGATTAAGAATATCACTTCAGAAATTGTTCTCCTTATTAACTTCTCCTGTGGTGGAAACAGAGATAGGCAAAAGCATAAAGAAGTGAACCTGATATAATGCATACTCAGTTGCTGCATAGCTTGAATTTGACGTCAAAACAAGAACATCCTCAAAGTGATGGATATGTTCTGAGATGAGAGTTTAAAGAGATCATGAGAGAAGCTCTGTTCAAGTGTTTGCCTGAAGATGGGAATGGTGGATTAGGGCAATGCACTTTGCCCCTGTTAGCTACAGCCTCAGACTTTCATGTGTCAGAAGATCCGAAGGGCCATTCTTTGCATGTTTGGGATCCCTATCAGCAATTGGGAACCTTTATCATGCAGAGTTACAAATAGCAGGGAGACTTCTAAGTGTGATGAATCCCCCTGCAGACCTTCTCACTCAACACAGCTCTGACCAGGAACTCAGGCCAAGGGCCATGACATTGCACCATGGACAAAACCAATTCATCCCAAACAGTTAGGAAAGGGAAAAGGAAGCAGGTCACCAAGCCTTCAGTTGTCACTGAAGGGTGCATCAGCCCAGTAAGCAGTTCTTTCTGCAATCAGTATTTTACAAGGCACTTGGATGAAATCCATCATCTCCACTAAGTAGTGTTCTTCTTCATGGGTATTAATCAGATTCCTGCACCCAGCTGGCACCTTGCTTTACAATCAAGCTACTTAGCAAAAAACAAAAAAACTTCAAAATTAGCAACTGCAACATTAGAAGAGGACAGCAAGGCAAGGAGTTTGTTGTCAAGCTGACATCAAGTCAAAACCTTGAAAGTCAAAAAGTGGGATGCTGCTTGAAGTTGCATTAGCAGGGAGCATCTTTTTAGCTTCCAATGTTATTTTTTTTTCTGAACAGCTCTCTTATCCTGCAAATTTCTCTCCTTAGATAATAGCAAGGAATCCTGCCAGTTCTAGCTGCTTTTGTACAACAGTACTATAAATAAATCTGAATGTTTCCTGTCCAATTGGTTTGCAGAAGTGAGAGTTGAAGGAGAAATGACTTTAAAAAGAATCTATTTGAAATCTCAGGACCCTTGGCCCAGGTTTTGGGTCAGAACTATTAAGATTCTCCAATATCTTTAACCAGCATGGCAATTAGACTAAAAGAAAGACCTCTGAAGATAACCTGAAATGCTCAGGCAACCATGGAGAATTATACAGGATTCACATTCAGTCTTACCTGGCAAATGGTCAGGCTGATAGGTATTAGCATCACCACCATTCTAACATTTAAAGTTAGCCTTCATAAAGTAACAATAATGGTTGCTTACCAGTCCAGGGGTGGGTGGTGGTTGCTGCCCATTGCAGCAGGCTCCAGGCCTGAGGGAGTAACACCATGCTTGATGTCTGTCCACTGGGAAGTCCCCTGGCCAGCTGCTTGGAGTGGTTGGTCTTTCCTGCCACCTATAAGTTCAAATTTTGTCAATCCAGCCAGTCCAAGTGGGCGCAGGAAGCATATGCGCCCATATGTTGTGGTTCTCAGTATGCTAAATTTTCTTCCTTCCCAGGGCACCACGTTTTTGACCTTAAAGTGGGGAGAAGGATGGGTGAAGAGGGCAGCTTTCATACAGACGTCTGTGTGATGTACACATTCCACACATGGTGTTGTCCACATGGTGGAAGAGAGGGAAGAGAGTTTTTCCAGCCATTTCCCCAGAACGTATCTAGTGGTAATGGCAGCAATAAGAAGCGTGCATAATAAGACCCTTCAATACTATAGGAACAGCATCCTGGACATTAGGATTCCTGAGAACTGTAGTTTCCCAAAGGTTTCCCAAGTGTAAGGACCAACAATCCCTTGTTTACTACACTGCCCAAGGGTATTACTGCCCCCTGTGGACCTACTGCCCTTCTCATTTTTGCTAGGTAAGTTTCAGCCGGAAAGGTACAGAGCAGCTAAGAGAGTAGGAAGGGCTGATACTGTTTAAAATCTGTTATTGTAGGCTATTATTTTGTGTTGTTTTCTTACTTTGTCCTGAATACCTGCGAGGAATCCCGAGACAATAATCTTCTTCCTATTCTTATTTGAAAGAGTCATGAGCTGGATCAAAAATCTGGAGAAAATTGGGATTGGCTTGCAATTAGCCTGGAACTTCCAAATGGTCTCATTCTCTATATATCGTAATTCCAAACGCTGGTTGTTCCACTAATTCTGATTACAAGCAGAATACTATTTTTTTTTTGGGGGGGGGGAGAAAGAGTTTTCTTTTCTTTGTTCCCAATCCCTGGATAGATAATAGATGACACAGATAATTCCTTATAGGAAAAGTCCATGGATAATGGCATTGTACAGTACATATGGTCTGTATCTTCGTCAACATTTTTGGTCTCTTCTGCCGAGTATGATCCATCATTATTGGGTTACATAGATGTTTGGGATAGTCCTTTCAGGAAAAGATTCCCTGACCTTTTCCATAATTGCCTGGCAGATATGTGCAACTGGAACAGAAAGAAGTGGCATATGTGGTCCCACCTGCTGTTGCTTCTCCAACTCTTAATGTCACTGCAACAGCTGCTGGTCTGTGAGAACCTTAATAATATTTTGGCTTCACCCAACTCCTAGTGACAGCATGTCATGCACTTCAAGACCCAGTATGTAAATTTGGCCATAATGCTGTTCCTATGGACACACAAATAACAGCCTCTCTCTCCCCACACCACAACAATCCCCCACCAAATGTGGTGTTCTGCAATGAGACCTTTATAGCAGGTATAAATTAAAAGCTACTGTTGTGGAAGCCATCAACCTACCCCAGTTCAGATGCAGCTGACTCATCTTATACAGTCAATGGTGCCTTCTGAAGCTACCCTATTCTTTTATCCCATCATAGTTTCTTCCTGCTAATTTCCTTGTTTTTCTCTGGCTCTTTAATGTGCCCCTTTTCTGTGAAGTTTCAATTAGGAAGGTCAGTATTTTATTTTATTAAAGTAAATTGTTTTTTTAAAAAACATTTTTCCCCTTGGTTGGATGTCTTGAGTTCCTCACAAGCTATCTGAAAATAAAGCAGTAAGTTCGTGCCCTTGCTTCCAATCTGTTGGCAAGAGCATAGCAGGACTTTGAACAGTGTGGTTCAGTTGTCGTCAGTCTTCCTTCCTTCCACTTTTGGATCCCACCCTTTGTGTTTCCAAACTGTTTCGTTTTAGACCCTGTTACATGAATATCAGGATCTTGTGTTATTGTTTGCTCCTTGTTGGCAAAGAGACTAAAAGAGGGGAGGTAGAATAACTCAAGGAGTAAAAGGTAAAATTGCTCGACAATTCATATGGTGCCTAAGAAACAACAAAATACCATTATTTAGTTTCTCATTAGCTTTTATGAACACCTTCTGAGTTTGTGGAATTAGTTGAACAAGTTGCAAATGATGCATGAAATTAAAATTTCCTGTTCACCTTATAGAACAATTCATGACTAGTACTGTTGTGCCTAATATTTCTTGTAATAGTTCTGGCCAAGTCAAGACTTAGAAACTTTGTAGCAAAGTTTTCTCGAGAGAGAGAAAGAGGATCCGCTGGGGGAAGCGGACAACCCTCCCCCAAATGTGCATATGGTATGGGAGGGGGAGAGAGAGAGAGGTTGGGGTGGAGGGTGACGTCACTTGGGGGGGAAGATGATGTCGCCCACCGGGGACAACATAGAGAGGTCTGTCGTTACCTCATACGCCTGTCCTGGGAAATGGGGGCCCTGACTGAGCCACAGCAACGCTTGGCTGGGTACAGCTAGTGTAATATAAAATTATATTACATGGAATTTTACTTTGGTTTATGTGTTTTATACACTTTGGTTGAATCTGTAGATCCTATGAACTCTACTCAGGAAACACTTTTGTTGGTGCAGGCAATTTTATCTTATTTTCCTTTTTCTCTGCAGCCCTAAGGGTTGAAAGAGACATTTGGTTAAGTTTTCATTTACAGTGGTACCTCGGTTTATGAACACAATTGGTTCCGGAAGTCTGTTCATAAACTGAAGCGTTCATAAACTGAAGCGAACTTTCCCATTGAAAGTAATGGAAAGTGGATTAATCCGTTCCAGACGGTCCACGGAGTAACCGTTCATAAACTGAAACGAACTTTTCCATTGAAAGTAATGGAAAGTGGATTAATCCGTTCCAGACAGGTCCGTGAAGTACTTAAACTGAAGCGTTCATAAACTGAAACATGGGTGTAATTGGTTCCGGAAGTCTGTTCATAAACTGAAGCGTTCATAAACTGAAGCGAACTTTCCCATTAAAAGTAATGGAAAGTGAATTAATCCGTTCCAGATGGGTCTGCGGCGTTCATAAACCGAAAATTCATAAACCGAGGTGTTCATAAACCGAGGTTCCACTGTAAAGGCAAACTTATGTAAATCACACTTTCCAAAACAACACATAAACTAAAACACAAGCATCCTTTGAAATGTGCTCATCTCTGGATTTTCCAGTGCAAGTCTCTGGTCAAGGAATGTATGCCAAAATGCAAATATAGGGGCACAGTGTGCTTAAAATGTATCTGTTAGTGAAAATAACATTGAAAAAATGCATTATATTACCGGTAGGTAAAATTGCTTTGCAAAAATATGTATATTAGGATTAAACGGCACACAAACTGAGCTGTGTAGAAACTTATATATCAGTACCAACAGCTTGAACTTGGCCTGGTAGCATATTGACAGCCAGTGCTATTCCTAAAAGCAAGGTGTTATATACAGTACTGGCTGTAGTTCCCCAAAAAAGCAGCCTAGCTGCCATGTTCTCCCCCGACTGCAACCTCTGGACCAACCCCAAGGTGTGCATTGCAGGTTTGATGAAAGCATTCATTCACAATTTCTCTACCTTACTGTATCATTTGATACACAAAGAGAAGAGATGAAGGCCCCAGTGTGTAGGGAGTGTAGTGTGGTATTGTCTGAAAAGGAATAGTGTGCATAAAATAGAGGTAAATATTGCATGCTTTGGATTTGTGACCTTTAAAAAAAAAACTAACCAGGAAAAGGGAAATAAAGCCTGAATGATGCTGTTTCAATATAGTAAGAGAACATCTGTTCAGTAACAGTATTCACATTTCAAAATTGGTATATTCTGAAGATGTATTCTGAGAAGAAAACAAATATTCAGAATACTCAAGGCCTGATTTAGGGCAAATTTGTAATTGTCGCCTGGTTGTTGTTGTTGTTGTTGTTGTTGTTGTTGTTGTTATTAATTTATACCTCACTTTTTCCTCTGCTAGGACTCAAAGCAGCTTACAGATAATAATAATAATAATAAAACTACTAAAAACATAAAAACATGAAAAATTATCACACACACACGCACACACACACATTCCTATGTTATATTAAAACTATACAAATAATTACAATAAAAACAACATGGCACCAGCTATTTCATTTAAAGCAGTCCATTCTCAAAAGCCTGTTGGAACAAGAAAGTCTTCCCCTGCCTGTGGAAGGACAACAACAACAAACAAAAAAACAAACCCATGTTTGCAGACACAATGAACCGCTTGGCTCCAGTGTGGCATATTCTTCTGTTCCTGTGAAGGAAGAAAGTGTTGCCGTGTTGCCTAGGCAACTGGGAATGGTCAGTCTTGCAGGAAGAGAGCAAATGCTAAACATTGCTCAGTTGACCTAAGCAGTGTGGGAAGTCACACAACCCTCCATATCTGGACAGTCCAGGAGCAGAGAGACACATTTAGAAAGCTGGGAATCACATACAATAATCTTGGTGGACACTAGCTGGCTCCTGTATTTTAAAGACAGTTTGAAAAAGGAATTGGACAAATGCATGGAGAAAAAGGCATCATGGCTGTGAACGTCATTGAAGGGGAACAGTAGTGGGGAAGGCTAAGGCAATGAAGGGATGCAGCCCACTTTATATACAGGGCACTATAGCTTCTTGTCTTGTCTAGATTGGCAGGGGGTTGGACTGGATGACCCTTGTGGTCTCTTCCAACTCTATGATTCTATGATTCTAGATGAAGCTACCAGTCCCATATAGAAAGAACAACAGTAGAAAATGCAAGTGGTTACAGGAGTTCTGAAATCTGACAGGAATGCCACAGCTACTATCCCTGCTGATAGTTGAGCAGCAAATATGGGCCCAGGAACACCTCCAATGCTGCACACTTTATTCAGAGGTGGTTTCAAGGTAGCAAAACGGGTTTAGCCACACTGGGTGCTTCATTGCAGTGGGGGGGGGCACCACAACAATGCTGTAGAATGGAGCGCGAGAGGCGGAGTGCGTGCACAAATGTTAGCGTTGCTGAAATTTGAGAGCCCAGAGCCCACCATTGCTTTTTAATTTATAGAAGCACAATGCCCTTCAGAACGGGAAGAAACAACAATTCTAGAGAACACTATCATTACAACTTCTGCCGCTTCTAGATTCAGCTTCCGGGTCAACCATTCTTACTGGATTTCTTTCTCCACCCAGCTCAGTTTTTAGGAAGTGAAATAAATATCACTTCTCTTGTCCATTGTTAACATAATCCATGACACATTAACTATTACAATAATTAGCTGGGGACCAGATTAGCTGATAAAACCGCATCTACCCTTGATTAATTCAAGAACATTCAACTTTCATCATTGCACTTCCATTGTTTGTTCCTAAACTATAATGGGTTATTGACTTGGAGGTTTTCAGCCACTCAGCTAATTCATATTCCTTTGCAAGCAGACTCCTCTGTGCAAATATCCAGGCACTGTATGTTTTCATGATTAAAAATGTCAATTTTTATCTCCAGACCTGAATGGAATTTTAATAAGTGAAAGGTTAATAAATCTCCTCTTCAAATAACTTATCATAGCTTATGTTTGCTATGAGAATGAGATATATTTGTCCGAGATTAGCTTTCATTTAGGTTAGTATTTATTTGCCATTAGTAAAACAGTGTCAATATAATTTCAGTAAGTAAATCTATTATCTAAAAATTTACTGCCTTGAGTTCATGAACTAGTGGTATGCAGGTATTCAGTGAAGGACCCAAATTCATACAATGTTTGGAGTGGGCCTGAGTTATATTTATAAAATAATTCATAGCCATAATCTACCTAAATGGTGTACAATGAAATAAATTTAGATATAATACAAAAGATTGAACTCTTCAAAATTAAATTATTTCTACAATTATACAATTAAAATATCATAAAATGATTGCTGAGTGGAGTGACTGGGAGGGACAACCTATCTGAGGACCTTGTTCCCAAAAATGATGACAAAATAGCACCCTCTGCAGCAGCCCAATTTAGGAGGTGCAGAAGATCCCTATATTTCACACACCACTTTGTCCTCCAACAAAGAGAAATGGCTGGGGGCTGGGGCTTAGAGAGGTGGCTGGGGGTTCCAGCTGCTGGATCTGGCCCCTGAGGCAGCTGCCTCATTCCGTCAAATGGTAGAGCTGGACCTCCTTGGCTCCTCACTGAAATGTGTCTGCAGTCCTAGAACTGAATGCTTCTGGTTACAATGATTTACATCATGATTTAGCATTGTTCCCAAAGGCTTTGTAATGGAGGGGGGGGGACTTCTCTTCCCTCTGCCCAGTGCCATAACATCATTCCCATTGAAATGGGAGATGGAATAAAGAATGCTGATATCCTGAACTATAGGCACACATACATACACTAATTTTCTATTGTGGAAAATTGACAAAGATTTTGCATGAATGAACAATGTTGGCAAATGAATGTGCATTTCTCTTTATGAGCTAAAGGATTCTTAAAGTTACATAAACATCGTCATGCATAATGTGCAGAAAACAGGAAACTAGTTTAGACTGTAAGAGTGTTGTTTTCCAACATTTCAGACCAGGGTGTTTCATACTCCTACCTTGAGTTGCCAGGGATTGAGTTTGGGCACCATGTGCTTACAAAACATACCATGCTATATAAACTAAAGGAACAACTATACAAAATCTTCAGATGATATTAAACTTGAAGTAAGTTTAAAAGGAAAGCTATTTTTTTTTACATTACATTTTTACATTAATTATGAGGGGAAAAGAAAGCTGCAACTGTTCCACAGTATGATTTCTAGGTGCTATACATTGTGTGTGAAAATGTATATTGTGAACCTATCATTTCAGAAAGCTTTCTTACGTGTTTATCAAACATTTCCATACATCTACAAGAAGAAGTCTATTATTCAGTGAATATTTTGCAAAGTTTAAGGACTCGGTTTCAGAAGGAAGGCTGGCTGGCTACGGTGCTGTCTTAGGCTCAGGTCAGCTACAAATTTTAGTTGGCATTCATCTGCCTTCCAAAGATGATGGGTTGAACACCAACAAGCATTGGCTCAGAGGTCCAGGGGCTCAGAAGGGCTCCTCCCCAGATAAACCAAGCTTTGCCAACACTCACATACCTCCTTTGCTAGGCCTTATAGTGGTGGATGGGCAGAAAGAATACATATGGCACATCGTGTGTATGTGTGTGTGTGGCAGGGTGAAGAGTCAGAGCCAGCACTATGCCAAGCCCCCCCCCCCCCCGCCCCCAAGTCTGGAGCCATCCCAGGCTATTTCTAAAAGCAGTATAGGTAAAGGTACCCCTGACCGTTAGGTCCAGTTGCGGACGAGTCTGGGGTTGCAGTGCTTATCTTGGTTTATTGGCCGAGGGAGCCGGTGTACAGCTTCTAGGTCCTGTGGCCAGCATGACAAAGCTGCTTCTGGAGAACCAGAGCAGCGCACAGAAACGCCGTTTACCTTCCTGCCAGAGCGGTACCTATTTATCTACTTGCTGTTTGAGGTGCTTTCAAACTGCTAGGTTGGCAGTATACTTTCCTCCTAATCAAAAACTTAAAGCCCAACGTATCTCGCTACGGGCCAGTGCCACTAGTGCTGATCGTGCTGTGGGCTGGAGTGGGCCGGAACGCACAGGAGCACGCGTCCATACACATGTGCACACACGGTTTTCGGCGCACTTCCGGGTCAACGGAAAAACGGAAATAGCTTGTGTGCCTGTGCATGGGCCTCCTCCGGCCCGGAAGTGTGCCGGAATTGACTCTTGCGCATGCGCTTAAGCTGTTTCCGACGCCTTAGTGACCCGGAAGTGGGCAGCCGCACTGGGCCGCACTGGTAAGAGCGGGTGGTGGCAGTGAGTGGCGGGGGTTGCCGGGGGCCACATAAATGAGCCTCGCAGGCCGCATCCGGCCTCCGGACCATAGTTTGGGGAAGCCTGGTCTACATGATACAACATCAGTCTTTGACTTGAACAGCATATATACAAAGCTATTCAATAAATATGAACTTCTGCTAAAAATCCTTAAATAAAGCTCAAGTCTACATATAGTTCTTTTTTCATCTAGCATCCCATGGATTTCGAAAAGCAATCTAAATTAATTTGCTTAAGTAATAGGACACGCTAGGGCATGCAATGCTGGACTGTTATTGTGCAAGCCTGGGGTGCAATGAGAGGCAAGGAGTGAAGATAAATTGATTACTGTTTCATTAACATTTAACAAGCTGTGATCTAATTGAGTTACAAGGGCTTATTAACACCTTACAGGAAAAAGCATGTTTACAATATACATTCAAATTGTTGTTTTACACCTTGGGCACCAAAAAGTCACGTCTTAACAGGTATTCCCTGTTTTCGTACAATATGGAAAGTTATCATGGAGATAAGATAAGTACATAAGTGACAGCCGTGAACCTAGAGAAGAAGAGGGAATTTCTTACAACAGAAATGTGAATGGCTTGATATTGGCTTTAGAAAGCGTCTAACAATAGAGGATCAACTAGAGCAAAACTTTGTTTCATCCAAAGGGAAGAAGAATGTCCGCTGTGATAGAAAAACCTGAGAGTAATAAATTTACCATTATCTGTTATGTCAAAATACAGCTTTACAGAGTGACAGTTGGAAGGGAATAGGTGTTACAGCGGTCTAGGAAGGAAAAGACCTACACCCCCAAAGTTTGAATTTAGTTCTTCTGATTGTACTTTTAATTGGTTTAATTTGCTCCTGCAATTCATCACCACAGCTTTAGGCTAAAAGGCCACTGTGGACATGAAGTAGAGGGAGATGCTGGTTATCAGAGGAACTTACCATAATAGGAGACAGCCTGGAATGGATCCCAATACAATTTCTGGTAGTGCAGCTGAGGGTTTAGAGGTGCTGTGATATACAAATAAATTTGGACAAGCAAGTGAAAAGCCCAGGGGGAAGAAAAGGGGGAAGAACAAAGGTTAAACGTTAGCAGGATTATGAAGCTGACCTCTTGGTGCAACAGGAAACGTGTGAGCAGTAGGAAAGCAAAATTATACTGCTAATCCACCTGTGGGGACAGGTCCAGATTAAGGAAACTGGATGTCCTGGGCTAGGAGACCTTGAGAGGCCCAAACTTAATAGCATCTGGTTATGAGAAACAAGACCTTGTTCTCTTCTTTATCTACGCAATGAAAGTACAGCATTGCTGAAATTTAAGCATTGGTAGAAGCATTGTAAATCCAGCACTGGCGATACAAGATGATCTTATCCAGCATCCTTTCCCCCACAGTGGCCAACTAGATGCCTATGCAATGTTCAGAAGCAGGACATGAATACAGTAATCCCCTCCTGCTGTTGTTCCCCAGGATTTGTGTCTCAGACACACTGTCTCTGGTACTGGATATAGTTGAATAGAGCTATAATGCTGATAGCCACTGATAGCCGTGTCCCTGAAAGGTTTCTTCCAGCTAGGGCAGCTAGTTAAGAGGCTAGCAACATCTTTTATTACTTGTGCTCTTCCTTACAAGATGCTCATTGTACATTTCATTGCCATCAGGTCTCCTTGTCTTGTCAGCACCAGTTGGATTAACTGAAAGGTTTTCTTTCTCTCTTCCCCACTCCCCAAATATTCATTATCTTTACACATTTGCGCACCTGTTATTTGCTTTTCACAAAGTTATCTGTTTCATAAATATGTTAATGTTGTTATGCATTCAGCAGGACGTTGGCATCTGGCATTGTTTGACTTTCCTGGCAGATCAATATAGCTTCTGTCTCAGCAACTTCAGAATGACTTGCCCCATCAAGAAATCTAATACAGTCAAAGGTGACCAGAATGCAATAAGAGATTTGGGATTTTTCATTTGACTTCTATTGAACATTATTACAGAAATCTTATCTCATTATGCAAATATAATACATACCGGATACATATTAGAAGCAAAACAAGCACCGTATAATGGACATCTGCCAGGAAGAGTAACTTTCCACTAGGACGTTGGCAGTGCCTCCCTACTCAGAATTAAGTCTTTTCAGGCGAACAGAACAGAACTTAATCTCATGTAAATTTGAGTAGGGTTGTTACCTAAAATGCCATTCTAGAAACAAATCTTTCATTATTTGAACTAAACCAGTCAAGGCTTTGATTTTTAATCCCTAGGCAGCCATTAGGGAAGCACCCTTCCTTTGTACTTTAAAATTCACTATCCTAAATTCATGCCACTTCCTGTGGTGCTTTTAATACCTCGTGGTAGATTACATATGGAATACTAACTGCTGAACAAGTCCTCTCCTAGAGGATTGGGAATCACAGAAAGGAGAAAAATGGTGCTCTCTCTCTCTCTCTGCTGTCAATGTTCAGCTTCTGCTTCTGACTGTTGATAAAACCAAATTTATTACATAGGAAAATTTGGGTCTAACATATCCTTGTCTAGGCTTGAATAAAGAAACGTTTGTTTGTATGCCTCATCAGTGCTATTGTATGCCCCATCAGTGCTATTTTTCTAGAAAAAGGTGTTGGAACTGATCATGAATTGTCTTATAATGGCAATGACGCCCACTTGAGAGATGCCGGGATTGAGTTCCGGCAAGTTCCAGCTGAAAAAAAGTCATGTGCCCCATACCTTTGCACTCATTTTGGTTCTAAAACTGTAGGAAAGTGATTTTGTTCATTTGTTACTGCATAATGGTGATTTGTTCCTCACAATGACTCTAGCTGCTCCTAAAGAGGAGGCACTTTGTGGTTTTTTTCCTGGAGAAGTCCCACAATTGAGCTTTGGGGCATGAAAGAAATAAGATGTGCCTGGGGGAAAAAACTTGCTTCAAGGGGTAGTCATAGGGTCAATGTGTATGCAACTAATAAATGATAAACTGTTTCTTCACTGACATGGTGGCCTTTTCGTACACAAGTTTCCCATATTTTAGAACAAGGTCTTTTCTTCTTAGCAGAAAGAGAAAGAACATGACAATAATTTTTGTGGCTATTGTGATTTGAGTATACAGTATCTACAGTAGTCATTGAAACCTTCCTGACTGCCATTTGTTTAATGGGAAATTATCTGTTCTATTGCTGAAGAAAAAGTAAGCCTTTTTTGTCCTTCTTCTAAGGCTGGCCTGACTAATCTGATGATAACCTGACATTTTGTTTCCATTACAACTAACAAGATTTGAATGGTTTGATTTCCAGTTCCTGTACGCACACTCTGCTGCTCTTCTTCCCCGTTTTGTCTCCCTGACCTCCTGCCCCAGTTAATTATGTTTCTTTCTGATGTGTGCACCTCATCTTGCCATGCAATCTAATCAGTCTGTAGCTCCAGCAGCATTTAAATAGGTGATGTTCATGTGGTGCAGCAGAAAGTCCATCTTCATTTAGACTAATAAGAAAAGAGACTAAAATGTTGGGCATGAGCAAAGGCCAAGATGAAAGAATCATGGTTTCTTCTACAAAATAAAGCAGGGTGGGGAACATCTCACTTAGTCCTGGTCTAATCAGTCCTGCAAGGCTGTTTCTCCCAAAGCACTATCAGTCAAGCCACCCATTGCCTGATATCGGTGGTGACATCAATTGACAGACAGAATGGAGGGGTTTAATTCTCTATTGGCCACATTATCCTGTTCTCAGAAGAGAACAAGTTCATGCAGACAAGACAGCAGGATTTAATCAGATGAGCAAGGATTAAAGCCCTGTGGAAAAGTGCCTTTTGAAATGGCTTGCACATGGCAGCTTTTGCAAAGAGCCTTTTGCAAAGGCTTTAAGATTGCTTACAGCTTTATTCAAGTCTCCCTCCTCCCTGTTTAAGTCCCCAATCTTGGAAGCTTAAAAGGGAAGTGTAGGGATATTTGGAAAATACTTTGTAAGTCATCTTCTGCTTCCCTTCTAAGCCTTCAAGACCAGTGATTAAAGGGGGAGCCTCACAAAGTATCTTGCCAGCCTTTTGCAAGTCTTCTCCTTCCTCCTAAATCCCTAATCTCAGAGGTCCTCCCATTCCCCTTTTAAGACTCCGAGATTAGGTGCTTAAAAGGGGGACATGAGGTGACTTGCAAAGTGCAAGAGACTTTTACAGGTGGGCGACCCAATCCACTTGTTAATACTGTATGACATATTGACGTCAAGTGCTTGACAGATGGGTAGCCTCACCTGCATGTCAATGCAAGTATTTCTGCTTGTCCAACAGAACTCCCACCTATCGCCTCGCCCCAGCACACCCCATGTCCTCCCCAAATCTGCTGTAGAGAGTTTGGAGAACCCCTAGAACATATTTAGTGGGCATAGAATCATAGGATTGTAGAGTTGGAAGGGGTCTGTGGATCATCCAGTCCAGCCCTACAATGAAGGAATATGCAGCGGTCCCACAAGGAGATCGAACCTGCAAGCTTGTGTTGCAAGGAGGGAAGTTCTATTGCAGGGGTGGCCAACTTCCAAGAGACTGCGATCTACTCACAGAGTTAAAAACTGGCTTTTGGGGGGTTCAGGTCGAGGTTGTTGAGCTTTTTTTTAGGAAGGAAAGCCATCCATGTTTTAGGGGGTTCAGGTCAAAGTTGAGCTTTTTTTTAGGAAGGAAAGCCCTGTTTTGGAGCTTCAGGGCAAAGATGTAGAGCTTTTTTTTTAGGGGAGCCGAAGTTGCTGAGCTTCTTTGGGGAGAGCCAGTGATCTACCACAGATGTCCAGTGATCTATTAGTAGATCATGATCTACCTGTTGGACATGCCTGTTCTATTGCATGAGCAGAAATCTTCACGCTGCTGGAATACATTACTTGTATATCACATGACAACAACAACAACAACGGGTTCTATCTAGCTATGTTCTATTCAGAGTAGAGCCATTGAAGTTAATGAACATAAATTGGTCATGTTCATTAACGTCAATGAATCTAATCTGAGTAGGACCAGGACGGGATGCAACCCAATACAGTAATAGTCTCTTAAAAAGATGTGACCCTGCTCTATTCATAGCATGAGATCCCACTATCCTCTAAGATAAGATACACCCCCAAACTGTAAAGAAATGTAGTAGGATGTTCAGTAATGCCTCTCTTTTAGTAGTATTTCTTTCCCTTGAAGATGAAAGCAGCTGCAAGCTGTACTGCTGTATTCCTTCCTTGTAGTCAGAACACTAAAGCATTGTAATAGCACCACTGAAGGTCAACGTTACAGTTTGGGAAATCCTGCTTGGGAAATCAGCTGCAGAATATGGAAGTGAAGGGCAAAGCAGGATTGTGAGCTCCCAGTACAGTGGCGAGAAAAACTGAAGACTTTCCTATAGTGACAAATGAAGTAAGGAAGAGATAATAAAATATCCAGTGTCAGGTCCCAGGGGCATTCTGTTCCACGTGAAGTAGCAGCAAGGATTTGTGGTTGTTTTGTTTTTGTTTATTAAGAAAAGAGGGGAAAGAGTGGAAAACACCACAGGGACCTCATATTTAAGGTAAGACACAAATCACTGAACATTATTCCCTGAAAAATCTCTGAATATCCTACTTTCATGGGGAAGAAACGGCCCCACAAAAGAATATATGCAATATTCACCTCAGCCGAACATGGTTTTTTGGGTGTCAGTGTCATCTTTTACGTAGTCCTGCAGTGGCTTTTGACTGACAGAATAATCACCAAGGGCTGTGATTAGAATTCCTGATATGCAGACAAGAATCATCTCAGGGTAAGAATGCTGAAATAAAATGCCTTCTATTTTGATTTCACCACCACTTCCAAAACAGAGGAAGGAAACATATGAACTCTCCTAAATACTCTGTGCAAGTCTTTGGACTCTCCCCTCCCCCCCCCCCCCCCGGCTCATCACCAACTTTTATTTCTAAATGTTCCTTTTGATATTTTAAATGTTTGCACAATGTCCCAGCTCATTCAAATGTAGAGGGCTGCTAATTATGTGCTTGGCTTCTGTCTTGCGCATGTGGAAACCCCTATTTATTAACTTACTAGGTCAGGACTCATCTCTGCATGATGTTGAAGTTAAATAGGTTCTCAAATTGGTTTCTGTAAATAACACTCATTAACCTTGCCACCCTGAGAACACTTTCAATTTAGGATGCTGTCCAGGCAGAGGAGCCTGCATTTTTAATCCTCCTGTTGAATATTCACTGTCTCCTGTCTTTCTGTTAGCAATGCTACTCACAAATGCCACAAACCCTATAGATTTAATAGATGTGGCAGATGATTCTCCTTTTTGGAGTTGGCTCCAACATACATCTTGGACCCTGAAAGAGCAATGTGGTAGATTATAGGAGAGGCAGTCCCCCTAAAAGTGGATAAAATGAAGCATAGTAGGACATATTCTCCTCTCATACAAAATGACCCCCTCTCGCCACACTTTGCCTGCTTGTGTTCTAGCATGACAGCCCCAGGCTAGGCTTTACCTCCACTATTAGATGCAGAATGTATTGGAATACCAGTTGTTGGGAATCACAGATGTGACAGCTGCTGTTGCATCAAGTCCTGCTTTCAAGTTTCCCACAGGCATGTGGTTGGCTACTGTGGGAACAGGATGCTGTACTAGATGGGTTACTGCCCTGATTCAGCAGTGCTCTTCTATGTTATTATGGGCAATAAGGCATTTAATAAATGCTCTAAAAAAAAATATTGGAGTTCCATAGAAATCCAAATTTGGACAGTCTAGAGAACTGGAAGACCAGATACAGAAGAGGGCAAGAAAATCTGGACCTGCCTAAATTAAAGGAACTAAAATAATTCAGGGTGCTTCCAAACTGTTGCTGTTTTCAGGTGGGATTCAGTCACCTACCTTTCAGTTCAGGTTATGCAATTAAAGTGTGCTTGGCTTTCTTAAGCCATTTTCTTCCCAAAATCAGACTATATGCAAGATGGGAAGTGATGGCAAAATGAACTGGGAAGCGTGGGGCTATAATACTTGCTTGACACAACACCAGAATTAATTTGCTTGACGCAAATCAGAATTAATTTCAATAAAGAGCTGATGCCCTCTAACTGTTGTAGAGAGATGTTTGGAAAAGAGATTCTTACGCTCTCATAGCAGAGTTAATGGCGATTGTTCCATGCACATTAAAACCTGGTTAGTTTTACATCTGCCCTTATCCAGCTTTAAACAAACATTCCCCATGAAAATACTTAGGCTAGAATAAATCACAGACACATAGCTTTGCAAATTAGTGAATGTTTCACTCACATAGTTAACAGAAGTTGCAGCAAACAAATCTCCATCTGTTCACAGAAAGATAAAAAGGTCCCAAATGAGTTAAAAGAAAAGAACTTGGTTTCCTTACAAAAATAATTATACAATCTTTGGGTTAGCAAATATGCAGACCATAAAACCTACCTTTTGGAGAGATTCAGTACACTTGGTTTTTCTTGCAGTTGGGAGCCAGAGCTGTATGGCACTTTGCTTGTTCCAGAAAGCAAGAATACAAAAAGGCAAAGGCAAAGGCAGAGGCTGTTGAGAGCCTGCTAAGCCATGCCCACACTGGCACCTTGAGATCAGGGGACAAGTTAACCCTTTCAGGCACAGACGTGTGAGTCAGTAACTGTATATTACAACACTAACTTCCCTGTAAACTTGGTGTAAAGAAATCAGGATGAATATTAAATAAACAGGTCATCTGGAAGCAAGCTACTTTATTTCTGGTCACACTCTACAAAGCAGCACATCTGAAGATTTTAGATACTAAACTCATTGAAAATATCAACTCTGTAGCTGTAGCAGTTTTGTTGTTACTGATGCTTTATTTATATTCTGCCTTTTCTCCAAGGAGCTCAGGGTGTGTTCTTGTTTTCAGTTTGATAATTTGAATTTTAATAATTAGAGAATTGTTTTTATGTTTGTATGTGGGAGGGAGAAAGCAGGGTATTATTTTTAAAAATAAGTAAATGAATAATACATAACACCTCATTAAATTATCACAACAACCCTATGAGGTAGGTTAGGCCGTGAGAGATACATACTGGTTTCAAGTTAACCCTGTGAAGTCATAGGTTTGTGTGGGGCAGTTGAGGTGTGGCTTCCCCAGGCCTAATATAGTGGAATCCTGGTTCTTACATAGGGTCAATTCTCCAATCAGCTTGTCAGAACAGCAGCTTTCTTGCCCGCCAAATGGCCTGAGATCCAAAAGTGCAACCATGTAGTTTATACCATTTTATATGAAAATGATTTTTGGTTTTAATTTATGTGTACAGCACAGGCTTGCAGTACAACATCATCTAGTTCTGCATTTTCTGGGGAGGGAATTCCCCCCAGCTAAATAATTTCATTTTAGTTCCCCTAGCAAAGTGCAGAAACAAATATTGCTGTTAGCTATTTTGTTCAGTTCCACAGATGCCAACAATGTTTTCTGATGCATGGCAAAAAATCTCAGATTGTTGATAGCATTAGCAATTTAAAGCATCCCAAAATATAGTCTCAAACAATATTGTAGATTTCTGGAAACTAGAGTGAAGACAATGAAGCTCAAAGTTACACTGAACTGCTCCTGTTTCTTTAATTCTTTACTACTACCTTTTCACCATGCAAATATACCAAGTTTCTTAAGCAATTCATCTTATGCTATAGAAAAATAGAGGACATTTTTTTAAACAAACAAACAAACAACAACATCAAATACAATAACTCAACTGCAGTGGAAGTCTTCTTCAGATGTACACCACATTAATCCCAAGCAAGCCTTTTTGATGCAGCAGTTTATGTGATTCATTAATTCTTATACTGTCTGTCTTAAAAATGTGCATCCTTGAGACATAAAATATATGTTGCATCTTTATTCTTTACAATCTGCAGGAAGCCCATCATCTTGGTATGTATTACTTTAAAGTAGCATAAAATACCTGACAGCTCTCTGAAACCCTGTTGGTTTTAGTAGTTTTCAGGGCCTGCTCCCATCAAAGTACTATGCTAACTTTGGGTGCAACCCACAACCATAAAAATAAACAGGGTTTTGCTTTTTAGATGCGGATGGCAATGTTCAAACTTCAGGATTCCATTCTTCTCTAAAGATGCATTATTTGTTTTTAGCAATCTTGTTTGGATATGGAGAGTGGGGTTAGAATGTTCAATTGTGTGAAACACACCATCAACATCATCAACATCAAAATTTGTATACTGCCCTATACCCACAGGTCTCAGGGGGGTTCACAACATAAAATCACAATATAAAAACACAAAATACGTAATAAAAACAAAAACAAGAACAACCCGATAATCCCTCCGTCTGTTGGTGAATGCATTTTAACAGCACTGAAAATCATACACATTTACAGGTATCTGTTCCATGAATGCAACCCAGGATAAGAAGAGGAAAGAACAGAAACCAAAGTAGTGGTACCAGGTTTTTATTTTTAATCAATTTCATTTACTCAAGAGCATTTGGTCATACAGCACATGCACTCACGCTTTTCAAGGATATGGTTACCAAAGACAGTTGCTCTGTCTAACCCATGGGTAGGCAAACTAAGGCCCAGGCGCAGGATCTAGCCAAATCGCTTTCTAAATCCGACCCGCAGACGGTCGGGTAATCAGCGTGTTTTTACACGAGTAGAATGTGTCCTTTTATTTAAAATGCATCTCTGGGTTATTTGTGGGACCAGCCTGGTGTTTATACATGTGTAGAATGTGTGGTTTTTATTTAAAATGCATCTCTGGGTTATTTGTGGGGCATAGGAATTCGTCCATCAACCCCCCCCCCAATATAGTCCAGCCCCCCACAAGGTCTGAGGGACAGTGGACTGAAAAAGTTTGCTGACCCCTGGTCTAACCTGATGGTTAGTGCAGTACCCAATAGGGATGGGTAGAGTCCGGGGGTGCAATAATCTGTTAGCTTGAAAAACAACATACACAGGAAAGCCATTGGATGAGGCTAAACTATTTTATTGTGGCAAAATGCAGAGTTTTGTCTCAGAGCTGTTTAGCATGGCTACCTCTCTCTAGCACAGCAGGCAGTGAAGAGAGAACAAAGGAAACAACAGTTCCACTTCAGGAACAGAACAGTAGACAAACATCTTGTCTACGTCACATCCACTTTGTGGAATGAAAACACATACAGTCATATGACAGACAACAATCCTATGACTGCAGATGGGGAATGAATCTCCCAACACACATTGCTCCTTCTAATCTCAAAATGGCTCTGTCCCCAAATTTTTAATACTTTCCTCAGTCTTTTGATATATGACAAGTAGTCTGGCATGTTGATTGCAGACATTATTTTGGACTCTATGCTCCTTTCATCACTTCATGGACACAGGCCATCATCTCTGGTGTGCAATATTGTGAAGGAGGATAATCAGAGTGCCTCTAAACAAGAGGACATGGGTGTACTGGAATGTATGACTTCTTTTCTCTGGAAGTCCTGTTTATCTGAGGAAGCTATCAGCCACAGGAACCTGCTTCTCATCTTCAGCAATCTTGCAGAGCTCACCTTTATCCCAAATATTTACCCATCCTTGTCATTCATACAGTTTGTCATTCATTACAAAAAAAAAAATAGGTAAATGAATGCAGGATTATTCACAAAATCTTCAGAGATGCATTTTACAAAGCAAAATCTGAGCTATTACAGTGTGTGACAACTCTAGTGCACTGAATGCTGCCTCCAAAGATAGGGGGACCTAGCAATCATGTCCCGTGCCACTGTCGGCCTACCTCTCCTCCAAACTTGAGTAAAAAAGTGCTGCAGTGCTTAAGTTGCTATAATCATCGAATGACATCACAGGCTAAGACCAGCTCATGGAAGCTTACAACTTTCTCAGGGCTAACCCATAAGTCTGAACAACTTATTCCCCTGAACATCATCATCATATTCTTTGTGCCATTCTTGACTAGCCAGGTAAAAAAAAAGGTAAAGGATATCTGGACAGTTAAGTCCAGTCAAAGGCGACTATGGGGTTGCCATGCTCATCTCGTTTTTCAGATCAAGGGCTTTCTGGGTCATGTGGACAGCATGACTAAACCACTTCTGGCACAACGGGACACTGTGATGAGTGCCAGAGCGCACGGAAACGCCGTTTACTTTCCCGCTGCAGTGATACCTATTTATCTGGTTTCACTGGTGTGCTTTCAAACTGCTAGGTTGGCAGAAGCAGGGGCAGAGCAATGGGAGCTCACCCCATCGCACAGATTGAACCACCAACCTTCTGATCAGCAAGCCCAAGAGGCTCAGTGATTTAGACCACAGCGCCACCCGCTCTAACCCCTCTCTAGTAGCATCCTACCACTGGCCCCTTGACCCCTGGCCTAGCCTTGGCCTCACTTGTTTGGACTATATCTTGTCTCAGCATCTCACAATCCAAAGCTGATCTCTGCTGTGGCCTGAAACTAAATGTGTAACTGGGACACAACAGGAATTCCAAACGAATGAGTACAATACAGAACCTCTTGACCACAGGAGAATTCTGATGCAGTGGCATGTGTTGTTTCAAATCCACATTCACCAGCAGTGTGCATAGCAGTGAAAGCAAATGTGGGGAAGACTGTTGTGATGTGCTCTGTCAGACCTTTCTGCCCCACCTCCCTCATCCATTCCACATTCCTTGTCTAATTATGTCTCACCTTTCCCCCTAGTCCATTTTCAGCCTGATGTAGATAGGAAGCTCTCAGGCTGGGAGCTGTGTCACCTTAAAGCCCTTGGCACACAGTTGACACTAAATAAATGATAAAAATAGTAATAATATATTTGCCTGCAGAACATGGTCCAGAACAGAGTCTTGTAATCTGGCTCTGGCTTCACCTGATTTCCTGCTTAGCCATACAGGAATAAGCAGAATTAAGTCCCTGTTTTTGTTCTTGGCAACATTATCTCTTGCTAAATGCAATTGGCTCAGAAACATTCACTGGGTTGTTGCTTACCCGACAGGAAAGGAATATTTTGGACCTCATGCTATTTCAGCAGTACTGGCCACAGTTGGACAGCCTCTTCCTTAAGTATATTGATGACGACATTGTGGAGCAACTCCTCCAGCCTGATAAAGGATGAGTGCAAATTACTGTATGTAAATCATTGATGAATCTTCCAAAAGGTCATCCTGTCTTCAATTTACTGTCTTCCGATTATCTCATTTGCAACATTTGACCTTGCCTAGCTATTAGTTTTTATATCTGCTCACAGGAAAATGCCAATATAGCAGAAAACAAAGATAAATGCATGCCTAGACATACACATATGTATGTTTTTATTATTATTATTCAGGACCATATCATCTCCAGAATGTATCCTTGGGCTTTCAAGCAGCTTTCATCTTAGTACCTGGTGAGGCAGTGCCTTTGATGTTGGGGCATTTAAGATTTATTCAATTTGGTCTCAAGATTCAATGGTCTCAGTATTGCTTCACATCCTATGATGTATGCAGTCTTTAAATAAAAGAAAATCCAATAACTTTATAAAAAAACTTTTAATGCAAATTCACACAATCTTTCCCTACCTCCCTTTTTTTAAAATGCATTTTTTTCTATTTCAGCAAACTTTTGTGAATGAAAACCCTCAAATGATTTGTGCCATATTAGTTAGAAAAGACTTCTGCTGCTGAGTCATAAACTGTCTTATGAGGTCCTTTTTTCTCCTCTCCTCTTCCACCCGCAAATACCCTCTCCCCCAAAATCCTACCCCCGGGGCAGATTCTGAGGCACATGAGAGGACTGCAAGCAGCAGAAGAGGAAGAGGATGCTCCATTGCACATGTGAAAGTTTGTGGAAATGGAACTGCAGTGTGAGATGTAACCTATAGTTTAAGCTAAGAAAGTATGGGGGATCAATCATAGATTGAAAATGATAGGATTTCTGGTTTGGAAGTGCGAATAAATCTCTTCCTTCTGCATGCAATGTTTCCCCAAAGAATGTAATGAATGGAAATCCACTTTAGTTGATGCATAATGCAGATGTCCACATCTTTATTGCTCAAACATAGACATTTTAACATTTTAGCACATCATGATCTGTAGGTAAAACAGATCCTGGATTCTGTGCCTAACCATTGGTAAGAGTTCATTTGTTTTACTTTGCAGTCCTAGAAATCCCACCCATGATAGAAGAAAGGCATGCTATAGATTGGAAGTCCACGGAGAAAACAGAGCATTGAAGCAAAGCTTTAGAACCAAGCACCATAGAATCTCTCCCTCTCCCTCTCCCTCTGCTTATTTGTGTGTGTCTATCAAAAAGCATTTAACAGAACCCTCAAGTTACTTCTCCTGAATCCCCATTGACTGCTCTTTACCTTTCTCTAAAATGTTATTTTGGTTTTAATTTCCTTTCTTTTACTGACAAGCACCAAAACAGGTCTGCAAACAACTCACCAACATGCAAGCATATCTGGAAAACATCGAAACAGAAAACTAACTTTGCCCCATATTCAATTAGAAAAATACCTACAGATATCTGATGATCTTTGGAGATGAAACTTTTCTGTATAGTGCTGAGCTGTATGATTTTCAGAACAATTAAAAAAAAACATTTTGCTAAAATGTGCCTCTACAAATCGCAGAGGGAAAAATGCTGAGAAAAGCTTTGGCCCTTTCTGAGTCCAGCAGTTCTGATCTGAATCTTCAGTCCCTGCAATGCTGCTGTTTGCTAAAATTTAAGAGAGCCAAACATTCATTTCCATTGTTGCATCCAGTTAGCGTCACAGCCATTGTCCACTGAGAGATCCTTGCTTACTAATCATAAGCATACCATACACTGTGGATGATGTAGTCAAGGAAGAAGCAGAAAGTCCTTGTTGCCTTCTAACAATCGCCTATTTGAAGGGGGGAGCTGTTTTTGTTCTTGCAGCCTAACATAGAAGCACAGCATAATTTGCTACAATCCATTTTGAAATATTTTGTTCTTTCTATTCATTTCCCCAAAGAGAAAAGGGAAGCCTTTTCTCTCTTTTTTGCAAGCTAATCTCTCTAGACGCGAAGAAGCAAAACTACTTACATGGGATTTGACTTTCAAAGAAGCACGATGAACCATTTGCAGTTAACATGGACCTCAGTAGATCAGCACTTTTGAAAAACCAAGCCTTTCATTTATTATACAAGGTCACAGACTTGTTTATGACTACTTAAGACCAAACTAGATGCATGTTTTGTACATAGCGAGGCAGCTCTATATCTTGTTTATCCTTAAACTAGCTGGCCCGGGCACGCGTTGCTGTGCCTGACTCAGAGTCCTTGTTTCCCAGGAAAGGGGGAGGATGTGTCTGCCCCCCCCTGGACTATGTTTTTTTTCCCTCTTCCAATTCCCCCCGTTGTTGTGTCTCATCCCTGTGATTCCTCCCATCCTGTCGTGACTCATGAGGTATCCTGTCCCCCCTCCCCCCACCCTGGCTCAACCCATGACCTATTCGGGCCCCTCCTCCCCCCACGCAGGGCTCCACTCGGCCTAGTCTGTAAAGTAGAGCTGAGGCCTAGTCTGTAGGCTGTAAAGTAGAGCCAAGGCCTAGTCTGTAGGCCTTGGCTCGGCCTAGTATCTCCATTCCTTGGCCCCCACCCTGTATCTCCATTCCTTGGCCCCCACCCTTGGAAAAGGAACTGTCAGCTTCTGGGTTCTATTTCCCAGCATGCACTTTCGGATGAGTTGTGTGTTCTGAAACATGTTTTTTGGTTTTTTTTATGTGGCCCAGGTGTGACATCTGTGTACGGAAAGTGTCTTAGGTTACTCTCTTATTCGCATGTGGCGTTGTCTCCACATTTCGATGCTATCGGTCAAGCGGTTTCATTGAACATTAGAGAGGAACGGACATGCCCAGTTTACATTTATATATATATTTATAGATAAGTATAGGTGCAGGAAAGGCTCACTGCAAAGGCACCTCATGGAGAGACAAACCTTATCTCTTCACTTTCCCACTTACATGGATGGTGGAGAAATTTGGCTTGCATTCACACTCATATTCACACTCATATACACTTCTCTAAACGACACCAGTCATAGCTACACCCCTCACCAGGATCCTCTCCCTTCTCCCCATTGTCCCATCAGTTCACGAGCCACTCCGGCAATAATTTTGCCAGTACAAGCACTGCCTGATTTGCACTGGGGTTGCGTTCCCACATCAGCAGAGTGTGCAAATGCCCACCCCCTGTTGTCTGGGCAGCCCAGGACCTCCATACACACTAGCAGTTTGACTTCACCCCTGGTGGAGTGCCTCTTGGGGGGAAAAAAGAGGAAAAACTGATCAGGAAATGGCTTTTTTGTTGAGTGCTTCTACACCTAAGAAACAGCATGACAGGAAATACAGGCTTGATCTGTGGAAAAGTGGACAAAGACAGATCGCCACGTTCAGCATTGTTGATAACAGGGAGGAGATCACACACTGATGTGACTTGAGATAAGGACATTGGTTGAAAATATGGCTCTTTAATCCTTGTTTGATATACTGCTCCCCTGCAAAAAGCAATCATGTTGGGGGTCTCTATTACACAGGCATTTCATGTCAGCCTTCATATCTCAGAGGCAATATTTTGTCCTACTCTTCCCACAGGTTTCTCTTTTGTGTGTGTTCAAAAACTGACTCATACAAATTTAATGTTATATAAATAATCATAAATCCAGTCACTATATGTACACTACTTAGAGATGTTTACACATTCAGCCGAACGGTTCTGGCTGCACTAGGGTTATCACAGTTTCAATTGCTATTAATAGGCATGGCATCACTTGAGGATTAATTGCCTATTAAATGCAATTGTTCTAAGGAGCAGTTGAAATTTTATGCTAATCAGTAACTTGATTATTGTCATTTGTCACAGCATGAATGATGCCTTTTGTCTTAGGAAAACTGAGGTTAAGCTTGGACTTGGCAGGAAACAGGCCAAAGTTTCTTTCATACCGTATTCAAACACCATCTTCATCACACCAAGACTCAGTGTCCCAAGTGTTGTGTGAAATCTTTAGATAAATTCTAGGACCCACAGTGTTCTTGTGAATAGTAAGCAGGGGCATCCCTAGGAGTTGGTTAGGTTGGGCTCCATCAAGGATGGATGGAGGATCAAGGATGAAGGCGGGGGGGGGGGAAATAATGCCTCTCTATTCTGGCTCAGAGTGGCTAGGAGACCATCTGCCTGCCCTTTCAGATGCTTCCCAGGCCTCTGCTGCTCTAGGTGGCTGGACAAGGTGCACAGATGCCCCTGGGCACTTCAGCAGAGGAACCGGTTGCTGGCATGGGCTGTTGAAAGAGCCCTGTGGGGGCCCCTCCCCAGTCAGCCAGTGGCATTATTAGAAGGGTGAGTGGAGCACCCTGTGGGGTTCAGAGGGAAGAAAGAGAGGCTGGACATGAGTTGCAGGAGAGGAGGAAAAAGGAAGGGGAGGAGGAGGCAGAAGGGAAAGCAGTGAGCAGAGGGGTGGAGGCAGGCAGGCAGATGGACCAATGGAGGAGGAGGAGGCATGGAGGTGGAGAACATCAAACCCCTGATGGTCGCAGAGAAAGTCATTGCAGAAGTGCGAAAGGCGACAAAAAGCAAATAATAATTAAAATAATATTTATTTTTAAAGCAACCTTTTTGAGTTTCTGGTCCATGGTCTCTCCCAGCTGCGGAGGCGTCGATACAGCCCCTTGCCAAGGGAGCCTAGGTACACCTTTGCAGGTAAGCCTCTGGAAAATATGTTGTTTCTGAGGGTGAGAGCACAATACTCCTTCAGAATAAAAATATCTGCACCAATTGGTGAAAGAGAGTCGGGGGATTGCCTTTCATAGGGCAAGGAACTCCACAATCATACAACCGTGGAAAAGGCCTCCTCTCTTGTCACCATCATCAGTTGCATGCAGGATAAACCTAAAGTTTATCTTTCCTCAGAAGAAGTTTAATGGGTCTTACCTTAGTAAGTGTGCTTAAGGCTAAAAGCTAAACTAGCAAAAGTCACTTAAATTACTACAGGGGTGGTGGTGCTATTTTTACTATTTGATTATGTTGCATTATAGGGCTGGCATATTTTAAAGGGCAAAAAAAGAGGAAGCATTTGCCAATTGCTTCTTTTAACTATGGATCGCTATACTGAATCTACCCATGAAAAAGAGGGTGTGTCCTAGAAAAGGGGGACATATGGCAACCTAAAAAAGTTCTAAAGCCCTAGAAAGAACTTACGTGAGAGAGATTCACAAAAATGTATGGTATCCCGAATCAAATGTGATTGGTAAATTAGAAAGTGAAAGACAGACACATTTTAAAATATTGCAGCTACTCTTCAAAAATGCAGAGGTCTGGTAAGAGTACCTAATTTCTCTCCGTATCATTTGTTGCCAACTAGAGGAAAATAAAAATGTCAGCAGAATCACTTTACTTTTATGCAATATCTACAATGTAGACATTTCCAGACATCTGTCAGAGAAATGTTACTGCAGAAGCAAAAACAATACCATAAGCCAATGCAGAAAAGCCATCTACATTGCTGTCCATGTAGTAAATCCCCTTAAGTTTAAGTGGGGTTTTCCGAGTTCCCTAGGAATAAGACCCATTGAACTCAATGGGACTGTCTTCTGAATAGACATGTCTAGTAGAGCTACTGTTAGAAATGAATAATCTACATTTCAAACACATAAATTTATGGACTCAGATCATGAGCAGGAGCCCTTTCTAAATCCTGAAGGATAATTTGTTTAGTCCTTTCATCTACCTCTTGCCTATACATGTCTACTTTGAAGTAAATCCCAGTGACTTCAATGGGACTTGCTCCTGGGAAGTATGTATAGGATTGTGACCTTAATCAAGCTAATTTAGATGACTCTCCAAGCTGCTATTGGATTTATTCCATTTAATCAAGCTGAATTAGAGTTTTGTTTCTACAGTGTAATTCTACAGTATAATTCTTACAACTGGAATATTATTTCTACTGATTACAAGCAACATGCCCCTCTTTAGAATGTAAGGAAAATAATACATTGAAAAGTTGGACACTGATTACATTTTTATCCTGCTCCTCTTCCATCTTGAAACTCCAAGGTGGTATTCCTGTGATTCCTAGGTGATCACTGACCAGACCCAGATCTACTTAGTTTCACCAAGGGGATTGATTCATGTGCGTTCAGATACCTGACATTTTAGATAGCTGAACTTAATACATAGATTTAGAGGTAGGTGGTGTTAGCCTAAATTTCTTTTCTTCATGTGAGCGCTGTCCAAACAAGCAATGTGCAAAGAGGCTAACCCCTGGTCATGTTGCAGCAGTAGTCAATGTGCTCCATCCTTGTATTCTCCCAGTGCTGTAGTTAACAGGATCAGATCATTATGAATTAGTGGTTTATTAAATCTGTTTTTATAGGCAGCTGAAGCAATATTGTCTTACAGTACATGCGTGCATTGTAAGTCATGACAAGTCTCTATGCTTTTCAATTAATTTTCATTTTTGGCATCAGTGCACTATTTGTGTAGCTCATGTTCCAGTGCATATTCATATTATTAGAAAAAAGAGAAAGGTTTCAGTTCCCAAATTTGTTTACTCTTTTATCCCTAGCTTCAGTTCAGCTTTTATACAACAAATAGTGCTGACAGTTCCAAAAGAAAATCACTTGTTGGCAGATAAATATGATTTCACAGCAAGCTGGTCAAGTTGTTTTTATAATGGCATGCTTACAGAGCTAGGCCAAGAAATTAATGGCAATGAGAAGTGGAAAATTCAAAGGGATATGCACCATGATAGAGTGCAGCTTTAAGAACTACTATTTTAGCTTTTTGATTTCCTGCCCTGCTCACATCTAGCACATTGCAACTGACTTTGAATGTGGCTACTGCAACTTTCATTTACATACAAGTGAAGGGAAAATACGTCTGCCCCAAATCAATCCTGAAAATAGAGTACAGTAATTTACTACATTTTGAGCATTTTTATTTAAAGTGTTTGTGAATTGTGAATACTTCATCTAAAAAATACATTGCTTCCAGGGGGATAACTCTAACTCTCTCTCTCTCTCTCTCTCTCTCTCTCTCTCTCTCTCTCTCTCTCTCTGTATATATAAAGCAATACAATCAAATAACAGCAAAAAATAGCAGAAGCTGTAAAAATATAAAAGCAGCACAGCATAAAACCACATTCAGCCAAGGTTCTAAAAGCCCTGGGAAAATAAACTAGCCATTGCTTTTTCAAAGGCAAAGGTAAAGGTACCCCTGACCATTAGGTCCAGTCACGGACGACTCTGGGGCTACGACGCTCATCTCTCTCTAAAGACTGAGGGAGCTGGCATTTGTCCGCAGACAGCTTCCAGGTCATGTGGCCAGCATGACTAAGCCGCTTCTGGAGAACCAGAGCAGTGTACAGAAATGCCGTTTACCTTCCCACCTATTTATCTAATTGCACTTTGACGTGCTTTCGAACTGCTAGGTGGGCAGGAGCTGGGACCGAGCAATGGGAACTCACCCCGTCGCGGGGATTCGAACAGCTGACCTTCTGATCGGTAAGCCCTAGTCTCTGCCACAGTACTCTGCCACAACTGAGAATGACCTCTCAATGGAACCCATCCACCTGACTTCTGAAGGTGCAATATTGGGAGCAGTTCCTCTAAGTAGGACTTAACAAGCAGGCAGGTCAATGTTGGAGAAGGTGATCTTGAAGTACCAGGCTCCCAAGATTGGTGATTTAGTTCAAGTGCATTGCCTAGAGAAGGAGTGGGGAACAAATTTCATCATGCCTGACCAGTGACTATGCTGGTTGGTAGGAGATGGACACCTGAAGCAACACCTGAAGAGACACAGGTTTCTCACCCTTGGCTTAGAAAGACAGACTGACCAGTTTACAGTAAAAGAACATAGATTATTCCAGGCTAATATATGTTCTACTTAGATACTCGGTTTGTCAGAATAATATGTTTTGAATATCCTATCAAGAACATTCTGTCTATTCATTAGAGAACCAAGTCAACACATTTTGGTATATATGTTGTGCTTTCTTGTTGACTAATCTAATCAAATTTGGTGTCCTTATTCATTTTTTTAATCCAGTCTTTGTGTGTGTGTGGGGGGGAGGGAATTTACAACTGAAAATACAATATAATTTATGAATAAGATAATAGCTTTGTGTGATGCAGTTTACAGCTACGTAGCACTGGGTTTGCATGATCTTACTGTTTTTCATACAGAGGCATTTCATTTCAGGATTTCTTAAAAGGCCTTTGTTTAATGTAGCTGTAAAAATATGCTTAGAAGGCAATTACTCATTCTTTGTAATTGGGAACATGGGGCTATAGGGCATCCTGGTGTCAAATGCAGCAGCATCAAGCAATCAAATGACTGAAGATCTACTATGATGTTATGCTAAATAGCAACAAAACACCTTTGTTATTACTAGAAGGAAGAGCTTATTCACAGATGATCTGAGAAGTTGGTAATGCATAGTAAAGGTAAAGGGACCCCTGACCATTAGGTCCAGTCGTGACCGACTCTGGGGTTGCGGTGCTCATCTCACATTATTGGCTGAGGGAGCCGGCATACAGCTTCCAGGTCATGTGGCCAGCATGACTAAACTGCTTCTGGCAAACCAGAGCAGCACACGGAAACGCCGTTTACCTTCCCGCTGTAGTGGTACCTATTTATCTACTTGCACTTTGACGTGCTTTCGAACTGCTAGGTGGGCAGGAGCTGGGACCGAGCAACGGGAGCCATAGCTGTCAAGTTCTCCCTTTTCTTAAGGAAAAATCCCTTAAGCTGAATAGGCTTCCTAGCGAGAAAAGGGAAAACTTGACAGCTACGGCGGGAGCTCACCCCGTCGCGGGGATTTGAACCGTCGACCTTCTGATCGGCAAGCCTAGGCTCTGTGGTTTAACCCACAGTGCCACCCGCGTCCCCTCAATGCATAGTAGGACTTAGTAAAAATAATATATAGGGGGGAACTATCCCGTGCACATTGAATCATGGTTTCCGCTAAGGAAGATCATCCGTAACTTAGCCATTGATAAGGCTTCATTTGCTACATTTCAAGAGGGCAATGCCTATCTTTTGATATGCAAATATTGTATTTTAGTGATGCACCATAAATTGATCGCAATATCAGTATGCTAGTGGTACAGGATGAATTGATTGCATAAATTGATTGCTCAATATTCTCAGTGGGGGGGGGGGCTACGTTAAGTAATATGTTTGAATGCGTATGTCTAGAGACAATGGATAAAACAAACACCATTAGCTGAATTGTTGGGTAAGTGTTTAATTGTGATTGTATTTGTTTAAAAACCAATAATTCATTTTTTATATAAAACATTCCAATAGGTGTTGACTTGGATAAGTTAACGTAAGGAAGTTAAGCCTTGAAAAGCCTTTTGGGAAGATCAGAACAATGTACGACAGGGTACTGGAGACTGCTGTGGCATCGGAAATATTCCTCATTTTGGGCTATGTGATGTTAATTTAAAGAAGTTCAAGGGAGGAAATTTCCCATTCTCTCTTCCCCCCACACATCCCACCTGTGCCTGATACCACAATGTTCAGGAAGGACCCTTGACTTTCCAGAGAGGTATTTTGGGGAGCGCAGGGGCTACAGGGGAAGAAGGAGATTGGAACCCTTCTTCCACCCTTCCTTGAGTTAACTTACCAAGATCCAAGGCACTATTCTGTATTCCTTACTTATGGAAATTCCATGTTTCAATAATAACCCCCATTGCATTTCAGAGACAAATCTGGACCTCAGAATAGCTTACTGATATTTAATATGATTAATATATATGAGTTACTCTGTGAAATTGTGCTCTCAGGCATTTTTATTCATTCTTCTCACTTCTAGTGTGGAAAACGAATTAGAAATGCACCGTTTAAGATATATATTTCACTAATTTTCATTTGTGCACAATATATCTCCTCCACCGTAAAAATTCCTGAACACTTTCCCATTTGCCAGCTAAATTTTCTGCGCCCTTGCAATTCTTACCCTACTTACTTGTGAATAAAACCCATTGAACTCAATGGAATGTTCTTCTAAGTAGGCATGTATAGGCTTGTGCTCTTACTGCTCTAGAAATAACCCCCAGGACAAAATTTGGAGCAGCTTCAAATAGCATGCACATTTCTGTTCAGAAAAATATGAAAATTGCATGTAGCTATATGTGGCTATCATATAAATGTGACACTCCATTCATCTGATACATTAAAAGGTGCTTTCTAGTCAGCTTGGGGATGACTATGAGTAAATCTCCCCCCCCCCCTTTTAATATGCCCAAACCATACTTACAGCCTGAAACATAGTTTGAATGGCATATGACGTTATGAAGGTCCCAGTGCCATATAGTTTTGAAGGTTTACAGCATTTTCAATCTTGGATGAACGGTCTTTAATTTTTTTAGGAGCTCAGGAGGGGCTATCAAGATAACGGGTCACATTCTGAACCATCACAGCTAAATGGCTTCTAACATTCAGCAAAGAATTAATAGGTTTACCTGCATGGAAGTAGCTAATCAGCAATGTAACATTGTTTAACCTTGTAGGAGGATGTCAAGCTTCATTAGTAGCTTTATGACAATTTACTTATTCATTAAATGACACCATCTGCTGAAAAGTATTTTCCTTAAATCATCATTACATATCTGAACACTGGTCGCAAGGTTTCATAGATAAGTATGAACAATAACTTCAATTCTAGGTCATTTATTTTGGTTATGTTCCACCCACAACCATGTGTAGCACATTTCCTTAGTAGTAGTAATAATAATTTATTATTTATACCCCACCCATCTGGCTGGGTTCCCCCAGCCACTCTGGGCGGCTTCCAACAAAATATTAAAATACAGAAATCCATCAAACATTAAAAGTTTCCCTAAACAGGGCTGCCTTAAGATGCCTCCTAAAGGTCTGGTAATTGTTGTTCTCTTTGACTTCTGGTGGGGGGGCATTCCACAGGGCGGGTGCCACTACCGAGAAGGCCCTCTGCCTGGTTCCCTGTAACTTGGCTTCTCATAGCGAGGGAACCGCCAGAAGGCCCTCAGTGCCCGGATAGAACAATGGGGTGTGCAACCAGGGATTTTTATATATTTTATATATTTATTTCAAGAAAGGAAGACAGGAGACGGGGAAATGGCAAGACAAACAAATAAGCACATGACAGATGTAAAGAGGCAAAAAGCTAACAAAACCACCACAGTAAAAGTGGTCAAGAAGCCAAAATAAGATATTTTTCCTGCAGAAAAAGACTTGTGCTGTGAGTTAAGGACAGGATGGATCCTCCTTGTTTGTGTGCCACAAAACAACCCCTCACCTCAACAGTTACCTCTCCACAAAAGCTGGTTAGTGGAGCCCAGTTGGAGATAGAGCCGTGAGACAGAGACAGCCGTGAGACAGAGACAGACGTGAGACAGAGACAGTAGTAGCTTCTGCCAGCAAAGGAGAGAGTAATTCATCCTCCCTTACTGTCCCCACTGGAACCAATCACCCCACTGCTGCTGCTTCCATAGATAAACCCAGGCAGAAGCTGCAGACCCATCCAAGAATTTTCATTCTTCCTGCATCTCTCTCTGTCTGCTTCCCTTGACCCACTTTTTTTTTAAAGGGGGGGGGGGTTGCCTGGGCACACCCAGCATACCCCCTGCATATGCCTATAGTTCCATCATATTTTACCTGGAGATGCATTCCAACGTGAAGTTAGACACACTAATGTCCTTTGACATCTATGGGTTTAAGCACAATTAACTATGCTGCCTGGCTCCGACATAACACTAAAGCAAATCATTCTGGTGAAGCCTCAAGGATGAGCTCTTCCTATCTCTCTCCTCAAGCAAGGCAGGATATTGGAACCATTAGCTTCCTGGTATAAATTAAGCACAATCTGCAACAGGCCAAACTGTGCTTAGTTTAAACTATAGTTTACGCAAACACATTGAGATCAGACTGTGGTTTCTGATATTGGTTGGTTTTTATAAACCGTAGTTTATTGGGGTGGTGGCTCAGGGGCTGAATGTGGGCTTCCAGGCCTATCTCTATGGTGCTCAGGCCTCTCCCTGTGCCATTCACTACCCTCCTTCACACCTTCCTCAAAGGTCTTGTGTCTAGCTGCAATGTGTCCTTAAACTGTGATAATGCCTGTTGCATACCTGGCTGCAGGATAGAGAGATCTGGGTCTGTATAGAAAACTGACTTTTGCATGGCTGGAATGCAGCCATCCACACTAATAATAATAATAATAATAATTTATTATTTATACCCCGCCCATCTGGCCGGGTTCCCCCAGCCACTCTGGGCGGCTTCCAAAAAAACAGAAATTCTAAAATACAGAAATCCATCAAACATTAAAAGCTTCCCTAAACAGGGCTGCCTTGAGATGCCTTCTAAAGGTCTGGTAATTGTTCTCTTTGACCTCTAGTGGGAGGGCATTCCACAGGGTGGGTGCCACTACCGAGAAGGCCCTCTGCCTGGTTCCCTGTAACTTGGCTTCTCGTAATGAGGGAACCGCCAGAAGGCCCTCGGAGCTGGACCTCAGTGTCCGGGCAGAACGATGGGGGTGGAGACGCTCCTTCAGGTATACCGGACCGAGGCCGTTTAGGGCTTTAAAGGTCAACACCAACACTTTGAATTGTGCTCGGAAACGTACTGGGAGCCAATGTAGGTCTTTTAGGACCGGTGTTATGTGATCTCGGCGGCCGCTCCCAGTCACCAGTCTAGCTGCCGCATTCTGGATTAGTTGTAGTTTCCGGGTCACCTTCAAAGGTAGCCCCACGTAGAGCGCATTGCAGTAGTCCAAGCGAGAGATAACTAGAGCATGCACCACTCTGGAGAGACAGTCAGTGGGCAGGTAGGGACTCAGCCTGCGTACCAGATGGAGCTGATAAACAGCTGCCCTGGACACGGAGTTGACCTGTGCCTCCATGGACAGCTGTGAGTCTAAAATGACTCCCAGGCTGCGCACCTGGTCTTTCAGGGGCACAGTTACCCCATTCAGGACCAGAGAGTCCTCCACACCCGCCCGCCTCCTGTCCCCCACAAACAGTACTTCTGTCTTGTCAGGATTCAATCTCAATCTGTTAGCCGCCATCCATCCTCCAACCGCCTCCAAGCACTCACACAGGACCTTCACCGCCTTCACTGGTTCTGATTTAAAAGAGAGGTAGAGCTGGGTATCATCAGCATACTGATGGACACCCAGCCCAAACCCCCTGATGATCTCTCCCAGCGGCTGCATATAGATGTTAAAAAGCATGGGGGAGAGGACAGAACCCTGAGGCACCCCACAAGTGAGAGCCCAGGGGTCTGAACACTGAAGATAAGAGGCACATCCATGTCTACTTTTGCTTCTGGCTCTGTCCATCACTGGTGTATAGCTCTGGAAAGTTGCCCAGGGTGCAATGTATCCCTTTGACTCCTTGCATAGGTTTAAGCTAACCATAGTTCCTGGACACATTGCAGAAGGAGAGAGAAGGAGCAGGTGCTCACGCCTGAGGCTTAACCACATTGTTTTCCATAATGCTAAATTATTGTTTAGTGTTATGTCTGAACTGGGCAAGTTGATTGCTGATAGTTTACCATCACGGATTAGAATACATTATACAATTAGTGATATTAACTGAGAAAATAAAGACTGGCAAGTCTGCAACCCCACCTCATAAAATCATTGATTTGGAAGGGACCTTGGAGACCACCAAACCCAAGTTCAGTGCAGGATTTACAATACAGGTTGCAGCTACACTGAAGCAGTACAGTATCCCTGACAGATGGTCATTCAGCCTCTGCTTAAGTACTCCCAGCAAACGCCTCTCTTGGAGATGCATGAAAGACTTTGAGAACCAAAGCAGCAGATTGGAAATATTCATAGAATAATTTTGTAATTAGGCCAATACTTTCAAGGACACTTAGAGATTGGAAATGGACCGGTAGTATGAGCCAAGATGCCCCCTCCCTTCTCAAACTGGCTTTATTGCTCAGATGGTAAAAACAGAAGGAACAATACTTGCTGCTATGCCAAGTGACAGTAGGTAAATCAAACTGTCAAAAAGTCTTAAGGCAAGGTGCTTCTTTCCAAGATTTTGTTCTCTCTGTGTCTTTTATGTAAGAGAACAAGTGAAGAATGGAACTGAGAATTCAGTGGGACTTGCTCTTGGGAGCTGTGTATAGGATAGCAGTCTAAGCTGGTCATCTGTTGATCATTCTTTTTCACACATTGCAATGAAATGAGTCAGATAAGAAAGATTCACAGGATAGTTTTTACTTTATTTTAAGGGCACTACTTTTCCCAGTGGCTTAGCAGAAGAACAGGGCAACTTTTTCTTGCCATATACAGTCGTACCTTGGTTTTCAAACAATTTAGTTCCCGAACATTTTGGCTGCTGAATGCCGCAAACCTGGAAGTGACTGTTCCAGTTTGCAAACTGTTTTTGGAAGTCTAACGTCCGACGGGGCTTCTGCGGCTTCCGATTGGCTGCAGGAGCTTCCGATTGGCTGTGCGTTCGACTTCCAAGGTATGTCAGTAATTACAAATTATAGCTCAGTTGGTAGATCATGGGACTCTTAAGATCAGGGTCATGGGTTTGATTCCCACGTTGGACAAAAAAAGATTCCTGCATTGCAAGGAGTTGGACTAGTTGATCTTTGTGGTCCCTTCTAACTCTTGTATAATTCTAGTCTATGATTTTCAACAGTCATAGTAATAAACTGCTTTAAAAATCCACTAGGTTTTGAAACAAATCTTGGAACAACATAGTATGTTAGAATATTAAAAATCACTTTTTTTTTTCATACTCTGGTCGCTAGATAGAATTTTGCCAGGACTCCCATTTCTTATTAAAATAGATTTGACTTCTTGGTTGTTGGCCAGCAGTCGCTGCAAACACACCAGCTTTGTCAGTAAAAGGTGAAAAATCTACAACTGTTTATCTGATGCCAAAGTGGAAGTCATCATGAGATCAAAAAAAGTGGAATGTAAAGCTTATTGTACATCTTGTGTCTTCCTATATTCTCAAGAATTCAGGTGATAGACATTCCTCCAGTACTTGCTGATCTAACAAATACATCAGGATGTGAAGTAGATGCACTGATTTTTGCAATGTAATCTTTGGAATCAGGAGAAATCTCATAAGATAACTTTTTCTTCACATTTCAAAAAGCAGTGGAATGGGGTTCTATCTTTTGAAGAAGAAGAAAAATCATCAGTTAGCTGGTAAGGTAATATGGGTTTTAAAATAACACTGAATTCTTGAAGCTTGGCAATCTTCCAGTAAGGCTTTCTAAACTCACAAGTCTAATGCAGGTTACATAAAATAAGCTATGTATGGACAGCGCCACCAGATTATTCCAGCCATTTGACACAGTTTTGTCCTGAAATGGCCAACCCTTTTGTACAAATCGCTGCTGATATTTACACAGCATTCAACATGCCACCAGGCCCAGAATAGCAAACAGTACGAAGTAAATGCTGGTAAAGACTATTGATGGTTACTAGAAAAAAGTTGTTATCTTGGCTTTACAAATTAGAAATCCCTGTACTATTTCTCCAAGTGTACTAACTATGTTGCCTGAATGTGTGTCTGCTTAGGATTTACTTTGACAGGCATGAGGCAGATAAAGTTGTAACTTTAATGGAACACACTTCTGTGCATGGAAATGAGTGCATTTCAGTCCTTTTAATGGGTACACTTGCCCACACAAAGCAAGATTTACTTGAATAGAAGAGAAGCATGCTTTTCCAAAGCTAACACAAACAGCAGCCCCTGGGCTTCTGTTTTTCTTTTGCTTCAACAGTTCTGGAGCAACAAGAGTTAATCTCCAATGCCAGGTTACTGGCATTTCCTATGGCAAGAAAACAGAGCAGTACGTTCTACAAAACTTTAAGCTGCTGCCGTTGCTTGGTTGTTTTTTTCCTGAATCCTTTTCCTATACTGAACTCACATATCAAAATCTTGAACAACAGGGATGTTCATGTGAGAGGAAGGGAGGGGAAGGAGCAAGGGTAAGAACAGGAAATGCTCCCCAGTGTACTAAAACAAATCACCTTTTGCTTAAAAAGTTCATCCAGCATCTTAAAAGTTCTCCATATATTTAGTACTCTCCACTGAGATGTGCCTGAGCATTGCTACCAATTGGAGCAAGCCTCCAAGCAAACACCAGAATTAATCTAGCACGAAGAGCAAGAATTACATTTTGCGAGGTGATGTTCCTCAGGGCTAGAGCAATATTCACTGTGAGATCATCTGTAAGACTGCCTGCATAAGCATAGTTTGGTCTCTGTGCTTCTTTCCTTAGCTATCAGTCTCCAGACATTTTTGGTGATTATCAAGATAAGTGAGATGGTTTGAAAGAAAGGAACTCTATGATGTGCAAGGGCTTTGGTTTGCACGTCTATATTCTTTGTTTTTTAATCGACTACTGAAGCTGCTCAGTCAGTCCTGAACGTTTCTCCTGTGCTCTTTCAGAATATTTTTACAATAAAATATTGCATTACCTGTGTCTGACATTAGATTGAACTGAAAACTGTGTTAGCTAAATTTTATATTCAGTTTCTGTCTTGGATGTGTGTGAGTGGTTTTTTAGGATAATGTCAGTGAGATGGGTCAGGATTACACTTTGCATATTCTTTCATACCACGCTGTCCTGACTGTTCACAAGCATTCTACTTCTTTGCTGGAACATGGAATGTGAACCAGGCAATCGGGTCAAGCTGAACATCACCATTAAGCACACTCTGAACAGGAGAAACCAGGTTTAATACAGCCCACATTATAACTTCACAAAAAGCATTTGTGCAGGTCTTTGATCCTTACTGAGAGAGGTGAGAAGGGGGGCATTAATTCATTTGCTACCATTTTCCCACTGGAAATCACCCAGAAAGGCTTATTTCCAAAACTTTTCATTCTAAAAATTCACACGTCCCCCAAATGTATGGCGACAATGATAATTCCTGACACAATCAGGAATAAAACAAGATTGGATTGCCCAATCCCAACCTCATATATTCTAAAACACTTTAATTGCTCCCCTACCCTCCCTACAAAGAAACTCAATGCAGATTATTATCTATGTTAAATAACATTATTCAATGAAAGACATGAGCATTAAGACTTTGTTCTGCAGCATTTTGGCTTTGGAAAAATTCTCACCTTGGAAGATCTTCTGTTTTTAGTCACATAGGAGGATATCCTCCCTCCTCTCCATTATTGCCCCACTGTTTTTGGCCCCCAAATGGGCCATTTCAGTAACTTCATGTCAAATCAAAGCCATCAAACAAATATTATCTATTATTAAAAATCTAGAGACTGTCCAGTGTTAGGAAAAAATAGACTATTCTGCTTTAATGCATGTTGTTGCTTTTTTTAAAAGCACAGAGTTGCATTGGTGGCTTGGGAAGGTCTTAACTGGACCTGTGACTGCAAAGAAAGAGTGTCTAACCACTCTGCTAATGTGTTCTTTCATATATGTGCCAAAGAACAAGAGCCAGCTGGAAGGGGCTGCTGTAAGGAAATAGGGTATGCTCTGGGCTGGTAACAAGATATTAAACCACTGCATGTATGCTGATGTAACCTCCAAGCTTAATACTTCCGACGATTCAGGAGTCACAGGATGGAGCCAAGTCAGGCACTAGTCTTTATTAGATACAAATAAAAGCTATATAAAAAAACCTTACATTGAATTAATCATGAATCATCCATTTAATCTTGCCAGTTTCTCCATAACAGCTTCAAGAAGAACCACAATGTAATGACTTGGTTTTCCTGATTCCACCTTTGCACATTTAAACAGGTTGGACTGACAAATGTATCTGTTGTAATGAAATCTTGATTAACCTCATTATTTATTCACATTCCCAGGTTTTGCAACACACACTGTCTTAACAATTAGTTATTTCAATGTGACACTCATTTTACTTCTCACTTGATTTGCTTTCAAGGACAGCAGCCAAAGAGAATTTAGTGCAAATACCTATCTTTGCTCTTCCCATTAAACATACATGAAATCTGCTGAAGAAATTTTGTTTTGCAGTTGCTTGTCATTATTTTTCAGTCTGGACTATCAGATTCCACAGGAATGTACTAACCTCTCTGTTCTAGCACAGTTGCCTCTCTGCCCTTGCATTTTAACATCCTAAACAGGTCAGTCACAAAATCTAGGACTTATCTATGCATGTTTGAATATATATCCACTTTCCCTGAGGCCATAGATGGAATTTCACTAAAGGTGTAATGCTATGGGAAGGTCCACCAGAATGAGCAGCTAAGGATGGGGCAGATCTCCTTCTCAGCTGGTGTTGAGTCCCCAACCCCACCTCTCTGGTCCCACCACCCTTTTCAAGAGGTATGGTGACTTAAGATACACTGGGCATGGCTCAGCCAGCAGGGTCTTGGCTGAGCTGGGATCTGCACCAATAACCTCCTAGCTCAGAGATCTGCTGTTTCCTAACCCACTCATCCTGGTGGATCTTGCTATAGGATTTCCCCCCTTAGTGGGGTTTACTCCTGGGTAGGTGGGTTTAGGCTTACACTTAATTATTAGCCATAGCATAAGTAATTCTCTTAGCTGCCGTGGCATAATGCTAGAATCTTTGAACTTTCAGAGAACTTGCACAGTTATAATCTGTTGGTCCTGTCTCCTATACCAGTATTGTGCAAGAAAGCAGTTTTGGAACTGCAGATCTTCTGCAAGGAAGCTATGAAGGGTCAAGAGTCTGGAGGGAGCATAACTGATCCAATACCTCCACAAAGGTTTTCTTTTTGTGTGTGTGACAGTATTCATGTTGACAGTGCCACAGGTCTAACTTCAAATAAAAGTTGGTCTACCGTTTCTACAATACAGTCATACCTTGGATCTCGAATGCCTTGGCTCCTGAATAAATCAGCTCCCAAATGATCAAAACCCAGAAGTGAGTGTTCCAGTTTTCGAATGATTTTCGGAAGCCGAACGTCCAGCGCGGCTTCCGATTGGCTGCAGGAGCTTCCTGCAGCCAATCAGAAGCTATGCTTTGGTTTCTGAACGTTTTGGAAGTTGAATGGACTTCCGGAATGGATTCCATTCGACTTCCAAGGTCGACTGCATTCTAAGGGGATAACTAAAGAATATAAAGTACGTATAAAAACACACAACCTCAATATAATAACAATCATGCAAAATAACTAAAACAGCAGAGGTAAAAGCAAATGAAAGCCAGATGAAACCAAAAACACAGTAATCATATTATACCATCGGAGCTACAGAACTGAACACATTGCACTGCTCTGTGCCAAACCTATTAGAAGCTTCTAGTGTTCATAACACAATACTCCCTTCAACAGATCCAATGAAATGAAACTATGAAAATCTGCAACGGTTTAGATGCTGCTTTGGTTTAACATCCCTGCCACAGCTCTGTGGATGCCTATTCAAGCATGGGAGAGACGAAAAGATGTGCTCTAAATTTGCCATGTTGCGGGAGTCATGTAGGTGAGCCAAGTGGATATTGGCCAGCTATTTAAGGCTGTATGTCTTGCTTCCCTGAACTGTTAGCTTGACATCTACCCACTCAGTCTTCACACTTATTGTGCTGTGAGAGTCTGGGCTGAGTAGGCAATATATTTTTGCTTTTGTTCCAAACTGGTCATGAGAATAAGGTGGGGTTGGCCCACTCTGTATACTAGGAGCCATCTGGGTTTTTATTGTATTTTTACTCAGTTGAAATGCCCTTTAAAATAAGTCACAGTTTGCAGGTTCCATGTGGGTTAAAAGGTCTAACGATATTCAGTAAGATGTGTTGATAAGCATCCCTTAATGCTTCAGGATGAAGTTTTTTCTCTCTAAACTGGGCTTGTTGCCTCATAGATAAAAGATCCCATGGAAGTCTCACCTTTGGGACATGCATGAGCTGTGAGGGACAAGGCAGGGCTGAGTGAATAGTTTCCATTTGTAGATCTGAATGTTTCAGCAACATTTTTCAGAGCAGGAAAAGTTTAAGAGGGGACTTGACACTCACCTACTCTTATGTCATGATATAGCAATGTTCTGCAGAAGAAAGTTAATAGCTTGTGTTAATATTGTATTTCACTCCATCTCTGGAAGTGAATTATTACACATTTTCTAGCTCTTGTCAACCATTGGAATCTATGGCACTAGGTGCACAGGGACATTTATATGCAATAACAAAAATATGTCTTAACCAAAATCAGCAATCTTAACCAGATTCTGCTCTACAAAATGATTTTCGGCTATTCATGGTCTGTATAGTCTGTCTTTCCCAGGTCGAATTGTTTCTCAAAATAGCACTTCTGCTCTGATTTGTCACAACTAAAAGACATTGGTAGCTGAGATCTGGAATGCTGAAAAGCACTCTGGCCCATCTACTAAATGGCTAGCATTTTTTGTTGCAGAGATTGTTGTGAAGTTGAACTATCAAATGTAAACAGAATACATTAGTATTACTTCAACAACAACAACAACAATAATAATAAATATAGCGTTGTCTTGCATGAATCTAGCCCTAGGCAGACATACTTAACCACTGGAAACTGATTGTCAATGTGTGATGGGCTACAAAAACAAAAACTCCATAATAATTCCACAGAAAAAAGTGTTACATTGAAAGATCTGGGCTATAAGGTATGGCAACCTAGCAGTTCGAAAGCACGTCAAAGTGCAAGTAGATAAATAGGTACCACTACAGCGGGAAGGTAAACGGCACTTCCGTGTGCTGCTCTGGTTAGCCAGAAGCGGCTTTGTCATGCTGGCCACATGACCTGGAAGCTGTATGCTGGCTCCCTTGGCCAATAACGTGAGATGAGCGCCACAACCCCAGAGTCGGTCACGACTGGACCTAATGGTCAGGGGTCCCTTTACCTTTACCTACAAGGAATGGCAGTGCCTGCAAAGAAATTGCATGTCTTTAATTTGCTCAGTAAAATTAGATAAGCTAGGCTTTTGGGGCATCTTATAGGAATATATGATATTGTATTGGGGTTTGTTTTCCAAATACATACCTTGAACTGCTATTCAAAATACATCTTGATTATGCTATCCCACCTTTGTAGCAGGACCTTTCACTTTTTACAGTTCATAAAATTAGCACGATGGTTTACTGTGAATCACGCAGTTAAAGAGTCACTGAACAGTTTTGTTAACACCCTGCTTGGCACTTTTGAAAGTGTCAAGCAGCTAAACTTGTGGCTGCTCATTTTTAGGAAGCTGAAACAGCAATGCATTGAGTGGGATGAAGTGCATGCTGTTCACTTAAACATGGAGGCCTCTGTGGAAATGAGCATATGCGAGCATTCAACAAAAGGTAGTCCAAAAGAGAGAAATCCTAAGCCAGGTTTAACATCTCCAAGATAATGAGGAAATGTTGATATAACAATAAAGTAATTACCCCTCCAAGGGGCTAGCTTGTGGAGCCAAGTAATTTGTATTGCAGAGTGGTGATAATGATGCCATTTGCTTCAGTACGACAGCAGTCACAGGGGTACAGCATGTATTAGCTTTCAATGAAAAAAATTATGATAATATTTGTTTATAAATGTTTACTTATTGATCAATTTTTAAAAATTGTGAACAGAATAGCTGATATTACCTGGTGTTGCCTGGGAAATGTAAGAAACACACACGCACGCACACACACACACACACACACACACAATGAGGTTTATAAATGGAAAGTGTAAGTTTTAGGGCTGTGCACACTACTGACACAGGGCCCTGACCTGACCAGGGGAACACCAGTCCCAGATCTGGCCCTGAATCAATTCAGTGGTGGGGCTTAAAAGCTTTATACAGTACACTCAAGAGTGGGAAGGGGAAAGAGGCGCTACATCTCCTTTACTCGTCCTGAGTGTACTTCCAGAAGTTAGATGGTCCAATCTTGCTGGCTGCTGCTTTGCCAGCGTCTTGTCTGTAGAAAACATGCTGGCAAAGCACACTCCCTGCAGCAAGCAAGACACACAATTAGCACACAATTCCTGCAATTTTGCTGCTTCTGCTTAACTTAACTGCTGTGCTGGACCTGCTTGGCCTCCTCACCTCCCTCATCACAACCCCCAAGTGAATTAGCATGATTTGGTTTAGGCTTTGGCCAAATCTGGTGCAGAGCCCAACTAGTTTCATTCAGAATTTGGTTAAAATCATTGCAGTTTTGAAAAGTTCGGGATACCACCTTGATTCAAACTGGTGCCCAATGGTATCAAAACAAAACCCCAGTGCTCCATTTCACAAACTGTTGTGCCAAATTGGGAGAGGTGATCTGTGGATATGTCCAAATCTGTTCAGCCTGTCATCTTGATTCAAATAGCATCTGACGGTCTCGGGCATAATACCACATCCAAGGAATACAGAGAGACAAACCAAACAACTCTGTACGTAGCTTACAAAAACTCATAAACAATAATGTGCAGCGTTTCAACACCTACTAATATTTGAAATCTTAAATAAGATATACAATGCCAAATTAATAATAGCATGTGCAGCTCAGTAGCTCAAAATCAAGCAGTCCAAATATTCCTGAAATAAGCCACTTTTTCCTAAAATGTTTTGGGGTCTGATATGGAGGTGATAGAGGAACAGATCCCATTAAGTGTCTTTTCCCTAAAGCATTGGAAAGCCCCCATACCCTTGCTGACCTGCAGAATTGTCTTTGTAATTTAAAATTACTTTACTGAGAGTTTGATGTTTTATATATATATAGGTCAAGGAAGAGAGTTGCTCTCCTTGTCCTGCTGCTTAACTCGCCAGAGGCAGATTTAGGGGAGCTCAACTGGTTTGGTCATACTGGGCATGGAGCCTTAAGGGAGCCACAGAAGATGCCATAGCTACGATGTAGAATAGAAGGTGAGACGTGGGGTGCTACTGATTTTTTGCTGAAATTTTTGCTGAAATTTGTGACCACAAGGTCCCCCACTGAACTCACCATGATGCTTTGTCAGCTGGGGATCCCTGTAGGTCATGGACAGTTGGAATTGCTCCTTAATGACCAATTCCCTCAATCTATTACTGGCTTTTGTGTAACAAATAACTTTGGAGATGGCTTTTTATATCCAAACCCTGGTTGGAATCCTCTTGAGAGATTGTGTGTGCATGATGATGACGTACCACGTTTTCTAGACACAATGCTTTTATTCAGTCGGCAATCACCGGAACTCAGTTCCAGCACCTCTCAGGTGGTGGCCATTGCCAGTGTAAGAGAACAAGGGAAGTGTTCAGGTGAGTTCCAGCACCCTTTTCCTCTAGAAAAATAGCAATGTCTAGACTGTTTTGAGAATGAAAATGGTCTTTGTCCTGCCTGGTGTTCCTGTATTTTGTTTTTCTTTGTAGCTCACTAAGAGGAGTTGGGACAAGTTGATAAAAGATCCTTTCACTCCTCAGCATCGTTCCCATCTTTGATTGATTGCTTCTTTATTTTTATCACTTCTGTAGCTTCAGCATTCTTCGGAAGGTAGGCCACTATTTTTCCACAGATGGGGAAATGAGCTGAAAAACAGCAACCTCCCCTTCACTGAGGTGGTATTTATTTCAGTGTTTCTTGCAGGCCATACTTCCTAGTGTTTATCACCACTTAACATAATTTGCCGCTTTGTCGCTCCATTTCTTTCTGCGTATGTTCACAGCAATTTTTCTATTTATTTTCAACAAGGCATAAATGTTGTTACTATCCTGCTCAGTACTAATTTTAGTTTGTTTTCAGACAATCCGCTCTTTAAAGAAAGGATGAGGAGCCTGTGACCCTCTGGATGTTCCTGGGCTAGAACTCCCATCATCCGAGACCATTGGTCATGCTAGCTGGGGGCTGATGGGAGTCAGGCCTGAGGATGTTGCTGGACTCCATTTAGAGCAGGCATCCCCAAACTTTGGCCCTCCAGATGTTTTGGACTACAATTCCCATCTTCCCCAACCACTGGTCCTGTTAGCTAGGGATCATGGGAGTTGTAGGCCAAAACATCTGGAGGGCCGCAGTTTGGGGATGCCATGCTGTTCCTTTGTTTCTTTACTTGGGGCATTCCATCTCCTCATCCTTTCCTTCTTATACTCAGAATCACAAATGGGGCCAATGCCAATGATCAGGTGACTTGGGTATCTCATTGGGCCTTATCTGCCAATACAGAAGACCAATGTGGAGAGAGATGGAAGTAAAACGGGCAATTATTTTTCTCCATTTCCCATTAAAAGGTCTCATGCTGACTTAAGGGGTTTAACCTCAGATCTTCATATCAGAAAATATAAGGTAAGATCAGAAAGAAGAAAGAAAATAAGCTGGGGTTTGGGTTTTTTTTGGGGGGGGGGGGAAGACCTTTCTCTCTCTCCTATCAATGTCTTTTTCAGTGACGTGTATTTGCCCATTTCTGGTAGCCTCTTCCTGGAGAGGTCCGTATAGCCTCCTCTCTAGCAATCTTCTGGTGTCAAGTAAAAACCTTTTTATTTAAACAGGACTTTGGAACTCAGACTGAAAGGTTTTATATTCTGCTGCTTCTTTTTACTAATGTTTTCCTTTATTGTTTTATACATTGTACTTTATAGTTATAGGATTTTTTATGTTGTATTTTATTTGTTGCTAGCTGCTTTTCACACCACTCTGTGGAAAGGTGGCATATCTATTTAAATATTAAAATTGGTTTTGAAATGGCAGAAGAATATTTGGGTTGGCAGCCACATGATCAGCTCTGCTCCCATACCTCTGCAGCCACTTGATCCATACAGTAGGATGAGATAACATTTATCCCCACCTGTGCAATAAAAAGCCTCATCTGCTGAGTTCTGTAGATCAAGCTATTGCTAAAGTTGGAGAAGAAGAGCAGGCTGCCTTTTTCTGGTCCATTGGCAACTGTATCAGCCAGTCAGTACCAGCTGCTTCTGATCCAACATAAAGGCAAAAACTGAAGTCCCCTCCCTGCCTGCCTGCCCTAACTTAGTTGGAGGAAAGAGGAATTCTCCACATCCTTAGATAGCAGTGAAGATTGTCAAGCCTCTTGGTTGGTTGGCATTCATCTGTTTTGGGAGAAAATGGAAGAATGTGTCTGTAGACACCGATTCACGAAATACATGTTTTGTTATAGGGCATGTCTATATAGTGGTCTTTGTAGAGTTGGTGAAACATCTTGTGGCTTTAATAGCTGCAACACCATTTAAACTGTTTCCTACCTTCATTCTATTTTGGAAGTACCTTTGTCTTTTTAAGCACTTTAAAGAGTTTGAAGCGTGAATATCCCGGAGCTAAAAAAAAAAAGGGAACACAGTGCTCTGACTAGATAAGAGGGTCCCTTGTAGTATAAATTTACTTACTTGTTATCTGATGAGTCCAGTCATTATACTGAACCCGGGATGCTCCTTAGAACAACAAAAGCAGACAAATTGTTTATCCATCAGCAATAAAAGTGTTCTGTTCTAAAGTGATACTCTTAAATTTAATGAAGAATGTTAATTGTACATTTCCCCACAACTCCATAATGTTTTTGGCTGATGATCTATTGGTCTAACTTTCCCATTGAAAGTCTTGAGCATTTCCATGATTCATACCAACTTGATGTGTCTTAAGAGAGATCATCTCTGTGGCAGTTTTGAGCATGCGGCTGTCCACCACAAAGAGGTGTACATCAAAAGACAGGAAAACAGGTGCCACATCTATTTTTAGCTACATTCCTATGTATTTCAGCATACTGGGATGGGGACCTTTTCAAGTTGGCTCTACTTGTGTGCCTGTAACAGAAATCTGATATACAATTAGCAGGTGAGCCTTTTCCTACTGTTTATTTCAGCATCAGGAAAAGCTCCAGCTGCTTAATTTCTGTGTGCCAGATAACAGAGAGTATGGTGTAGTTATTAGCAGTACAATTCCAGAAAAAGAGGTGCTGGAGTTCACCACGAACTTTCCCCTTGTTCTCTTAGAATGGCAATGGTGCCTACCTGAGAGGTGCCAGAGCTGAGCTCATGGGAGCTGTGGCTGAAAAAAGAAAGAAAGAAAGCCCTGGTTATTAGAGGTGTGGCAGAATGATTGGACTAGGTCTAGAGATCACATCCCTTATGAAACTCAGTGGATGACCTGGGGCCACTCACAGTCTCTCAGCCTCAACTTTCTTACAAGATTGTTATGTGGATAAAAGGAGGAGATCTATGTAGAACGTCTTGGAAGATGGTATAGAAATGTAATAAATAAAAATAACTAATAGTACTGTTAAAGCACAGGAGAAAGGTTAATCAAATTAGTGGCATTCTTATACAAACCATGGCTGCTTTTAGCTGTCAGTGGAGCCATGCTCTTAAACGCTGTGGGAACCCCCATCAGCCCTGTCCATTGCTGTATACATGATATTATTATTTTGTCTTCACACTACGTGCCCAGAACATACTGGGCACGTGGACACAATCAAATTTTGAATTAGCTGAGATACACGCAAGTATCACACCCAGACCCATTGCTTACAGTTCACTTGCCACTTTGTGTAAAACAAGCCAAGAACCACAGTTAACCATAGTTTCCCATTCTGGCCAAACCAGGAAACTATGATTAATGGCTTTCCAACAATCCCCAATAATAAGCAATGATTTAAAGCTGGCTTCCAGATCCTGGCTTGTTTGACAGCCATTAACCATAATTTGCTGTTGGTATCAAGATGTAACAGGAAGCTATAATGAGCTGCATCTTCCTGGCTTGTTTGCTCAAGCAAACAAGCAAGAACAAAGGAGCTGTGGGCAGGTGTGCAAAGCTCTTGTATATCCCATTGTATTAAGCTGAGATTTGTTCATACAAATGTGGCCAATGTGCAACCATCATTACTGAGCATGAAGGTTCAGTTTCTTCTATCCTTCAGGCTCTCACAGTTGCGCTTTCTTTCGGTTTGTTTTACAGTCGTGGAGCTACATTTCGGTTGTATAAAAATGCTTATGTAACTATTTTATTCAGTACTATAAAAGGGCCAGAGCTAATCCCCGAAGAAAACAGTCCTACAAATGCAGTTTTGGTCCTCGTAGCATTGTAGCGAGGGTGGGGGGGAATTATAGCCACTAAATGTTGCCAGGTGCTGTTTTTCCCATCATTGTCAAACTGTGATGGGAGAGGTTGCAGCTGTGCCACTTCCAGCTTCCTCAGAGATCTTAAAAAGGGACAGAGGTCTGCTCCTTTGGAAAGATGGCTGGCCTGGCTTATGCTCATACTGTTCCAGCATAATTGAGATGGCCTATGTTTCAAAACAAAAACAAATTGTGGCTTGTTTTTTTATCATCACAGAAGGGAAAATCACTTCCCACATGAAGAAAAAAGGTTTGGCTATTTAAATACATTGGACTGGTATGGTAGCAGGTGCAGGACAGCGGCTCTTTTTTGGCACCTTAGCAGCATTCAAATGACAGCGACTTTGTTAAGGACACTTTAGCTAAAGGGCTAGAAAGCACACTTGTATTTATTTGGTAGAGACAGCATTCATAATACATATGTCACTGAGCATGAGCAAAAAATTATTCTCCATGAAATTGTTCATTTTTGTACTAGTTAATTTTATAAAATGTGTCTCCCCCCCCTCCCGCCAGAGACATTTCATTAAAAGATAATGCTAATATACTGTTTCGCACTACTTACAGAATCCTTCATTTTTGAATGCATTGCTTTCTGTAAGACGGTAATACGATGTTCAATGTATTGCATTTTCTAGGGAGTCTATACTTTTAATCCCTTCTCCCTGTCCATTTCCACAATTTTCCTGTTATGTACACTGATGTTTTCTCTCCAAAAAGGCTTTCAATTTGGGAGTGTCAAGCTTTTCAAAGCACTTTTAAGTCACTAAGCATTTTGCAATCTTTATTGTGTTTGCCTTCACATGATCTGATAAAACGAGTTGTCATAAGCAAATTCACCTGTTACATTTTTGTCAATATGGCCATTTTTGCAAGTAGAGCATGAAAAATGCTGCTTTGTATATTGATTTGATATTCCTCTTGACCAACTTACAGCCTTTTTCGTAATAGCAATCCAAATATTTTTTGCTTTTTGCCTGCTGGATCAGGCTATATGCATTTTATACATTCAACATACAGTATGCATTGTATAGATCCTACACCTATTCAACTCTGCTTTTACAAATTTTAAGAACAGTTCTGCTGGATCAGACCAAAAGACCTATATGGCTCATCATAGGGTTTTGCATTGGATTCAGATGAATCCTAAATGCTGAACCAATTCAGGTCAGCCTATGATTAGCTGGATTAGATTGGCGAAGCCTTGAATCACCCTGGGTCAAATGGGGTCCACCTGGAACAAACCAGGGCTGTCAAAAGCAGGAGCAGGGGATAGAAAAGGAAGTGAGCAGATCGTCCACATGCATCTCCTCCTCTTCTCTGACCACACTGCAAGGTCCCCAAATTAGTTTGGGCCCTGGGTCATCAGGGTCACTCCAAAGCCCTGAACTGGACCCCAAATTAAATTGGGTGTATGTGAAAAACCCTAGTTCAGCACTTTGTCCTCACTTTGACCAACTATGGCATGCTCACAAACAGGACATGAGTGCACTCATGATCCCTAGTCACTGGTGTTGCATATTGCCTCTGATATTGGTTGCAGTAGATAGCCATCATGACTAGTAGCTATTGGTAATATTATTTTCCAAGAATCGAACAAATCCCTTTTGAAAGCAGACCAAGTTGGTGGCCATCATTATGTCTTGTGGTATTCTATGTTTTACATATGCGCTGTGTAAAGAACTATATCCTTTTCATGTCCTAATTCTTCCACAATACAGTTTCATTGGATAGCCCAGGTTCTAATATTATGATGGAAGAAAAGCTTTATTTCTCCACACTTTCTCCACACTTTCCATATTCACCTTTTCCCTAAACAAAATGGCCTGAATATCATAACCTTTCCTCCTAGCTCCAGACTCTTGATGATTTTGGCTGTCCTTTTCATATTTTTTCCTAGCTCCAGGTAGACTGCCATTCTAGCAGACACTTCTTGTTGAGTTTATATTTTCTCTCTGTTCTCCACAGTAACATTCTTTAGGATGACTGTAAGTGAAGTTGAGAACAGGAAACAGCACTAATATCAGTATGGTTCTTCCCTGAGTTATCCAAGAATCTTAATCTGTTGATAGAAAGTTACAGTGCTAAGAATAATATTGGGCGATGTAACAGTGAGTTGACTATCATACACTTGGTCTTGTGTAATTATAATCACCCTGTAATTGGATCTAAATGTGAGAGAAGTTTCTCAGTTCTCAATTGGGTCTTCAATTTATGGCATGCTGACACCTCCATATGTAGCTGAACTTAACGGGCAGAATCAAACAATAGTTAAGTACTTTTGACCATTTACTGAACTGGATTGGGCTAGTACGTTTGCGACCTGAAATGCCCACATCCATTTCAGCAAGTTGGAAACACACCTTACAGATTAATAAAGAAATCAAACTGAGCATGTGAACACAATTTCCCTTTTACAGATGGGAAACTTGTGGGAATGTTCAGGGAGGCAGGAGAGGATATGTTGTTTATTAATAGCCTACCTAACTTGTGCTAGCAAGTTCTATAACTTAGCACAGTTTTAACATTCCCCTTTTAAACGCACAGTAGGTAGCTGGTTGCAAGCTTGTTTAAGCTTGTCAATATAGGTTCCTGGTAAGATCCCTTATTTCCCTCTTAAAAGAATGAACACGCCACAATCTTATTTAAAGTATATAAAAGAAGTTTACTCACAGCATCATCAGTTCATTGTTGGATCCCCGAAGACAGACTTGGTTACATATATATAGTATATACATGTGAGTCTATCCCTTTGTCCTCTGTTGGCTGAAAGCGAGGCTGAAAGCCAACAGAGCATCTCTAGCTAAAAAGAGCCACTCCAACGAAGAGAGGAAGTCAAAAACAGAGGGAGGGTGCTTCGTGTCTTGTGCTTTTGTTACCTGCACAGGTAAGGTCACGCCCACCACTAGTCACATGCAAGAGGAAGTATGTCCCAGTCCAGGAGGAAACAGGAAGTTCTGACTGGCTGGACCAAACACCCCCTTTCATGTCCATGCTAGGAAAACAAGGAATGTTGTATTTGACTGCTACCTATGTATCACATCCCACAAAACTGAGGTCAGGTGAAAGAAAATGACTTGTTCAGGGCCACCTGAGCAGGGATTTGAAACCTTGCCTTCCAGGCCTAATGCTACAGCTCCTGGACCATACCCTAGTCCTCTATTACTTTTTTGGTGCACCAGATGGCACGCCATACACAACCAGCCACCCTAGATAACACTGCACATCCCTCCCCTTTCTCAATGTACAGCATCCATCTGGCAAGAGGAGGCTGTGTGGATTTCTTGCTGTTAGAAAAGGCAACGCAGCACATTTCCCTTCAGAACAGCCTATTCAGCTGTTTTCCTTTCTACTTTTTTAAAAAAAACCTGTAATCTTTGTAAGCAAACTATAACTTGAAACTTAGCCATAGGTTGTCTGCATTGCCCTGCAGAAGGTGTTATCAATCCCTCTCCCTCCCCGCTACAACCTGAGCCTTCTGGCTCCTTTGCTTGATCCGTGTTGTTGCTTTTGCCTTTTGCGGGGGTTGCTGAAGCGGGTAGGGAGGAGAGAGAGAGAGAGACGCTGCACAACTGTGGGGGAAAACAGTTGATCTTCCGTAATGAGTGAACTGTCACTCATGCATACCCTAAATTTTTTTGGGGGGGTAGATTAAGGCAGCACTTTACCTCCTGGTTTAATTGATAGCTATAAGATTAATGGGGCAAACCACAGGAGGCAAGCTGAAGGCGATCAAAAAAGAAAAGAAAGTATCGTGGAAGGAGACTTTTGCTGCAGAGCCGGCTTGAGACCTCTAATTCAGGAAGGAAAAATGATAACATCTGCCAAGATGACATCACAGTCCTCTTGTACCTGGAACTTTATTGCTGACAGCGTGGATGCTTAAATCTCTGCGGCTTGTAAATGTATGGCTCATGGGATGAGTCCACCTGGTACTTGGAACCTATAAGGGGGGGGGGGACAAAAGCAAGCTGGATCTCATCTACTCTGGAGTGAGCACCTTTGTTCTTCTTCTTCTTTTCTACACTTCTCGACTCTTCTTTTGTGTATATACAACTGTGTAACGGAAGTGACATCCGATTTTGGCTGCTACCTTTGAGTGGAAGTAAGCCCCATAATTGAACCCAGTGGAACTTATTTCCGAGTGCACCTGCACGGTGCAATCCTAGCATGCATAGAAGTTAACAGGAGCTTCTGAATATATGTGTCTATAAGATCAGGAATGTTTAGAGTGGATGGGGCCGCTGTCACGTCTTCTTTCAAGGCAACTGGTTTTGGATTGGGCTTTGGAGTCTGACTTGCAGTCAAAGCATGCATGAGATGTGACTGTCCAAGTCGACGTCTTTTCAAAGGGACAAGGGAAAGAATCTCTATATTTTGCAGTCGGCTGTCTCTTTCTCCCAGCTGAGAACCCCCTTTCCATGCTCGAGGGACAACACACCTCATTGGGCTTCTTGGAGTAGCAGACATCCGTTCTTTTTGCTCAGAAAAGTCGCTTACAAGAAATCTATGTTGTTTTGGGAAACCGACACCAGTTGGGAACCAGATTAAATTAAAAAGAAAAGAAAAAGAAAAAGCAGTCATCTGAGCCTGGGTCTTTCTTGGCATCAAGTCCTCTTCCAAAGCAAGCTGCCCGATTTCGGCTGAGATCCCCCTACTTGGGCGTAAGCGCCCATAGAAATCCGCAGGGCTTACTACAGTACTTCAGCAGGAAGATTTGGGCTGCAAGAGCCGCGGAGCCCTTTGCAATCAGAAGTGCAGTCGGAAGCATTTTCGGGAGGGGAAAGAGGGCTTAGTTGGAAAGGCTTGTTTGCCTCTAGTCCACCTCTCCCCCCCCCTGCTCGCCCAAACAGGGCTTGCTTTGCAGGTTGTCTCCTGCGCTTAGGACCCCCCCCTCCTCTCTTAGTGGCGTCTAGAACAGAACAGAGACTTCCCCTTCTCTGCATCAGCTTTGGAAGCAGCAGGTGTTGGAGGAGGAGGAGCTGCAGCAGGCGGAGGAGGAGGTCGAAAGGGGGTGCATGGTTTCTCCTCCCTTCTGCTCCTTAACTATCAAACGATTCTATTTTCAGTCACCTCTCTTTTCTCCCGCCTCCCTCTTCTTCCTGGGTGGATGCCTTTGCCAATGGGAGAGGGAGATCGAGAAGGAAGCAGCAGCGGCGTCGGCGTCTGCCGGCTGGGAAATCCTTGTGTGTGAAAGAAGCTGGTACTGCGGACTTTGCCCTTGGCAGCAGCTGTGGGAGCCGCTGGCAGGAGCCAGAAAGAGGAAGTTGGGCCCTGCCGGGGGGGGGGGGGAATCTCTCTGTCCCCTTCCAGCTCCCGCACTAGGTCTCTAGATGCCCCATTTCCCCCGCTGCCTCCTTTCTCACCCTTGATCAGCATCTCCTCCTCCTCCTGCCGGAGCGCGCTCGCCGTCTTTGGGATGGTGCTGCCTTGATGGGGAAGAGGCGGCGGCGGAGGAGAAAGGCGCCTACCTAAGCGGGTAGGAGAGAGGGACCCCCCCCCCCCCGCGCGCCTATCTCTGGAGTGAGGGGAAGAGGCAAGCGTGCGATCAGCCGCCAGAGGATCCACAGCGAAACTTTTATTGCAGCTTCCACCCACCCACACATCCCCCAGCCATCCTCACCCCCGGACAGCATCCTGCGCGCTTGCAAATGGAGGGACTGCGGCTCGCAGGAAGATTCCTGGTCTAAATTGGAAAAGGGGGAAGCAGCAGCAGGAGGTGGTGGTGAAGAGCAAGGCACAAGTTAAAGGGCGACCAGAGAGGAGACGGCCCCCTTTCCCCCCCCTTTTAATCTCCGCGACTCTCCTGGCTGCTCTTCGCCCCTCGCGATTTAGGAGGATCTCTAGGGCGGGGGGGGGCACACACACACACCCATATTATTGTCCTGTACCGGCTTTCCTTTCCTTCCTCCTCTCTTCCTGCCCTGCTGCTGAGCGATGGGCTTCTTTCAACCCTCCGCTCCGGCTTGATCCTGTGTCGCAAGGGAGGCAAAATGGACTTGGCCGGTTTGAAAAGACTTCGGCTCTAACTGAATGGCGCGCAGAGATCTTTAAGCCCCTCCTTGGGTGACTCTCTCTTCCTCCACCCCCCCCCTCCACCCTCTACCCCCTTTTGCTGCCTTCCCCTCAACCCTAGCCTCTCCTCTTTTTGGGTGTCTCTCCCACCACCTTCCCCGTCCGAGAAGCGAGCTCGAGGAACTGATGACGGACCCATCGCTCACCCCTCCTTCGATGCATCAAAAGAACCTCCAGGGCCGGGAAAGGTTGGCCTCGAAATTCTCCAAGAAATACTTGGGGCTGCTTTTGGTGTTGTATGAAACTGGTGATTAAAGGGGGGGAGCCTGGAAAGGAGGAGAGGAGACGAACCCTCCCGCTCCAACCTTCACTTTCTCGAGCCTAGTGGCTCCTGCCGGTGGTGGACTGCGATCTCTGGAAGTGGAGCTTGTGAGTCGAGGGCTCTTGCTCTCCCTTCCCCGCCTTGCCCTTCTCGGCCAGTTATGCAGACTCCCTGTGGTGGTTGCTGCTGCTCCTGCTGCTCCTCCTGCTGCTGTTAGGATCCGATGCTGGCCGCTCCGGAGCCAGGGGATGGAGATGGGGGGCTGATCATCGCCAGACGACGGTGAGAAGGGAAAGGAGAGAAAGAGCTGGAGAGACGGGGGCGCTGATCCACTTGGGTTCAGCGCGAAGCGCGCGTGGGCTTCAGGCTGCTGCTCGGGTCTCCCTCCTCTTCCCACCGCAGGAAGCCCTCTCGTCTCTAAATGGAATTAGTGGAGATCGAAGCCCCTTGTGTAAGGAACAGACATGATCCATGGGCGCAGCTTGTTTCACAGTAAGTAGATCTCCGCCGGATCCCTCAGGGCCAACCGTGCCCTGTGCTGCCCGTTGCCCACATTGGCCGCCGCCGCCACCTTCTTGGGCAGAGAGGATTGTGTGTGACCCAACTAGTAGAGGAATCAGGTGCGGGAAGCTTAATGGCGTAGGTGTATATACTCCCCTCCTTTTTCTCCTCCGCTCCCCCCCCCGCATCAAAAATATATAAATAATTTTTTAAAATGTAGCTACTGAAGATTTGTTTGTTTTGACTAGGATGGAGTTCCAATCCGAGAGCTTGTAGCTTTCAAAGTCATGCGTAAAAGAAAGATTGGGGGGGGGAAGGATGCCCTGCAAAACTCTCTTTACCTGCCCCCACCCCTCCTTGAGCTATTGAGGTTTCAGGCCCCTTACGGTAGAAGTCAGCAGCACTGGAATCGATGGGACTTAACCACGTAATTGTGTAAGAGCAGAGATTAGACGTTTACTAGTCTGGCTGCAGTCCTAAATCATTAACTTGGAAATAAGTCTCACTGAAATCAGTGGAGCTTACTTCCATGTAAAAGGGTCCAGAGCCCTCTACAGAGCCCCCATTTGAGGCTGCGATTTTGACCAAACCAAAATTACACATCCATCTTCTGTGCCAGTTCAAGGACATCAGCATTAATCCGAAGTATAAACTCATTGATTACTGTAATTACTAGGGATTAGTGCCAGTACTGTATTTGGACAGTAGTTGTTTTAGTCATCATCATGGAAGGATGAAATCCAAGTATTTGGACTCAAGTTGGTGATTGTTGATTCACCCAGTTTTGAAGCAGCAACCTTCCTTGGACTTACTTCACTAACTGGAATTTTAATTTTTTTTTAAAAAAAGTTGTTATTGTGTGCGCATTGTGTTAAGTACATTGCAATTAAGCAAAAGTTACAGCACACACACACACATACACACAATTCCTTAATAGTGGACAGTTTGTTTGTTTGTTTTTTTAAAAAAAGAAAGAATAGTACAAAAGTGGAGGGCATGTACATATTGACATACAGAGCGCATGCAGTTGAGACTAACTACTAGGATTTAAGCCAATTTAATCTTATGTGAGTGTGCCCACAAACATTGTGTAAAATGCCTCTGATATCTGTTTTCTTTGTGAAGTATCAAAATAGTTTGGAACATGAGTGGTGGCCAGGGAACTTTCCTTTGTCTTCTACTTATTTGCCCTGTTCATGTCTTAAATTGACTTAAGCTGCTGTATCTAAATAATGAGCAGGAAGGCACTTGGAGTCTACACAAACTGCACACACAAAATCTAAGCTTCCTGAACAGTGTGGAATGTGGGGAAATACTGACAAGGATGACCCAATGAGAACAACTCTTGTTTTACCTCTTTTAAAGCTCAATGAATGGGACTTCTGTGTCAAGATAGCAGACTGTCCCTTTCCCCATTTGCTGCACAGCTTGTCTTTTTGATGGAGGCCATAGAAAAAGTAATCAAAAGAAGGGAAGATAGATTTTGTATTAGTACATTTCTAATCATGTGAACGGAATTAATTTAAAAAATCAGTTATGTACAGTATAACCACAGCCAAGTTGTTAAGTGTTCAGTTGCCTAGTAGCTAATAGGAATGCATAACATCTACAGTACTTTTTAATGTGCAAATGGGTTTGTGCTATCTAGCTCCATTTGATTATAATCAAAGAAAATTCTGCCATTAAATTTAGTAGGATGTGTGTTCCTTTTATTGTGCCTGCAACAGTAAATCACCATTATGCCCATTTTTCAGATGTAGGTGAAAACAACTGTATGATACCCTTCAGTTTTATAATTTTCAGGAGTTGACTTCCAGAACTAACTTAGGCTGTGATTCCATGCAGACTTAATGACCAAGTTCATGTGGTTTTGGATCAGGGTGCAAGGCTACAACATTTGATGTAGTTAAACTCAGGACCCAGTCATCAGTATTTTATGTGGAAGTCTGTTAAAATGAATGGTGACTAACTGCAATTAGAACTGAGGTATCCATTCCAATTCATGTTAATGAATGGCATTAAGCATGCATGAGAGGGCACAGGACATAATGCATTTGTATTATATGGCATTGCACACACACTCTCTGCTAACATTGACTTTAAAGCCACCAATTCACAATGCAGTCTTCAAAACATCTTCTTCCAAGAACAGCATTGTTCCTTACTGGGATTCTTGAAACATCACTGGCTGTGCATGACCAAAAAGTGGTGCTTAGGGAAATCAAAATGTTTTGCACACTGCTAAGAATTATGCTTTCATTTTCCTATATTATTAGAAATCATGTAAAACTTAATCATTAACATGGCATAAGCATTCAATTCTGACCTCTTTGGAGTTATGTCAGGCATGCTGGAACAAATGTTTTCAGCTATTAGAAATTGTGTCCTCCCTCAAAGAGGGCACATGTTGCAGTGAGACATGGCAACCAAACCCTGTGTTGTGCGTGGGTATGATTGGATAGCCACAACACCCGATTGGTAGGTCCCTCGATGCAGGGCTCAATCAGGCCAATGGGACGCTGTCTAAATGGATCAAGGGACCTATATATACCCATGCACGTGCCCCAGAGCTTCCTCTTTGGTCAGTGCATCGGAACACCCGCCCACCTCTCCCTACTTTTAGGGTCTTGTGCTTGACCTTGCTATGTCTCTGTGTGTCATCTGTTGTTGGACAGGGGCACGGCAGGAATTTCCCCCACTTGGCTGATTGGCTGGTGCCATTTGGGTTTCACCTGCCGCGTAGCAAATCATCACAACTTGTAAGGTTGTGGATAGGCTCTGGTTCAGGTGATAGGGATGGGAGAGCGCTCTCACCATCCCTATGTGAAGGGTATTTTGTTAAAGGAATCCAGGGACTATGGTTTGGTCAACCCTGTGAGAGGGTTGTGCCCGTGCCTGAGTCCAGGGGGACATCTGGGTGGAGGACATAGCATGTCCCCAGCTTTCTGCCTATCCTGGTGTACACCCTAAGCTGACCTATGCTGGTGCCCTGGGTCAGCGCTACCTGCAATGGTGCAGGGAGCTAGTCAAACCAGAGCCTATTCAACCACTCACTTGCTGTAATCAATAAAGTTGTGGCCTAAATTCTGTCAAAAACCAAACCAAAATTTGAGTCTTGTCTGAATTTATTTAAGGGGAAGGTTTAAAGGTCTTAACATGCAGCAATGCAACTGGAATATATTCCCTATTATACCCCTCCCCTTGTTCTGTGGCCTCTAGCAGGCCACATAAGTTTTATGAGTCCCGGTCTCTGCATTTCTAAAATGCCATGAAGCAACTCCTATGCTACAGAATTTCTAAAAAGTGTTTTGGGACTCCAAGGCAGCAAAAGATATGTGCTTGAAATTACACATTGGCTAAATGAAGAGTTTTGCCCATGTCTTACAGAGTTATAATTAGCCCTACTGCTAGGTTGTCCTAGAGTGCTAACTATCCTGCCCTGCCTCCAAGGAGCTCAGGCCCAAGATCACCAAGTGAGCTTTGTGAATGAACAAAGGCCTGAGTTCAGGTCTCCTTGTAGCCAGTGCACCGACTGTTTCTTCAGTGATACATCTCCAAATGTTGTCTTGAAGCAACATATAAGGTTTCAACTCCTGTGTGAGATTTTTCCAGGCTGAGCATTCCGCTGTCATGCACAAGTCATCTAAGGTGGTTTCGCCCCCGGGGACACATGTTCATCTCTGTATATGTGTGTGAGACAGACAGACAGATAGACAGAGAATATATATATAAGCTCTCTTGTTTCTGCTGAATCATTATGAAAATCACAGTACTGCTTTTAAATTGGAACCCGTAGGACAACCCCACACTGCATAAAATGAGGTGTGACTACATTTTGAACTGATGCCCCAATATTGTTCAGAAAGGGCCTCCGACCCTGCAGAGAGTTTTTATTTGGGGGGGGGGAGTGGATTGCAGGGGAGAAGAGGCAATGGAAAACTTTCTTTGTGTGATGTTCAGTAAGTTAGTTTATCTTAAGATCGAAGCCATCATTGTTAGTGGCATCCATGTGATAAATGTGAAATATAGTTTCTCTGGTCTAAGATATGTGTATCGCAAGATAAAGGTTTTGGGATCTAGTAGTGTATGGGCACACATGCATCTTGACTGGAACAGTGCCAAAATGGAAGAAAGGATGGAAAGGTGCTTCATCAAGAGACTCTAGAAACTAGTGTGTCTGTATGAGCAGGGCAGGTACAATTAATATTTTATCTGATTTATTTAAACCCAAGTTTGAGTCTTCCTAAAGAATGTCTAGCAATGTTTCTTGGTACCCACAAAGGATGAATGAGTGCTCAGGATAATGTGTATTTTCAGTAGTTTCTTCTCATTTTATCCAAATGTCTACTAGCTTGGAGGCAGTAGAATTGATAATGGCCTGATTGATGGAGGCTTTGTTAAATTTGCTCATTGGATGACCTTGAAAAAACAAGTATCTCCTAGTCTTTGTCCACCAAATATAAAAACAATTAGCTACGCCATCACATGATTACCACCTTGCTTGTAATAGGGATTGTGGAGAACCAAATGTGCTAAATGTACCATAGGAGTGACCAATTTTTCAAGCCCTCAAATTGCAGCTGCACTGATTCACAAATATGTGAACCCTTATCTAGAAAGGACATACTGTGTTGTGCCTTCAATAAGCACAGAATCAATTTCTTATTTCTTTGCACATAAAATACACATGAGTAAATGGGTAACTTCATTGTGCTCATGTTTCAAATGCTAACAGCTCTGAAGGTTTACTGAGACTCATGCATTTCAGCAATCCATCTCTGAAGGAAAAGTATGTTGACAATCATGCAAGATTTATATAAGAAACAAAAACTTCCAAGTATCGTTTGCAAATTGCTCATGTAAATGATATTCAGTAAACTGAATGTATTCTTAAGTATGGAGTAACACCAGCAGATGCTGCGGCTTACAGAAATGGTGGTTATGCTCTTCCTTCTTATTAAGTCCTCATTATCTCAAAGTATTTTCTCTGCTGAGTCAGCTTCTGATCCCAAAGTGCTCTGCCAATACAAACCCCACTAAACAGGATTTCTGCTGGAGGCATGCTTTGAGGACTGGCTGGAAACCAGCTTGGCCTTATTCACACGTCTAAGCTCACAATACCGCAAGTTAAGCAGGCTTCTAACAATATTTAATTAACAGGAAACAACTGAATTCCCGTGGTCCATGTTTTAGTCCAGTCAGTTATATTATTGGCACACTCCACAAATGATCTCTCGCTTATTAGCCGAGGTACAAGCCAAGCTACCAGAATAGTTCCAACGGCACTTACAAAGCACCAGACGCAACACAACAAACTTTTTGAGAACTGAGTAGTAGTAGAGTTAGCTACTGAACCTGGTGGAGCATGCTGTGGCCAAGGAGGACATGTAGGTGGGGCCAATATGGTCACATGGGCGAGACAAAGGAGGTCACATGGGCATAGACAAGTTGTCCTGGTTTTCTTCCCATCCTCCTACCTTGCAAAGTTGTAGACACAAAAGGATTGCAGCTGTATAAGTCCTTAATACCTAACTAAACTGAGAAGTGTTTAACATTGGTTTTAGAACCAATGCTGTCACAATTTCTAGTGTGGGTTAATGTCACAATAACCACACACTACTCAGAATTCAGCAGCACTAAATTCTATGGGGATGGCTACCAGATAGGATTGAATCCTCAGGTTAGTCTTAAAGGTGCCACATAGAACTTTTAACAAGGTCCTTTCTAAATTTTCAGCATTACGGAAAAAGGTTTCCCCCTACTCAATTTTTTTCACTTCTATGCCGCCTTTCCAGATTATGGAGGGCTTTTAAATGGACTAAGAGTGTAGGAGACTAGGGTTAAAGTCATCACTCATCTATGAAGCTCCCTGGGTGAACTTGGGCTATTCACTGTCAGCCTATGTCTCAGGTTTGTGAGGATAGAATATGTAAGAGGAGAATAATGAATTGGTTCAACCCAGAAAAGTTGGTCATGAACAAGTCAATTCTATGGGTTTTGGTGGCTGCCTTAGGGTGCAATCCTAACCATGTTTACTCTGAAATAAGTCCTGTTACATTCAATGGAGTTTACTCCAAGGTAAACAGAGTTGATTTATTGACTGTGTATACATCACCTCCCCAAACAGGAGTTCTCTGGATTTCTCACAAGCAAAACACAACAGCTAAAAATGTGCATTAAAACCAAAACATCATTAATGTGCAATTTAAAACATTGTTAAAAACAGATGTCAGGTTAATACTTTCCCAAGAATAAACATGTCAACATACAGACAGTATACAATACACAGGACAACAGGAAAAGAGTCTGAAATGTGCTTTTAAGCTTTAACTGATTTTTGAGTGGGTGGGATGGGAGTGAAAAGGCTGTGGGGAGGAAAGAGCGAAAGAAAAGAGTGGGGTGGGAGGGACGGGGCCTGAGCACTCATAGGAAATAAGGCAGGAATGCAATCCACCACTCTACCCAAGCCATTTATTTGGGACAGAATTGCTTGTTACAGGGTTGTGACCAGCTAGTAGTGATTATTTTGATTGTCTAAGCAGAGTTGAGCAGAAGCATTTAAGAAGCCCCTCAGTCAGTGGAAATGTATTCATAATGACTGTGGATGACAAGAGAAAGACTGGACTATGGCTCTGGAGATTTTGGGGGGCTCTTGGAAGGGTTATGTGCCACTTTGCCCAACAGAGGAGCCTCCCCCGTGGACATGTCAATTACAAAAATAGACCAAGAATACACCATGTTGACAAAACCATAATATTTATTAAAATTATACTGAAAACAGAGGTCACTGGAGAATTTACTACAGTATTGTATACCAGAGCTGGCAAAGACATGAACTTTGTGAACCGAACAGAGGCAATAACTTGGTTTGGCTTAAGTAGACCAAATAAGATAGTTCAGTCAATTATTAAATGTCCTTGTAGCACGTGGAATTTCAGATCTAAGTAACACCAATAGTAATGGTTTCTAGTGTGCATACAACTATGAGGAACTTCTATCTAAATTAATACCCAGTTCAATCAAAGAGTATTAAATTGTGTTCCCGTCACCAATGTGCCTTTTGATCTTCAACACTGTTCATATCAAAAAATCAGATCACACAGCTAAGTGCAACTACAAGATAGGTATAGAGAAATTGCTCCTTTTTTGTTTATTATTTGTGAAATGCTGTCGCTCTGATTGCTGTTACAAAGCTATTATTATAACTAATATATTTCTTTATTTTTTTCAGTTGTAGCAAGTTTTATCATCCTACATTGGGCTGGGGCAACAAAAAAAGGAGCAGGTATGTTTTTTATGGAGAATATTTCCATTATCTAGAGTATTTTAAATTATTCAAGCCTTTAAGGCATAAACTGGGTTTATGTTTATGTTTTTATTCGGCTTATTTATTTTCTTTTAATGTTTGCATCCTTGACAACTAAAAATGATTATGGAACTTCAAAACAAAAAAACTTAGGCCTACTTAAGGCTTAAATAATAATTAAAAACATAGTAAACAAGATTCCTTATTTACAGATAGTATGGATAGTGCCATACTGATCAGATTATTTAATGCTGGTGTGAAATAAGGAAAGTCCAGGACACAGGAAGAAACAAGAGTACCTTTTAATAAAGGAAAGGAAAAGGGAATGATTAGCTGAAAGCCATAAAACACCTGGGCAAAGTAAACCTGTGGTGGCTGGTGAATCACAGATTTGGAAAATGCAGAAAGCAATGTAGCCCTGTCCACAAGTACAAGGTACAACTTATGATGTCACTAAAAATCATGTTTCCTGGCTTGTAGTCTGGAAGGCTTGTATTGTACACCTCAAATATAAAGTGAGTATTATATCCATGAGAGTTCTTCTCTGACTTGGAAATACAAACTCAGCATCTCCACAAGAACAGAGAGTGTGCTTTAAATTTAAATCTATTCATAGTCAAGTATAATAAAAAATAACAGTTGATTGTAGTCCAATCTTATATCAATCTAATATAGTGTATCCAACACTGCTTGCCCATTTAGAATTTTCAGGTGATGGTAGGGAATGCGGGATATTTTTCTGAGACCTCTCTAAAAAAATACTTGTTATTAGTGATCTATTCTTAAATTATTACTGTTGTTATTTGTTTCATTTCTATAGTGCTTTATACTTTAAGGAAGAAGAAAAATATCAAAGCAGTTTACAAACACATTAAAACATCAAATAAAACAATCCAGAACAAAACATTACTGATCATTACTGAAGAAAGTTAAATATAAAGTATACATTCAAAGCAACATAATAAACAGGAAACTAAAATGTCATCTTTAAAGTTTCAAACTAATACACTACCATTTCACCTCCACTCCCCCATTTTATTCATTTGTACCCCACTTCGCTTGAAAAAACAATGGTGGTATGTCCCCCCCCCCAATTTTATCCTCACATTGCTTCCTGTGAGGAGGCAGTGACTGGCCCATGGTCACCCAAATGAGTTTCTTGTCTGAGTGGAAATCTGAATCCTAGTTTCTCAGGCCCTAGTCTAACGGTTGTATGATACAGAAATGTTCCTGTCTAGCAGGACTTCTACCCAATGTGAGCAGTTGGAGGGATGCACAAAGCCCCAAGTCTAACCAAAACTCTTTTACTTACCTATGCATCTACTTATTGCAGCGTTCCAACATAGCTCTTTCACAAGCACCATTGCACACATATCATGCTACCATCAACCTGTGCCTTTTAGATATGGTAGTCCCTGTTGCCCTGAAGGGATAAACTGAGTTACGCAGAGAGAAAGTGAAGTTCACAGCGATAACAGCAAGAACCTTTATCGAACTAATAGAACTGAACCACAGGGCAAAGCAACTGCTTGTATACATTTCTGAAGGCCTGGGCTACTCACACTCATGTGATTGGCTGTCTAAACTCCCAAGCTGCAAATCATGACTCGCAGTTCAAGGCCCAAATCCTGAAATGTTCTGTGAATGCATATCATGTACAGTATTGAATCAGAATACAGGGGCTCAGAATCCTTAGTCGAGGCTCGGGCTCAGGCAAACACAGGCCGCTGAATACATAACATAGAGGAAAAGGCAACTCAGGACAGATTAATAAAAATCACAAGATCTCCTTCATAAATGTAGCCATCTGCCTATGCAGCTTGAAAGTCAGTAAGTCTCACAGTCCCTCCCAATCCAGCCAAAGAAATTGGGGCTCAATTACTTTTGCACAACTAATTTTTTTTAAAAAAATTTTTAACTTCTTTTTAAACACAATGATTTTCATTTTTAATTTTATATTTTTGTAAACTTGGAGGCTTGGGTTTTTTTGACAATCAAACAGCAATTGCATTTTGTTAAATACGAAGAAAAATAAATCAATAGTTGAAATACTCTGCTATTCAATATCCTTTGCTGTCTATGGAAAAGTCTCCCTGTCTATCTAATGGGTTCCTTTACATCATTATAGGCAGCAGCTCTGGAGCATGGCTTCTATACAAAGGATGTATTTTGGGAGATGGAATATAGGAAAGGGAATAAGAATGCATGCAATTCTTTCCCTCTTCTTTAAATGTATTCTGATATTTTTTTTGGGGGGGGGGGTTATGCTCAGACCCTTCTAACCCCTGGATCCAATAAGTATTAAAATATAAGCCGGGCTAGCTTCCTGATGAGGTGTTTGGTTTGGTTGATGGGCCATTAAGAGGAACAGAGGAAAGGGCTTGTGTGCGAGATGGCAAATGAATGGGTAGGGAGCCCTCCCTCAACTCACGAATAGTTAGAAAGACAAGGCTAGAGTTGAAGGCAAGCTGAAGAGAGAATCGGAGAAATGTTTGAATCCAAGGCTGTGGCTATGGGAGAAACAAGACCCTTTTGGGGTGTTAATGCTGTGAAGCCCTCCACCATAGGTTCACATTGTATATATGTATATAAACCTTATATTATAAAGACACCATAGTCTCCACTGTGACTCATTCTGAAGGAAACACAAATTCTGGGTAAGCACCTGGAACTCCTGGAATCTTGCACTGCTTGGAGATTGAGGTGGCATCAGGGGCGTAGCAAGGGGGGTGCATTGGGAGCGGTTCGCCCCGGGTGCCACCCTAGAGGGGGGTGACATGGGTGCCGCTTGCGTGGCAGCCTATACGGCTGTCGTGCACGAGAAGCAGCCCATAAGGCCGCTGTGTGCCAGCGGCACCCCGTACGGACTGTGCATGTGCGTCATCCCATGCATGCGCAGTCCGTATGGGCTGCCACACATGCACAGTCCGTATGGGCTGCCACACAGGCCTGGGCTTGGTACGCCACAGGGTAGCATGCAACAATATTGTGCCCATTGTAACCTTCACCAGAGCCTTGGGTTCTAGAATGCTTCCTCTCCCACCTGCTTGTGTCATTCTTGTGAAGGGGGATCCTATGGCACATATATTTGGCAGCCGAGTTTCTAAGCATATTCATCTGCGGCTGTGGCAGAAAACTGCCATAGACTAAAAAATGAACAAGATGGTAATAGGACCCAAAGTATTATATATACACCAGAACTAAGGTGTAAGCTACATATGCTATCATTATTGTAATCTTTTCCCCCCTAGAAAAGCAAACCACGTCAGAAGGACAAAAGACAGTGCAGTGTGGAACGTGGACAAAATACCCAGAAGGAGGCATCTTCACTTCTCCCAATTACCCCAACAAATATCCTCCTGAGAGAGAGTGTGTCTACATTATAGAAGGTGATTACCCAAGTCCTTGATTCTTAAGTTTCCCTTTTTTCATAATTAATGTATCTTCTTCTGTAATATCTTACCTTTGTATAATGACAGTTTGGTCAAATGTGGCTGCAATCCTATACATCACCCAGGAGCAGGTCCCATTGAATGCAATTAGGCTTACTTCTGAGTACACAAACACACAGTACACTGAGTACACTCACGCTTCTGAGGTACACTCAGGCCTGTGCTGCCAAATAAGCAGTGCTTTGGTTGTATTTATTTTTAATTAAAGACTATATAAAGTGGGAGGGGGTTTATTGGTAGAGGAAAATAGCCATCTTCTTGGGCAGGCATCCCCAAACTGCGGCCCTCCAGATGTTTTGGCCTACAACTCCCATGATCCCTAGCCAACAGGACCAGTGGTCAGGGATGTTGGGAATTGTAGTCCAAAACATCTGGAGGGCCAAAGTTTGGGGGTGCCTGTTCTTGGGCCTCGGTCATTACTATGCTTTCACAGCCAATTATAAAAGAAAAGAAAAGCTATATTATGGCAACTGTTGGCTTTTTCTTAGTCTCGTCTTTCTTTCTCTGCCTGAAGATAGAAAGAGAGCACTGGAAACTACCATATTAAAACAATTTACACAGTCAAGGACATATAGTACCATGCAATGGCAGCTTCCAATCTGTTACTCACTCTCTTTTGGCCAACAGAGAGTACTGCTAAAATAAAAAGATTTAACATTGAGAGTAACAGCTGCTATACTTCATTGCCAGTAGGTGATACATGGCATGGCAATATACTTACTAGTCTTTCCCATCTCTCTTGTTGCCTTATTGGCAGATAAAAAAAATTATTGAGTCTAAAATGCTAGCTTATCAATATAAATTGCTTTTTAAAAAGAAAAGAAAGAGTATCACTGTTTGTAACAAGAGTATCTCTTATTTCCTGGGGCCAATCTGGAAATGATTGATTATAGTGATCTACAAACAGATGAACAGAACTAGGTGTACTGGGAAAACAGAAGTATCAACAAATGTTAGAATGAATTCTGAGAACACAGATCATTCCTGATGCCTATTGTCCAAGTCCCCATATTGTTCAAAAATTTTATAAATCCTGTAGACTAAATGAAACAACAGATAATTCAATTTTCCTGTGTTATAATTGTTTCTTTAAGGCAAGCCACCATTTAGGGCCCTCATAAGCTGGCTTCCAAAAAAGAAGCCATAAAATTCAAATCAAACAACATAAATAAGTCTACCATCATTAAATTAATGACATGTATTTAAACTTAAATCTAAGAAATTGTATCATGAATAGCTCAATAATAAACTGTCTGCATGAGATATGATGTAAGATTTGTATGCTTTACACGTCACCAGGAAAGCTGAGGCAATATGTTAGTTGCAATATCTTTCTATATACCGTAATAAACATGAGTGACTGCCAGGGTTTTAAGTTTCAGAATATAAGAAACTAATCAGTAGGCCCTCAGGCTGAGACTGTTTTAAAAGAAGAGACTGAAAGCCTTCAGCTTGCTTCAGTGGAGATGAAGATCATATGATTACCTAGATATTTATGCCTGCAGGAAGTAAAGTTTTATAAACAGACAAAAAAAGAATACCAAGTAGTGATTTCTTCTGTAATGGGAGTCTTGGGAATAGGGAAATACATAGATCAAGGGTGAGAAATTGTATACAGTACAATAATTGCAGTGCTGCATAAGACCAGTGGTCCATCTGGCACCCAATTTTGTTCATCCACAGTGGCCTGAAAGAGATTTCAGGTCACATGAAGGGACTAACAGTTCTATCTAAGATTTGGTGTTAATCTGTAGTTAGGCATAGGCTGTTGTCCTAAACATAGAGTTTCTGTGGCCAAAAGACACTGACACTTGTCCACCATGACATTCCAAAATTCCATTTTGGTATTCACAGCATCTCCAGTCACCCTTGAGCTGTGATTGGGAGACATCAGTTTCCACATCAAAAGTCCAAGTACCATGATATGACTAGTACCTTATCTTACCCTTTGACTTTGCCAAGCCCAATAATCAAGGATGATTTTTTTCATCCTGAAAGTTACCACAGACTAGAGAGCATGAACAATTCAAAAAACCATCATACCCCTGCTTCAATTCTAGTAATGATCACTATTATCATTATTTACCCCCATCCCTTGTTTAAATAGTGCACTTGACATTTTACTTCTTTTAATGCAGATTTTTGAGTTCACCATGTTTTGAACATTCCTCAGATGATTAGGGTAAATTAGGATATATAATTTCATATTCATCTTATATAAAGCCCAATGGGCAGCACTGCATTGATCTTATTAGATGAAGGTCTGGTGGTGGTGTGTGTGTGTGTGTGTGTTTAGAAATATTCCTGAAAGAAAAACTATGCAATACACAAAATTGCAAGACGGTAATTGAACGGAAGTTATGATTTCGCATAAATAGTGTGGTATTAAGGCCAATACTGAATGCTGAATGTGGCTGAGTTTTTATGTTGCAATAACAGAGAATGTGTCTTCTGTGAAAGACATTATATGCCTAGACTCAGGGCAATTTTACACAGTTCTTGGCAGCATATTCAGGTTTGCCACCAAGTGTACCAACAGGGAGCTGCAGCCTCATGTGTCTCTGTGTTACAGGCCTTTGACGCTTCTAGACAGAAAGCATCTTAGTTATACTAGGAAAAATATGTAACATGTGTAGTCCCTTTTCCCTACAAAAAAGGGAAAGAAATGTAGGGTTGTATCATTCAGAATTTTTTATGTGTGCTTGGTCATTCTATTCCACTTAAATTCTTGTTTGTTCTCATAAACAGTGAATGCTTTAAAACTGCAGTAGCAGTCACAAATTAAACCTTCCACTCTGCACATTTCTATAATATGGATGAACTTGATGTATTGGGCTTGATGTACTATAAGCCATGCAAAATTAGCAGCAGCATTCCATTGAAGACCATCTCCATTTTTATAAAGCTAATAACATTTTTTTTCTTCCTTTGTAACACTATCTGTGTTGAAGAGCAATGGTATTTTGCTGTTCCAAAGCACATCTATATAATTATCTGCTTGAGTAATAATATTCACTAATTCCATTCACATTCCTTGTATTCATAATGCATTCTTCAAAGCCAGCAGAGAAATATCCGTTTGAAAGAAAAATGACCCTAGATTCCTCTGTTCAATTGCTGAGCAACTGGAGATATCAAGGATTATTCCAATCCATTAGTATGGTACCAGCTCACATTTATGAAGGGGAGATTTTTAGATCAATCTCTCATTTCCAGACATTCTGTTAAACTGAAACAGATTTTTTGCTTAGCTTCAGCTGTCAGCTACATGAAATTACAGGCTGGTAAGAATTAAAGCCTTAATTGTATGGGGCTATTTCACTGCAACTGTTCCTCTGCTTCTACTTAGAACCCAGAGCCTTTTTAAGCAGATGTAAAACCTCAAGATGGCACTTGTATAAGATAATTAGATGAAAAAGATGACAAGACATGCAAGCATTAAGCAGTCTTTCCCATGTTATTAGGAGTCTTTGAAGAAAGGTAATTAGAACCTAAATTAAAAAGATTGCTAAGAGTTCAAGTAGTAAAAGCTCATCACAAGAATGGCTGCACTATACAGCCTTTGAATTTTGTAGCAACATTTTATTGCATCTTAGGCTTTTACTTTTGGTACAGAACTCAGCCCCCTGACCCCTAACAAATAATGGAACTTAAATAGACTTTCTCAGCCACAGCAAACTATATCAGCCAATAATATGTCTGCTTTGAGGCCATGCAGCTCTTACTTTCATCCTTTTCTCTCACCAAAGTTATGGAGATACAACAATAAGGTACAATGCAAGTAAGGTGCAATTACAATTGGTTCTTTTGTAACCTCTTTGGTTGTTAGCACATGAACAGCTCAATATCATCCTGGACTACAAGTGTTGTATTACAAGCAGATACATCCACTGCAGTAGCAATTGCAGGATCCTATGAGAGACAAGCTAGGGAAAGTTGGACAGCTCTTTCAACTACTGCACTGCTTAAATAAAGAAAAGAAAACTGCTTGCTTAAGCTTTCAGCTAGAGCAGCCAATTTGTGATTTTTAAAGTGCCTGGTCTCTGGGTGCAGCCATGGCCAGAGTTAGAAAGTGCTTGATCTGTGACAGATCAGGCAGCAGAGTCTGGTGGCTTTTGTAAGGCCAGGAGAGAAGCATCAGATGTCCAAGACCAAGTGTCACCCACTTATAAAAGCTACAGATAGTTAAAGGCCAAAGGCCTGATTTCAGAGGAATGTTTTTGCCCCTAAAGATATAGAATGATGGCACTGGTGAGCCTCTTTGGTAAGAGCATTCTACAAAGGGAGTCACCACAGAAAAAGGCTCATTCTTGTGTTGGCACTGTCCAGAATTCTCATGGAAGGGGGCACACGAAGAAAGGCCTCAGATGATGAGTGCAGGGTCCAAGTTGGTTCATATGTTGGTAGTCCTCTCACAGCTGAGGGTGTATACCGTGTGGTATTTTCTGTTTTATTAAATAAATTGCCACTGTAAACTTGAAGTTAATGTTTTAGACATCTTTTCATTGAGTAGCCATCCACTGAGTTGTGTTGTGTTGTCAAGGCGAAATGCATTTTTTTAAAAAATGTTTTCTTATTCACTTTTTAGTTCACTCATTTTTAGCCTGTTCTCCAACTCAGTGAAGGTGAAGTACTATAATTCTAATGCTGTTGCCATCAATGCATCATAATTCTAGTCCGTTGCACTGATAATATATATTTATACCCCACCCATCTGGCTGGGCTTCCCCTGCCACTCTGGGCGGCTTCCAACAAACATTAAAATACATCAAATATCACAGATTAAAAACTTCCCTAAACAAGGCTGCCTTTAGGTATTTTCTAAATGTCAGGTAGCTGTTTATCAATCTGACCTCTGATGGGAGGGTGTTCCACAGGGCGGGTGCCACTACCTAGAAGGCCTTCTGCCTGGTTCCCTGTAGCTTTGCTTCTCGCAGTGAGGGAACCGCCAGAAGGCCCTCGGCACTGGACCTCAGTGTCTGGGCAGAACAATGGGGGTGGGGACGCTCCTTCAGGTATACTAGACCGAGGCCGTTTAGGGCTTTAAAGGTCAGCACCAACACTTTGAATTGTGCTCGGAAACGTATGGCAACAGGATTAGAATCAACTGTGATTTTTGTATTTGTGTCTACCGTAGAATACCACACATGTATTTTGCACTCCAAGGTCTTTAAAAAGTGACCACTTTTTGGCATATGACAATTTACAGATAATCTGTGCAAAATCTATGCTGTGTTAGAATTTTCCTAATATGGGACCTCAAATAAGTCTGCTTCTGAGCCTGAACTAAAAACAACAAAACCTGAAGTATTGTCTTGTGGATCCATCTTCATGCACACCAGAAGATTGAAATAGAAGTAAAAAATGAAGACCAGGAAACAAATAGTCAAAAATCATCTGAAAAGAAAAGGATACTTAGCTCAATCACATTTTGTTGGAAAAGCGACTTCGGTTGGATTTTCTGGCAAGATAACTTTTATTTTAGATTTAGGCGATGAAGAGATAAAGTTTTCTAAAACAGGGAATTTAATTCTGTTTCTTGTTTTTAATTTGTCACGTGACCCCATTCTCTGGCAAAGGGCATAGGAAGGAAGCTCTTAAATAATCATTTGAGCCATCACACAGTGCTTCTCCGGAGCTCAATCTATTTTGTTAATCCAAAGCATGACTATGAGGTGAATGGCTGTATAGTTTAAACATTCCTACAGGGGAACCATAAAATGTAGGGGTTAAAATCTGTAATATATTAATTTGTATTTTTTTAAAGCCTCGTGGGCTGTAGTCCAACTTACACTAACTTTGGATTCACTTAATAGGGCTTACTTCTGAGAAGACACGTGTAGGGTTCTGGTGTTAATGTAGTTGTTAAAGATAGAAGATGAACCTGAACAACTCCAGGAGTTAAAGTGAAACATTTACATAATGTGTATAATTAATTAGTGCTTCAGTATCTTAATTCATTTTGCTAACGTCAGTATCATTTACCTCGAAGGAGGTGGTGGTATGCCCCTTCCTCAGGAAGACCTCCCTGGATCCAGAAGTGTTAAACATCTGAGCTTCTGGATTGACCCGCGGTACGGAGCGGGTCGTCCGATTAAGAGATGACTGCTGCTGGGATTTCTAAGCGATAGGGGTGCGTGCCAGGGTTAGACACCCCCTAAAAAGCCCCACGAACAAGTGGGGTCTTGAGGGGACCAGCCGGGCTAGAAGAGACTTGCTGCGCTTGTGGAGCCTCGTCGCTGCATTGGCAGCGAGCGGGGGGCGGCGGCGGCGAGAGAAGCGGCTTGAGTCTGCCTGTGGCTCCAGCGCAGTTTAAAAATCCGAAACCATAAATCGCCACCTGAAGCAGCAGACTTTGTAAATAAGGTATTTATTGCCAAGATTATTGGACTTTAAAAACATTAAATTCTTGGATTAAAATTGAATTTGGCAAAGACGGAATTTAAAAAGGAAGTCAATTTCCGTCTTTTGAAGGACAGATTCTGCAGTATAGGTTTGTGAATGGGATTAAAGACATTCTGAGACACATCAGTCCGTTCCTACTTTTTAAACTGCACTTAGTTACTTATTAGCAAACCATCTCTTTGTTGGATACAAAGAAATGAACTGTTGCTCTTTGAACTTTTAAAAGGAGTATACTGTACATGAATGGAGTGGAGTACCCTCAGTTTTTTTATGAATGGTGAAGCTGTTTCTATGAATGAAAGTGATTAAAGGATTGGAAAAAATTCAAATAAATTTTAAAGGACCCTGGATCTTGGAAAATCCTACCAACGCTCAACAGGGCAACACTTTTCCATAACTGGGAGAAATCTCGTGTCTTTTGCTAAATAGAATGAAGGACTAGGCCTTCATATATGAGCATTGCCCTTATTCCTTATTAGTACCCCTACTATAGAGGCAGATGGGACTCATCAACCTGAGATGGTAGCCCATCTAGGAAAAGGAAAACTCTGATCCTAAACCTCCGCTGCCTTTCAGGATATCTTTGAGAGAAGAAAGTCTAGGCAGTAAACCCTACACAAATCCAGAGTGGAGTCCCTAAGACAGTTGGATGGTGCCTTGCACATCTCCTTCTCACAACTCCTGAAGCCAAGCTGGTGCCAAATGCATTTCTCTGCTTTCCTTTGGACCACATCAGCAAGGCCAAGAGGTGGGCCTTGTTATCTGAGGAGCTCAGGACCTACATAAACACTGCCCAGGCTTGAGGCTTGGGGATGTCACTTCAGTGCTGGAAATGCTTCAGTTTGACTTCATCCCCGGAGGCACACTCCATTTTCTCTTGAGACTGGTGGATGCCAACAACTGTAGAATCATTGTCCAGGGTTATGCTTAGAGTTCCATTCACCTTTACCAGGAATTCTGAGGACCGCTTCCTATAGCAGGTGCCTCTCCCCTGCTTTGCCAAAGCTCGCTAGAAAAGTTGCTCTGCTGTTGTGAGAAGAGGTCAAGCAAGCACAGGGTCATGAACAGAAAGCTTTGGGTACACAAAGATTTAGGTTCTTAGTTTCCTCATGGTCGTATTATAAGATGACAAGTGTTGTCCCAGAACATAAAATCCAGTAGGGTTTTAAAAAACAAAACAAACAAAAACAAAATAGAGTTTCATAGGAAACTCAACAGATCCTCCAAATTAATAATGTGAAATATATTTTGCCTACAACATGGTTGCTTCTAACCATAAACTAAGTTACAAACTCTGCACTTGAAAGCAAACATGGACTATAAAACTAATGGTTTTGTTTTAATTTTAAATTTCAGCTGCCCCAAGACAGTGTATTGAGTTACACTTTGATGAAAAATATTCCATAGAGCCTTCGTGGGAGTGTAAATTTGATCATATTGAAGTGCGGGATGGACCTTTTGGATTTTCCCCAATAATTGGTCGTTTCTGTGGACAACAAAACCCACCCAAAATAAAATCCAGTGGTAGATTCCTGTGGATTAAATTTTTTGCTGATGGTGAACTTGAATCTTTGGGATTTTCTGCACGATACAATTTTACACCTGGTGAGTATAACCTCTAATTATTTTGGAGGAAATATTTTGGTATTTATACCGAGTGGAATTTGGTGATATAATGACACAACATGGTTTTAATATTAATGCAGTAGCTGTATTCAGGCATAACATAAAGCCATGGTTTGCTCGGCAAACTGTGAACTATCTCACAGACAAGCAAACAAGCCATGGGTCGTTTCTCCAAAGCTTAGTTTGTTTTCCAGTTGCTCTTGCCTTTGTACATTTGTACCTTGGCAAGTGTCTGGGGTGCGGTGGCCAAAGCATGATTGAAAAAGGGTGTTGTGTTTACGCATAATGCAAAACCATAGTTAAAAACAAGTGATGATTCATAAACTAATACGGTAACAAACCACAACCTCACTTGTAGCTTGTTGGTAAAAAAAAGAGACTGTGGTCACTTTGTTGGGTGCACTTTCAAACAAACCACACTTGGGCTAACAATATGTGCATTGGCCAACGAATTGGGCAAAGTAGAGAGATATAACTTAAACAGATAGTTTTAATGGAAATAGAAAGATGGGTGTTCTCCTTTCCTTTTTTTAAAAAAAACAGAAAACAGTGCTTTTTCTGAATTTAATCTTAGCTTTCTACAGTGCATTTTTAAAAACACAGCATTTCTGTTTATTGCTATACAGTGGCTTATAATGGTTGAAAAAGCTGTAATCATCTTCCTTGAATGATGAAAATGTTGGGTAATGTAACTATATTTTTCATGCAGGGAATATTATGATCACACAATAGCCAAGTTGGTTCAAACTTTTCACCACATGTTGGCTCTCTCCGTAATAGCATCTTTATTGTGTGCTAGAAGGATGGAAGTTGCACACAATAAGCTTAGTCACTTGGTGAATGGATTATTGGTAGGCTTATTAGAATTTACCTAATGCCTTTATGCTGTTGATCTCTAATAGTAGAATAAGTGCACTAATGCACTCCATACAACAAAAGTGGAAATATGTCATTAGTTTGTTTTAAAATGATTTCAACAGAATAGCATTTGAACATTACTAGTAAAAATATTTTGGATTGCTACTTATGCTGTTCCTATTTCCTTTGAACATTGCCTTTTATAAAGGCAGAATCTACTGGAGTAATTTCCCCCTCTCTGTCTATTAAAGCAAAATGTTTTGCCAAAGGATTCTCAGATCCAAAGAATAGCATGCATTCAATTAAGTGCCTCCATGAAAGATTTTCCTAATCTTAATTGCTGTGGTCCAATTATGCCTTTTGTCAAATCATCTGGTTTAATTTGTGAGGCTAAAATGGAGATTTGCAGTCATGTTTAGTATTGAAGTATTTCCCCATCTCATTATATATATTTTAAAGTTTATTTTAATTTGTGCATGCAATCAGACTGCAGTCGAGCAACTTTCAAAGAATTGAATTGCATTCAGTAGGTTTTGTAGATTTATGGAGGAATAAGTGGGGCCTAATATTATTTGTTCTGAGAGGGATATGCTTTTGATTATTTGTGCTATTTTATAAGTCCTTTTAGTTATTTAATGTATAGCTCCTGCCACTAATATCAGGTCTGTACTTAGGTATTTTTCAACTGTCCACACATGCTGCCTTCATGACTTGTATGTTTAAGTGTACCTAATTTATTAGGGTGTTAAAAGATACCTGATCTTAATTATGTATCTTTACTTGACTGAGCATCATTCATTTAGACCTTTCAAGTCCCTTTCTTATTAATCAACCCAACAACCTGCATCTCAGTAGGGATTGAAAAGGATATCTATAGGAAGCCACTGGGAGAGAGATCATCAGGGGGTTTGGGCTGGGTGTTCATCAGTATGCAGATGACACCCAGCTCTACCTTTCTTTTAAATCAGAACCAGTGAAGGTGGTGAAGGACCTGTGTGAGTGCCTGGAGGCAGTTGGAGGATGGATGGCGGCTAACAGATTGAGGTTGAATCCTGACAAGACAGTAGTGCTGTTTGTGGGGGACAGGAGGCGGGCAGGTGTGGAGGACTCCCTGGTCCTGAATGGGGTAACTGTGCCCCTGAAGGACCAGGTGCGCAGCCTGGGAGTCATTTTGGACTCACAGCTGTCCATGGAGGCACAGGTTAATTCTGTGTCCAGGGTGGCTGTCTACCAGCTCCATCTGGTACGCAGGCTGAGACCCTACCTGCCCGCAGACTGTCTCGCCAGAGTGGTGCATGCTCTAGTTATCTCCCGCTTGGACTACTGCAATGCGCTCTACGTGGGGCTACTTTTGAAGGTGACCCGGAAACTGCAATTAATCCAGAATGCGGCAGCTAGACTAGTGACTGGGAGTGGCTGCCGGGACCACATAACACCAGTCCTGAGAGAGCTACACTGGCTCCCAGTACATTTCCGAGCACTATTCAAAGTGTTGGTACTGACCTTTAAAGCCCTAAACGGCCTCGGTCATGTATACCTGAAGGAGTGTCTCTACCCCCACCATTCAGCACGGACACTGAGATCCAGCACCGAGGGCCTTCTGGCGGTTCCCTCGTTGCGAGAAGTCAAGTTGCAGGGAACCAGACAGAGGGCCTTCTCAGTAGTGGCACCTGCCCTGTGGAACGCCCTCCCAACAGATGCCAAGGCAATAAGTAACTATTTTACTTTTAGAAGACAACTGAAGGCGGCCCTGTTTAGGGAAGTTTTTAATGTTTGATGCTGTACTGTTTTTAATATTCGGTTGGAAGTCGCCCAGAGTGGCTGGGGAAACCCAGCCAGATGGGCGGGGTATAAATAATAATAAATTATTATTATTATTATTATTATTATTATTATTATTATTATTATTATTACCTCATAGCAATAGTAATTAGTGGCAACTGAATGTGCCTCTGCATTGGCACTACAGGTTGCCAAATCCAGCTGCATCTAAGGCAACTCTGTTTAGCACTCCAGTTTGGCAGGCTCCATCAGAATTAGGGTTCTCTGAAAAGTATGTCCAGTTTTTGCACACAAGTGAATTCAGAGTTGAGAAATTCATAAGAAAGCTTCCCCCCCATTATGAGTTGGGTCCATACCATTCTGAAACTGGATGGAGTTCATAATGTGGCTTGCCTAACACTGCTAGCTAACTCTGCCCCATAGGGTTGCCATATTTTGAAAAGCAAAAAAGAGGACACATTTGTCGACTTCTACTTTTAACTATGGGTCGCTGAGGCAACTCTCATTTTACATACCCATGAAAAAGAGCATATGTCCTAGAAAAAGAGGACAACCCTGTGGGGAATTATCACTGAGAAGGGTGAGGGGTTATTGGTGGTAAGGAAGAGTTGATAGAGACAAAATAGTAGGCCTTGACTGGCAAAGATGCTTATAACATGCTCAGGAACATTATTTCCTTCCAGGGATCATGGGGCTGTATGGTACAAATCCCATTTCCCTGACTTATTTCTTGCCAGGAAGGACACTCCCTACACCTTCAGTTACCACCACCTTCTCCTTCTCAAGGGCAACTGTCCCCCCACTGACCTTGGGGCAGAAGCCTGAAGTAGGAAGGATACCTAATAGTGGGATGGATCAAAGATTGGGTTGAACAGGAGCAGTTCTGCACTGTTTTGAAGGCATGCATACCAGTTCTTATAGGAAAAGCTGTGGTGGATCAAACTCTTTATAAGGTGCACAAGAACCATAGCCACCGAGTCTATGGGTGGAAAGTAGATCCAGCTGTAGTCAGTAACTAGGTGGGGCAACACATTTGGTTTTCTTTGTTTCCAAGTGAGTGAGTTGAAACTAAAAGTCAATGTATAAGTAGCAGGAGCATAGAAACAAAATTATGGGACTCCTTGTGTTTATAAAGGTGTGTAGTATGAATGCACACAGTAATATTTGATTAAAGCAGCCTCAGTCCCTTCACAGAGCGGAAGATTCATTGTAAACGCTTTAAGTTAGGCTATGACTTAAACTTCTGCATTTTGGGTGAGTGTTTTCATTCAGTCTTTTGCATTTTTCCATTTCTAGGTGCTGTATAAGTTTCTCCTTAAATCCCCAGATACTCGTGATCTGCCTGCAATTACAATTTAAATGCTTATATGTCCTTAAAAATGGTTTCAGGGACTATCTGCTGAATTGTCTCTCTAGATGTGAACTTTATTTTGGCTTACACAGCACAAGTAAATGATCTCTTTATACAAGTAGTTAGTTCTTCCATGATAGCTACTTGCCAGCAGTTTATGTACAAAAAAAGGTTAAAGAACTGCAAGACAGAACTAGTGATTGATCCAAATATTATTGGAGCACAGCTCAGAAGGTGCATATAGGTAGACTTGCATGCTCACTTCAATATGAAGCAAGTATTTCAACCCTGATCATTCTTTTTCAGCCCTTATTTAAATCTGAAACAGAGAGGAATTTAAACTGTTGCTGCCTTCCTCCTATACAATCACACACAACAAACACACTGACAGCAGAGAAAGTGAAGGGGAATCAGTCTCTCTCCTTCTTTCTAATACATTGCCATGCTGCAATGGCTGTGTGCCACGTGCAGAGAGTGCTGAGAAATCAGTAGTGGTGTGTGCAGTGGTGCAGAGCTGCCCTCTTGACATTGGAGTGACAAGGTCATGAGTATGTGGTTGCACCAGTGGGACCATTGCCACTCATGCACCCAGATGGTGCACCTTTTCCGTCACCTACCCTGTCCAGGTAAGCAGCAGGGACACCAATGTTGGGAATGCGGCACAATGGCTATGGAGCTACTGTAAGAAATTATGCATATCAATAACACTTGAAAAACCTTATTACCAGGAGTTAATTGAATTTGGCATGCAGCCACGGGAACGAGGGCGGGGGAGACTTCCCTCTTCCCTCTTATCATTGCTCCCAAAGCAAATTAAAGGCCAGTGAAAATGAGAAAGGACTTGGTAGAAGGCAAGCAAGCAAATGGGTGGGTGAGTGGGCTGTGTTTAGTTACATCATTGCGGGCACAACAGGTTCTGAAATAGACTTGGGATATGATGTGAAACAACTGGTACTGTATATTTTGGATTTCACCCTACTTTTTGTGGGAGAAAATTTGCCCAAATAGTATCACCAAATGTTTGGGCCTCCATATATGAAATTCACATTTTGCGTGGAGGGGAGAGACGGGCAGACAGTACCAGTTGGTGGGGTGCTGTTGCTTATCCGACCTCTTGTCAGCATTGTCCCTATGGCATACTGGGAAGGGTGAGTTACTGTTCTGCTAGTGTGTTTGCTCTCCACCATCCTTACATTTGATTCAGCCTTCCCCTTCACCCTTCTGGTATGCCACAGCAACAATGGTGACAGACAGTCAGGTAATCAGTGCTCCACCACTCTCCACCAAGTGCAACAGGGGATGGGTATGCCATTGGAATACGAGCCTAGTAAATTTGTGAAATGATCCATATGCCTGTGTGGAAACTGATAATTACTTCTTATTTTCATTGATGCCAGGCTCGTATGATGTGGATAGATATTTTAGACTGATTCTGATCTGGATTAGCTTGATGCCAGACATTGTACAGTGCATGCATTTTATTTTGCTAATACTTTAGCATTTGCCCTGCCTGGAAGTATTAGAGGAAATGATGTTGATGGGTTATTTGTTGAAGTCACCTCTACTTTGGGAAGGTGGCCCACTGGTGTAAGCATTTTGTAAAGTCTTGTTGCAATAATTTCCCTCCGAATGGCATGGAATGCAGTTTTCTTCTGTCTACACAGACAGATGGTTTGAAGGCATCTGTTGCTCAGAGCCATTTTCTGCAGTGAGTCAATTTTGTAATGCAGCAGACAGTGGAGATCCAGACAGAGTGAGGCTATGCTCTAAGCTGATCACTCTTATTCATCTGGAATAATCAGGTTTCTTTTTATCTTTGTTTCTCCCTCTTGGAATCTGCAAGGCTGTGGCCTTAGATGGCACATTATTATTCTCAATTCCATCAGTTGGTGGAAACCATCTGTGTTTCTCTTTGGCTTCATTGATGTGAATGTCAGCATACTGTACAGTCAACTATATTGCCTCTCATCAGAAATGAAAAGATATGTGGAACATATGAACAACAGGAGGCTTAACTGCTAGGAAATCATAGGAATATAAGCAAACATGTAGGCTCCCGAGGATTTGCAGAGCATTTAAGAAATTCTAGAGATTTTCAGCTTTGGACCTTCAAATTTTTCATCTTAGGATCAGTGTCAATATTGTGATCCTTTTGGCTCTAAACCCAAAACTTGTAATGTTTGAACAACAATGAGATAATATGTAAACTGTAAGAATGTGAACAAATAAGTGCACAAATTAATTTTGAACTGTAGTTTTGGAAATAACTGACCTTATCTGAAATTACAAACATAACTGGACAGCAATATTTAAGTAAGTAAAAGGAAGGAAGGAAGGAAGGAAGGAAGGAAGGAAGGAAGGAAGGAAGGAAGGAAGGAAGGAAGGAAGGTATTGTGTCAAGCCTGCCTTTTCCTGTGATTGCATTTCCGCCCACTTTAACACCAGCAAGTTCAAGTCAGGCATTTGAAGACAGAGAAGTTGTAACAAGGTTTATTTCTGAATCTTAGTTTCTTTTCTCGTAACAAAAGAGGAAAAAAAGGTTTTTAGCTTTTTGTAAACAGAGCTACTCAGAAGGTGTGGAACTCCCTGATACAGCTCAACACATCTTGTTAATGTTATGATCTGATTCAGGAAAGTCTGACTTGAATCACCCCAATTTGCATCATTATTCAGGGAACTCACCAGGCCATTTAATACACTTACTAGTGTCTGGGTTTGCACCATCCCTAGGCTAAGGCTTCTATCCCAGGTAGGTCACGATGTCACTACTAAATTGCCATGCCCTGTTGAGGTGTTCCATGCCCTCTGCTGAATCAAGGGAGCAGTGACATTGTGTGCACCTTTTGTGTATGCATGGTGAAATATACTCGGAGTCAAGAGTGAATTTCATGCTCTTTATTCAGCTTGTAGTAGCAAAGGAAAAGAAGAGAAGAATGGCTCTTTCCCCAAAACATCTGCTTATATACATTATTTACACAATGGGCCGTGCGTGATTGGCTACTTCAGGGCTACACCTGAAGGCCAATCAGGTTGTGGATTCACTTCTGCCAGCAGGCTGATTGGCTGCTCCTGCAGGCCAATCAGGTTGCTGATTCACTTCCACATGGAGCTGGATTGGGTGGCTCCTGTGGACCAATCAGACTGCTGCATTCTGGATCCTCTTGTTCTAGGATTCAGCTCAGTACATAACACATGGAGTGCATTGCAGAATCTATTCTAGATGCCTTATAGCTTTGGGAGTGCAGAATAAATTCATTTGACCTCATCCAAACCTTTTTGGAGTTGAACCTTCATGGTAATGTTCCTCTGAGTAATAAGAAAAGTAAGACTGTGATTATAGGACTTTTGTTTTGTTTTGTAATTCATCCATGGAATATTCATTACCTTTGCAAATGTGTGTTGCATTTCTATGGGTCTGAATTATAATATTCTGAAGGTGAGACATATTACATATTTAACTCATATTTGCACATGTAGTAAGGAGCAGCTTGTTCTGATGTCACAACACCCAGTGCCTGACACATGCTACAGTTATCATTTCTGCCAGGTCATCCTTCCCCTGACTTTGGCACTTGCTACAGAAAAGTTATCACTGCATTATCCCGGCTTAATGTTATAGGTCAATGGGTGCTGCATGATGGGGCCCCCATGTGATGTATTAGGGGCAAAATGGCATCTGTTTATGCTTTAGAATATCTGAGATCAGCCTACCACTGACAAAATGCCACAAATTGTACTATTGTACTAGAATCCTTGTTTTCTTCCGTAGATGCTCCTGGACCAGATTGGCTCTAGTAATAGGATCAGGACCTTTAATTTATGCACAGATACACACACACACCTTTCTGTTGTGCCCTGATTATTTCTATATTTGAAGCCTTTTGCTTCTTTTGCTGCATTTTCCTAATATTCTCTGTATGTGGCTTGTGTGATAACCATATTGTTTTTTGTGCATATTTATTTATTAAGGGTTTTAAAAATAAATAACTAACACTGGGACTGATGTAACTACATACTCTTTCCCCCCTGTTTCTTCCATTACATTGAAGTTCTTGCTAAATTTCAGATTAAAAAATGGTTTCACATGAAAGAAGGGGAAATGACTTTAGTGGGTCTAAATGAACTTCTAACCTTACTGAGTTACTTACTTATTGGGTGACAACACACACACACACACAGAGAGAGAGAGAGAGAGAGAGAGAGAGAGAAACAGAAAAACAGAAAAACAGAAACACACACACACACACACACACAAACAAACAAACAAACACACAGCTCCCCCTGGCCCTCTCACTCTGGCCAGGTTGTTTTAATTTATTTATTGTTTATTTATTTATTTTTTATTAATTATTAAACAATAATTAATTTATTGTTTTAATTTGTGAGCATTAGCATTAACAGAGAGCTTTTGTGCCAGAGGTGCTCAGACCGAACCACAGGAATTGCTCTGCACACTAAAATGGTATCTGGAACCCATGCATATACAGGAAAGTTCATTGAGAATGCTCATTGGGTGAGAGCCAATGACACTTACCCAATTGCACAACATATTTCTGTATTCACAGTGGCACTTCTCTTTCCTGGTCCCTTATAGCCCTCCATCCCATGCCCCAAAATCTTCTCTTGAGGGCCGGCCCCAAGGACCGCATGGGACTAGAAATGCACAGTAATGAATGTCACCCATGGTGCTTATAAAAATGAGCCAAGTTTATCCCTTTTGTTTCTCACTTAATGTATGCAGGGTCTATCAAGTTTCCTAAATCAGAGGTACTTCTATGTTAACTATATCAAATCTGAATATTTGCATTGCTGCAGTCTGTATTTTGAAACTCTTGCATTTAGATTGCAGTCCTATGGACAGTTAACTGGAAGCAAATTACACTGAAATAAAGAGAGCTATTACAAGCAAACTTGGCCAGGTTGCGGTATTAGTTACTGCAGCTGGGTGGTGTCCCCCCCCCCCTCCCTTTCAAATGTCATAGGATTATAGGGATATGATTCTTCTCCATTTTGGGGAGCATATTTCATCTGATCTTTCATATGACAAGGAATGTATGGGATACTACATAGGGTTGATTCAAAGGTCACATGAACTTTTACTTGCCATTGTAAGTGGCTCCAACTGGTGCATAACAATTTCTTTTTGAAGAAATAAATGAAGTGCATACATTGCAACTTTTGACCCATGCCAAAGTTGCAATGTATGCACTTCATTTATTTATTAAAAATATTTGTATAATGCTTGAGATGTAAACTCTCTAATTCATTTACATAAAGCACAATAATATTCAAAAAGAAAAATATATACATATAAACAACAATGCAATTAAATACATCAATAAAAACAGAGAATCCACCATTCATGATAATGATTAATAATGTACACTGTCCCAATAATACTGGACACTGCCTTGAGATTAAGACTAATCCTGCTGTTGCATAAACAAATGTACTGAAAATCTAAGAGAAATGTTGATAATGGACTTTCAAAACAGCTGCAGAATAAAATAAAATCAAAAGAAAATGTCTGCCGGTTTTTTATTTGTTGCAGACCAAGAGATCCAATCCAATAATTTGATGATTGGGATGTTTGGTGAATGATACCAGATAATGAAAATGGTTAATATTTCTGAGAATGCAATGATCACTGTGTCATACTGGATGCAACTCTTCCTTATACTGAGCTATTTGATGTTCTTACACATTTAGGCTAGCTGTTGTACATCTGTCATAATTAAAATGTTTGCATTTTTGTCTTCATTTGCTCTTCTAAATCTGTCATTTGTTTTGGAGAAGGGAATATAAACATGTTCATATCTCCACTCATCTGTTCTGGGAAAATCTGTTTCTTTTATTGATACATTGCTAGCATTTTAATTGACATGCACATCTCTCTTTAACACAATTTTAACACTCTACAAATTCTTTTGGCTGTTGCTCAGTGGATACTTTGTTAAGGAAGTGGATACCTTTTTCCTTTTGTAGTACTTAGACCATTTTTAACTTCACACAGGAGAGTAGGCTAGAGGTCTCTTTAAAAATATGTGGCTCTCCTGCTTTATGATTTCCCTTGAGAAAAGCATAGGTTTGTTTTTGCTGCTTGAGTATTAAAGATACTTCTATATAAATCAACAACAGCAGTCAATCAAAATGATGGCCTCCAAAAGATGAGAGTTTCCCTAGACCAGTAACAGCCAACTGCCTGAGTGACAGACCCCTGGCATCATTGCAAATTTCTCTGTGGAATCTTTCTATTTCATGCTTAGAGGGTACTGATGACTTAGAAGTAATATGTATGTTTCACACATAATGCTTTTAATCCAGAAGAACATACGTTTAAAGAAGATTGGAAAATTTTTATTGAATATATGGGGGGAAATTGTGTACATTTGAAAACATTGGCAGCATTAAGATAAATTCAACAGTGTAAACAAATTTTGATGGATGTAATAATGAATTACTGAATGGTCTTAGTTTATGTAAAATATGCAGGGATTTTTGATATGCAAAATGAACCATAGAAAAAGAAGAAGGGAAGTCACTGACATTTTAAGGTTGTTTAAAGGAATATTATAAAATGTAAAACAGAAAATGTAATAAATATACGAAAAGAAGTAGAAGAAGAGTATAGCAAAATCTTAAGCCATTTGGGAAAGACAGATTATAGATACACTTTTCAGATGTCATGTGTGACCATTTGGTGGAATCAGTATAATTTTAAAAACTGTACTGTAGTCTCCTTTCCGGGAAATAAACATCAGGTTAAAAGAGGAGGGGGAATAGAGTTTTGATGCACAACACTTACACAAGCCTCAGTGCAGCTCAGAATGGGATAATTAACATATAAGCATGGATGGTGTTCATCTGCATTGCATTGCTCTCAGTGAGATGCGCATTCTGAAAAATATTCCTATTCCCAAATAGTCAATATTTATACACTAGCTCACTTCTGCAATGCAGGAATGCTTGGGTTGTTTTAAGGATAAAAAGAGTCCTCCACATACAGAATTGTTTCAAAAAAGTATGACTAATCCAGGAGGATACTCTGAAGACATTCCAAAGATAGCCAAGAATATTTCAAAGCAAGGAAAAATCTCTGCAGAAAAAAAATGGTCAACTGTGTGACATTTCACCTTGGAATTTAAGGGAGGATCTTATTTTCCCTACTAGATGTTCTACTAACAGATAGTTCAGTCCATGCTGTGTCCCAAGTCATTGAGAAGTAAGTACCATTTTAATGAAGCAGTAATTCCCTCACAGTATTACTGGGAAGGTTTGGGCATATACTACAAAATATTGTCTCATAGTAGGTTATGCTATCCCAGATAGTGAATCTACTTGCGACCAAACACTGTAGTCTTCTGAGACGACCTTTACAGGCACTGTGGGAGCAATCCTGTATCAACAACCAAAATGAGTGGGTTAGGATCTATGTGGGACAAGAAGCTACAGTTAGAACTGGATATGGAACAACTGATTGGTTCAAAATTGGGAAAGGAGTACGACAAGGTTGTATATTGTCTCCCTGCTTATTTAACTTATATGCAGAATTCATCATGCGAAAGGCTGGACTAGATGAATCCCAAGCCAGAATTAAGATTGCCGGAAGAAATATCAACAACCTCAGGTATGCAGATGATACAACCTTGATGGCAGAAAGTGAGGAGGAATTAAAGAACCTTTTAATGAGGGTGAAAGAGAAGAGCGCAAAATATGGTCTGAAGCTCAACATAAAAAAAACCAAGATCATGGCCACTGGTCCCATCACCTCCTGGTAAATAGAAGGAGAAGAAATGGAGGCAGTGAGAGATTTTACTTTCTTGGGCTCCTTGATCACTGCAGATGGTGACAGCAGTCACAAAATTAAAAGACGCCTGCTTCTTGGGAGAAAAGCAATGACAAACCTAGACAGCATCTTAAAAAGCAGAGACATCACCTGGCCTACAAAGGTCTGTATAGTTAAAGCTATGGTTTTCTCAGTAGTGATGTATGGAAGTGAGAGCTGGACCATAAAGAAGGCTGATCGCCAAAGAAGGCTGATCGCCAAAGAAGATCAAACCTATCCATTCTTAAGGAAATCAGCCCTGAGTGCTCACTGGAAGGACAGATCATGAAGCTGAGGCTCCAATACTTTGGCCACCTTATGAGAAGAGAAGACTCCCTGGAAAAGACCCTGATGTTGGGAAAGATGGAGGGCACTAGGAGAAGGGGACGACAGAGGACGAGATGGTTGGACAGTGTTCTTGAAGCTACAAACATGAGTTTGACCAAACTGCGGGAGGCAGTGCAAGACAGGAGTGCCTGGTGTGCTATGGTCCATGGGGTCATGAAGAGTCGGACACGACTAAATGACTAAACAACAACAACAACAAGGATCCAGTGGATCTTTGGCTAGAACATGAGTTTCCCAGAGCAGCCAAACTATGCTAGTTTAACTCCCTCATCCTTGGCTGAACCAGAGATCCACCACCAGATCTCCCCCATCCTGACTCAGCAGAAACCCAGCTGTTAGCTAACTCAGCGAAAATGGTGTTGTAACTTAAATACTGAAAGACTTAGATGTAGCCTGCTGCTGAACAGAGCTTGGATCTGGTGGAACTTTATACTGACTTAACTTACACTGGCTTGTTTTATGCCAGCTTCCACATGTGCCACCTTGCGCCCACAATTGATGGGGCCCAGGGCTGCATGATGTCAGCACGCCCCATGACATCAGCATGCCCCGTGGCTTACTCAGAGCTTCCAGAAATTACAGCACCCATCTACCCATCCATTGGAAGTAAAAAAAAACAAAAAACAGAAAAAAATATTCCAAATGACTTTTTAAAAAAGTATTACAAAAAGGATCATACAATCTTTTGGTTAGCAAAGATGCAGGCTTTAAAATCTCATTTTAGAAAGGTTCAGTTCACTTGCAGGGAGCCGTGCAACCACACAGTTCCTTCTTCACTTGTTCCAGGATGTTTGAAGGGTGTGTGTGGGGGGGGGGGAGAGAATGGGAAACAAAAGATTGCAGGAAGCCTTCTAAGCCACACCCACATTTGTAACTTGAGCTCAGGGCTCACCTTAACCCTTTCATGGATGCAGGTGTGAGTTAGCAACTCTATATTACAATAAAAATAAATGTAACTGGACTGAACTTGTGTATCATGGTATGGATATGCAATAGCTGGTTGTTATTCCTGCTCCAGGGCAAGCATTGATTCCTGTTAACAGATGGGCATGTATATAACATCTACCCCTGCGACATCAGTTCTTGATTCTACCTCCCTTGCCCCAAGCCTGGAGCAAGTACTAGGGACAACTTCCTCCTAGCCTATCACATACTAAGGACCAGACAGCTTCTATACCTTCAAGCTGATGAACTCTGGCCCATTGACACTGAATGGTTCCTGTGCCAAATCCCAAGCAAATGATCACCATGACACAATCTGTTCACTTTTGTAAACCCTTAAAAAAAATCCTCACAATACCTGCCAAATATAACACCTTTCAGGCATATTATAAAGAAAACTTCTGTAGTCCATTTTTTGTTTGCGTAGTAAAAATGTTTGAGTAGTAAAAGTGTTTCCCTGAATGGTGAGCAACTAGTCCCTTAGTGTACTTGGTTCAATGTGATAGGAGAAGAGCACAGACAATCCATAAGCCACGTCTGCTCAGGAGGACCCACTGAACATTCCCCACAGTGTGCTGAGACAAAAAGTTTGCTCCTATTGTCAGCCATCCATCCTCCAATGAGCACAGATGAAGTGTTATCATCAAATTGGCTGAAAGTGGGGAAGAGGGCTATACAGTTTTTCTGCTTCCAAGACCAATGGTGCAGGTCAGCAACTCAACAGAAGCGGGCAGGAATATTGTTGTCCTTCTGGGAAAAGAAATTACAGCTTTCAAGCACTGGCATAATCAGCTGATAATGATTCCAACACCAGCAGACAACCAAGTAGTCCTCTTTTGTTTTAATTTGTACCATTTGGCTGCCATATGGAAGGAAAAAAATGAATTAAGCAGATTGTTAAATCCTTTGCAAGCAAGCTAAAAATGATTAAAGTTGACAAGTTTGCAGACCAATTATTTGATTATTTTTTGTGACACAGCCCAAGCAAGCACTTATAAGTGCCATTGATTTCAGCAGGGAAGATATAAGCACATACTTAATTTTACTAGTCAAGTGGGAGCTAGAAAATCAATAGCTTTAGAACTGCTGAACTTTGGGTGGATTGTGGCCTATATTTTCTGAAGAGAGGTATTTTTAGAAATGTGGATTATACTGATTTTAGGAAATGTAAAGGTAAAAACATTAGGGGGCGTGCTGTACTGCAATTTGTTCTAAGCCATCTAGTACAAAATGCAAAATTTATAGAGAGGTTAGATTATTCTTTGGTTTTCCAGGCATCTTTGGAAATAATATTTCAAAGCATTTTGAAATTCAGATACAGTAAGCCATATCCTAATGCTTTTCTGTTTGTGAAGTTTTGCTGATTGTCTGTTCTTGCAAGACAGGAGCATCTGATCAATCCTTTGCCCCTTCTGTGGACTTTTGGTTGATGTTAATAGTTCAAAGGTGATAGGAAACAAGCCATTACACCACTGCACACATTGGCCAACCAAACTTACTGTGAAACTAGTAATGTTTCAGAGAGCAATACATTTGCACACTTCTTTCCTTTCCACTTGAAACTCCACCAAAGGGGTAAACCAGGGATGCCCAATAAGGGGCTTATTTGGAATTTTGAGAGAATACCCTGTACACTGTCACAAAATGACTATGATGGATGTGTAGCCAGCCACAAAAATACCCATTTGATTTAACAGAAGGAAAACTCTCTCAGGGAATGCAAATGCACATTGAGAGAAACACAGTACCAACCGCACAGAGGAAAAACAAGAAATTCTACTTCTTTCCTTCTTCCCCTTAGGTGGCTTCATCCCTCCTCCTCATTGTGTTGGGTCTAGTTGTTGCTCCTTCCTTACCCTTTTCTGTTTGCCTTTTAAAACATTTTTATTGGGGGCTTTCTATTATGGTCTCACTGCTTTCTGTTTGTGTGCTCAGGTGCTGTTGTAAAGTGCTTAGAGATCTATGATTGTAGGCGATGCATACATTTTTAAATAAATAATAGTTCCTGATGAAATGGAAATGAAATCTAAATCCAGTTTAGACTCACAAGTGCTAAACAAATTTAGGCCTGCAGTCTAAACTGGGTTTAGATTTCATTTCCATTTCATCAGGAACTATTATTTATTTAAAAATGTATGCATCGCCTACAATCATAGATCTCTAAGCACTTTACAACAGCACCTGAGCACACAAACAGAAAGCAGTTGTGTATAGCAGCAATACAGGACGCTGGTGGCGCTGTGGGTTAAACCACAGAGCCTAGGGCTTGCCGATCAGAAGGTCGGCGGTTCGAATCCCCACGACGGGGTGAGCTCCTGTTGCTTGGTCCCAGCTCCTGCCAACCTTGCATTCCGAAAGTACGTCAAAGTGCAAGTAGATAAATAGGTACCGCTCTGGCAGAAAGGTAAACAGTGTTTCCATAAGCTGCTCTGATTCGCCAGAAGCGGCTTTGTCATGACCTGGAAGCTGTACGCTGGCTCCCTTGGCCAATAACGCGAGATGAGTGCCGCAACCCCAGAATCGGTCATGAGTGGACCTAATGGTCAGGGGTCCCTTTACCTTTATAGCAGCAATACAGCTTAAATGCAACATATGTTGGCTTCAACTTCCTCACTTCCAGAGGCTAGTAAAATGTGACATCTTCTAGTCAGGGCTCATGGCACTTTTGAATATTTGTTCATGTACAAGTTTTCAAAGTGGGCATGCAGTAGTAGCTCTTTTGCTTAACACTCAAAACATACTTTTAAATAGCCACTAGCCTGGCCACCAAATTACCTCCACATGACCAAGCTGGAAAGCTTTTATAAATTGTAAGAGAATTACTTAGTTATCTGGATCACAGAGGAACTACAATGACTAACACATATACTTGTATATGTCCCCCAGACTGGTGAACATATTTGTGGGCTAGTGGTAGATTATTTATAGGACTAATTTGCATACATCTCTTGTGTGATGCTTTATGAGATACAACTTGAATAGAATGATTTGTAGACATTTCCAAGAATCAAAGCACTGAGTCATTTCAGGTTTCGTGAATGGCCCTGTTCAGTCACTCGGGAATCATACAGTCTGACTAGCCAACATGAATCCAGATGTTTGTGTATATCAAAAAGTACATTCATTGCTTCCCATTACTCCTGCCCTAACTCCTATGTCTGGTGGGTTTAAGTGCATTCATTTCCCAAGTGTTCCATAAAGGTGTTTTGATAATGCTGAATGTAAAGCATGTAAGTTAAACTCCTTTAGTGCAACACTGTGCATGTCTACTGAGGAGCAAGCCCCACTGAGTTACCGGTAAGTGGAGTTTGCTCCCAAGTAAATAGGTATTGCATTGCTGCCTTAATTTTATAGCTGTTTCCTAAATTTTTACAGTACAATACACGATGTAAGCATAGGCAAGTTCTTGCTAGCACTAGTGGGTTAAATTCCCCTGGGAAATGTATCATTGCAGCCATGTTTTCCAATAATGAATTTGGCTCAGATATATTATTTTTTTAAGAGACAAAAAGCATACAAAAGAATAGAAGGCTGAATGAAAAGACCCTGCAGTGCTTTTTCTTTCTTTCTTCTTACTTTATCTCCAAGCCCATTCATGTGTTAAATGCTCATCTATCCCTGCCTGTCAGAGATACTTCTGTGTGGGCTGACAATCTGTACAACACAGTACAATCCATATTGCTTCATTCAAAATATTACAGACGCATACAAACAAACCCTGTAATATTACTGTCAGCAGAATTATTCTTGCTCTTGGAAAGCAGAGGCAGCAGATTTTTGCCGTGCTATTAAAATGCCTACCGATATCACTTCGACAAATATTTGCTCTTGCTTGGAGTCTGGGTTCTTCAAAATTGTTCAGACTCTGATGGCTGAGCTCAGTTGCATTCACATTTAAATTGCTTTTCATGATGGCAGGACATGGAAATTGTTATGTAGATCATTAGTTCTTACACCCATTTTCAGTGGGGGATTGTAATGCAAGATTAAAACAGTATATTATATTGGATGCCATTCACTGTCTAATTACGTTAAGACACTTAGCCACCATCAAATAGTTCACTAATTTTTCAAAATTGTTAAAGCATTTCCACAACAAGTAGACTGCAGATGCAGGGCCGTCTTAAGTATATCTGGCGCCCTGGCGCTGTGGTGCAAAGATCCGTCCGGCGGCCCCCCCGCCCCGTTTCCCAGCACGGCTGTCCGGCGGGTGCAGCATAGCCACGCGGCGCAGGCATAGCCACGCGGTGCCCCCCCTGGCGGCCCGGCGGCCTGTGCCACCCAGCCTTGCCGTAGGGCCGGCCCTGTGCAGATCAGATGCTTGTCACAAATAGAATCCAAGACAGCGTGATTATCAGAAAAATCTGGAAAGGAGACATTTTTAAATACATGTTGTCTATAACTGCTGATACATACTAGGAGGTAGCAAGCTAGGCCTGCTATACGGAATCATAGAGGTTTGCTGAGGTAGCATTAACCCTGATTAGTTGTGTAGTTCTGAGGGATTTTTTCTTCTGTGTGCTTGGTTGAATGTCTCCTTGTAGTGTACAAGGCCTGAAGTAAAAATGACAACACCTCTCTGTTCTTTCTCCTCAAATTATATGTTATTTTGCTTGAGTTCCTCAGTCAAGTGTTATCAGGATCCCTCCATCTGTATTACTTATATGACTTTGCTAACAATCCTCCTACATATGTGCAAAGTCCTAAATTATACTTATCCAGGTTACTTGAAAACCCATCTTCCCCTCATTTGCCTAGTAAGAGCCATAAGACCATAATATTGAACCTTGTTAGTTCCGCCATGATTGATGTTTATCAGCTGATGGCAACATGGAAAAAATTTCTTTCTTACTGGTGGCACTAGTTTTATATAATGCTTGCTCTGCTGAAATATGAGATGCCCTACTGGGGTTGGCATTCTGGCAACCCTTGAAGACCCACCTGTTTAAACACAATTTCCCTGATCTTCTGACTTGAACCTCCTGGTGTAACTCTATTAATTGCTGCTTTTACTCTTAATTGTTGTGCTCCTTTTAACAGATGTGTTGCACTGTACATATTAATTCTGAATGTTTTGACAAAATTATTGTTGTTGTTTTTTAATTCTGTGTATTTTGTAACTAAATGCATTTTTAAACCACTTTGAAGCCACCTTCAGGCAATTAAGCTATATATACATTGATAATTAATAAAATAGTAAACAATTTAAAATGATGAGAGTTTTGAATCTACTTCCCTCTTAGCATCTGTGGGATTAGAAAGTGTCACGTTCAAGTTAAGTTTCACCTTTTGTATTCCAGCAGTCTTTTTAGTGGCTAGTTAGGCACAGGGAATATTTGTATTTGCATACTTATGTGGATGTCTGCGTGTGCATTGCCGTTTTATGTCTTCAGATTAAAAACTGGCCCCACGCTAGAAATCGAGGATGTTTAGAAATGATTGTTGCAGTAAATGCAATCCAAAGGAACTGAGGCACGTTAAAGTTCAAATGAAATCAATGTGACATAAATGCTAATTTCATTTAGTAGTTTACAACCACTGATCATTACAACAGTTTTTTTAACTATTAGCAGCCTGAAGCTGCTAATAGGGACAGAGTAACAGGGACAGAGTAAATGTGCGTAAGACGGCAACCTTAGTCTCATTGATTTCAGCACCTAATTGGATTGCAGTACTTGATGATGGTGATGATAGCAATGCTATGTAATTTGAACAGGGGCAGGAATCAGAAAAAAATTGATCACACTGTCACATTCACTGTTTATAAAACGCTAGTGAAGAAAACAGTGTTAACATATCTTATTCTTCTCACACATCAGTCCTTTAGAGAGCACTGGGAAGCCAGAGTTGTTGTGTAACAGGATTTACAGACATTATTTGCCAGATGGTATCTGCTAGCTGAGGCTCAAGAGACAATGTTATCAAATATGTTTCAGAATAAGATTTTTTAAAGTATGATGATATTTCTGTTCTGTTTTCTGTAGAAATTTTATATTGGAATCGTGGAAATTAATATGAGTACATGACTATTTGCCTGCAAATGTTTTATTATTTCACTATCTTATGCAAGGGGTTAAGAGAGGGATCAGGCAACTTGGTTATTAAGGGTTACAGACTAGCAACAATGCCTTGCTAGCATTGATTTAAGTAGTATCTAATCACTATAGCCTATATTGTGGGAAAAGATTATGCTGTACCAGGAATTGTTCCTACATATTGTATGTTCAACTGAAATTGTACGGGGTATTATAAGATTTTGCTAACTTTAATTCATTTTAACAAGACTTGTGCAGGGACTGTTCATAATGACATTGTGCATTTAATGCCATGTTTGGATAAACAATTAGTATATGTCAAGTCTCATTTCTAGTGACCCCAATAAGGAGCTGGTGGTTCTGTTCACTCATGCATCATGCTAGCGGCTACTTCATTTACTTCAGTTTTCAGAAATGCTCCACTCAGATAGTAGTAGTAATAAAAATGGACTGTGTCCAATCCTGGTAGTATTCAAAGTAGACCCACTGAAATTAATGCACATGACTAACTTAGTTCCACTCATTTCACTGAATTTACTCTGAGAATGACTTTGTTGGCTACAGTCCAGGAATAATAATAATAATAATAATAATAATAATAATAATAATGGCATAATTAATTCAAAGTTAAGCATTAATTTTAAGTTCCCTTTATTTCAGTTGGAGAATTAAGTATATGCTTAACTCCTATCTACTGAATTCAGTGGGGATTAAAAGTGCATTAGAATTTATATTCTGTTTTTCATGGTCCGTGCAACTGCCTTTAATGGATGCCAGTGTTATTAGCCTCAACTACCCATAAGTAAGAAGACAGGAGTGCCTGGCGTGCTCTGGCCCATGGAGTGACGAAGAGTCGGACATGACTAAACGACTAAACAACAACAACCCATAAGTAATATGGAAATGAGAGCTAGTGACTTGCTTTAAGGCTGAAGGCACTCAAATTTGATCTATGACTTTCTGTCTCAAAGCGCATTCCCTACTGGTACTTACCGTAAATATGGCACATTTCTGGGATACTAAAAGTGTTCCCACTGAGCTCTGTGTTCACATATTCCACCACACACAACAATACTCTCACGGAGTTTTAAATTGTGGTAACAGCAACAATAACAGCCAAGTTCTATGTATGTGTACTCATACCAGCTGACTTTAGTAAGCATGCAAAGGATTGCTGCAGGCTGAATTTGCTATCTGATCAGAGGTTGGCACAGGGATAATAATAATAATAATAATAATAATAATAATAATAATAATAATAATTTATTATTTATACCCCGCCCATCTGGCTGGGTTTCCCCAGCCACTCTGGGCGGCTTCCAACAGAAAAATGAAATAAAATAATCTATTAAACATTAGAAGCCTCCCTAAACAGGGCTGCCTTCAGATGTCTTCTAAAAATCTGGTAGCTGTTTCTCTCTTTGACATCTGATGGGAGGGCATTCCACAGGGCGGGCGCCACCACCGAGAAGGCCCTCTGCCTGGTTCCCTGCAACTTGGCTTCTCGCAACGAGGGAACCGCCAGAAGGCCCTCGGTACTGGAGCACAGGATGACACTGTGTCAGTTCATGACACACTTTAGAATGAAATATTCTGTTTAAATGGGAGCCATTATTACTGCAGCTTTAAACAAGTCCTTTTGATTAGGTTAGGAGAAATCCTCTCATTTGGCAGCCAAAACTTTTATTCAGTTGAGTGAAATTTAATTATTGCCTGCCTGCCGGATAAGCTGCTGACCTACACATCAAAATCCTGGATGCTTGCAATGACCAATGTGCTTAACCTGATACTGAAAATGAAGAACTGTCCTCCCTTAAGTTTTGTGTATTATTATTATTTTGAATCAGAACCTATCCAAAGCACTTCTGTATTGCTTTAACTAGAGCACCAGTTCCTTTACTGTGATCACATGTTGAATCTTCCCACTTCATTGAAGCTAAAAACACATGTCCTGGTGGCGTAAGTCTTGAATAAAGGGATGTGGCATAGCAAAACCAGAGGGGGGGGGGCTTATGCTGGTTCCAAACCCATTCAACTTGGCCATGTGACCTGGCAACCCAGAAGAAGTTAAGCTGGCAAAACGAGTGGTGTAACTCAAACACTAATTTTTTTAAGGCTTGTTAGGCTTGTTCTATATTTGCCAGGCTTAGGTTGACTCAGCCAGTAGTAGCCAAGCTGCTGAAAAGAGTCTGGATCTGGTGTTTCTGGTTTCTCTCATGGTGAGCCATTGCACCAGAAGAAGTCATGCTGACCTCATGACCCGAAAACGCCAGCTCCTTCGGCCTGAAAGTGGAGATGAGTGCTGCACCCCATAGTCTAATTCAGGCATAGGCAAACTCAGCCCTCCAGATGTTTTGGGACTACAACTCCCATCATCCCTGACCACTGGTCTTGTTAGCTAGGGATGATGGGAGTTGTAGTTCCAAAACATCTGGAGGGCAGAGTTTGCCTCTGCCTGGTCTAATTGGACTGGACATAACCATCCAGGGGTCCTTTACCTTTACCTCTTTCCATTCTCTCATATGGAAAAATGAGGGCATAATGACAAGCTATTGTGTATGGTCTGCAATGTGCAATATAAATTATAGCATGAAAACAGCACAGTATGGCAGGTGTTTCTGGGCTACTAATATGAAATTATTCAACATCACATCATAGGAAAAGAAGAAAACACTGCTGTTTTGTAATTGAAATTGGCCCCTCCAGAACTTATTGAAAAGTGAACTATGATCAAATGTGTAGATATAGCACAAGCGGTGGCCCTAATTCCACATTATGTGGTCATAATTACTCTTTTTCCAGTCCTGTAGCAGTATTAATTTGGACTTGCACCAAATTGCAATCATCTGTAAAGCTAACAAAAATATTTATCAGTGCATGTAAGTAATCAAAGACGGTGACTGTGAATTTGATGTTTAGTTATTCTTTAGATAATGGGAAGCTAAATTCCTAAGATTGGTGAGGAAGTGCCACACTTCAGGCAACAAAATAAATTATAATTTATTAAAATAGTAAGTGTGGATCTTATATATATTAGTGTGCTAGGGGTGGATTTTTTTAAAAAAATAATAATAATCTTGATGTCAAGCTTTTCTGCACTGAGTTTTTCTAATTCACACCTTAGTCCTTGATTTTTTTCTGATTCCACTAAAAATAGGAGTAATCATTGCATATTATGTGCAGCATTATATTTATTTATTTATTTATTAAAAATATTTTTATGCTGCTTTTCTGGGCAAATGTCTGCACATATCAGCTTATTGTCAGGCTTTCACCCCAAAACACAACTACTTTCACTTGAAAGTAAGGAAGATATCTTTATTCAGGCTGATAGCATTGTACTAGGCTCAGCAGCAAGCACAAGGTCCAGAAGTCAAGGATCCAAGGAATATGAGCGAGGCAACTGAACAGAAGCTAAAAAGATGTCCCAACTGTTGATATGCCCCTCCTACCAAACTTTTAAATACAAGGTGGGGTGAGCTCACTTGTAGGACTTCCTTGCCCTAGGGATCTGTCGTGTACACACATATGCACACCACCTAGGCAAATTTGTCTTATCACATTAGAAATACTATTGTTTAGACCCTTCCTTTGGCTAGTTGAAGTCCCCAGGCCTCTCTGAAGATGTTCTGAAATCCACAGAAGGGGCAGGGGATCCCCTTTGACATTCTCTCTCCTGCATCTCTGGATGCTCATCTTCCACCCCAATTTTCCTCCTCCTCCTCCTCCTCCTCCTCCTCCTCCTCCTCCTCCTCCTCCTCCTCCTCCTGCATCTGGGACCGACAAGTCATTGTCAGATCTTGATGGAGCCCATTACAAGGGGCCCATGACACATATGATCAGACCCATGCAAGAGTTGGGGGTAGCTGGGTACACTTGCCTTAGACTTTGGAGGATTACAGTAAACTGGCGGGGGCTGCTGCCAGGGACCAGCTGCTTTTTTGTTTGAGTTTGTAAATTTATTCTAACAACACTCCCATCCCAGGCCTCAGGCGAGCTCTGCTAAGGCCTGCGTATGATCAAAACATACACATTATTACATGCAATGCTTTTTTTGGTAAAAAAAAATTAAGATGCTAGTGCTCATATATTGATATATGCTGTGGATGCCAGCACAAAACGGCTGCCATGGGGAGCTGGTACTGCACACTTTGCAGTGCTGTTACAAAAGCCCTGATTTTATGCATAATATTATTTGCATATTGTGCACATATACAGTAGAGGTTTCCTAAAGTAACCAGCACATAAACAGAAATCTGTGGTGTTGTCTGTATAAAAAAAGACTTAAAGTGTACTGTACTATTATGAGCTTCTCAGACATGAGCAGGTGCTGAATGAAAGAGGCAGTCCAATGCACAATTGGGTTGGAACCACCAAACAAAATGTATAAATACATTTAAAATGAATTTCTCACCCATCCTTACCCTTTTACATACACCTGAGAACACTCTCAGCCTGAACGATTTTCATTTCATTGTAAGAACTTTGTAACTAAGAATCAGTGCCTGAGTTGCTCTCCTCCGCTGCCCATCCCCTTTTCTTTTTGCTGCATGTCTTTTGCATTGTAAGCCTAAGGGCCAGGACAGTCTTGTTATTAATCTTTGTAAGCCACTTTGAGACCCTTTGGGGCTGAAGAGCAGTGTGAAAATGCTTTTAATAAATGTGCACGTTGTTCCAATTTTACAAGGTTGCTTAAAGAAACTCCAATATAACGCTAATGCACATGCAGCCGTTGAATTTACTGGTTCATTGTGAAGCTGCCCTAGCTCTCTGCAAGGATAGAAGCAAAGCACAGAACTATTTGACAACAATTGGGAGAAATGAAGAACACACAAGAAAATGTAGGAAGCCTCTTGGTGGTACTTTCTTGGGGAATTTGCCTACAGATGAAGCTGAATACATTAGGTAAAAGCACAGCATGCTCCTTTTAACGTAAATTTTGCCTTCAAATGGAAAACACTGAAGTTACTCAGACCGGAGAAAATTTGAATCTCTACAGAGAATATTGCTCTGTTCCTTCACAGCTTCTTCTGATATACATTAAGATAATAATATTTCTACAGGATTTTGATGTGGTTAGAGTATGAACGGATGGGTTTATCTTTAGCCAAAAGAATATAGCTCTAATTCACTTTTCAGGTATAGGCACACAACATATTTGGGCAACAGACAATAAGAATATGACATTTTCTTCATTTTTGCCTGGTGAAACCTGGTCTCTAGAAGAAAAAAAGCAATAATTTCACTGACCAGGCAACTGTGTGTGCGTGTGTGTGTGTGTGTTTGTGTTGTATTGCTCTGTGTGTCTTCATGCAATGTGCTGCTTCATCTGTTTGTGTGTGACTTGTCATTGTGCATGTTCCTGTGTGGTGTATTGGGACTCACGGTTGCATGTGCCAGATTACTACACACCTGCCAAAAAACATACATTAAACATCAATAAAAGCAGCCCATAAAAATGAATTACCTCACATTTACATCTTACCTGATGTGTCAGATTGTGCCTCCAAATCTCATCCCAGCCAGACATGTGTGTTTGCATGTGATTTTTTTTCTACATGTTTTTGTGCATGGCATGCTGCACTCAGTTGCATGTGAAATGGTGATGTAGTATTGCATGTTATTCTACATGTGTGTAGCTTGTTGCAAGTTACAGTACTTGTCTTAACTTCTGTACCATATGAGCAGCAAACACATCTTTTAGATTCTCACATACATGCATTTTGGTGTATCTGAGCACTGATTGACCTTCTAATTCCATGTTAATTTGTCACTGGTTGCAATATATATTGCAGTGACAACTTGTCTAATGTCTGTTAAACTGTCAAACTGCATGAAGATATTTATCAGGGATTAGGGAGCAATCCTATGGCAAGTTTCACTGGGTTCGGCAGATCTCTGGCTGAGTTGGCAGGTTCCCAGCACAGACATGCTATGTCAGATTAACTCCATCAAAAATCTATTATAAAAATTTGAAACTAGGAAAAATAAAAGTTAAGTGAAGATTAACTCTAGTACAAAGATGCGGTCTTTTTTAAAATCACCCATGATATTCCCAATTTTATGCATTTTGATTTGTCATTTTTTTTCTTGCCCCACTTTCTCTTTCTACAAAATCAGTTCTGTGTTAGAAACTGATAAGTCATGGGACAAAAACCTGCAAAAAGTTATGCGCCGAAGACAGACATTCAGACCTCCTTCAGCCATGATCCAGGGATTCTTGAGCAAAGTTTTTTTCCCCTTCTACTCTATAGCTTCTGGGGTGATCACCTCCACCACACATGCAGTAAAAGGTATAGGTAAGGGGACCCCTGACTGTTAAGTCCAGTTGCGGATGACTGTGGGGTTGCGGTGCTCATCTCACTTTACTGGCCGAGGGAGCTGGTGTTTGTCCGCAGACAGGTTCTGGGTCATGTGGCCCAGCATGACTAAGCCGCTTCTGGAGAAACCAGAGCAGCGCATGGAAACACTGTTTACCTTCCCGCTGGAGTGGTACTTATTTAATCTACTTGCACTTTGACGTGCTTTCAAACTGCTAGGTGGGCAGCAGCACGGACTGAGCAACGGGAGCTCACCCCATTGCAAGGATACGAACCCCCAACCTTCTGATCGGCAAGCCCTAGGCTATGCAGGTTTGCCCCCCAAACAGAGCTTACTAACAATTTACAAGCACCCACAAACTTATTTTCCACCATTCATCCAAAAGCACCTACAAGCTTGTTCTTTCTGAGGCATCAAATCTTCCTAGGAATAGTCTGCCAACCAGCAACCTGAGGGAGAAAGCTAGCTGTTGTCTGTTGTAAGGGGGACAGAAATATTTGCCTTCTACTGAATGAACCAGCTGGAAAGATGTGTGCCTGGTAGCATCCTAGAGTCCTCCGGCCTCCTTCCCAAAGCCTAGTTAGTGCTTTCCCAACTTTGGGAAGAAGGTGGGAAGGTTCTAGGACTCTGCCAGAGCCTCACACCTCCTTCGCAAAGCCCAGCATGTCACTTATACAGCTTTGGGAAGGTTAGAGGGCCTCATATTTTGGCTTCCTGCTCTCCTTGCGCAACAAAGCAGCGTGTGGCCTGCAGGTTCCATGTTGAAGTACCCTTGTGGCCCACTTAGCATGAAAAGTTGGGCTGGCCTGATTTAGTCCATCATCTTGTTCTCAAAGTGTACAACCTGTGGGAAGTCTGCAAACAGGAACTGAAGAGGATTTGAGTGCAACAGCACTTTGCCCACCTACAATTCCCTGCAATTCAGAGGCATACTGCACTGCACTTCAGATGATTTTCATATGCGAGGGATTTTTAAATAGACCAGCCAGGAAAGATTTCTGTTTGTCATGGTTAGCTGGTCAATTTCTTCTCTTACAAAATCATTTGGAAATTCATTTTATTATGTGATGTGACTCAGTTTCCCTATAATATATGTTAAAATATAATAAGGTTATGAAGTCACATCATGCTTATGTATCCCCCCCCCCGCAATTAACTATATTCAAAGTGGGTTCACATCAGTATTACATTACAGTTAATGAATTCCATTAAAAAAACTGACAAAATCACAGTTCAAATAACCTAAATAATCAATTACAACAATGCTCAATTTCGAAGGCCGAAAGACTTTCCATTCATTTAGAAGAGCAAATGCTTCATTTATGACTGAAATTAAAAACAATGATGTATAGACATATGAAAAACCACCTTTATACAGCATATGCTACTTCTCGATAATGATTCTTCTGAATCTTTGTGTTAGTGTTTGATATGCTTGCAAACATCTAGACAGAAATGTGTGAGTGTGTGTGCGTTTTGGTACTTTCAATTACATGGGCATTTCTTCCTGGTGGATCTTGTCATGTCTTCCTGTGCTGTAACATCATCTTAGTGTGCTATCTGTGACAAGCATGCAGGCTGTTTGTTGATTAGATAACTAGCTGTCTCTAGATTTTCTTCTGCTTCAAGAAAAAAAGAGTATATTTCTTGCTCAAGTAAGACTTCTGATAGCCAGGCTAGACTGTTCTGACAGTTTGTGTGATTATGATTTATCATTTTAAGGCCTGCAATACAACCAACTGAGCACCTTCCTTCTCTCCTGTTGTTTGGCCTTGGACATTTCATCATTGCTGAAGTGTTTCCATCCCTTGAGAGACAGAGAAGAATTTCTAAGAAGATATGCTGTGGAACTGTGAAAAATGTGTACTTTGGCCCTCCTAAGTAAATGCATATTGTACATCTGTTTCTGTAATACCCCTTATTCTGTGCATGGTAGAAAATAAACAGAACATGAGTAATTTGAAGCCAAGCTTAAGTAGCTCTGATCCTGCAAAGCTTGTCCCCTGCTGTAGCATATCTTTCACAGGAGAGTGGTAAGAAGGGTGTGGTTTGTGTGAACCACATCAGATTGGCAAATGTGATGGTCAGCAAACTCCAGAAGTGGGAAGGGAAAATGTTTATAAACAATGGTATCTTGCATCAGGGTAGCATATGAAGAGGGTAGCATCCAATCAGCTGGGACCACAAAATAATAATTTGGTACGTGAGAGCTGGGCCATAAAGAAGGCTGATCGCTGAAGAATTGATGTTTTTGAATTATGGTGTTGGAGGAGACTCTTGAGAGTCCCATGGACTGCAAGAAGATCAAACCTCTCCATTCTTAAGGAGATCAGCCCCGAGTGCTCACTGGAAGGACAGATCCTGAAGCTGAGGCTCCAATACTTTGGCCACCTCTTGAGAAGAGAAGACTCCCTGGAAAAGACCCTGATGTTGGGAAAGATTGAGGGCACAAGGAGAAGGGGACAACAGAGGACGAGATGGTTGGACAGTGTTCTCGAAGCCACCAACATGCGTCTGACCAAACTGCGGGAGGCAGTGGAAGACAGGAGTGACTGCCGTGCTCTGGTCCATGAGGTCACGAAGAGTCGGACACGACTAAACGACTAAACAACAACAACAACAACAACAACAACAACAACAACAAATGCAAAACAGAATTTATCTGAACACAAAGAAAAACCATAACTTTTTTCAATTAATGGAAACAAGCCCTGTTAAATTAAGCAAATTTAAATCATCCTATATAAAATATAGATTTTGTAAGGCAGAAATACAAGTAAGTTTCAAATAAATTCATATAAGAAGGAACACAGGATCCTGAACACGCGTGTTTCTCTTGCAACATGCATTTTAGGGTAGTGTTTTCAGGGTGTTCTTCATACACTGACTCTCCTCTGCAATGCTGTTGTTACTCATAGAATCATAGAGTTGGAAGAGACCATAAGGGCCATCCAGTCCAACCCCCTGCCAAGCAGGAAACACCATCAAAGCATTCCTGACAGATGGCTGTCAAGCCTCTGCTTAAAGACCTCCAAAGAAGGAGACTCCACCACACTCCTTGGCAGCAAATTCCACTGCCGAACAGCTCTTACTGTCAGGAAGTTCTTCCTAATGTTTAGGTGGAATTTTCTTTCTTGTAGTTTGAATCCATTGCTCCGTGTCCGCTTCTCTGGAGCAGCAGAAAACAACCTTTCTCCCTCCTCTATATGACATCCTTTTATATATTTGAACATGGTTATCATATCACCCCTTAACCTTCTCTTCTCCAGGCTAAACATACCCAGCTCCCTAAGCCGTTCCTCATAAGGCATCGTTTCCAGGCCTTTGACCATTTTGGTTGCCCTCTTCTGGACACGTTCCAGCTTGTCAGTATCCTTCTTGAACTGTGGTGCCCAGAACTGGACACAGTACTCCAGGTGAGGTCTGACCAGAGCAGAATACAGTGGTACTATTACTTCCCTTGATCTAGATGCTATACTCCTATTGATGCAGCCCAGAATTGCATTGGCTTTTTTAGCTGCTGCATCACACTGCTGACTCATGTCAAGTTTGTGGTCTACCAAGACTCCTAGATCCTTTTCACATGTACTGCTCTCAAGCCAGGTGTCTCCCATCCTGTATTTGTGCCTTTCATTTTTTTTGCCCAAGTGTAGTACTTTACATTTCTCCTTGTTAAAATTCATCTTGTTTGCTTTGGCCCAGTTGTCTAATCTGTTAAGGTCATTCTGAAGTGTGATCCTGTCCTCTGGGGTGTTAGCCACCCCTCCCAATTTGGTGTCATCTGCAAACTTGCTCAGGATGCCCTCAAGCCCATCATCCAAGTCATTGATAAAGATGTTGAACAAGACTGGGCCCAAGACAGAACCCTGTGGCACCCCACTAGTCACTACTCTCCAGGATGAGGAGGAGCCATTGATGAGCACCCTTTGGGTTCGGTCAGTAAGCCAGTTACAAATCCACTGAATGGTAGCATTGTCTAGCCCACATTTTACCAGATTCTTTACAAGAATATCATGGGGCACCTTGTCAAAGGCCTTGCTGAAATCAAGATAGGCTACATCCACAGCGTTCCCTTCATCTACCAGGCTTGTAATTCTGTCAAAAAATGAGATCAGATTAGTCTGACATGACTTATTTTTCAGGAACCCATGCTGACTTTTAGTGATCACAGAGTTTCTTTCTAGGTGCTCATAGACTGTTTGCTTAATGATCTGCTCTAGAATCTTTCCTGGTATTGATGTCAGGCTGACTGGGCGGTAATTGTTTGGGTCCTCTCTTTTCCCCTTTTTGAAAATAGGGACAACATTTGCCCTCCTCCAGTCTGCTGGAACTTCACCTGTTCTCCAGGAATTTTCAAAGATTATTGCCAGTGGTTCTGAAATCACCTCTGCCAGTTCTTTTAATACTCTTGGATGTAGTTCATCTGGCCCTGGAGACTTGAATACATCTAAACTAGCCAAGTATTCTTGTACTACCTCCTTACTTATTCTGGGCTGTGTTTCCCCTGCTGAATCATCTGCTCCATATTCTTCAGGTCGGGCGTTTTTTTCTTTCTTGGAGAAGACTGAGGCAAAGAAGGCATTCCCCGAGGTGAGATCCAATGAACTAGCCCAGCCAGCAAAAGGGCGCATGTGTCAAGGGGAACATCTTGTGCATTATCTTAGCAAGTCACTGTTTGGGAGGATGGTTTTGTCAAGGCAATATGTAGATCTGCCCATAAATACCTTGCTCAAAGATGTTAAGCAGTGCTATGCATGCTTACTCAGAAGTAAGTTCTGTTGAGTTCAATAAAACTTATTTATTATAGTATTTATTAATATATAGGTAAAGCTTCCATGAACTAAAAAAAGTCCCCAGGAACTTATATTGACAATAGATAAATATCAATAAAGCAATTAATCTTTAAGTGGAGTTTGGTCACAAGCTCATGTGCACCCTGAAAATCATAGATGTTCTGGTTTCTAAATCAAAAGTACAGCCTGATCCTATTTATATAAACCTGAAAGTAAGCAACATTGAGAATTTACAGAAAGTGTATGTCAGATTGAATTCTAAGGCCTGTTAATAGTGTTTTGATTGATATGAGTTACAATCACACTAATAACAAAAAAGAGAAAGTTTTCAGGGACCTGAAAGGCAATCTTAAAAGGAACCTGTCTCATAGTTTTGTGATAATTAAAACATTTTGTTGTGATTTTTGTCTTATCTGTTGAAACAGGAATAGCAATGCGTTAATTCAGATTGATTTATTCTTGAAATTATTTGCTCTTCTGACCCAATATCGCTCTTTTGGAACAGCTGATTTTGAAATAGCAGCTTCCAAGTCTGGTGCAGCCTGTTCAGTTGAAGGGCATGGATTTAAACTGAATTTGGAAAGCCTAAGATTGGCTAATATACTTGTACATACTTCAGCTTAACTGTGCTGGAATGAGAGTGTTAGAAGTCTAGTTTTTGTTCGTATTTCAGCTGAATTGACTCAAAAATAGATGTCTTTTGCACACATGAGAATGTTTGGTTTGGCTGTGCTAGTGTTCCAGCCATGAGTTGGCATCTGACTAAGGAGGCAATCCTACAGCAAGACCCATTGGGATGAGCTGCTTAGGATGCAGTGGATCTCTAGCTCAGCTGACTGATTCATGGCTCAGCTGGCGTTATGTCCCCATCCCCGTCTTAGCTTACCAGTGTAATTTGCTCATCCTGGTTCAAAGCTGGCTGAGCAAGGCTGGCGTAGATCCCCAAAATGGAATGTACTGTAGTGGGATAGAAAGGGAGGACTTCAACTGGATCCCAGCCAGTTCAGCTCAGTCATGTAACCTGGCGACCTGGCATAGACCACTATTTTAAAGGTTTGTCCCCACCCAGCAGCCAGGATTAGGCAGACCAGCAGCAGGAGTCTTGCTATTGAACAGGGTTTGGATCTGGTCTACTCTTAACTGATACTAGTTTACTTTACATCACCTTCTTGTGCATATGATTGTTCCTTAATCTACTATTTTTCTGCCTCCTTAGCATGCGGAATTGGTGGTTTTGTTGGAATAAATGCCCAGTTCACCCCCTTTTTGCACTCACTTGCACCCTCATCTGTATGTCATACTTTGGAGTGGATACGATTTGCTGTTCATCAATCCCTTCCACCCTTCCTTCATTCTCAGGTTAACGTTCACTACCTCAATCCTCAACGTTGAAGTAAAGGAGAAAAGGAACAGAACAGTCTGTCCTTGGCAGTTTAAAGGACTTCATATTCCTGCAGGAAAATAATTATTATAATTGATTCTCTAGTAACTTTTTGGATGGGATTTTATCGATATCTAGCCTGGTCCACAAACAAAATTAAACTGGATATTTGAATTAGTTGAATTCGTTCCACTATAGCCTGTGGAATCAGCTTAAATCCAAACACGCCAGCTTAATTGATTTGTGGAAGGAGCTAACAGTGTAACTGGAAATTGGGAAATTTGCTTTTAGTGAAATCAGTAGGAACTTAAAACTTTTACATACTACAACAACCACTGCTCTTCCTCGCCCCTTTCTTTCCCAGTAGAATTGGGATTGATTTGCTTTGTTGCAGTTCTTTGTTGGACAATGCAACTAATAGATAATGTATCTGAACTATGGGGAAGGGCTGTAGTTCAATGGCAGAGCATCTTCCTTGTATGTAAAAGGTCCCAGGTTCAATCTCCAGAATCGCCAGGTAGGGCTGGAAAAAACTTGCCTAAAACTCTGAAGAGCCACTGCCACTCAGTACAGTATAAACAATGCAGAGCTAGATGGACCACTGGTCTGATTTGGTATAAATGGTAGCTGCTTCCTATGTTTTTAGACACGTGCTAGGGCAGGGGTGGCCAAACCCTGATCTGGCACGCCAAGCATTCTGTCCCGCTAAGATACCATGTTTTGTTGGTGGTAGCAAAGAAACAAACCAAACACACACATAAATAAATAAAAATGGGGCATGGAAGTGGAACCCAGTGCCCTGATCCATCTGCTGAATTTCAGTTTCTTTCAGTTTCGTATTTTTCAAATACCGGTAAGTTCAGTTCTCAACATTTCTACTTCAGTTTTGCATTTAAAAATAATAATTAAAAAACCCTTATTAAGCACATTTTTGCAAAGCAATGTCCCTTAATACCCCCCCCCCCCCGATACAGGATGTGCATTTTTATGCTCCACCGCAGAACAGGGTTTGGGTTTTCTTTACAACAGCTTAACTTACACCAGCATGCTTTCCTAGTTGAAATATGTGTTCCTCCTCTTACTGCTGTTTTCTTTGTTGGGTGATATACAGGTAGCATTTTCCTTGATGCGTGATACACAGATCACATTTTTCTACAAGGAAAATAGTGAGGAAGGGAAAAGGTTTAAATTCCACACCTCTGTTGCTCTAGTAGTCCTGACCTTAATCTTTTCTGCCCACAGTTGCCATTCTTTAAAACTATGGGAGAGCCAAGCTCAGCTGTCCCTACGGGCTCTGAACCAGCCGTTGATGCTGCTAAGTACTGTTGAATGTAGGTCAGAAACAGCTACTTCTAACTAAGATGGCTGTACTTTAAATGTGTAACCTACCGCTCCCATTGCATCAAAAGCTTCATGGCTTGATACTTTTTTAAAATTGCATGTTAGCATTGCTAAGCAGCCATTCACAAATGTTTCCTCTTTTTTCTGTACAGTTTTTATTTGATACCTATGTGTCCCCTCCCGCATTTTGAAGTGTAAAGTATCAGGTCTGATTTTCAACCCAGAGGAAATAGTATAGTGCAACCGTACCCTACAAAACTGCAACCAAAAAGTTGGTTCTGATTCCTTATTAGTAAACTTCATATTATCTTCTCTTTTCTTAAGAACTGGAGGAGGGGATTATTATTTCTTGTATGAAATAATGAAACTAGCTGTTGCAAGAAAGACTAAGCTGTTGCCACTACATGTTTCATGTATCTTTCTGCCTTGTAAAGTAGAATACAAAAACAACAACAATAAAAAGTAAAATAAAAATCAAGTCCCACTCTGTGAGTCAGTCTGTGAATGCTGGAGTAAACTGTAAGGGGAATTAGAAGGTTCCCTTACTGGAGGTAAATAACAAGATAAAGAATTCAATGATGTTTATTGATTGCACGTACAAAGTAGAACTCACTATAAAGAAGTCTCTACAATAGAATTAAACACAGTACAAACATAGATACAGTAGAGTAAAATCATCAAACCCTCCCTTCATTATGTTAGTTTATTCAGCCATAAAGCATCATTTAAATGACACTAACCAATTAGCAATTTACACCTTTTGACATGTGCAATTAGTCCCTTTTGTTGCTACCATATTTTACAACAGCAGCTATGCAAGAGTGCTTAATCTGCATTTCTCTTTGAAGCATCTACAACATGATTTGTTGCATTTTCCAAGTCTCCTGAAGTCTCCGAATGTTTCCTTATCTGTAACATTAGCCTGCTTACTTACTTCCAATAACGGCAATCATGACTTTGCCCTCTTTCCACCTAGCAGTTTCTCTTCAAGACAACTTAAATAAATGATTTAACTACGGTATTTTGGTCCCTACAGCAGTATGGCGGGAGTGCATCACATCAATATTAGTAAATTGCAGCACTATGTTTCCTATTGGACTGGTTCACGAGGCACAGGAAGCCAAATGATGGCTTCCAAAGGCTTTGAAAAGGTGAAGGCTCCTGGAAAGGATATCACAGATTTTTTTTTTTTTAAAAATAAAATACTATGCCATACTGAGCTAAGCCAAAGTCTGGCTTAGCGTGTCCTCTGAGCTGAGACTTTTGGTTACTGTGAGTAGGCTAGAGTTTATGGTTAGTGAGAAGGGAGTTTAAGCACGGGTCCCAGTTCAGAATATAAGCTAAGCCAAAAACCACCAGAGATCTAACAAACTACGGTTCCCAGAATTCTTCTTTTTTGCTAGGGGGTAGAGGAGAGAGAAGGTGCTTTAAATGTGTACACAGCGTAATTGCTTATGGTTACAGTGTATGAAGGCCGGACACTGCATGCTCATTTAAAGTCCATTTATTTGGATGGGTATGCTATGAGTCTTATAGAATCATAGAATTGTAGAGTTGCGAGGAGCTCAAGGGTCATCTAATCCAACCCCCTGCAAAGCTCCAAGAAAAGAGAGTCCACCACCACCCAAGGGAGTTTGATAGGTGGCCATTCAACTTCTGATTAATGTCTGCTAAGCTAACAAATAAGACTCTATCACCTTCCATGACAGCCTTTTCCACTGATGAAGATCTCCTACAATCAGCAAGTTCTTCCTAATGTTTAGTCTACATCCCTTTTCTTGTTAGTTGAACCTATTGGTTTGGGTTTCACTCTCAGAAGCAACAAAAGACAAATTACTTCCATCATCTATGTGACAGCTCTTCAAACATGTTAAGATAGCTGCCACATCACCTCTAAGCATCTCTTCTCCGGAATAAACATATGCAAGCACATCAACCATTTCCCACCGGGCTTTGTCTCCAAGCTCCTCACCATCTTTTTCACTTTCCTCTGAAAACACTTCAGGTTTTTTTGAATGGGTGAGATGCACTCATGAACTCATAATGTATCTATGACTGCTAGTCAGGACAGCTGTGTGCCTCTTAATACTAGCTCTGAGGAACAACAGTGGGAGAGAGTTATTGGGTTGGTATGATTTTGCTGGGATAAAATTGTGACATGTATGTGGTTGCCTTAGGTCAGTTGAACATGACACTTCTGCATGCAACTGAGCAGTAGTTTGATTTCAAAGGGCGTCCGAGGGGGTAATTTAACTAGACTGGCTTTAATGTGATCTTAGGTACTTGTGGTAGGTATTTTTGGCTGTAAATAAAAACCCTGCACTGTTAGAAAACGATCAAAAGGGGAGCCAGTGGTAGAAATTTCTGCCACAGCATTTTAAAGCACTATTCAACAATCATGACAAACCACATGTGATTGTTTCTGTTTGTGTGGTTTTTTTAGTGTTTTTTTTGGGGGGGGAATGCTGTGGATGCGGGACTGTGAAGCTTTTTAATGGTAGCATTGGGAGTGGGTAATAATTGGCCCTTAAAATCCCCCCAGTTCCAGGACTCAGGCAAGTTAATTCAATACAATACAGTCACTCTATATTAATGCAGGAACTAAGAAAATATTTATTTAACGGGGGAAGTTTAAATCTCTCTTGGGTAAGAAGAAGCTCCGTCATAAAAATGAGCATTATGTATTGCATTTTGTTCTTCTTATTAAATACCATATTGAAAATGAATGATTGTTTAATTTAAAAAATGGCAGAATCTTCTGTTAAATGTTATGTGGGTGGGCAGTAGACCCAGACTTACATCAGAAATGTTCTATCAGCAAAATAAAATAAGATGGCTTGGCATTGTGAAGGATACCGACACCACACTCCAGCGATAACCCAGTGGAGTAGCTCATTGGCAATGTGTAACCTGTCCTACTTCTCTGTCCTCCCCACTGCCTGCTGCACCTAGGCCAAGGGGTGTGGAAGTCCCATTGACCCACAGTGGTCTACTTGGGAGTAGGGGAGACTGCCTGCCAAATTCTAAGTGTACTACCTGGCTGCTTCTGTCCCTCAGCCCTCCTGATCTCCCAGGCAATTTATACCATCAGTGTAGACAAGTTAAGCAGTCTGGGATCAGGGAGAACCAAACCACCCTTGAGTGTGCCCAGAAATATAACTAAGCAATTAATTTAAGGGGGAGTATAAAAAGAGGAGGAGGGAGAGAAGATAGAGAAGCAGCGGCTATGTACACACATGCAGAAGCAGAAGCAAAACAAAACACCAAACCAGAATATTGGTCTGATTATATATTAGGCATAATATAGCAAAACACATTCTTATGGTCACCTCTGATGATGGTAGGTGGATAAGGGACAAAAGAACACAGGGACCTTATTGATACTTATGGTCCTGTGTGCCCAGGAGGCCTTGAGGGACAGGTTGCTAGGCTGAGCCAATCACAAGGCAGGCACCTATTTCAGGAAACTGAACTTAACATCTTTGGAAAACAGGGAGATGGGGTTGTTATTGTTCACTATTGTCAAAGTTGTCCAACTGTTCCAAACTTAAAAATGGAAAGTGTAATGCTGGTGGTCAATAAAAGAGGTTTAAAGACTGTCTCAAAGCATTTTTTTTTTAAAAAATGTAGTATAAACACCAACAGCTGGGAAAGACTTGCCGGCGAGTGCTCCAATTGGAGAACAGCCTTTGAAGACACTCAAACTCAGGACACAAGGGAGAAATGTGCTAAGAGGAAGGCACAAGGCATGCTTGGCAAATCCAAACTGTGATCAACTCCCACCTGGAAACCAATGCCCCCACTGTGGAAGGAGGTGTGGATCCAGAATTGGCCCCCACAGTTGTCAGGGATGAGCCAGTGTTTTCAAGTTCCCCAGAGGGAGGGGGAACCTGGGGTATGGTGTGTACGCAGCCAGTAAATCTTCTTGCATACCAAACAGACTAAATAACAGTACTGGATTAGTCTGCAGAGTTGTATTCTCTCACCCTCTCATAATAATAATAATAATAATAATAATAATAATAATAATATTTATACCCCGTCCATCTGGCTGGGTTTTCCCAGCCACTCTGGGCGGCTTCCAACAGAAAAATAAAATACAGTAATCTATTAAACGGGACTCAACTAACCCCTGATCTGCCAGCCTTTTTAAACAACTTTTTAAAAACCACACCGCTAGCACTGCTCCCCTAAATGTCAATCATAGCTGTGATTTCACTAATCAGCCAAAAATGATGGATGGTGAGAGTAGGCTCATTTCTCACAAAATGAGTGAGCAGAATAGGTCCCTGCATATTTGGCGTCTGATATTACAAGGGGTAAAGGCTTCCTTTTTCCTTTTTAAAGGGACATTGGGAATTGGGGCCTATTAATGGTACAACTAGAATGGTTTATCTTCAGCATAGACCAAAAGCTCTAATGAAGGTGCCAGACACACCTCTGTGGGGAAGGAATTCCACAAATTAGAGGCTGCTGCAGAGATTGCCCTCTCCTGGGTCACCACCGCCCAAACTTCTGAGGGCAGTGGAACTGCCAAGTGCACCCTTGCCATTGATCTTAACACACTAAAGGGCCTATAGAGAAAGAAGTGATATTTCAGATATTTGGAGCCTATTTGGGTTCAACAGCTGGAATTGAGCCCAGAAATGAACTGGCAATCAAAACTTGATAAAGCCCAGCTAATCAATCAGTATGGCTACCCTAAGTGTACATTGTTGCTGTAGTGGCTTAGAAACACCTGTTTTAAAATACAGATTTTATATGGCTTTATACACTCGAAAGTTGGCCTCGGTGGTGTGTCCACGTCAAATGACTTATGGCCAGTACTTAACTGAATTGCACACAGCAAGTCAACCAAAAGTAATTAGCTATATTGTATGTAATTTCTTGCCTAGTTTACCAGTCTGTGCTTACAGGCATTGTTTTAAATAATGTACATAATGGATTTGTTCTTATAGGGTTTAGGCATCCTTGGTTTTAACAAATAGCCTTTTGCAATAACATCAAGTCCTGATACGACATTTTTTTAAAAAAGTGTTCTGGGCAGCTCTGGTTTGTTTCCTCAAAATAACGAACATATTTCATGAATGCCTTTGAAAATCAGGCCAAGCAGCTTCCTTGCTTCCAGACGGAAGATTTAATTAAAGCCCTGCTGGGACAAATGAGCCTTTGCTCTGACTTTGGTTGCTTTTGATGATGGGTGAACTCCTCAGGCATGTATTATGCAGCAAGTCAGATAAGTTCATCATCGTGACCACTTCTTGACATACTCAGTGGCATTATTAACTGGAAGTCATTGTTGCATATGTTAGGTCATTGTTGGCCCGTAAGTGAGGGCAGCAGACTTTTGCGATGCACCAGGATGAGAGTAGATGGCATTGTGAGCCAGTCTATAGTCGGGCCTTCATTTTTGCCTATCTTGTGCTATGCTCACTGCTAAGCAGTTCATTAGATGAAGTAAAATCCTGCTGTGGTGCTGAGGCCAAAATAGTCACATGTGCTGCAGTGGTATTTTTCCTTTACTGTGTGGTTGATGTGGAAAAGTTGACTTCTATTGCACTCAGTGATGTCTCCATGTCTATTTATATTTCACCATTGATACAGCAATGCAGATGTTCACAAACTGCATGACTACTCTGCTTAGGGTTGCCAGACTCAACAGGACTTCTGTGCCTTTAATTGCCCTGCTCTCTTTTGAGTCTGGAAACCTTAAAGAGAAACCAGCAGACCCTTTGTTTAATTTCCAAGCAGGGCAATTAAAGGTACAGAAGTCCGGTCCTCTATTGAGTCTGGCAACCCTAACTCTGCTGGTCTCTGGGGAGCTATCAGTGCTTGAAATAGTTATAATTATGCAGTGGAAACTTAGAGGGGGGGGGGAAATGCAGCTCCTATAGGCCAGGATTCCCTGGCTTCAGCCGTGATGTATTCCTGTTAATGGACTGCAGGTAGGCAAATTTGTCAGGTTATAACCCAGATTACCCTCCTGCCTTTTTTATTTTTTAACAGACCTCTAACTGGACAACCACAGTTTCCTTGCAATTGACACATTTCTTCACTCTGGTTGTTACTCTTTTCCAGTAGCTAGAACCCTGGCCCACTGCAGAGTTTAAAAACAAGGAAATAAATAAACAAAAAATAACGTTCTGACAATAGCCTTTGAATAAACTATTTTGACAAGTTTTTCCTTCCTGTAGGACAGGAGCAAGGCTTTTTTTACAGGGGGAACTTGTCAGCACTCAGTTCCAGCACCTCTCAGGTGAGAGCCATTGCCATTCTAAGAGAAAGAGGGAGAGTGTTCATGGTGCGTCCGGCACCTCTTTTTCTAGAAAAATAGCACTGGACAGGAGTATCCAACATGGTGCCCTGCAGAAGTGGTTGTATATATGTATTGCTTTGTGCTACTTATGCAGGAACTCACAGAAAACTGAGTGAATGGTAAATCAGGGTTTATTCTTAATGAGGCCTAAGAATCTGCCTGCATAGAATCTAATTCCTCCCACTAGGATACACCTCTGACTCAGATCTGGCCTCTTGGGTCATAGCTGTTTCTCTTAAAGGGGCCACATGCCAGTTGTTGTTTTTTTAAGTGAATAATGCCTATATTACATAATGCAACTCTTATCATCCTTAATCATTGGATTTTCTGGCTTAGGCTGATGAGAGTTGTCATCCAATAATAGCTGGAGGGGAACAAGTTGGCTACCCCCACCATGGGAGCATATCATATTTCCTGCGAAAATGTGAAAAGAGCAGCAGATTAATCCCCTGAAAATAGCAGCATCAGCCAATTTTTATGTGCACTTGTTTTAGTGAAAACCCCAGATACCAAAATTAATCAGTTCCTCTCTTATTAATGTTCCCAGTAATATTGAAATCCCAAATATGGAAAGAAATTCAGCAGAGGAGGATTTCATAAGTAGCTCTACTGTTAAAGGCATGGAAAATAGATGATCTGATCTTACACATAGCCACATGCTCAGTCAATGGGATATAGTAGTGTTCCCACTAGTGGCAGTATTGGCCTAGTTCTCACTTTTAGCACAGGATGGTTCTCCTATTAGCACTTGAAAAGTGCACTTTGGTGTTGCACCACCTATCTTTAAGGAAGATGTGTGGAATGTCCCCTTTACTCTAGTAGCAGGCTCCATAAATTTGTGTATTTGCTAGGATGACATGTCAGATCATCCTACGTGGACACTGAGATATCAGTCGGAGGCCCTAGTAATGTATCTACTTCCCAGGTCTGTGAGGTAGGTGACCACAAGACCTTTGGAATTCCCTCCCAGCACATTGACAGTGAACAGCTGCACTTCAGATTTTGGGAAGGCTTTAAATATTCATTTGTTTCAATTGACCTTTTCTGGCTAGATCTACACAGCTATAAAAAACCGCTCTGAATACACTCTGCAAAAAACCATTGTAAAGCTCACAATTGAAAATATAATTGAGTTGCTATTTCAGCTCTACAGCATTCATAACACTGTAGTTTGACTAATGTAGCTGAGTCCCCTGACTAATTTTTGTTATGCTTGCTGAATAGAGGCGGGAATACTATAATTGTAGTTTTTATGAATTCTGGTTTTAGTAATGCTGGATTGTAGTTTTTATTGTTGTAAGCCACTTTGTGTGTTTCCCCTACAAAAGCAGCATATAAATATTTTTTAAAACTTTTTTTAAAAATATTGTATGATCTTTCCAATAAATGTGTTTGGAAAATTGCAGACGTTACCAGGTTTTTATTTTGTTTCCTTATTGTGGAATTGCACTATAGTGATAAGAATTAGGCTTTAGCTGCTGCACAGAGAACTATGTCAGTTTATTGGTCCATCTAGCTCAGTATCAAGTGTAATCCTGAGTTGCAGGTGCACAGACAACATGGCTGGGAGGTCAGTGAGGTCAGAAGGATATGAAATGCAGAAAAGTACAGATACTATTAACAGAGGCCCCTGACCATCAGGTCCAGTCGTGTCTGACTCTGCGGTTGCGGTGCTCATCTCGCTCTATAGGCCGAGGGAGCCGGCGTTTGTCCGCAGACAGCGTGGCCAGCATGACAAATCTGCTTCTGGCGAACCAGAGCAGTGCACGGAAACGCCGTTTACTTTCCCGCCGGAGCGGTCCCTGTTTATCTACTTGCACTTTGATGTGCTTTCGAACTGCTAGGTGGGCAGGAGCTGGGACCGAGCAATGGGAGCTCACCCCATTGCAGGGATTCGAAGATTCGAACCGCCAACCCTCTGATCAGCAAGCCCTAGACTCTGTGGTTTAACCCACAGCGCCACCTGGGTCCAACTAGTATATAGCTTGCATGAAATTAAATAAATAAATAAAGTCAGTGTCTTTTAACCTAACCTACACCGCAAGGTTGTTGTGAGGACAGAAGTGGCATGGCCTTATGTGTGCTACACTGAGATGCTTGGAGGAAGAATAAGCATAAAAATGCAATAAACAGATTGTACTGTATGTTCTTACTTACCAGTAAATAGATTCCAGTATCTAATTTCTATAATTGCTCATGTGCATTTTCTTTATCTGCACATTTTAAAACATTATTTCTAAGGCTGAGATACTGCAGTGTAATTCAGACGGGTGACAAACAATGTAAAGTTAATAAACTCATTGAACCAATTAAAAAGTATTAATCATCAATTTTAGTAGGCTGAATCCCAATAGATTTCTGTCAAGTTTTCTAGGCCAGCAATTTTTTTTGTGTGATTGGGGGAAGGAGGAGAGGAATAGCTGTTTATGAAGGTGAAAAATAAGACATGCCTGCAAAGAAGAAAGGTGATGAAATGTATATTTATTTATAAATATTTCAGTTTTTTTTCCTCATGCTGTATCCTGAAACCTGGTTGCTGCTTATAACAATTTCAAAATGCAAGCATAAAATTACTTCTAAGTGGTAAAGCATCCACAGCATTCTAAAAGCATTCTGGAGGCTACCCAGGCTTTTGCAAAGGGGTGGTTTTCTGTGTCTCTGAAGCAGTCAGTCACTGATGAGAACGCCTTGCTACATAACTTGAGCACCTGCTTTCTTGACGTAATGGGCAACAGGATTATTCACTATGCACTATGCACTAAAACCTCTTAACCCCTTGCTAGCAAATCTCAGCACCAGCATCACATTATCTCATATACTGTATCGCCAGAATTCTCTAGATCTATTCCTAGCATAAACTCTTTTTCTTGAGACCAATTGGAGACCCAGCAGGCATCAATTAAACATTTGATCCCTATCAGAAGCCAATCAAATGGTTAGAGCTTTGTGGTCTCAAAAGACTTTTACATATCAGTGCTGCCCATGTTCCAAGCGCTTCCTGTGGATGCATAAGTTCCAAGAAATCACACACTTGTGTACTACAGAATTGGCGATCCCTTATCTTGTACATTTCAGTCCCGTGCCTGTTTTGATCATTGCATTCATCCTGTATCAAGATTAAACACCTACTATTTGTAACCTGTTCTCTGAATATAAACGAAGGCTGAAAGTAAGTTTTGCAACTCTTGTAACTGATATGGTTGTCATTTAAACAAAGCGTTGTCTACAAAGTGGGTAAAATTCTGAAGGAACCTTTCTTGTCCCTGAAGCATATTTGTATTGTTGGTATTAATATATATTTAAATGCCTAATCTGTTAATAGTGAAAGTGGCCTTTAATGCTAAGTCTTCTTTTAGCTAGTGTTATTTTCATGGGAGGGAAAACTTATTACCACAGCAAGTTGTTCATATAAGGGGGGGGGGTCAAATTCAGCTTGTTTGAGCAATTTATTGTGCTACATTATCCTTCAGTGGGTGACTTTGCTCTTTAAAAGCAAGTCACATTCTTGAATGCACATTAGTAGCTCTTTTCTACAGGGGGCCCCCTAAATAAAGACTAAGCTAGTTTGCAACTGAATTTTTTGAAGAAGAAAAATTAATTGTTTCTTCCTTAATTTTATTTTAAGATCCGGATTTCAAGGACCTTGGGGTTTTGAAACCATTGCCAGGTTGGTATGTTCAGTGTTTCATAACACTTGGAAGTTTTCAAATTTTACTTGAGATATCTATATATCTTCTTTCCCCTCCACCTTCTTTATTGGGTTTGATTTTGTTGTTGTTATTGTTATTACTCAGTTTGTGAGTTTGAGATGGGAGGATCTGAAGGAATTGTGGAATCTGTGCAAATTGGGAAAGAAGGGAAAGCTTCGGACACTGAGGCAGTTGATTGTAAATGGTACATCCGAGCACCACCAAGATCCAAGGTCAGTCCTGTTCCATTCTCTGATTTGGGGACTTAACTTAAAGACGTGGTTTTACTAATATAGCATTTATTACTTTGAACAGACAGGCTTTGCTTAATATGGCTTGCACTATTGAACCTGTAAACTGTTATTTTCCTTTACAAGACGGAAAAGCAATTTGTCATCACACAGAATAATAACCGTCATGTGTTCTAAATCATGATTTGGGCTCTATAATAAATCGGTCATTTTGAGCTATAGGGATGTTTTAGATTTAGGTGGGTCCTTCTAGTCTGTTCACAACACAGCAAATGCACTTTTCCCTTTCCCTCCCCCCTCCCCCCAATTTCTTGCAAGGAATTCATTCTTCTACACCTCATTTTTTTCTAGCACTTAAAGAGTAACATTTTATCACTGGGACAAAGATGGCTTAATATTAGAACATAATAAGAGCCTCCTGGATCAAACTCATGGTCCATGTAGTCCTGTTCTCACAGTGCCAACTAGATGCCCGTGGGAAACCTGCAAGGAGGACCTGACCACAAGGGCATTTTCCTCTCCTGCAGTTTCCAGGAGCTGATATTCAGCAGGATAGTGCCTCTGACTGTGGAAGCAGAACATAATCAATGGCTACTAGCCTTGATGGCTATCATTTCTGTAACACTAGAAAATATTCAAAACACTTCACAATCAGTTTCCTGTAACTCTTCTGACAGTCATGCAAGGCAGCAGATCACTTGTGTTATTTTCAAAGCAGACATGGGGAGCTGAGGATGATATACAGTGGTTTGCCCAAGATCACCTGGTGAGTTAAAGGTAGAAATGAGACTCAAACCAAGGCAGCTCAGTTAATTGTGCTTAGTATTGCTGTGCAGGCCTGGCCCATCCCTGAGGCCGGGGGGGGGGGGGGCAAGTGCCTCAGGTGACAGGATCCACAGGGGCAGCAGATCCCAATGAAGATATTTATTCCTACCGTAAAATAAAAAAATTCCTTCAGTAGCACCTTAAAGACCAACTAAGTTTTTATTTTGGTATGAGCTTTCGTGTGCATGCACACTTCTTCAGAGAAGTGTGCATGCACACGAAAGCTCATACCAAAATAAAAACTTAGTTGGTCTTTAAGGTGCTACTGAAGGAATTTTTTTATTTTACTTCGATCCAGACCAACACGGCTACCTACCTGTAACTATTCCTACCGTGTCCCTGATGTAGATCTTCACTCACTCCTTCTTCCCTAGCATGGGGAGCTGCCATTTATTTGGTGGTTCACCTCAAGTACCAATATGTCTTGGCTGGCCTTGGTGCTGTGGAATTTGTCTGTGAGTGTATTATGGTAGATACATATGTGCTTCAGAGTATCGAACTACTGTATGTTGCAGACCAGACCACGTGTACGTCATCCTTTTGTGAACTTTTATTGTTATTGTTTTACAGCCAATGTGTACAGCTGCACAACTAAATGTCCCACCAGCTTATTTTAACTATTCAAAAGATTTATATTGTCTAGCACTAAGGACATGTGTCTACCATTTAAAAAGATTGTAGTAGATACTAGTGTGCTTGCCCTTGCAACAAGTCTAGTCTCTGTATCTCACTTTGTCTGTCTCTACCACTCAGATCCATTTTGTATAATTTAACACTAAACACAAAGCCCTCTTTTAAAATACAGTGGTACCTCGGTTTATGAACACAATTGGTTCCAGAAGTCTGTTCATAAACTGAAGCGTTCATAAACTGAAGCGAACTTTCCCAATGAAAGTAATGGAAAGTGAATTAATCCATTCCAGACGGTCCGCGGAGTAAGCGTTCATAAACTGAAGCGAACTTTCCCATTGAAAGTAATGGAAAGTGGATTAATCCGTTCCAGACGGGTCCACGGAGTACTTAAACTGAAGTGTTCATAAACTGAAGCATGGGTGTAATTGGTTCCGGAAGTCTGTTCATAAACTGAAGCGTTCATAAACTGAAGCAAACTTTCCCATTGAAAGTAATGGAAAATGAATTAATCCGTTCCAGATGGGTCCGCGGCGTTCATAAACCTAAAATTCATAAACCGAGGTGTTCATAAACCAAGGTTCCACTGTACACAGTTCCACTTTTACCGTATCTCAGGCTTTTCCACTTTCAAATCTCAAATCTGGAACATATCTAGTTTGAAACAATCTAGTACTGGAACAATGGTAATAAATTTAAAAAGGTTAACAAAAAAAATCCTATGCATATCTACACAAAAGTAAATTTCATATATTTTAATAGAGCTTACTCTGAGCTAAGTGGCATAGGATTGCAGTCTCAATCAAGAGGACTTATTTTGAGTAGACTTGTATATGATTGCCCTGTAAGGCTGTAATCCTATGCATGTGTAGTTAGGAATAAGTCATGTTCTCCTTAATGGGTTTACTTTTAAGTAGACATGCATATGTCTGATAATGTGGAAGCTCAAATCAGTAACATTATTTGCTATCAGTCTTATATTTTATTGTAAGTTATAATTCTTATGTAGTCGTGTGGTGGCATACCACATAATGGAGATTAATTAGTCAGGTGTTGTGTTTTTGTTTATTTATTGTGACATATGTATACCACCACATATCACAAAGTTCTCTAGGTGGTGCAAAATAAATAGTTCTATGGTAGGCTGATTTTAAATATACTTTGGGGATTTTCATTTTGCCCGATTCTAGTTATTTTGATTGGAAATCTTCACCTGTAGATTGCAATGCAAATAGTTTTCATTGTGCTGGAAGACCTGAAACACCCACTCAGAGAGAGAGAGAGAGAGAGGAATTCAACATCGTGCTATTCCAATCAGTCCATCTGCATTACAGGTTGCCAAATGGATCAATACTCCCTCCTTTCTCACACTGTTCTGGGGCTTCTTCTCCCCCACCCAGCAAATTTAGGGGATGCAGGGGAGAGGAGAGGGGGGAAGGCATCAATGCACAAGTAGAAGTCTTTTCACAGGGCTTCTGCTGACAAGGCTGAATAGATAACCCCGCCCTGAATATCTGTAATAAAATTGAGGGACTAGTAAACAGGATGTATCAAGGCCTGGGGGCCTTCTTTTGTTTATTTATCTGGAAATAATGAAAACAGAGCTAAAGCTGTTGTTGGAGCCATGCCATAGTACCATGGGCGAAGACAGCCCCCCCCCCACATTGCTTCCCTCTTCTCTGCCTTCACATAGAAGTAAATTTTTCTTTATTTTTGTACTGAACGCTTGTTCATGCAGCCTGGCAGTCTGTACTTTATTAAATAAGCACTCGCTAGTGCATCTTCTTTAGTTAACTCCTTTGGGGTGAAGTATAGGACTTTTTTTTGTCGTCTCCACAATTGGGAGGAGATATTTCAGGGCAGAACTATACATTATTCCTCCACTGTGTGTCTTCAAAGTCCTGTGGCAGCGGCTGCTTCACAAAGGTGGCACTTTTCCACCAGGTGAGCAACAGGCAGAAGGGATCATCCAGAGTTTTTCTCTTTCAACTCTCTCCCAGCCACTTTCTTCCCGTCATGGATTCTAGACCTGTGCTCCCTACTGGTGGTGGAGAGCTGGAGAGATAAACAGAGGATGAACAAAGGGTTAAGCACATTCATCCTGCCCACTGCAACTCCAATAGAACTGTGGGCTTCTGGTTCTTTTGCAAAGGAGAAGTTGCATCTAAGCCAGGCATAGGCAAACTCAGCCCTCCAGATGTTTGTAGTCCCAAAACATCTGGAGGGCCAAGTTTGCCTGTGCCTGATCTAAGCTTTGAAGAGAGACATGTAGTTCTCCTCTCAGGCTTTTCCTTTCTTTTTTAATGCATTGCTCAGAATTATTGGTATGTATAGCTGCACTTGCTCACAAATGAAATTTTTCTTTAAAAAAAACACACACCACATAAACAAGAGGAAAAAGAGTGCATATATACAGCAAACGCATCAAGAGAATTTCAGGTGCAACAAGGGCGATCCTTGCAGACGATCCTAACAAGATAAAATTGAGCAAAACGCAAGTGAGGATTTCTGATTTGGACACATTCTCAGGATTTCATTGGTTGACACCTGATTAAAGTAACCTTGCCTATATATGCCAATACTCCCCTGAAAGGCACATTATGCCATTATGCTACTTTAATTCTTCTTAACACTTGAGTTTGATTGGTAAAGAGACTCCAGGATCTACTGGCTGGCTTTTGTGGTCTGAAGTTTGCGGATGATGAAAAGTTAATATGGGTAAATCTGATGCAGCCGCTATTTCTCCTATCACCTCATGGCAGATAGCGATGTGTATTCCATAAATGAGCCAAGGTTTTGTAATGAGAAACAACATGTTGGCCATATCTAACCAGCAGTGCAGTGCACCCTCCTGCAAACTTATTTGGGGAAGCTGGAAGAACCTCCCTTAGATGGGCAACTTCACACTGGCTCCCAGTGATCAGTAAATTAAATGATCCATATCTTTCCCCACTTGCTCATGTTAAAGGTGTGCTGAGGACTCACCTGACTCATCCATCTCATCCTGGCTGGACAACCATAGATCTGTAGATGTCATAAAGCCTCAGGGCCTGAGAATAGCTCCTTTCTCAATATCTCTTCCAACCAGGTGGCAATGAGAGTAAGCCAGGTAAACAACCCTTCACCATTAAGATGCTTCAGATACTCTGATCAGGGCAGCTTAGCTTAAAAATCCCCACCTGGACACACCAATTCTTAGAGTTTTAATTAGGGACAGGAGAGAAAATTATTTGTCCTTCCTAGAATATTATGCAAACTGAAATGCAGCTTATCCATTGAAAATCACATTTCTATGTGTTTTGTGATGCGGTACAACAACAACAACAACAACAACAACAACAACAACAACAACAACAACAACATGTATATCAGGGGAAAGTATTGATAAAAATGCAACAGGAGCAAGTCTCTCTACAGATAGTAAGTCTTCAGCATTAATCTCTGTTACTCATTTCCCATTTTTGCCCTCTCCTAGTCAAATATAGATGGCATACAGACTAGATTAGCAGACAAGACTTGCAAGCCAGAAAACATGTGTCTCTTTGGCATATGTGAATTTTACCATCTCTCTTTGGGCATTTAAACACTGGTTATTCCAATTAGACATGAGGCTATTTTTTCCCCTCAAAACTTACAACTATAAAGTTCTTTGTGGGAAGATTTATAACCATATGAGTGGATATGTTTTCCTCAGCCCAAATGTAGTTTTCTGCTTTGGATGAAAGAATGGAAAAAATTCAGTGAACTTTTCTAGGATATTGGCTGAGTCTTCTGATGGTTTCTTGACCTGCCCAATCAATCTTGTTGTCAGAACAAACCTTCAGTGACTGATGAAGAAAGAGAATTCATCAAAAGTGATTCACTATAAAGAGATTATGATCTTACTGTTACAGAAGTTATATGTTATTCACCCTTTGCAGTGATTCTTTTCTCTTGATGTGTGCAGCCAGGACTTTTTATTGTGTTCAAATTTTTTTAATAAAAAAATTAAACTCCAATTCAGCCTACATTGCTTCCCTCCCATTATTGTAATGAGAATATATCATAAATGTGACAAGACAATAATTTAAACCATAATGCGATCAGGGGCTATAAATTATATGTGCTGCAGCTGCAGGGATGTTTTATCACTTTTGTGGCATTTAGCAGTGACATACCAAAGCTCAAGCAGTACCAGCATTCAGCTCGAGAACTTTCAATTTATTTTAGCCAAAACAAGATGGAATTGACGGTTTGGAGAGAGGCTTTCAATGAAATTTCCAAGCAGAAGTATGAAAACATAATATGCGATGGTTGTTTCTTTCCCTTCTGTCACACAATTATGTTTTATAAGATAGCACTTGGAATGCCAAATACACAAATGCAGGCTTATAAAATAGGGGTGCTCTTTTTGAAGCAGAAGCACAAAATATTCGCTGTGGCAGCAACAGACGAACACAGCTTCTTCTCTGATTGTTTCAGCTTGGTTAACAGTAGGTAGTCTCAAGCGGCTGAATCCTGCCATGAATTACACAGTTCTGAATTAGGGCTTCTATCAAAAGAAAAAGCCTAGTGAGGGTGCAGATTGAGGGCATGACTTTAGGTGGAAGGGAGAGTACATTTGCACTTTAGCTTCTGGAAGTGATGTAAGAGGAAACATCATGTTTTGATATCCTGTTGCAAGAGGTTCTCTCTGTGAAATCACCACTTGGTATAATAATCAAGCGTGCCTCCAGAAGACCTGTTTATTGGGCTTTCATAATCCTGCTTTGCTTGTGCAGAGGCTGTGTGACCCATTGAAATGGAACATAAAAATATAATTTTAATAATATTAAAGCTGAGGTACTGATTGATTTAGATTATTTGCATGCCACCTTTCCTGTGAAAATTCTTCAGAATTTTAGTGTGAATTCCTCCTAATAAACAATTTTTGTTTGCAGTTTTAATTTTAAAGCAAATGATCCAAATACAATGTAGTGTAGTATGTTATTTTCACCAATATATTCTTTTTATGCACGTTCCTCCTAATTTACACATATTTTAAAGCATTGTTTAGAGTAAAAATTTTGTTAGTTGATGCTAACCCATGAATTACCCACGTGGTAGCGGTCTTTGTGATGAAGGCCATGAAAGCCAGGGAAAGATTTATGGATGATAAAGTAAAGACCCCTTCATCGACTGTTTAACTCGTTGCTTGTTTTCCTTCTCTTTCTGTTTTGTAGGATGCAGGTTTTGTTGGGATAGTATGTATTGAATTTTAACATTTTTAAATATTGTTGTGTTGATATTTGTGTACAGGCATGGTCCTCACAATAAACGGTTTAGTTGTAAAAATTGTTTAGTTGAAGACCCACATCACAAAGTTCAGATAAGTGTGAATTTTGAAGGATGGCTTTGCTTTAGTTTTCTAATAAATAATAATAATAATAATAATAATAATAATAATAATAATATATTTATACCCCACCCCTTTGGCTGGGTTCCCCCAGCCACTCTGGGCAGCTTCCAATAGAAGTATTAAAATACAATAATTATTAAACATTAAAAGCTTCCCTAAACAGGGCTGCCTTCAGATGTCCTCTAAAAGTCTGGTAGTTATTTGTCTCTTTGACATCTAGTGGGAGGGCGTTCCACAGGGCAGGTGCCACTACCGAGAAGGCCCTCTGCCTGGTTCCCTGTAACTTGGCTTCTCGTAGCAAGGGAACTGCCAGAAGGCCCTCGGCGCTGGACCTCAGTGTCTGGGCAGAACGATGGGGGTGGAGAAGCTTCAGACAGTACAAATTCGATAGATTCAGACAGTGCAAATTTGATAGATTCACCTTCAAATTTGAATAAAATCTATCACCCATTTTTAGTCCAAAGTGGGCTTATTATCGAAAACAAAAAAAAAAAACCAGTGGGAATTGTGGTGGAAGTTGAGGGGTGGGAGAGTAGTTCATACCAATAAATTCAAGTAAGACAAAAAGCAAACAAACCATAATTTTTAATCAGCAGAATAAATTAAATATTGTGAAAGAAACAATCTAAACGTAATACATGAGTACAAACGAACAATATATGAGCACCTAAAGCAACCTAGTACATGAGTACAAAATGTGTACAATTCACACATAGTTTTTCATGTGTTCTTTTGGAGAGAGAGAGACAGAGAAAAGGGAGGGAGCAGGCCTATGGTTGAGCAAAAGACAGTAAATCTGATATGATACATTGGCTAGTCTGTCCGCCCCTTCCCAGTTCCACATTTATTATTATTTTTTAAAAAATCATTATACCTGGGTGGGTGGGTGCTCGCACACATGCGCGCTTATGCACACCTAGTGGAAGATAAGCAATTGCTGTAGATTCTATGTGTTTGTCAAAAATGCATGAAAAGGACAAATGATTAAAGTGGTTAGGATTTTCTCTACTACACAAGCTTTATTAGAAAATAATCTATTTTTTAAAAGAAAATATTTTCAAATAATACTGCTTGAAATCTTGAGTCAATTGCACTTGATTAGTAATGTGTGATATGCAGAATAAATACTGCTCTATCTATTATAATGCTGTGGAGGCTAAAGAGCTTGTGGATTAAAGCAAAGTGTTCCATTTTTACAGAGCAACACAAGTAAGAGTTTGATCAGCTTATGCTGCTTTTCTAAAGCTAGCTAGATTGTTCAGGAGTAGGATTCCCTTAACACCAGTTTGTTTGCAACATAATCCTCTCTGTCATGCTTACTAGTGTTATCTCCAGCAGCCATGGGGTAAAAGCTTAGTCTAGCAACTTGAGACTAAGGTTGCAAGTCAGGAACTTTGGGTAATAAAACATACCTCATCTGTATAGCTGTGCTGTTGTCTATCTATTGGTGACTTAATTTCATACCCCCTAGGCTGAGATGAAGTACACTTTGGGAATTGTCTTTACAAAGCAAAGTTGGCCAAACATTAATAAAGATTTCAGATGAATATAGGAGGAGAAACAGGGTGTACATTGGGGGTAGTGACATGGCTATCAAATTAGGTACTAAACTGCTTTTAAAAATTACTATAAAAGAAGTTGAAGACTGATGAGCAATGTATAACTAGACCCCAATTAAGTAATCAATCTAACCAAAAGAAAAGTGTAACTTAGGGGTGAAATTTATCATGATAGCTCCTTTTATGCATAGTCCTTCTGGCTCCTTGAAGAAGGGACATTGAGGGAGAGGCATCTCTTTTTGAAAGAGCTGTAGCAGACCCCAACATATGCAGGAAAATTGGGAAAGATTTTTGTCTGAAACCCTGAGAAACCTCTGCCAATCAATGGACCAAAGGCCTTACTCTGTCTAGGTCAACTCCCTATTATCCCATATTCCTATTTGCTTAACTTTCTGTTTTCCTGCTTATACACAGATCATCCCAGAGATGCATCAACATAAATGCAGTAGATTCTCCCACCCCTAAAATAGTTGCCACAGTTCAGTTATGGATAGGCTGAAGGTCAAGTGCCTCAAAGTTTGCATCTGATCGTCATCAGTAGAAGACAAACTGGGAGTGGGCATAGCTTAGTTTAGTTCAAATGACTTTGTGAGAAGGCAGTTTTCATCCTTTAGATTTGTGACATAATTCTGCACTGAAGTCAGCTGGAAAGACTCCCGTTCACTCTCCAGGGCCCAGTACAGGGAGTGTGTCGAGCTGCAACAAGAGAAAGTAAGTTCTGGTATCTGCATAACTAACTGCAGTGGGGATCTTGGACAAATCTCTACTCTGCTAAGTAAGTAACTCTGGATGAAATTCCTCAGAGGATGCTGAGAGCAAAGGAAAAGTGAAAGCCTTTTTGCCTTTAGAACTCCTTCTCTGTCCCCTTGTCTCTCAACCCCCTCATATTTCTCTTTTGCTAGCACCTGCTTCTACATTTCCTTACATTGGTATCCTCTCTGAAATATTCACTGTATCTGAAGAAGTGTGCATGCACACGAAAGCTCATACCAAAATAAAAACTTAGTTGGTCTTTAAGGTGCTACTGAAGGAATTTTTTTATTCTCTCTGAAATATGTGGAAGTCTCATACATTTCATTGGCACATCCATCAGAATCAGTCACAGGATATAAGACAGGCATAGACAAACTTGGCCCTCCAGATGTTTTGGGACTACAACTCCCACCATCCCTAGCTAACAGGACCAGTGGTCAGGGATGATGGGAGTTGTAGTCCCAAAATATCTGGAAGGCTGAGTTTGCCTATGCCTGATCTATACTCCATAGAAGCAAACGATCACATTCTTTCCCCCCTTTCCTTTCCTTTCTTTCCTTTCATTTCCGTCATACAATTTACTGATTATTCTGTGCCAATTGGTTCCATGTACATTTACATTTAAAAAAACACCATACAGATGTGCGACAACTCTGCCTAATAGTTAAAGCAATTTTGCTAAAACAATAATATATTGTTTTAAAGCACTAATATATAGTTTATTTTACTATAAAATGATGCAGTTGAATGCAGGAAATCTTATATTTAATTTGTACAGATTATGTACATTGTATGTAGGATTGTTTTGTATATATATATATATATATATATATATATATATATATATATATATTTAAAGTTGTTGTTTTTGGCTGGCTCTTCAACAACAACAAAACACACCCAAAGAAGCATGACACAAACATAAAATGGATTGGTAGGGAGGGGGAAATAAGCAAACTCAGGTTCCAGTACTTTGTTACAAGTTCTTCTAATGAGATCTGGGATGGAAACAGTTCAAGGAGAGTAGATACGTACAAAGTTTGCTTGTCTCTCAACTTCATAAGTGCAGCAGCCCTGCAGCCCTTCTCAATAGCCTTCTGCTGGAGCTTGACGGATTGCTTTGAAACTTGGCTTTCAAAATGGTAGAAGACAGTAAATTTTATTCAAGTGCATCTGTTTGCATAATTCCTGTACTGGTTGTCTATTTTTGAATACAACTCAAGAGTTTTGGTTTTTAACTTTAAGCTGTTTACAGCTTGGGCCTGTGTATCTGGAAGAGTGTCTGTTCTTCCCACGTCAAACTGCTTGTGTGTCAGGTCATCAAACAAGGTTATACTCCACATGCTCCGCCTTCTGAGGTGAGGTGGGGTGGAAACTAGAGAGAAGACATTTTTATTGTGGTGCCCTGTTTATGAAATTTCTCTTGTCTTTGCTATTTTTTGATTCTAATCTTAAAAAAAATAATAATCTTTCAACCAACACTTCTAAAGTTGGAGCACAATCCTATCAATATCTACTCTGAAGTAAGTCCCATTGAATTAAATGGAATTTACTTCCAGGTAAGTGCATGCAAGATTGCAGCTTTAATTGTTTTTACCTGCTGCTTTTATGTGTTTACCTGTTCAGTCTTATGGTTACTTACTTCTTGTTTCTGTTTTGATTCGTAATGATTTTCTTCTTCTTCTGTGAACTGACTTGGAAACTGTTCATAATATATAAAAATGTATGAAATAATTAATTAAGTTATGTCAGTGGAACAGCTTTGATGTTGTACTACATCAGAAATTACAGAGATGTTAACGACAAGGTGATTTTTAACCCTTTAGCATCTACCCTGCTTGAGGAAATATGAAAGGAAAACCAATGTCTTATTTCCAAAGGATTCCTGGGTTCTCAGACAGCAGATCTTATACTTTCCCCATGAATAAAGGGATGAAATGGCAATTGTATTCCTGGTTCTTTTTCTCAAAGTGTAAAAAAACACTTTTTTAAAAAAAGTACAGTAAAAAGCTTTTTAGCTTTCTGCTCCAGATTCAGAAATACAGAACGCCTTCCATTTTGATTTTGTTGTTGTTGCTGCTACCGGTATTATGGCTGATTCACACATGCAAGTAATTACTTGATGCGACAGTCAGCAGGTCATGACCATGCATGTGCTGACTGTATGCATATTTATAGGGAGAAAAAATAGTTAAAAAACGAATTGTCATCCCAATGGAAATTACTTTTTTAAAAATATATCGCTCAGTTCCATTAATAATCCTGCACTTTTCCCAGAGCATAAACACAGCCAGTGTTCGATTACACACCAGTGGATTTGTGGATTTTTTTCGAAGGGGAAATAATGCTGCAGAAATGCCTCTTGTTCCAATGATGGTTTACACTGTCATATTCACTGTCTTGTTTTGTTTTGTAGATATATTTACGGTTCTTGGACTATGAAATGCAGAATTCTAATGAGTGCAAAAGGAATTTTGTGGCTGTCTATGATGGAAGTAGCTCAGTGGAGGATTTAAAAGCTAAGTTTTGCAGCACTGTTGCTAATGATGTGATGCTGCGCACAGGTCTTGGAGTAATCCGCATGTGGGCAGATGAAGGCAGCCGAAGCAGCCGGTTCCAGATGCTCTTCACATCTTTCCAAGAACGTAAGGCTTTATCAGGATGTCAAATGATTCAAGTCTTCTTCTTCTTCTTCTTCTTCTTCTTCTTCTTCTTCTTCTTCTTCTTCTTCTTCTTCTTCTTCTTTCTTTCTTTCTTTCTTTCTTTCTTTCTTTCTTTCTTTCTTTCTTTCTTTCTTTTCTTTTAAAAAAAACCTTAATGGTGTTTCTTTCATACAGAGTGAACACCAAAATGTGAAATAACCAAGTAGGATATATATATATATATTTAAAAAATACACACAGGGTTCTATCCAATTCTCTACAGGTACAGTACCTGAACATGAAAGCATCCCCATATGGCATCAAGGAACCTGGATTTTCTACCCTTGATATACACACTTGGTGATACATGCATCAGGTCTTATGGCAAACGAGGAGCCTAGGGATACAACCCCAAATCCCCACCCATAACATCCTTCGCTTTGCTCTGAGTTTGCAGAATGGAAGGGGAAGACAGGATGGGGATATGAGGAATGGGTGCTATCCTGCCATTCTCCACACCTGCAATGATGTCCATGTTCATGAGCCATAGGGGAAAGACACTGTGGGGATTACTCCCAAGTCTCATTACTCTGAACTGCACCCACTGGATGGGGTGGCCAAAATGAAGTATCGATTTCCAAAGCTTATGGTGACATTTGTAATTCTGAACAAGTGTTAGGCTCCTCTCCTTATTTCCCCATATTATTTATATACTGAGGGTGCTATACAGAGCTTGTGCAAGATAAAACTTGCAAATATTTTAGAATTATAGTGATGTTAAGCATTATTTGTTGATATCCACACTGATACTGTTATCTTTTCCATAAACGAATCATGCTGCTTAAGCTGCAGATAAAGAAGTTGTAGTTTTGTTTTCATTGTTTAAAGCAGACAGCTATTGGCCACAACAGAACACATACTTAAGTCCCCTGAAATCAGTCATCTTAAGTGCACTTAACACTGTAATGTGATCTCTTTCTAATATCAGAAATACAAACTTTGTAGACTATTTCAGAAGTAGCTGCCTTGTTTACAGAAGTAAGACATGTTTGTGGTTTATAGACATGCAGTGTAATCTGGTTCATACCTATTCAGGAGTAAGCCATGTGGGGTTCAATGTGACTTATTCCCAGGTAAGTGTATACAGGATTGCAGCCCCAATGTTCCATCTATAGCTCATAATACTTACATTCATAAAACTTAAATTTCATGTCCTTCAAGACTACTGAAGTCAGCTGGGCTGTACCAAATGTTATAATGCAAGCATATATATGTCTTCTAGGAAGTAAATCTTAATTTTCAGTTATCTTACTCCTAGCCAGGTAAGTGTTTATAGGAGTGTAGCCTTATTGTGCAATCCTACCGGTGTAGGATTATGCAGAACTATGTTCTACTGAGTTCAACTGGGCTTACCTCTAGGTAAATGAGTACAGAATTGCACACATTTACTGTGCAGGGAGCTCCACTGAACACAATGGGACTTACTTCAAAGTAAACATACACAGGATTCACTGTTAATCAACTTCTTCAAGCTAACCTAATTGTGGATCAACTTAACATAAAATAAAATCTCATTTCCCCAACATCCCTGGGTAACGTTTCAAAGAATGTGATAATTAAAATCTGGGATGAATGTAAGCTGCTCCCAGAGCAAAGCAGGAAGAGCGATTGGAAGAAAAAAAATCCTTCTATACCATCTGATTCACTTAAAGAGAGAGACTATTTTAAGACTAGTGGGATCTAAGGTGGAGTTAGGCTGTAAAATTTCCATAATGCATTGGTGCATGCAATAGCCCTGAATAAGGTTGAAATGCCTTTCAATTTATTTTATTGAGTAATTTATTGAATAATTTCAGGTTATGTTTGTAATTGTTTATATTTGTGATATAAAATAATTTCACAATGCAAGATTTATTTAAATTTGCATTATCTGGGTATTTAGATCCTAGCTGGCAATTAGCTTGTCTCTGTTGGGATTTATTTACTTTTTGCTCAGGTTAGGCCAAGAGAAAGTGAGTGGTCCAAGGTCACCCAGTGAGTTTCATGCCAGTAGAGATTCAGTGCTAGTGCAATTTATATAGATAGTTACAATTAAAGCAAAATATTATGTTTAGAAGTCAAATAACCATAGGGAAAGAGTTGCCATGTCTGGAATGAAGCAATTCAACATTAAATAATTATTGTAAATGAGACTGAAAGGATGCAATCATTTAGCAAAATATATTGATCCACTTGTGAAGAAATAATATGATTTGGTTCCTTGGGAATGGGAATCCCATGCAAATTGATGTTAGTATTTTGAATCAATATTTATCCAACTGAGGGTTCTCTGAATGAGAAGTGGTACCGGTAGTCCCAAGGTGCAAATACCAGCAAACTGACTAGCATGAAGCATACCTGTGTCTAAATAAATGCATAATCATTTGACATGCAATCTTCTCTGGCATTTGTATGTGACTGAGAGCAAGAGTATCACATTCACTAAATTTGTACTGGATATTTATTTATTTTACTTTATTTATCTGATGCATCCTGTTGGACAGGAATTGCGTTTCTTCCTTTTTTTGTATAGTGCAGATTGAAAAAGCAATTTAAGCTTCTATTCATAAATCAAGCTGGCTTCAGAAATAATATTCTGTATTACTCTGACGCCATTGCTGTTTGTTTATTTCTGTGTTTGAAGCAATCCTGAATACCTGATTTATTTAAATCAAAGGCATCACATTCTGTTACCTTAGAAACAACCCTGACGGCATTGGGGGATTCAGTGCTTTTGAAAAACTGAAGGGTAAGCACACGGTCACCAGTTCATGCGTGGGATGCAAGTGAGCATATTTTTACAGGGCTTTCAATTTCAAAAAAGACCACAGGAATCTTCTTGTTTTCTGCTCTTGAGAGATCCTGTAAGTGATTGCCCCCACCTCAGCTATATGTTTTGAAACAAGTAACATTTTCTTTACATAAATACTTGTCGCCATGTATTATGTATTATTTTGCTGGTTACTAGTCTGGTAGGCACATGCTCTTTTCAGGGCATATGGCCATCTTAGCAGAAGTTTACAAGTCACTTGCATTTTGGAGCTGTTCAACAGTGGAACTTGCTGCCAAGGAGTGTGGTGGAGTCTCCTTCTTTGGAGGTCTTTAAGTGGAGGCTTGACAGCCCTCTGTCAGGAATGCTTTGATGGTGTTTCCTGCTTGGCAGGGGGTTGGACTGGATGGCCCTTGTGGTCTCTTCCAACTCTATGATTCTATGGAGCCATATTGTTACCTGCTTGTCTGTGCTTTGTGATAAACCCACAGCATTCAGTTTCCTTGGACCACAGAGAAATCTGTATGTGTATTTTGGCAGATCTGGTCTGAAGGACTTAATGACACCATTAGTTGTTTCTGTGTCAGTTGTACTGAATATTAATTGCAAATGATGTGTGCTAGAAAATAAAGCAGATGACTGATATGCCACCAGGGAGGCATGCTGAATTAACGAGTGCAAAAGTGTGGTAATTTCTGCTTCTGTAGGCACACACCATTCTTCGGGGGACTTTTCTCAGTCCTTTGAGGCATGAGGGAGGGAGGGAGGGAGGGAGGGAGGGAGGGAGGGAGGGAGAGAGAGAGAGAGAGAGAGAGAGAGAGAGAGAGAGAGAAGGTTTGGACCATTCAGAGCAACAGTAGAGGCAGATGGCAATTCACTGTTCTATCAATTGTCTTCATTAACTGTTGCAGTTTGATAGAGCTCAGATAGATGCAGAGGGAGCAGAATGGCAGGGGAAGGCTGTCTTAGCTGCTATTTCAAAACACATTTAGCACTCTTTCTTTTAGTAACACCCCAAAACTGTAGTTACATCTGGAGAAATAAGCCCCAGATACTCTTTAACGCTCAGTGCAACATTTGTTATCCAAATGGCCTGAAGAACTGGTTACCCAAAGTTGAATCGGGACTCAGAAATACTCACTAAAGTGTTGCTAGGAGCATGATTTGTTTGTGGGTGGGATACCATGCAGGGAGAAGGGATAAAAACACTCCAGTCACAGTAGCTCCCTTCGGAGTATGACTGGTGCTGATACTGCTATCATTTTGGCACCAAGTTAAAATGTGTTCTCCTGTGATTTAAAGGGCTTTTAAGTTGGTGATAGTTTAGCTCACGGTGCTGCTTTAACTGCCTTTATTTGTCTTTGATTATTTGTTTAATAGCTGGTTATCAAATGACACTTATCTGATGCTATGATCTCCACTCTGGTGTCTGTATAAATGTAGGGTTGGCTATAAATATTTAAAGAAGAAGAAAAAAAAGGGGGGGCTTAAAACCTAAAGGATAAATGTCAGCCCAGATGGTTTTAGAATCCATATCCTCCCTCCTTTCTGTTTCTCACTGATCACTAAATTTCTCACTGTTTCTCTGCTGATCACTAAATGGAGGAAGACGTCTTCAGTACATAGTAGGACTCTAGAACTTTCCCTTTTTCCATGAACCAAGAAAAGGCTCTGTGGTCCTCCTTCAACTTTCATGGATATGAAGCAACACTGAAGCCGTATAGAAGGGCACAAGTATTGAGGAATGCAGGATATGGGACATAGGCAGTGGCCAGGAATATATTTACAGGTGTAGCCGTATTAGGGTACACACCTGTCTGAATGGACATCTGTGTCTATGGGTGAATGCCTGTATTTTTGAACTGCCGTTGACATTTGTGAATGGTAATGGTAATAAGGAATATCTGCTTTGATAAGTGTCTGCAAATGAGGACAAAATGGTTTTGTAATTGGGCCAGAGCCCCATCACCAGTCCATATTTTCACAAGTATTATCGGCTATATCCAGTGCCCCCCCCCCGGGAGTACGCGGGGATACGCATACTCCTAAGCATTTTGTGAATCTAAGTTTAGCCTCATTGAGGGGCAGTATTTCAATATGAGTAGGAAAATGAGAGTACCTCTAAACATTTTTTTAAGAAAAAAAGCACTAGCTATATCAAATCTGGCTCCACCTAACAGTACCCCTTTAACACAATACATAAATGTCACACACAAAGATAGCTATGATGAGGCATAAGAAACATTCCCAAAAATCATGTTTATCATGTTTTTGTATTTTAAAATATTAAAATAATAATAAAGAATTTTTTAAAAAAGAAACATTCCAAAATCCAAAGTAGGGCAGTATCTTTATTAGGCCAACCAGAATGTCACAAAATAGTAGAGTTGGAAGGGGACCCAGAAGACCTTCTAGTTCAGTGTGAATTCTCCCTGCATACATTATAAAGGAAGCATTGCCAGAGAATGCACAGTTCACTCATATAGCTCCTGTTGATGCTACTATGTAATATCAGTTTCTGTCCCCAGTTTTAATGTTCCAAGCGCTATCTAATCCATTTAACTAAACTTACCATTTCCATGCACTTAGGAAGTTCTACATGTGAAAAACTTTGATGCATTATTTGAAACATTTGTTCCCACTACCTGAAATCAAAACCTATGGTAAAAGGTAAAAGGTAAAGGACCCCTGGACGGTTAAAGGTAAAGGTAAAGGGACCCCTGACCATTAGGTCCAGTCGTGACCGACTCTGGGGTTGCGCGCTCATCTCGCATTATTGGTCGAGGGAGCCGGCGTATAGCTTCCAGGTCATGTGGCCAGCATGACAAAGCCGCTTCTGGCAAACCAGAGCAGCACATGGAAACGCCGTTTACCTTCCCGCCGGAGCGGTCCCTATTTATCTACTTGCACTTTGATGTGCTTTTGAACTGCTAGGTGGGCGGGAACTGGGACCAAGCAATGGGAGCTTACCCCGTCACAGGGATTTGAACCGCCGACCTTCTGATCAGCAAGCCCTAGGCTCAGTGGTTTAGCCCACAGCGCCAGTTAAGTCCAGTCAAAGGCAGCTATCGGATGTGATGCCCATCTTGCTTCAGGCCAAGGGAGCCAGCATTTGTCCACAGACAGCTTTCCGGGTCATGTGGCCAGCATGACTAAACTGCTACTGGTGCATGGAGGCCTGTGATGATTGCCAGAGTGCATGGAAACACCATTTACCTTCCTGTCACAGTAGTGTATCAACTTTCCCTGGCATGCTTTCAAACTGCTAGGTTGACAGAACCTGGGACCAGAGCAACGGGAGCTCACCCTGTCTCATGGATTTGAACCACTGATCTTCTGATAGGCTTGCCCTAGAGGCTCAGTGGTTTAGTGTTACCCACATCACTGATTGAAACCTATGAGAAGTAAAGAGGGGAGGAATGAGGTGACTTGCCTCTTTAAATTATGACACTTGGAAATTGTTCTCAAATATATTATAGTTGTTTCCACCCCCCCACTTTCTTCTTCCCTTTGTCTGTTTTTCAGTCTGATTAATGACAGACATGCTACATCCACAGCTCCCCCAAAGAGCTTAACTTCTGAGCACAAACACCTACACTTAAATCTAAAGGAAAATTATTACATTGGTGGCATGGGGATCAGAGGAAATCCCTTTATTAGCACCACAGAACAGACATCCATTCTATTACCTTTGACAGCTGGTTAGCAGTAGTCAGTCTCTTGATACCTATCATTCGAACAGTATTTGACCTTCTTGCCACTTAAAAGAATTGCCTTAAGCTCACTCTTATCTGGAAGCATAATTTCTTCAGCCATTTATATATATAAGGTATAAAGTTTGGCGTAACTCTTAAGTTCTCACAGTTTTGCTATCACTAAGAAAATCCAATGCATGCTGAACTTGTCCTTTGTTTCCAGTGTACTATTCATTTTGGAAGAAGGAACTTCATAAACAGAGGATGCCATTAACTCTTGTTCTTGATGTTAAAGGAAAAACAAAACAATAATGATCTTTCTTAAGATGAGCACATCAAAATGGGATAATTACCAGGAACAAAGGATGTTTCAGAGCCTCTTCAGGTATACAGTGGTACCTCGATTTACAAACACAGTTGGTTCTGGAAGTCTGTATTTAACCTGAAGCGTACTTAACCTGAAATGAACCTTCCCATTGAAAGTAATGGAAAGTGGATTAATCCATTCCAGACGGTCCATGGAGTACTTAAACTGAAGCGTACTTAACCTGAAGCGAACTTTCCCATTGAAAGTAATGGAAAGTGGATTAATCTGTTCCAGACGGGTCCACGGAGTACTCAACCTGAAGCGTACTTAACCTGAGGTATGAGTGTAATTGGTTCCGGAAGTCTGTACTTAACCTGAGGCATACTTAACCTGAAGCGAACTTTCCCATTGAAAGTAATGGAAAGTGGATTAATCCGTTCCAGACGGGTCCGCGGAGTACTTAAACTGAAAATTCTCAAACCGAGGCGTACTTAAACCGAGGTATGACTGTACTTTATTTCCATTCTTCTATAATATCATAGGAAGAGGAACTTGTTAATCTCTTCCATGGAGAAAGATGCCTGAGCTTCCGCTTCACACAGGGACCACAGAAGTGTGGAAGGAAAATGCGTAGCACAACTCATGTGCACACCATCTGCATAATGTGAAATCCCAAGAAGGCATTTGATCAAGTTCCTGCGATGAACTATTGAGGGTTCTTGTTTTATATGGCTCTAGAACTCTTTTATACCCCTTTTATTCTCCAGCAGCATGAGGTCTTCAGTTATGGTCATATTGTGGAAAGGATCATCCTAAGCATTCACTGCTAAAGCAGCAACTCCATGAGTACAATTAACACTAATTCATTCTAAGAATACCATCTCAAAGACATCACCATTTTCACACACACACACACGCACACACACACACACAAACAATTAGTTGTGAGAAAGAGAGAAAGGAAATTTGAAGTCCTTTCAAATTATGAGGTCACATTTGAAGTCATTTAGTCCAACCAATTGCTGATACAGGAAATCCACCACCGCTGTATCCCTGATAGGTGGCTATCTGCTTAAAAGCCTCTAACAAAACCACCACCTTCTGTGGGAGTCTGATTTACTGTCAATCTGTCTTGGTCCAGCAGTTTGGGAGGAAGTTCTTTATTTGCTCATGTATTTGGTGAGTTGTCAGAAATAAAGCCCTGCAAATATTTGAAGGCTATTACATAGCCATAGGGCTGAAACCAGAAATAGAAAGAGAGGGAAACTCCAGTGGACTTGTGCTGTGGACTTTCCTGGCTCCTCTGTCTACTTCATTTTCCTGCATTGTCAATAAACATTCCCAAGGGTCAAGGGGACTGCTGGAAAAGTGAGTGGTGGGGCATGGAGTGGTAGTGCCGTTCTGATCTTACAAGATGTATCTTGATCCAATTTTGGATCAAATACAACAATGTATTTTATGCATGCTAATTGAAAAATATTTGGTAGTGAATTATTGTAGTGAGGAGGGCATATGTTAGAAACTCAGAAATCAGTATTTGGACACTCTTTCCCTGTATAGTGCCCCACAATATATTTTGGGCTACAGCTTCCATCAGCTCCAGCCAACTGGGGCACCAGTTTGGGGAAAGTTGCAGTAGGGCATGCTCTTCAGAGAGTGACTTTGTGCAGATATATTGCTGATTATGATTAGGCTTTGATATACATTCTGAAAACAGAATTACAGTTCATTGTTTGCTGTATTGTACTATATGAATTGAATAGGTTCCAGGAAACACCTTTATTAAATTGGAATTTCACTGCATTAACTTACATTTTATAACATTATTCCGTTCTATGAAAAGATTCCTTCTCACTGGGAACAAGATTGAAATTCAAAAGCACCTAGATAAATTAGAAGGCTGGGCAGAAAATGAAATAATAATTCAAGGAAGACAAGTATAAATGACTACATACTAGGAAGGAAAGGTATAAAAGTATAAGCCCTAGCACCCCTATAAGCATGACCTACATCTGAACCTCCCATTACTCCATTTGATACTATTGATGACTGTTATACTCTCCAAGTCAAATTATAAGAACAAACCAGAATCTTTGTTAAAGAATGTGGTGGAGATAACAATCAAGGGAGTATAAAAGATACAGATATTCACGTTATGGAGGAGAAACGAGACATCTCTTCACCTTTAGCTGTTCATTATTTCCATAAATAGTCAACCACCTACAGAGGTGGATTTAGGAGAGTGCAACTGGTTTGGTTGCACTTGGTGCAGAGCCTTGGGGATGCCGCAGGGGGTGCTGCAACGATATACAGTCAAAGCTCGGTTTAAGTACACTTCGGTTTGAGTACTTTCAGTTTAAGTACTCCGCGGACCTGTCTGGAATGGATTAACCCACTTTCTATTACTTTCAATGGGAAAGTTCGCTTCAGGTTAAGTACGCTTCAGGTTAAGTACGGACTTCCAGAACCAATTACACTCATACTTCGGGTTAAGTACTCCGCTTCAGGTTGAGTACTCCGCGGACCCGTCTGGAACAGATTAATCCACTTTCCATTACTTTCAATGGGAAAGTTCGCTTCAGTTTAAGTACGCTTCAGTTAAGTACTCCATGGACCGTCTGGAACGGATTAATCCACTTTCCATTACTTTCAATTGGAAAGTTTGCTTCAGGTTAAGTACGCTTCAGGTTAAGTATAGACTTCCGGAACCAATTGTGTACTTAAACTGAGGTACCACTGTACAATGGAAGGTGAGAGACATGGGGTGGTACCAAATTTTGGCATTGCACAAGACTTCACTGCACTGCCACCTACCACCATTCTCCTACTCTTTCCCTACATTTCCAGTGTTGGCTTCATAACATCATGTTACCTGAAAAACCGTTTCCCTTTCCACTGCATTAAGTGAGGCCCACTTAGTTTTGCTGTGCCCTGATATTTATCGGCTTGTGGCAACATGGAGGCAGGCTGGTGGTGCCAGTATTGTGAAATGCCCTCTTTGCTGAGATATTAAAGGGTTCATCCATAATGGCATTCTGCTGGCTTTTGAAAGGCACATAACTGTTAAGGCAAGCATTCCCTTCAGTTTCTTGATCCAACTGTTTTCATTACCGTACTTTTTAAGTGTCTAGTTTTTATGCTTTTTAATGGCCTTGTTTCATTGTACATTTTAAATGTGGGTTTTTAAAAATCTTTGATTTATTGTAAGCGGTATACAGTAGCAGCGAGTGGAGCACTGGAGGTGGAACGCCACTGCTCTCCAAGCTTTCAAACACAGGGTGCTGCTGATGCTTCCTGGACAGAGAGGGGCGAGGCATGGGGAGCTTGCCACTGTGCAGTGGAGCACATTGGAGCCAATCTGGTGCACTTGCCATTATGCACTCACTCAGTGCTGAGCTCCCCATGCCTCTCCTCTCTTCCTCCGGTAAGTGCCAGCAACACGCTGTGTTTCGAGCAGCCATTCACTTCCCTGTTGCTCCACTGACCATGGTAGTTTACACACACACATACACACACACACACACACACAGAGAGAGAGAGAGAGAGAGAGAGAGAGAGGTGAAACGCAGAAAATTAGAATATCGTCGAAAAGTGCATTTATTTCAGTAATGCAACTTATTATTTTATCGTTTTCTTTTAACTTTTACAAATGCTTTCTTTTGGAAATTCCACAATAGTAAAACAAATAGTTACAATAATACAAAAATAAACAAAAATAAACATCACTATTACATTTCATCAATTACATTCCATTTATAATTGACCCACCTAACGACAAATAATTACAATTACAACAAATAAAGGCTTGACATATCTTGCTTTGCATGTCATGCATCTATCTCATATATTGGTTTCACTGAAATAAATGCACTTTTCGATGACATTCTAATTTTTCGAGTTTCATATATAACATCAGCAACAACAGTGTTTTGTTGCATTGTGCTGATCAACTGTGATCTAGAACAATTTGAACATCATGTTTTGAGAAGCTCACACTCTCATTCTGAACAGATAAGCTGGAAGTAAATCCTTTTGAACCCAACAGAATTTCCTCTTATATAGGAGCCTATATAAGATTGGAAATAATTAGCTGCAAGACACAAAACCAGTATTATTATGAAGGTAATAATAATAATAATAAATCAAATGTGAGACTTATTGGCTATTTTGGTAGCCTTTTGAAACAGTGACCAATAGAGGCTGCTTTGAAATTGGTGTTAATGAGAATGCATTAACTTTAATGCTGGCTCTTCTGAATGTGTATCTTTAAGGAACCAAAATGCAATATGTTAGTCTAATGTACTAAGCATTCCAAGAATACATCTATCAACCCAGTATAATCTATTCCCCTATCCCTTCTGTATTGTTATTATATACATAATAATGTTTATGAGCTAACACTTAGCATATTATATCAGTTCAAACAAGATGCTGTTTGTAACTAGTTAAATGTGCATTAAACTGACTTTTGTCCCTGATAGGAGTGGTTGCATTCACATGTAACACTAAACTCATTGCTTGTTAGACTGCCACTGTAGCCTTTTGTCAACAAGGGGATAGCTATGATTGAAGAGGTCTTTGATTTTAACTTCAGAATCAAATATATCAAAAGGGTGGTCAATGTCAATTTATGTCAGTTAGTATACATTTTACCTCCTTTTATTGGCTCATAAATACAGTCTGATAAGGCAGTGAGATTTTACCGAAATGGTAGTGATTGTGTTGAGGGAACTGGCTGGTGTAAATAAAAGGCCAGTTTCAGTACTGGTTAGAAAGGGTAGCAGCTTTGGAGTTGATGTATATTTGTGTGGAACACCGAAGGCCTTAGGCAGGAGCCTCAAGGGAACCAGGAGAAAGAGTAGAGGTTGATATCTGAAGGGAAGCTGAAGATCCAACACAGGATCTGATAAAACGGGGGCAAGGAGCTGAAGTACATGTGTCAAGTAGTGAGCAAGGCTCTATGCAACTGGTTGTTGGGAACCTGAGGCAATACTTGTTGCTGGACCATTTTGAAAATCATGACTGCACCTTGAGAGAAACCTGAAGGTACCTTCGAGTGAAGTTGAATAATGCATGCAAAGTCCTCCTAGTTTCGTGACTTGTATGTTTCCCGGGGAAGGAGAGTGATAGGGTGATTAGCAAGGCCTTGGTTAGGGGATGAAATTGTAATTGTGCATAGCCACCTTCTCACAGGGACAGTAACACTATTATGCAGTGCTGTAGTTCAGAGCAATAATAACTGAGTGAAAACATAAGCATTGTAAAATGTTTTATTTTTAAAGTGGAAATTAGCAGTACTAAAAAATGGGAGGGAGGGAGAGAGAGAGAGAGAGAGAGAGAGAGAGAGAGAGAGAGAGAGAGAGAGAGAAACTGATCTCAACAATGTATTTGTGACTGATGGGGAAAAACATATATAGGTCATCAAGGTGGCTAAGCAGTGGTTAACAGGATCCAGACCTGAAGCACCACTCATATTTTTAATCACTGTCCATAGGGAGAGATTTAAAAAGAAACAGCTGTGGGCAAAGGCTGCTGTTTTTCTTTCAACGGGATGATCAGATTAATTCGTATCCTAAGGGCTAAATTACAATTTTGGATCCTCTAGAGTAAGTTTGCCACCTTGTGTCTGATGTTTGCAACAGAACATAATAAGAACTACTGTACTGGATTAAACCACAGTAATGTCTAATCTACTCTTCTCTCTCTAGTAGTGTTGAGCAAGAAGCCCCTGGGAAACTCACAAACCATCAGCTGTGGTTTGTAGCAGACATCTGCTAATCAAAGCTATCTCGCCTCCAAACATAACCCTCTAATTCCCATTTGCTTGCCTTTATCACCTAAATGAAAAGCTTCCACTCTTTAGCTTTTATTTAGAAAAAAAAGTTCATTCTCTAGAATAATTCCCTTTACTCTCATTGAATTGAGATGAGCAACAACTGTGATACAATATTAGAAATGTAGTTGTGTAATGATACCTAAATTCCTTTCCTAATAACTCCTAGTGCTGAATCAAAATTCAGGAATTGGGGGGGAAAAGGAATCGCCTTTTCAGCATTCTTCCCATTATTTATTTCTATTTAGTTTGTTTATTACAGCTACATAGATGTTCCATAACGGAGGTTCTCTAGCCAGCTCACAAAACAAATAAGCAAACCACATCACAATTGAACAATGTAAACTATGGCAAATTTATTTTATAAGTAGATAAAACAAAATTGAAGCTACTTGTGCACAGGAACTGCATGATCATGCCATAATTTTTTGCAGAAGCTTTCTCTGTCCAATAAAAAATGATTTGCCTGAACTATACATTATCTACAATCACATGGTACATAAATTTAATTAATATTGAGGAATGGTGCAAAATGTGAGCGATTTCACAAAACATGAAAGCATGCAACTGATTATGGTCCCAATATCTTTGTTGTATGTCATCACAAGTAAAGTTAGTCCCAATAACAAACAGGTGAAAGTAGGGGTTTGGTCTCAGTTGAGGATGGAAAAACTTTTTAAAATTTCTTTCAGTTTCTCATTTTTCCAATCTTAAATTCAGTTCTCTACTTTTCTGCAGGAATTTGTGATGATGAGGATTAATTTTAAAAACTTAATTAAGTTTCTGCATTTTAGTGTGAATTTCTTCTAAGAAACCCTTTCAGATACAGTTTTGACTAGTGTGCACATATTTGCAAACAATTTCTCTTAATATAATACTTTTTTATATATTCCTCCCACGGATATATTAATCTTATGCACATTTCCCACCAATATAGGAATTTTTTTTTGTAAACATTGGTTGGTTGGATAACTGCATCACAAAGTTTGGATAAATGAGAATTTTGAAGAATGGCTGTGCTGTGGTTCTCATATTATTTCAGAAAGTGCAAATTTGATAGATTTGGCTTTAAATGTGAATTGAATTTGTCCCCCTTTTGAACAGTCTTTTTGAAGCTACTGACTTTCCACTGTTTTGAATCATTTGGTGTCATGTGGAAACCTGTAGCTACAGTACATAGATTGTCTGTATTAGTAAAATCTCAAAAAAATTATTTGGGGAAATCACACTGCATATAATTCTCCCAACTGTAAAAAACCATTCTGTTTCTTCCCTCTGCTTTCTGCTGACAATCATTCAAAACAAGATTATGTGCTTTTGAGCCCACCAATTTATCCATAGTTGTGATTTTGGTAAAAGCATTCAATTACATTTTTTGTAATAAAGATTGTAATTATTTGTCCTTGTGCTGCCTGTGGAAATGATAGCCTGTATTTCTGTACCATCTAACTCTGTGAAGAGAAAAATGGATTGTCATTCTGAAGGTATAACCTTAACTTAGATCTGGGAACTTTCTATTGCTGAACAATCTCCACTGGGTTGTAAAATTCTCATTGAGGACATTGGATTTCCCTGTGAAGTCTGAAATGAAGTATATGGCCTCAAGTAACACTTTCATCTTGGGGCTTTAGTAACATTAGCAACTTGATTCTACCAGTTTGTGAGCCTTGGGCAACTATGCTTTGCCTTCTGCTCAGGGACTGTGAAAATCTTTGTTCCTGCAATATCAGAAGGGCAAACATTTATTGTAGCTGTACTTATTATAAAATATATGTGCTTGAACATGCCACTAAAGGACTCCTTATGACGAGCTATTCAACTCTATTAGTTCATGGACCCCAACTTCCTTCTACAAGCATTGCATCCTACTGAGGTCAGTGGCAAAACTTACTACTTTGAATTCCAGAAAAGCCTTGTTATTACCCCTTCTCTCCCATACACACATATTCATAATGCCAGCTGGCCATTATAAGAACTATAGTTTAAGAACCAGAGCCCCAATTTGATTTTCCCACCTCTTCCCTCCCTGTCCCTTTTCCCTTGTATGTCATGGTTGTTGTTTTTTTAGCTTATAAGCCTGAGGGCAGGAACTGTTTTAAAGTCATAGAATTTCAGAGTTGGAAGGGGGTCATGTAGTCCAACCCCCCTGGAGGTATCACTTTTCACTTTGACCTAAACTCATACCAGTATGTATTCCTTGTGCGTGTGAAGGTGGTCTTAGTCTGTTGCAGCAAAAAGAGAATAGATGCTGGTTATTAATTGATTGATTTATACCCCGCGGCTTACAGTTAAAAAATAAGAGCAGCTGAAAACATAGAAATAAAATAATTAATAAACAATTAAACATTGCTAAAAATAATAGCACAGTGATTCAAATGTTTAGACTATGCACAGGATTACAGCACACAGGGCACAGATCTCATTCTCTGACTGTGACTTCATCTTAGGCTCAGGTTGTATATATCCATAAATAAATCCTATATCATAAAGACACCACAGTCTCTACTGTGCCTCATTCTAGAAGGAAACATGAACCCTGGGCAAGTTCCTGGAACCTCATACTGCTTGGAGATTGGCGTGGAGTGCAGCCATTTGAATGGACAAATATTGAGACTAGTTAGACACTTGAATGGAGTCTGAAATCAGCCAATGTTTCTACATATCCTTGTTTGATCTGGGCATCACTCTTGCATTGCAAAATCCTGTGTTCATGAAACCTGGCTGCTATGTACTGAACTCACGACTTCGAGTTCTGTAACTGTGAACCTTTGCAATTCATTTTTGGCATTTGATGTGAGTTGTTAGGGCCATGAATTATATTATGAAATGAATTTTGTGCTGAGAAACGGGATCCTCCTAAATCGAGGGTCCTGGTTAAGCCACCCCCATGGGGTGTGTTGTTCCTATGCATGGCCCAAGCCTTGCCGGGTGGGCCCCGGGGTCACGCTTGGCTGTTTGGGCCAATTGGGGCGAGTGGTGTGATCCTGGGGACCTATAAATGCGGCAGCGTGACGGGGGTGGGGCACTTGCTTCGTGCTACCAAACACCCTCCCTACTTTAGCTGCTACTGCTTTGGCCTTGCTTTGGATTGGGTCTCCTGCTTTGGAGAAGGGGCTAGGTAGGAATTTTTCCATTTGGCAGATTCGCTTAGCCACTTGGTTTCCGCCTACCCCCTTAGCAATCATCACAACTTTGTAAGGTTTGGGGTTAGGCATTGGTTTATAGAAATGTGCGGGAAGGGAGGTGTGGCCATCACCTGCCCCTCCAGAAACAGGGTATTCCGGTAAAGGCATCTGGCGAACCTGGATCTCGTCTGAAATCCGTTTGAGGGGCTAGGCCAGGTATCCCCAAACTTCGGCCCTCCAAATGTTTTGGACTATAGTTCCCATCATCCCTGACCACTGCTCCTGTTAGCTAGGGATCATGGGAATTGTAGGCCAAAACATCTGGAGGGCCGCAGTTTGGGGATGCCTGGGCTAGGGCCATGCCAGGACCACAGGAACACCCTGGTGAACTTCAGTCAATCTTCACCAATTTTGCTCCTTTGTTTGGTGTTTGCCCTTTCAGACTGCCAGCCAGACAGGCTGGACTCAGTTATAGTCTCTGACCAATGCCTAGGCCAATACTGCTCAATTTGTTTTGTAATCAATAAAGTTGTGGCCAAATTTTCCCCAAAAACTTAAACTAAAATTATGTGTCCGTTTGAAGTTATTTACTGAAAAAGGGCTTGGGGGGGCCTCGGGGCGCAAATTCTAAAACCTATGTAAATGACACAAAGTAAGTAAATCTGCATTACTTGTTTTTCATATTTTCTGTTCTGCTAATCATGGGAAAGAGTTACATAGGACAGAGTGAAGCCACTATATTTGAACTCTCTCTCTTTATTTGTTTTGTAGGATTACACTAGAATTGTCTACACACTTTTAAGCCTCCATTTAAAAAAACCTTTAAAAAAGAGTTGGAAAATCCAGGTTCTGCTTTGTGGTGTTTTGAATTGTATAACCTCTTTATTGGTACTGAATGGGAGTCTGGAAATACTCTATGAGTCCTACTGATGTATCTTTTTCTTCCTTTGTTTTTTAGCCCCCTGTGAAGCCAACACATTCTTTTGCCATAGTAACATGTGTATTAATAATACATTGGTCTGCAATGGGCTCCAGAACTGTGTGTATCCATGGGATGAAAACCACTGCAAAGGTAATGCATAAGTATAGTGATGTGGAATTAGAAAGATGCTACTTTATGCTCATTAATGCCACGTTTTCTTTGTTATAAAGTTGATTGTGATGAATGCCAATTTTAAATGGGTCCTGCCAATCAAACTCATGATGGTGATGGGATGCAGGTAAACAGTTGATATATAAAGATTGTATAGCTATATAGAACAAAGCCAGAACAGGGATTTGATAAATATAGAGCCAAGGGGAAGCTTTAACACAGTAGTGACATGAAAAGATGCAGAATTATATGCTTCCTGCATCTTCTTTCCATTCTGCCTGAACGAATTCATGTAATGTACAGTATTTCTGATACATATTTCCTATCATGGGCTGGACCTAGACACATCAAAAAAAGCGTTTCAGAAAAACCTGTTGTAAATATCAAAGTGGGAAATCACATTGGAGAAAGATGGTACTCCACAGCGCCATCTGGTGCCACAGTGTAATAACACATATAAAATGTTTTTTCTTCCTAATGTAGCTGAGTCCATGGTATCTGTCCCTTTCAACACGTAGAACCCCTCCACACAATTCACACGTGACATGGACTAAACAGACTTGTTGTGTTAATTGCCTTCACCTTTTGAAAAGTGGTGTTGATGATGTTACCAAGTCTTCATGAAATGGTTCTGAGACCCTGAAACTAATCTCTAGCTGCAGCAATAGCAGCAGCAGCCGACTGTGTCATGGAGATACATTTTCAAATATCATGCTGATCACAAGTAAAGGTGCCTGCCAGCAAGTCAGCAGCTATCAATATTTGTTCTAAAAATGCATTTCGTTTCAGAGCTGTGTCTCCCAGGGATATCAAGCTGAATTAAAAGTTGAAACGTATTCACAGCATGCCATGAAATGCTGTGTAAATGAATGCCTTGTTCTTGAAAAGTGGCAAACATCACCAGCTTATTTCTTCTTTAATTAGGAAGTATAGTATGGAGGCGGGGAGGTTAACTACCCCATTAGGGAATGTATGAATTCTGTATCCTATTTTTATTTCCCCTTCAGATATATTCGCTCTGTAACTGGTAGCACTTAGGACTGGGTTTCGGCGGAATTAGCAGTCAGGTGTGATTAGGAACTCATTGTGAAGGCAGTGAATGCCCTGTGTGAGTGCCTGGAGGCGGTTGGAGGATGGATGGCAGCTAACAGATTGAGGTTGAATCCTGACAAGACAGAAGTACTGTTTTTGGGGGACAGGGGGTGGGTGGGTGTGGGGGACTCCCTGGTTCTGAGTGGGATAACTGTGCCCTTGAACAACCTGGTGCGCAGCCTGGGAGTCATTTTAGACTCACAGCTGTCCATGAAGGCACAGGTCAATTCTGTGTCCAGGGCGGCTGTCTACCAGCTCCATCTGGTACAAAGGCTGAGACCCTACCTGCCCGCAGACTATCTCACCAGAGTGGTGCATGCTCTAGTTATCTCCCGCTTGGACTACTGCAATGTGCTCTATGTGGGGCTACCTTTGAAGGTGACCCGGAAACTGCAATTAATCCAGAATGCGGCAGCTAGACTGGTGACTGGGAGCGGCCACTGAGACCACATAACACCGGTCCTAAGAGACCTACATTGGCTCCCAGTATGTTTCCGAGCACAATTCAAAGTGTTGGTGCTGACCTTTAAAGCCCTAAACGGCCTCGGTCCTATATACCTGAAGGAGTGTCTCCACCCCCATTGTTCAGCCCGGACACTGAGATCCAGCGCCGAGGGTCTTCTGGCGGTTCCCTCACTGCGAGAAGCAACGCTACAGGGAACCAGGCAGAGGGCCTTCTCGGTAGTGGCGCCCGCCCTGTGGAACACCCTTCCATCAAAGGTCAAGGAGATAAACAACTACCTGACATTTAGAAAAAACCTAAAGGCATCCCTGTTTAGGGAAGTTTTTAATCTGTGATATTTTAATGCATTTTGGTATTTGTTGGAAGCCGCCCAGAGTGGCAGGGGAAACCCAGTCAGATTGGCGGGGTAAAATAAATAATAATAATAAGAAGAATTGTGCGCAGGTTCCGGACATGTGAAAGTCTATGTCTTTTCAGACGTAGTGCCAGATGCATGGTTGTTGGGACATGATATTTTGGCAGGGCCAGTAGGCATGGCCTCACATCTCCAAGCATTTAGTCTGTACACGGAGATGAATGTCTGCATGAATCTTATACTTTCTACTGTACTGGGTGTGAGTAGGGATAAAAAGGACAGATCAAACAGGGAATCGCATACCTGGCTGTTAAAATGGCTTCCTTCAATGAAAAGGTTTTTTAGACATACTGTTCTTACTGTCTGCTAAGCCAAAGTGTATGTATGGAAGTCTTTCAGTCCTGTCAGGGGATCTGACAACCATTTAAAATCACCATAGGATATAAAAGTGCATAGTCAAAAAAATGCAACAGAGGCGGGGACCACAGATAGACACACCAATGCCTATGTTCAAATTATCACAGAGCTCCTGATAAACCTTTTAGTTTCCGTTGTTTAAAGCCCATTCAGGAATACTTCACATTTTTTTCTAAAGAGCTAGTTGTAAACCAACTCTGCACCCTCATCTCCTATCCTTCTGCATCTCCTATCATTACACGCCTTAACTTTCCCCAAGGAAGTACTTAAATTTCCACATAGTTTTCTACTTATTTCTCTGTGTTTTGTTTTCTAATATGCTAAGCACATTAAGAGACTTGATTTATCTCTGTTCACAGAATTTAGGGTTGCATTGATTCATCTTCCTTAGGCATTCTAGTAATAAATAAATTAAAGTGAGGGCCAAATATTGATTTTTTCCCCTTCCTGCAGGGAAAAGAAAGCATCCTGCCACTTTAAGCATTGCTACTTATTTTAAATTGAAAACATTTTTTACTCTGAATGAATAGAAATCCTTCACCATTTCAGTTTGCTGTGCAAAGAACTGATCTTAAACATAGCCAAAGGCATTGAAAAATATATTCCTTTGCTGGAATTTATTTATTTATTTTTGAAAATATAGAGCTGTTATGTCATTCATGGGACGTGACTTTACACTATTATATTTTTCACATTTGATTTAAATCCAATCATTGGTTAAGATTGGTCAATACATGACACTGATTCATGGAAGAAATTTAGTCATCAGTTGGAAACTGTAGCTTAGCACAAGAAGCTGATATAAAGCAAGCTGGCACAAGTTGAGCCAGTGTAAAGTTAGACCAGATCCGAACCCTGTTCTGGAGCCAGGATATTGACAGCAGAGCCAGCCTAAGCCTGTTAGAAGGAAAACAAGCCTTTAAAATATAGTTTTGACTTGCACTACCTTTTCAGCCAGGTCATGTGACTGAGCTGAACTGAGTTAGGCTCCTGCTCAAGTCTTCCCTATCTGGTCCTGTCCCCCACCCCCCAAAAATGCCCTTTTAAGGAGGACTTACACCAGTTATAGTCTCTGGGTTCAACCTCTCACATAGAGCTATGAGGTAGACTTGAAAGTTCACTGCCTTTTCTTGGCCAGAATTCCTCTTGGACTGCACTCCTAGTGCTCCCCATATCTCCACACCAGTGGTTCCTCCTCCCATTGAGAGGTACCTGCAATGGTAGTTTCAAAAGAAATGTGTCAATGAGTCATTCAATCTAGTAGACCTCTCAGTTTTGTGAACAAAACCTATGTTTTTTTTTATAATAAAACTTGGCAGTATTTGGAAGACAGTTCAGCATATAGTGATAATCACATAGCCAGTGGAGCAGAGCAAGTGCAATTTATGCTACCAGAATGAACAGGCTGAGACAAGAAGCCTGTGAAGATTATCCTTTGGGTCTAGAGCAGTGATGCTATGAAGATCTATATTTATGAAGCTTGGCATGTATGGTATAACAAAAAGGTATGCAATGGCTCATAGTAAAAGATTTTTTTTTTAATCTTACTTGAAATCTTATTTGTAATAATTCTTGCTTCTCCTCCTGAGACAGGTGAGTGTTAACTAATACCAGTGATTTCACACACATCAATGTTAGTAGCTGAGATGGTATTCAAGGATAAAGAAGCATTCCTATTTAAATTTCCATAAACTGCTGCTAGTTCACAGACTGAAGTTTGTCATCGTGCACCCAAGAATATCGCTAATAAGCAACTGACGCTAGGCTGCAAAGTTAGAGCTATAACCAGATTATATTGTCAAATTTAGGGTGCTTCCAGACAGGGGCTTAATACTGTAAATGGATCACTGAGATGTTGCGAATGAATAATTGGCAACAGATATTGTTGTTTTTTAATTTCTTAGATTCTCAACGGAAAGGGTAAATCTGGATTAAATTGGGGAGATACTTGCTGAAAATTTGATGACAGCATCATTTGGACGCTGCAAGAAATTTCCATGAATAAAGAACACCAAATCCACACACCACTCTCCAAAAAACACTTTTTTCTGGAAGCACCCTTAGTTATTTTTTGTTAGCTTCTTTGAGCATTTTAGTAGAGAAAAGCAGGGCAGAAATACTTGAGATAGAAAAATCGAAAGGTTCCTTCCTGTAACTGAATGGTTTCATGTGAATCCCGCTATAGAGGTAGATCAATTTTTATTTTCCAACTGCATGAAGGAATTTGGCACTGTGAATCACCTCACCATCAAGATAAAAGATTGTCCTGCCAATTCAACTTTCTGTTCCAGTTAGCCATTCTTATATTAGCTTACAAAGAATAGTGGCAACTGTTTGTTTATTTACAGAGAATATTAATTCTTTCTTTCTTTCTTTTTATGTTTCCCCATCAAACAGAAAAAAGAAAAGCCAACATACTGGACCAGCTTACCAATACCAGTGGGACAATAATTGGGGTGACCACTTGTATTGTGGTCCTCCTTATCATTATCTCTGTTATAGTACAGATCAAACAGCCTCGTAAAAAATATGTCCAGAGGAAAGCAGACTTTGATCAAACAGTATTCCAGGAGGTGTTTGAGCCTCCTCACTATGAGCTATGCACTCTTAGAGGGACAGGGGCTACAGCGGACCTTGCAGACGTTGCAGATGACTTTGAAAATTATCATAAACTGCGGAGGTCATCTTCAAAATGCATTCATGACCACCACTGTGGATCACAGTTATCTAGCACTAAGGGCAGCCGTAGTAACCTCAGCACAAGAGATACGCCTATCTTGACAGAAATTCAACCCCAGCCTGTAAAGCCTCTCATACAGCCCATGAACAGAAGAAATATCCTCGTAATGAAGCATAGCTACTCCCAAGATGCTGCAGATGCGTGCGAGATAGATGAAATCGAAGAGGTACCAACCACGAGTCACAGGCTATCCAGGCATGATAAAGCTGTCCAGCGGTCAGTATCAATAGATTTTTGATGAAGACTATTGTATGAGGACTGGGTTCAAGCCTAACTCTTCCCTCTTTATTTCTCTAATTTATATCAGTTCTTTACTTCTTTTTTACTTTCTAAGATCCATTCACATAGCTTGTGATGAGCAATTGCTCTAAAAGGAGCGCTGGGAGTTATCATGCAAACACTGCATGGAAACAGCAAAGGCAGAGAAACCGCTTGCCAAGAATCCAAAAGCTGTCCTGGCAAACGTTTATATCCTCAGTCACCGAATAGCAGTTGGCACTGTGATCCATGACAGTTTTGCAAGGGAACCCCTTCACAGCCATAGTTGAGAACCAGATCAAAACATGCTGTGTGAATGTGCTTCTTGAACTCTTTCTCCTTCTGTTTGTTTTTACTTCCGGCCCAAATTAGATGTGAAACAGGAAACCTACAGGATTGCCTCCGTCCTCTACACCCTCAAAATCTCCTCCGAATGGATTGGGGACACTTCAGAGCAGGTTTTGAGGGTCCATGAGGAGAGGAAATGATAGAGAAATCCCATTGTACTCAGCACTGGATTCAACCCTTAGCTTTTGTTTTCTTTTGTTTTCCTAATCAGCAGCCCCACACTTCCGGTTTGACAACCAGGGAAGTGGCAATCTGGGAAAGGAAGTTTACTCCTTTCCTTCCTCCATCTTTTCCTGATGACCTTTTCCTCCCATCTTAAAGCAGCTATGAGCTCTGTGATGACAGGAATTGGGGGGGGGGCATCTGTATCCATCTCTCCACATCTAGATCTAATAGCTGCCCTTTGAGTGGGAAAAAAGGGAGGAAAGGGTTAAGCCTTCTCCTAATTATGGATCTCTCAGGTCACATCTGTTCCTGCCCTATCTTTCAGCTCATGATAAATAACTCAATCTCCCTACTGATGTCAATATTTTTTTTAGTGTTTTAATTTTATTTAAATGCAAAACTATAAGAAAATGCAGGTACTTTGATCATACCAAAGACTTTTTAATTTTGCTAAAATTAGTTGGGATTTCTTTTGAAAAATCAGTATGTACATGGTTACTTTTGTTTATTTCTTACTGCATTTGTATCCTATCTTTTCTTCAAAGAGCTCAAGGTGGTGTACGAAAGTCCCCCCCCCATTTTATCCTCACAATAATCCTTTGAGGTAGGTTAGGGTGAAAGTTAGTGACTAGCACAAGGTCACCCAGTCAGTTTCATACCTGTGTGGGAATTTGAACCCTAGTCTCTCAGTTCCTAGTACAACACTAACCACTACAGTTTTTCAGCTATATTCAAGAAAACCTGAATTGGATAGTTTGATGAGGGGAAACTCCTTTTCCATGAAACATGTAATAAATGACAATATTTCAAAGTATTATGGTATGATTTCTGTAGCTGACCATAGTACCACTGCTTATCATATTTTTTTGGCATTTAGACCACAGGATAATTTTTATCGCTTCAGCTTGATATTCTTTTAGATTTGTTTATGGGAAAAAATGTAGTGGAGAAGAGTTTTCTGATTCAAGTCTGGCATGATTTCTGTTTTAATGACTAGCACGGAGATTTTTTTTATTGTGTATTGCACCTTGAATGCTTGTAAATAAGAATGATTAAAAATTTGCAAGTAAATGCAAAGAAGAAAAATACTTATGTTACAGCTTATTTGGAAACAGCCAGAACTTTAAAAAATAGATTTGTGTTTCATATGCATGCTTTATTTCTCTGTGTTTTAATGTTCTGTTCATGTGCTCCATAATGTTTCATTTTGTACGTCTAGGCCATGGGGTATCTGAATACCTCAAAGCATCTTGTCAACTTCAGCCCTGCCAACTTGAAATGGGATGAGTTGATGGGGCACTTTGAGGGTTGACCTTGTTTATGAGAACATTACTTTTGTCAATCTGCATGCCAGTTTTAAGTGTCTTGGATCAATTTGATCAGGGTTTGTAAATTATTCTTCATTTAAGAATGTATATGCATATATTTCTTTGTTTTCTATGCAAACATTATTATGTTGAATGAAATAGCCATAACATTCCAGGTTCTGCCTCATTGGGTCTCTAAACAAACATGAATCTGAGTACAACACAACTAGGGTGTAAAAGGCAAACTGAAGGTAAGTGAACAAATATATAGCTCCCAATTCATCATCTCTTGCATTCCATTTGTTTTCTTTGAAAATGTCTAGTAGTTGTATATCATTTGCTGTGTGTGTGTGTGTGTGTGTGTGTGTGTGTGTGTGTGTGCCTGTGTGTGGGGTGGTTTCCCCCCCTTCATTTTCTTTTGCTTTGCTTGAAACTGGTGCTAACCTTTCAGCATACAAAGAATTTAAAACTATAGGCAGGAAGCTGCTATAACTTAAAGAATGCATACAATAAATTAAATTGGTACCCTCGGTTTCATTAGAGCATCCTTGCTAAGTATAATCTGCATCTCAAGCTTGAATTCTAAACAAGTGCTTGGCATGAACATCTCCCTCTTTTTAAGAAAATGATTGTGTGAAAGTGTTTCAATAGGTAATAACTTCTAGCCTGATCCACACTGTGGGAGTTCTAAATTTAGGGAGCTCTCAATTTAGATCTGTCAATATATCTACCCTAGTTGAACCCAATGCTTCCTGAGGAATGTATGAATAATTTTATCCTCATAGCAGCCCCATGAGGAAATAAGACTGGTGATGTCCTACTCCGGACTGGCTAGCAAACCTCATGGATTGAGTGTGGATTTAAACCAAGGTGTTTCCATTTCAAGCTCAGTGCTCTATGCATTTCACCACACTGGCTGTCTGACCATGACAAAACATATATTTACAACTGTCTGATACCCTGAATTGTCTCTTCCCCGCATTACTGTTTTGGATGTGCTATATGCATGGCCCCCAGCTATTGGGAATATGTAGGAAGCAGCAAAATTTTCACTTGATCTCCAATCTAAACAACAATTTTCTACCTTGAATAACCAACCAGAAAGGAAGTGCCAGGGGATAAATTTGTAACTCCCAGCTGGGGATCACGCACAGTGCTTTGTCCCTGCTGTGAGAGCAGCACTGGTACCAGGTCACACTCTGCTGCCAACAGCTGTGATCAGGCTGTTTGTTTGATGGCGCTTAAATGCTTAGTTAAATTAAGATAGGAAGGTATCTGTTATCTCACTGTATTGTCATTTAGAATTTATGATGTTGGAAAAGGGCTTGCTTAACAGCTTGTAAGAATTTAATCTACTTGTTCCTTTTATATTGGTGTGCACTTTCATTTTGCTAGCACTAATTACAGTTTTCTGGAGGGTTTGGACACATGATTTTATATTTTATTTTCCCCTTAATATTTAAACAGTCAACATCTAGTTGACAGTTTTCTATACAAAACTATTACTGCCACAACCTAAGGCTTCATATTATTCTGTTGTAGGTGTGGACTGACACAAAACCAACAACTTTTATGCTAGGGAAAACTCCCCGTGTTTATTCCTGTTGAGCACACTGACCTTTCCTCTTATTGAAATGAAACATAATGTTTGTGCATGGGGGAAAAATAGGCATAAAAGGATAATTCCTAGATGCCAGGATTCAAGTTTAGGCAAGTATTCCTTGGTGAGAGAACCCCAGCAGAGGTTTAAAAATCACAAAACATACTGCAAAGTGAAAAATGGAATTATAGGCTATTAGACCTTTAAAATATGCCCTTTAAAGTGCACCCCAAAGTTTCCCTCTTCCCCTAGCATTGAAAATGACCACGTTTGGTAAGTTAAAAATGGTTTACTTACAAACTCTCCAAGGATCAGATTCATATTCTTTTCCATATAGCATTCAGAAAAAGTTGCACAGGCAGACTTAGTTATAGAGTGGTGAAAGTTCCTAAATTATTGGTATAGGAACTCAAGAGTGACTCATGAAAGCCATGCAGTGTGAGCTGGAGCCATCAACTCAAACCTCTTTACACCCTGAACTTCTCAGGTAGACTGGGACTCGATTACCCATTTCCTCCCAAGGTAATGGAAGTGGACATAGCTGAGCCTGGCAGGACAGTTTACTCTATGATATTAACCCCTTCATATATTAATTAAGCATGTTGATTATATGAGGCTGGTTATCCCACACATTAGAACACCAAATAGTCACTATAAGTATCTGAGCTGCAGTTTGGGTGTTTTTTTTTCAGATGGATGTGTATAGGTATGTAGTGAAACACATAGAAACAAAATGTTTAACTATTAGTAAGATATACAAGCTTTTGATTTTTCAGGGGAAGGGAGAAGTCATAAGTCATTCTTTGTTTTATACATACAAACATTTTGACTACAAAATTACTTAGCCAGTATTTTCAGGCCTTGAGTGAATGTGGTGGTGGTGGAGAGACAGAATTCTCACTTGAGTCAACTATTTTTATCAAATATTTCAAATATAAAAATATCAAGTATTTCTTCTTACCTTCTTATAGATAGTTCTATTTGACATCTAATTTTTTATACTGTAATTTGGCTCAGATGGAATTACATGTTCTTTAGTCTGAGATCTATTTTGACTGGAAACTGAAGAACTTTTGCACTGCCCTACCAGCCATTCGAGTTGCTGATCACAATCACTTACCTGTGCTTTGGATTTTGGAAGTCAGACTGGTTTGTAATTAAAATAAAGCTTTTTGCTTTATTTATTTATTTTTAAAAATGTCTTCCAGTTCAGTTCTGTGGGTCTCTGCAAAGTTCTACTGCTATTCAAACACTTCACCCTGTTGAATTTAGCTTGCTCTTGTAGCCTGTTTGAAATATTGGGCTTGCATTTTTTTCCAGTTAATATTTGTTTGTATATACCTTGATCACCAGGGCAGCTTAAAGAAAACAGCGTAACTTGTAAAGATTTTAAATCAGTGAAACAATGCAAAAATAAGTGAAACATCGGGGAAAGAGAAGCACAAGTCACATTTTATCAAAGCTGAAAGCCTGTGCACTATTACAAAAGTAAATTAAAATACCTTGGTCTGGTACCAAGTAGAAATCAAAGTAGGAATCAATTGAGCTTCCCTGGGAAAAGCATTACAAAAGTGGGGTACCACAGCCCAAAAAGTCCTTAATTCACAGCAGTGGAATCCATAGGAGCACTTCAGGGGAAAGTGTAGGCAGGTTCAGGTAAGAGCATTCACCTTAAATCAGGGGTCAGAAAACTTTTTCAGCAGGGGGCCGGTCCACTGTCCCTCAGACCTTGTGGGGGGCCGGACTATATTTTGTTTTTTTAAAAAAATGCTTTTTATTAAATTTTCCAATTAAAACACAATTCAATTATTTCAATTATATCCAATTATACACATACATATCAATTAAGCCAAATATTATGCCAAATCATAACAAAAAATTAGGCTTCCCATGCTTCAATGTCTGGGGATTCTAGATAACTATTCGCACTGCCATCCTAATCCTGATATCAAAATCTTGCTGTAGTCCACAATAGTCCCGATTTTTCCAATAGTCCCTCTAGATGTTTTCTTCTCTCTTTTGTCTTATGTCGCAGCTTCTGAGATAGGCATCAAACAAGATTTAACACATATCCATTCTTCCTGTGTGGGTTTTTTATCCAGTCCAACCTCCCCATAAATCTCTCTTGATCTGGAGTGCCTTTCTTGCCGCGTGAACAGTCTGACACAAGCCAGCGCCATCTTGAACGCCTCAGATCGTATTCCATCTTCTTCTAAACTGTCCGTCGATCGCAAGAGTACAGCTTTTTGGTCCGGTTTCCGCCGGCAGGAATGGCGGACCTGTTTTCCATCCCTCTGACCTTCGTAAGGAATTTGGCGGTTGCTAGGGGAGTAAATGGCAACCCCCTACCCTCTCCGGGGGTTACGGAGAGGGGCCGCTGGCCCGCGATGCCCCCAGACCCACTCCGACTGTTTATGGAGTGGGGGGAGCTTGGGCTGAAAAGCACTTACGAGGGCCAGGACTCCCGGACGCTAATCTGCATGGCGGGGATTTCCATGGTTAAAGAAGATAATTAGGCTTAAATCTATGGACATACTTCAGAAGGAGGGGAAGAAGTGCTGTTTACTGCTGAGAAATTTATGCTGCTGAGGGAGAGGAGTCAAAGGCTGTATATCATCTGGAAGAAGGATTGATGGGGACGGAGCGATAAGGGAATTGAGTTTTTTTTTATTTTTCTTCATATGAGTTACTTCGTACCTTCCCAGACGCGATGTCCTGGCTTGTTTGGAGTGAAAGAGAAGCAAAAGACTGTGTGAGTTGAACTTTATAAACTGTTGTTACTGAGCATATTTTTTAAAGATGTGGAGTTGCCGATGAGAAAAGCCCCCCCCCCCTAATCGGACGGAAGGAGTCCTGGACGCGTTCGGAGGATTTATGAGCTGTGACGCACTTTGAATTGGAGCAGCGACCTGAAGCTAAGTTCAGCTATAGGGCAAGGAGATCCATTAATTTACCAAGAGTTTATGGTTTGATGTTTGGGTCTTCTGCCTGGAAAAGCTGTAAATTTTATAAAGATCGTTAATCTTCATGGCTATGAGAGAAAACGAAAGTGATTTGTTTTTTAAGATGGCGCTGCTTCGACGCAACAGGGAGCTCCAGACTAAGAAGATTTATGGGGAGGCTGGACTGATTAACCCACACAGGAGAAAGAACATTTGTGAAACCTTGTTTGATATTTATCTCAGCAGCTGGGAAACAATCGGTTGAAAGTGGAAAACATCTATGTGACTGTAAGGGGAAGATCTGGATTATTATGAACTTGGAGGACGATTTGAACTTTAGAAAAAAGACGGCAGTGGACGGTTGCGAGGAATCCCCAATTTCTTGAAGCATGGGAACCCAAATAAAAAATTCTTTAGACGATTTGGCATAACATTCGGTTTGATTGATATATATATGTGTATAATTTGAAATAATGAATGTGATATAATTGGTTTTAATTGGAAAATTAATAAAAAATATTTTTTTTAAAAAAAAAAGAGTACAGCTTTTTGGCGAGGAACAGCCAGTTCACATTATGCACAATCTCTTATGGCTGATTTATGGCTTTCCTCGCCTTTTAGCTTCCCTATGCGTTCCGATACTCCAATTAGGCTATTATATCTCAAATTCCAAATACGCCACAGCTCGTAAATCCAACTCACCGGCGACTTCCAGGCCATTCCAATAAGCATACTGACTGGGGAGGTTTTTTACTCTAACAGTTTAACAAAGCAACTTCTAAAATCATACCAGCTGACAATCCTCTATTTATATGAATTCCAATGCCACACAGTTCGTTTCCATTTCTCATTTGTCCCAAATAATCAGACAGTCCATCCGGGAAAGTGGTAGCTACATCTTAAAGTATAAAAATAAAAAGTTCACTTCCCTTTTCATTCCGTCCCAATCATTCTTTCTTCTTGATGAAATATTCCCTCGATTCTCTTCTCGCTCAGAAGCTGATAAAGTCCTGGCAGTATCTTCTCCCCCTTCTTTTGAAGCATGTCCATGAATTTAAATCCAATTATTCTCTTTAATCATGGAGATCACGCTCACATAGCGTGGCCTCCAGGAGTTCCGGCCCCCATGGGTGCTAGGCCCAGGCCGCCCCACCCCTCAAAGAGTCGGGGTGGGTTAGGGGGCATCTGCGGGCCAGTGTCCCCTGTCCAAACCCAGGGTGGGGAGACTGCTTTACTCCCCAAGCAGCCGCCAAATTCCCCATGAAGGTCGGAGAGGTGGAACAGGGGTCAGCCATTTTCCCCCACGAGCGAAACCTGGGGCTGGACTATATTTTGAAGCGGGGAAAAACAAATTCCTATGCCCCACAAATAACATTTTGAATAAAAGGACACATTCTACTCATGTAAAAACACACTGATTCCTGGATCGTCCACGGGCCGGATTTAGAAGGCGATTGGGCCGGATCCAGACCTCGGGCCTTAGTTTACCTACCCATGCCTTAAATGGTTGCAACATGGCATTGAATCACTGGTCCTGTTGATAAGATAGCATTGTGCTCAGGACTGTTCCCCTCCTTCATCTCAACTTCTCTGCTTGCTAGGATTGCCATATTTTTAAAAAAGTGAAAGTTGGTGAGCTTTTTTTTTGTCCAAAGTAGTTGAGCTTTTGAGCTATTTTTGACGAAATCCGCCCAAATCTACACTAATGACATGGGTTGCTATGTGTCTGGATTTCCCCGTATGTTTCAACAATTTCTGCCTGGACACTGTTTACAAGGGCTATGCCTAGGAAATTCCGGACATATCACAACCCTACTGCTTACATATCCAAAGCCTGGCAAAGAACTGTTGTACTACTGCGATCACACTGTTTCCAATTACTGGCATACCAAAACAACATCCTAAATGACTTTGTGTCCTGGTGCCACATTTCCATCTACAACATTTCCCTTTTGTCCATTTAAAAGCCAGCCATACAATCAGGACGCCTGCAGTCTTGTGGACAATGAAGCACTTATATGCCTAGCTGTCTTCAAGGTTCTAGTCATTCATCTTAATTATGAGCACATTTATTTGACAATATAGAGCAGTTCACAAACAGCCCAAGTGTGGATATTCTACATGTGCAGTGAGCCTCTGCTGTGTATGCTCTCACTGCCACCACCACCACAAATACTTAGAATATGCAGACATTTGTATGAAAAGTACATGAGTACAAATTGTTTTTTTAGAAAAAGAAAGGGAATTGAAAGCACCAAAATAATGTCATTCATTGTGTACTTGTATATTATATGTCGTGTCAAAGACAATTATTCACATTGAACTTGTTATATGTACATTGTTTTCATTATGTAGACTGCTTGGGAATAGTGCGATCCTGAGTGCTTTTGAATATACTACAGTGAATTGTGAAAATGTCGACCCTGGAACTGCAAGCTAAAGATGTTCTGGACTCTGACCAGCTATTCCAATTTCATGAAAAAACCCCACATCAGTCAGTAATGAGTAAAATTAATGGATGGCAATAAGACTCTTATTACTATCATTGCTATCATTTATTCTTATTATTGTCATCATCCGTTTCCTTTCTTTCTTTCTATTTATTTTCTTCTGTTTTGTTACAAAGAAAAGATAACCCCGTTTCAGGAATAAAATGATTAAATCAGGTACTATTTATCCATTCACAATCACTTTGGTAGATATATTTGTTGGATATATAAATCTAACAATATGACTGAACTCAACAATGAGGAACTGATTTGCATGTATGTTGCTGAATATTTGAGTTGGCAAACAACAACAAAAATCCCTTTGATGAGATACATTGTAAAAAGCATGCATCCATACTTACTGCTGTTCCTATCCATTTCTTTGTGTCACATGCTTGCTAATTGTAACTTTTTATATAAAGATACATAAAACAATGTATAATAATTTCTTACACTGAGTTTTGTAGTACTCTTTTCTTTTACTGAAACAAATAAGCTTTCAGCAACGTATTCAAAATGGCTATATATTATAAACACTAATGAGCTTTCCCATTGAATAGACCTCATGCTTCTCCTTCCAAACAGCTGATTGGTGATATGTCAGCTACGCACAGGGCTATGTGCACATTGGCCAGACACAGGGCTATGTGCACACTGGCCAGACTAGGGCTATGTGCACACTGGCCTGACTAGGGCTATGTGTACACTGGCCAGACTAGGACTAGTTTAGGTGTGATTCCCCCTTAAACTAGACTGCTTCATTGGACTGGGCAACGACATATAGAGCTGAAATGAAATTTGCCATCTCACTAATGAAAAAATTTTAATCAAATTTTTGAACACATAATTTTAACTCAGAATTTGATACTGGAGCAATTAAGTTTAGATTTTTTGGTAACTCTTGGTGGTTTGATTTTGACAGGCTTCAGATAGGAACTCTGATAAGCTATAATGTTCTACATACCACTGCTTGATAATTACAAAATGCTGTCAGGTACTAAATATAGTACATTGCTAAATATTATTATTTTTGGTTGTCAAATAACATCTACCAAAATATTGAAAGCAAATATCATTGGGTGTTATATGCAGAGATCATATATTTATGGATTATTCTGTAAATATGTGGTATCCAAATAATATATGGAAAATTCAATAGCAGATATTTAAGATTTTTTTTGGGGGGGTGGACATATTTGTTTCTCTCTAACTGCATTTTAGTAGTCATTATTAATGTCTGCCTTTATAAATAAACCAGTTGAGTAAATGGTGAATATTATAATGGACTCAAAGAGCAGGACACTTTTTCACTTTTAATTTATTATTGCTGGGGGTTTTGTGAGAAGCTGGCTAAGCCTTAACTTTGATCAAACAGCTCTCCTCATCAGCTCACCAATGGAAAATGAAAAGGGTAAGATTAAGTATCTAGAAAATTCCCATCTTTTTATTTAGCCCTGCTTTTGTGTTTTAACAGCAGCTTGACACATCAACATTATTTATTATTATTATTATTATTATTATTATTATTATTATTATTATTATTTACCCTTCACCCTAATATTCCAGGGTGGGTTACAACATTAAAAACATTTTTTTTAAAAAAATTACAGAGAAATTGGTTCTGGCAGGGAAGATGGAAGTGATAGTAAAAGCATTGCTTGCTTACATTTCTGCATGTCCTGCTACTGTTAAAGGGAGTCAAGAGTTGAGCCCAAAGTTTGTCAAATCTCTAAGCACCAAGTTTTATAAAAACCTAAGTCTTCCATTAAGGTTTGCTGCTGCTGTTTAAGTTTGTGTAACTCTGTGGTGGGGAAACTGTGGCCCTCCAGACACTGTTAGACTCCAACTCCCATAAACACCAGTCGGCATGGGCAAGAGTTGGGGAAGATTGGACTTTGAATTCATCAGCAACCAGAGGACTTAGATGCCATCATGCTATGAAAACCCTATTGTTGCCTACCTCTCTTTCCTATCCTTTCTTTCCACAGCACAAGTTGTGGTGGCAAGGGATTGAGATAAATAGAAGAAATCCTCGACAGAGGTTATATAATGGACATTATGGGCAGTAGTGTTGCCTTTCTGCAACTACATTAACATACTGAACACAATAAGCTTTGTAATCTCCATTTTAATTTCACAGTGTGTCTCTTTAGGAAATATTTGAATCAAAGTATAACACTAAAGTCCTCTTCACACCTTCTAATATGACATGAGCCTTCCACATCTTTAATATTTAAGCTTTACAGCTTCCCTAGATACCATTTCTGGTTCTTGCAACTTCATGACACGGTATGGAAGATTGCTATGAAGGACAGGCCACGAACCTTATATTTTATTTGGTGAGCCCAAGCTATCACTCTAATAATAGCAAGAACCTGACCCATCTGATCAGAACTTGCAAAAGAAATGTTAACATCACAAACAGCCCCGAGGAACATGACAAGCATTGAAGACACTGTGAAGGCACACTAGTAAGGACACTTTTTAAAAAAGGAACCAAATTATCCTCTAATTCAGGCATCCCCAAACTTCGGCCCTCCAGATGTTTTGGACTACAATTCCCATCATCCCTGACCACTGGTCCTGTTAGCTAGGGATCATGGGAGTTGTAGGCCAAAACATCTGGAGGGCCGCAGTTTGGGGATGCCTGCTCTAATTGATTAGAGACAGAGAAATTATTTCCAACGTTCTCCTCCTGGACTGAAGGATAAGACAGCAGCATAGCCTAATGAAGACCATGAATCAAAGAAGATATGTCAACCCAAAAGAAGATAGCAAATTGTGGTAAGTTGTTTAATTCATTCTCATGCCTGTTTGTGCACAGTCTTATAAAATGCTACAATTGATGTTTGAAACATACAGCACATGTTCATGAGCCTACAAAATCTTCAGCTAAACATTGTTGGAGATATCCTGAATCATATACAGCAATCTAGCTTGTCTCTGAAAGCCAAGGAATGGGACAAAATTCAGTACTACAGAAGTTTGTATTGGGGTATTTAAGACTATCACAGATATTATATATATATATATATATATATATATATATATATATATATATATATATAGTCCAGTAGCACCTTAGAGACCAACTCACAAGAGCATCTTTCAAACTGAAACTCGAAAGTTTCAAGCATGCAGTTGGATAAGATACACGACTGAAAACATTTCAAATTTATAAGGCTTAAAATGCCAGCTTTCTGCCAGCTCTGTTTTACCATTCAATGACATTTTGAAATATTTGCTCCATCTGTGTGTAACATTGCTGAATTACTGGGCAAGTGTCAAATAAATGTGAGTTTCACAGACATTTTTAAAGGCCCCCTAAAAATAACTAACCTTCTGTTGTCCCCATTTTCCAGGAGTTTTATAAATGGGCCAGCGTGATTTGTTAGAAATACTTTAAAATATTCTACAAATGTGCTAGCACATAACTGTTCCAACAAATGCAATGTGTTACAAAGTTTTTAAAACTACAAATTGTATATGAAATACCAACACAGGGGGGGGGGGAGAGATTGTAAATTGTTAGTGTATGCCAGTTCAGATTTGGAGCCCATTCACAGCCCAAGGATACTTGGATTTCTCATGGATTTGCATTACTCCAAACCACAATGAACCCTCATCAGATCTTCAAAACGCCTATGTCTGTGTGCCAGAACTTCTGGCAAGAAGTTTTCTACTAACCTGGGAGGTTGGAACAGAGGCAGCTTTCATCTGTTTCCAGGTATTTCATGCTACACATAGCAAAGTGTGTTTCATCTGCCATGATGAAGGAAAATGACTTAAAAGGATTCTCCGGTCCATTTGCTGAAACTATCAGCCCTGTTTTATCCAGACAGAAAATACATTCAGTTACCAGGACTCAATGTTCAGAAAGCATCTATTATACAAACACATGATGAAAAGAAAAATCAGCATTAATTTTCCTTTGTTCTTAATTTCTTTTTATTCAACTGTCTGCAAATTATAGAACAGCTGTCAAGCATATCCCACTGCCAGACATCATATCTACTCAAAACAAGCATTCAAACAGTGACATTTTCAAAGCTTTGAGGCTCCTGGTTATTTGAGCAAATGTACTTTTTAACTTTTCTTTAACAGAGTCCAGAGAGAGAGAGAGAGAGAGAGAGAGAGAGAGAGAGAGAGAGAGAGAGAGAGAGAGGAGAGACTTGTTCACCATCTATTTTAATGCATGTCTAGACTGCTCGTCAGTCTTTCCTGTATAGTGCAGTGCAAACAGCTTCAAGAGAAGAGTGAAAGAGAGTGGCGTATGGAAAGAAACTATGTTTCATCCAGATGGAGACATAGAGCAGTAGAAGAGATAGTGTAAGATCCTGGTTACTTCTAAATGACTTGTTTATTGAGCATTAATCCCGATTTATTTCTTACACAAAGTTAATGAGGAAGCTATACAATGTCATTTGTTTGTTGAACATCCATTCTTATTTGTTTGGAACAAACAGTGGAACAGACTCCCTCAGGAGGTTATGGACTCCTTCCCTGCAGGTTTTTAAGCAGAGGTTGGATGGTTATCTGCCTTGGATGCTTTAACTGAGATTCCTGCATTGCACGGGGCTGGAGTAGATGACCCTTGGAGTCCCTTCCAACTCTATGAGTCTATGATTCTATGTCTGTGAAGAGGTTGTATATGTTGCATCAACCAATTATTATCCTACATTTGCCAGTGCGTTTCTTGTCTTCATTTGCTGGTATATAATTGAATGTTGCCCTCCTGTCAGTGTGCTTGCAAACACACCATCACACAACTTTCTCCCTCCCGTGCTCCGTCCCACTAAGCAGCAGTAACCAACTCACTACGAAGTCTGCTGTTACTGGCAGCTGTGGTTTTTGCCATTTTCCTTTCCTCTTTCCAGAATTCTAATTTCCCCAGAAATGCTATTGCATGTTGTCCCTAACCTCTTGCTCTTAAAACTGAAGGTGTACACAAAGTGATTTCCTGGTTTCTTTCTTCCCAGTTCTATGTGAAATAATCCAATATCCTAATTTTTAAAAACCCAAAATGTACAGGCACCACTCTAATCCTTAAGTGCATTTTTTTTTCTATTCATGCTGAGCCAACCTGGTGAGCTGACCTTTACAAAACCATCACACTTTTAGACAGGGCTATTTTTTGTGATAAACACTAAAAACAATTTTAAAAGATTGAGTTACAACTCAGGCAATTATGCACACCAGCGCCCAGCAACAGCACTTTAAGGAAGAGATTTAGCATACTCATTAACATACAATAATGAACTTAAGAGTGCTTTAATTCCACAACTGTTTTTAAAGCAAGGCATTTATGTACATTAGTGCACAGTAAGGGAGCTTAGAGAGAGTCCTTTGATTAGTGCTGTGCCAAAACCTTTCCTATAACCTGCGACAGAAAAAGTGCTGAGAACAAACATGAAAGTAAATGAAAGTGTGATAGTTTTGCATAGAAAGTTAAACACAAGAAGTGCTTTCAATGATCTCTCCTCCCCCATTTTTAAAAATGGTATAATACAGAATTAAGACATGTGTGTAATATGGGAGCAACCTTGAATAGATGAGCCCTCCAGTGAAAGTTACAGGTAGGTAACCGTGTTGGTCTGACGTAGACGAAACAAAAAATAAAACAAAAATTCCTTCCAGTAGCACCTTAGAGACCAACTACCTATGACAAACTTAGTTGGACTCTAAGGTGCTACTGGAAGGATTTTTGTTTGTTTGTTTGTTTCCTCCAGTGAAAAAGAGACATGCCTAATTTGTTGTTGTTGTTGTTTAGTCGTTCAGTCGTGCCCGACTCTTCGTTACAATAAATGTGCTGGTCATAAGTCACCAAAAGACTCTTCTTGTTTTTGCTTCTATGAACAAATATAACAAATGTTAGTGTTATATCTATGAATTGCATTCTTTGTGGTTAATAAAGGTTTACAGACTAATGAACAAGACATCAATTTCTTAAATTTACTGAGCAGAACAAATACAGTACTATAAAACCCAGCATGTAAATAGCAGGCAAGGCACCATCAATTTTGCCTAGTTTGTTCAGCTGCTGATTTAAAATCTAACAGTCACCGTGGCACCTTATCTAAATCTCTATTTTTTACATTTTTGCATAGCATGTAAATAGATTAAATTCATATTCACAGGTTTAAGTATTGGGGCTTTGCCACCTATTTGTGCAGGATTCAAAACTTGGAAAAGTAAAAGTTTTACAAATAATACAGTACACCCTTTAAGTAAAAAGAATTGTGTATAATACCTGTCACGGTGGCCGTAGTAGGCTACTTCAGAGTAACGACTCTACACAGCTCTGCATTTTATCTTTTATTGGTGCTGAGTATTTACAGTGCTGATGGCAGTGCTATTTACAAAGACCCATCTGTTCAGCTTGAATCAGAACCTCCAAGTGGCTTTTGGCGCGTCTTGCGCCAGCATAACAACTTGGGGAGACCCATCCTCTTCCCCCGACGCTTTCTGCGCAGTTCCGGAGTTGGGGGGACTGGTCTGCCCCCCTTCCTTCCCCCTTCCTGTCCCACCTGGGACGATGGCTCTTCTACCCTGCCAGAGCCTTGGACACCACTTCCTGTTTCCCCACTTGAGCTGGAGCTTTCCCTCTTTTCAGCCTCGCTCGGGGCTGGGCTGGAACTCAGGAGGGGAGGGGCTTCGCGATATCCCTTGCCCCTCACAATACCCTATATTAGCTGGCTTTTTCAGTGATGTACAAACATATAATATGATTTTTGAGACATCCAATGTCTTGTCTGTGCCCCAGAATTGCAAACCCACATTCCATAGTCCAAATGATTTTTGAAATCCTCTGTGCGTCGTGTAGAAGCCCAGTTAAAGCTCCCCTGGGTGTGCAGAAGTAATCATGTGTTTTTTTTTTTATAATCCAGTCAATATTTCATTGTGGGTGTTTAGGTTGAGCAGAAATAGTCAAGCATTTGAATTCCCTATAACCCTTCATTAGGCAGAATGGCAGAACTCTTCATTCTACCCAACAAAGAATGTTTAGAGCTTGCATGTGCATGCACTGGCCTGTATTGGTCCAATAAACTGTATACAGTGGTACCTCTGGGTACATACCTGATCTGTTCCGGAGTGCCATTCACACCCTGAAAAGTACGTATCCAGAGTGGTGAGAGAGCATGTGTGTGACGCGTGCAGAACACTTCTGCACATGCACGCGTGGCGGAACCCAGAAGCAAACACTTCCAGGTCCGCCGAGTATGCAACTCCAAAAGTACGCAACCCGCAGCGTACTCAACCCGGGGTATGACTGTAATTCAATCTACCAGTTTTGGCTGGGGAGGGCAGGATCCAAATAAAAGTTTATTATTCATATTATTAACATATATTTGCAGAAGTTGTTTAAACCACAGAGCCTAGGACTTGCCGATCAGAAGGTTGGCGGTTTGAATCCCCGTGACGGGATGAGCTCCTGTTGTTCGGTCCCAGTTCCTGCCTACCTAGCAGTTTGAAAGTGCAAGTAGATAAATAGATACCACTCCAGCGGGAAGGTAAACAGCATTTCCGTGCACTGCTCTGGTTCACCAGAAGAGGTTTAGTCATGCTGGCCACATGACCCGGAAGTTGTGTGCCGACAAACACTGTCTCCCTCGGCCTATAGAGCAAGATGAGCGCACAACCCCAGAGTCGTCCGTGACTGGATCTAATGGTCAGGGGTACCTTTACCTTTACCTTAGTAAACTAAATCCTTCTCCCTTCCCCTCCCAATGCTCTTAGCTCTGGGTAGCTTCACAAATGAAGGATATCCCTGGTGGTTGTGGTGGTACCTTGAAAAATATAAACTTGCTGTTGCCAGGTTGGCATTCTTTTACTGTTTCTTTTGGATGGCATTGTTTTGTTTTCAATAATTTAAACTGAAACCACTTCCTGAGAAACCTAGGAGAAACATGTTAGGATCCAGCTAATTTAGCATATTAATTACCTAAGCCCTAACATATGGTGTTAGGTGTTTGTATTATCTTAACAGATAAAACACATCCTTTTTGCCTGTGGATACCTTGGAAATGCTGGTGTTCTCTTGTGGAGCCAGATGGTTTATAATTAGCAAGGTAGTTCCCTGCAAGACCATTCTTCACTACTGACAAATAGCTCCAGTCTCATTTCCATTTAAATGGCTGTAGCATGTACCTAACCCAATTAGAAGGAAGTTCTTTGATTTCATACTGCGTAGGAAAAAGAAATTTAAAAAAGTCACATTCTTTTAGCTCAGAACACTGATAGGTCTCGGTTTTCCAGTTCTGTGGGTGTCATGGTCCGGTCGGCGGGCGGTTGAAGCCCTGCCTGAGGGTGTCAGGAGCAGAGGCAAGATGGTGGTGTAGAAGCAGGAACAGGTGCAGGGCTGAGGGTCCAGCAGCAGGCAGTCGCAGGGTCAAGGAGCAAGGCGGAGGCGAAGGTCTGGGAGTCAAGGAGCAAGGCGTTGGCAAGGCGAAGGTCCAAGGGTCGAGGAGCAAGGCGTTGGCAAGACGAAGGTCCAAGGGTTGAGGAGCAAGACGAAGGATCAAGGAACAGGAGACCAGATGCAACAAGGCATGGATAGCGTTGCTGTGGCAAAGAGCTGAAGGGAAATGCTGAGCTTTTATCCCTCCCAGCTCCTGCCACCAGGTGCAGTGAGTTATCAAGTGGCCTCACCTGAGTGGCCACTCCTAGCTTCTCCAGCACAAGCTGAGGCAGGCCCCAGTCCTGCAGAGCACTACAGGCCCCAGAGCCTGACTCCTGCCCATACTCCTGACAGTGGGTCCTGAAGTTCCTATACTTTCATCGATACACTTCGGTGAGAGTGTGGATTAAAAATAATATAATAAATGATAAATCAATAAATAAGAGCATTGCTATTCTATATTCTAAATATGAAGGTCAAAATAAGAGAGCTTATGTATTATAGTGATAGTTCTTCGCCTTCTACTGTTCCTTATAGAATATTGTGTCAACATGCCTGATACTATTTCAAAATTCCAAAGAGGGAAATTTGGGGCTGAGCTTGATGAGATGGAATGCAGCTAATGTACATGTATGGTTTTAGTTATGTTATGCCAAAAGCAACCAGGGGAAGCCTGAGCAGCCTCTGGACCAGGAGGGTGGGGAGGGAAAAGTTTAACTCCTTCATTCCCTGACATGGCCCCAATTTAAAAAAGAAAAACTCCTCTCTGAAGTTGTTATTTGCCTTTTGTAGAACTCTCTGCTGATAGAGACTTGGAGAAAAAAGAGCTTTCCTTTAAATGCATATAGCAGCTTTGGGGGTGGGGATTTTTGCTGGGAAATTCTTTGGTCTCTGGATACAGTGATGCCAGATCATTTCGAATTAGCAAGGCAGCTGCTTGCAATACTTATTTACATAACCAAAGCATGCACATTGCTTGCCTTTATGGAACATCTAGTTTTGCCCTTAGTCTCCACTGATGGAACTTTAGCCTTGGCACTGCATTGAATACAAGCCAATGTAACTTAATCTGTGCATAACAAGAGTGTTCAGAGAATTCTGCATTGGAACTCTTGTATCTATAAAGTAATCCCAGTGATAGATTCGCATAACCCTGCCAGTTCTGTTTTTAGATTTATTTCTCTCCTGTACTTTCTTCCTTATTTCATCCTCAATATAAAACAGCCAAAATTAATACTCATAAAGGATTAATATAATAAGATACAAAGAACAAGTAGCAGTAAATAGAATGGATGGTTCCTTATGTCAATTTATTACCAGTTTTATCCTGACAGACCATGCGTTTAAGATCTCAGTTGCATCAATTCTTGATTTGGCCCATTTCATTCCAACCTTACTCATCGACAAACAGCATACCTACCTGGAACTGCTGGCAGGGGCGTAGCCAGGATGAAAATCAGGGGGGGCAAGGGGCAGGGGAAGGGGTGGGGCCAAGGGGCGGGGGAAGGGGCCACAGCGGGGCAAGGAAAGCTCCCTTTTCCCTTGCCAGCTTTCCCTCCTCCCGCCCCGGCGATGGCAGAGGGGGAGGAGGGGATCGGAGCAGCCCGATTTCGGGCTGCTCCGACTCCCTCCCCCCGCATCGCGATCGGCAGGCGCGAGGGGGAGCCAGGATCAGCCCAATTTCAGGCTGCTCCGACTCCCTCCTCCCCCATCACGATCGGCAGGTGTGAGGGGGAGCCGGATCAGCCCGATTTCGGGCTGCTCCGACTCCCTCCCCCCCCGCGATCGGCAGGCGCGAGGGGGAGCCAGGATCAGCCCGATTTCGAGCTGCTCCGACTCCCTCCTCCCCCTCCGCGATCGGCAGGGGCGAGGGGGAGCCAGGATCAGCCTGAAATCGGGCTGCTCCGACTCCCTTCTCCCCCTCCGCAATCGGCAGGGGCGAGGGGGAGCCAGGATCAGCCCAAAATCAGGCTGCTCCGATCCCCTCCTCCCCCTCTGCAATCGCCGGGGCAGGTGGAGGGAAAGTCCCAGAGCCGCGCAAAGCGGTTGCCTGGCTTTCCCTCCGCCCGCTCCACAGCCAGCCAGGGAGAAGGGAGACGGCACCGGGCGGGCAGTGGGGCAGGCTGGCCAGCGGCCCTGCTTCTAGGGGGGGCAATTGCCCCCTCCTGCCCCCCTGCCTACGCCCATGACTGCTGGTATGCCTTTTGTAGAACAAAGATGTAAAATTCTATAGCTCATTTAATTCCTATTTCTATCCTGCTTTGTAGTCAAAATTTTTGTGTCCCAAAGTGACTCATGTCAATGAAATAATGAGACACAGTTTCTGTCCTATGATTCTATGGTAAGAAAGGTGAGCCACACAATGGAAGAGAAGTGGAATGGGGGGGGAATGTAGAGGAGGAGACCATGTTTGCTGGGACTGATGTGAGTTGTAGTTCAGCAACAACTGGAGGGCCAAAGGGTCCCCACATCTGCTTTAGATGAACGCCTTCAGTCTTCCAAACACAGATAGGTGTGAGAGCGACCTTTTTCAAATTCAGATCCCTTCATAGTTTCCTCTTTATTGGAAGGGACAATGGCATTTCTAAAGTGGGAGGAAAGATTGTCATGACCCCACAGTCAGACTCGCCACATCTGAAGGACAGGGCGATGGCTTTAAAGGAAGTGTCAGAGTGCGAGAGGGAACTGCTCTCAACACTAACCCGTGGGAAAGACACATATGAAATGGTTATCATTGAAGTTCCCTGGAGAGAACAATCAAAGGTATAATCAGACATATAAAAGGATAAGGTATGAAAGCAGCCTTAGGGTTCAATATAAAAAGTAACATTTTATATGATATGTGTGCTTGAAATCTCCTTCATGGATCACTGCCATGTCATGGTGAAGGGGCTTGACTAACTCAGAGATGCTATGAGCTATGTCATGCAGGGCCACCCAAGATGGACAGGTCATAGTGGAGAGTTTTGACGAAACATGATCCACCTGGAGAAGGAACTGGCAAGCCACTCCAGTATCCCTGCCAAGAAAACTCCATGGACAAAGACAACAGGCATATAAAAGTTATGATGCTGGAAGATGAGCCCCTCAGGTCGGAAGGCATCCAACATGCTACTGAGGAAGAGCAGAGGACAAGTAGAAGTAGATTCAGAGCTGATGAAGCAGCTGGGCCAAAGCCGAAAGGTCGCTCAGTTGCGGATATGCCTGAAAGCAAAAGGAAAGTCGAATGCTGTAAAGAAAAATATTGCACAGGAACCTGGAATGTAAGAACCATGAACCTTGGTAAGCTGGATGTGGTCAAAAATGAGAATAAATATTGACATCCTGGGCATTAGCGAACTAAAATGGACGGGAATGGGCGAATTCAGTTTGGATGGCCATCATATCTACTACTGTGGGCAAGAATCCCATAAAAGAAATGGAGTGGCCCTCATAGTCAACAAAAGAGTAGCGAAAAGACCCTGATGTTGGGAAAGATTGAGGGCACAAGGAGAAGGGGACGACAGAGGACGAGATGGTTGGACAGTGTTCTCGAAGCTACGAACATGAGTTTGACCAAACTGCAGGAGGCAGTGGAAGACAGGAGTGCCTGGCGTGCTCTGGTCCATGGCGTCACAAAGAGTCAGACACGACTAAATGACTAAACAACAACAAAAACAACAACAAAAAGTGCTTGAAATAAGACAAGCTCTTAAAAGGCAAACTTTTCAATGAGGTATCCTGTGTGTGGAAAATGAAATTGATTCATGTACTTGTTCTGCATGTTGTTATATTTCTCTGTGAACAAAAAGATATCATTTTAAATATTTTATCCTTCATGCCATATGCTCTTTGTCAAATCTCTCTGTATAAAGAGAGAGGAATTTATTCGTCATAATCACACTTTTTTCTAGTTTCAAAGGAAAGAGATTGTGACAGAGACATTCATTCACAGATGTCCTGAATGTCACCCTATTGTGTCCTCTGGAACACAGAGAGGGGTAGCAGTAGGGGAGGAGATTCCTGCCCCAGTCACAACTTGGAGCAGGGGTTTGAAATGGGCATGACAAACTGCTAGAATGTTGAATGATGTAATGTTTTCTTTTTAATATGGCATGAATTGTATTTATTTTCTCAAGGTGGTAGCTGAAAAGCCAGATATCTGCTTGCTGGGCAGTTTGCAGGACAGGAGATCAGCCAAATCTCATTGGATATCTTCCAGTAACCTAATACAGTAAAGTATGTTCAGCTGAGGAAACTGCTGATGAAGAAGAGAAACCTTATTGGGGTCAGGCATGGCTGACCAGGCAATAGTGACCAGCAGGTTTTTCCCCTGCGCCATTCCTTCTATGCTCACTTAGAAAGTAGCAAGTGAAAGCAGTGGTCCACAAGTCCTTAGAATGTAAGCAGAAGTAACCAACCTTGAGAGTCCACGGAATTTGGACTTAACTTCTCATGGTTTGTTTATTCAGATGAACTTCATTGAGAATAACTTTTGCTGAGTGATCGGTGATTGCGTTCTAATTGTTCATATTTCCTGAAGGCAATGTGCTTCAAACACAATGTATGACTGGTATGCAATTTGCAAAAGGAAACTTGTAGCTGGCTTATTCAAGCCTCAGCTATTTCTGTGTTTTTTAAAATTAAATTAGAAATGCATTGTATACCTTGTTCTTTAAAAAAAAAACATGGGTGAGGAATGTGCAGCCCAAAGTCTCAGCCACATTTCACATGGATGAGGGCAGCCCAGCACAAGGGAAGAAGATCAGAAGATGGAAAAAAAGAAGAGAGGACAATTGAAGTTGTTGAAAATTCTGAAAGGCTGGGATGATTGTGGCATATGGGGTGAGCTGCACCCTGGGACCAAACTTGACATATCAAAATCATAGCTCTGCAATGATTTTCTCCTGATCTCTTTAACTCCATTGCATACAGTCATCTCTGCCCAAACTGGTATATGATATGCCCATGTGGAAACTACATTTTCTCTTACACCCCATGAATGGTCAACGCCAACAGAGTCATTTAATCCGATTTGGGTTACTGACCAAATCACACAAGAGTCCATACAGCAGTCCTAACTCTGCGCTTTATAGAAAACAATACACCAGAGGTATGGGAGTGGTATAATGGGGTACATGCTTCAAAGAAAGGTTTCTAATGAAGAAAAGGACAGATGAGCAAGTAAGATCCTTGGAGCAATCCATAAGTTTTTATTACAAATCTATATTGTCACTGGATCATGTAATATACATAAGCAAATAAAAATGGAACGAGTTGAGAGTTTTAGAAGTAAAAAAATCCCAGTTATTGGAGTGTTGTTTTTGAAATAAATTTTATGAAGATGGATAAAGGTTCCAAGCTTATGGTTAATAGATTTGGGGGGGACGGGGCCATCCTAGAATGGATGGAACCATAGGACAACTGGTGCAAAATTTTATTCATCATCACAGATCTGCCAGAAGTTTGTGGATTTCTGTAAGATAAGATAAGATAAGATAAGATAAGATAAGATAAGATATCTTTATTGTCATTGTCCCCTTGCGGGAACAACGAAATTACTCGGTTGCTACATCCACTCAGATAAAGCATTTCACATAATCCAAAATTACAAAACCTAATTAAAAACAGTAAATATAATACAATTAACAAGTAAAATAAGATGACTTCTGTCTGTATGACTTCTGTTATTATTATTTATTACTACTATTTATTACGTTTGTATATTGCCCTTCATCCGAAGATCACAGGATGGTTCAAAACATAAAAATACTAAATGAAAACACAAAATACATAATAAAGCAAAAGCAAAGCAAAGCAACAACTCAGACACATTTAAAAGGCCATAACATGTTAACCAGCCAAAGGCCTGGTTGAAGAGAAATGTTTTCGCCTGGTGTCTAAAGATATGTAATTAAAGTGTCAGATGAACCTCCCTAGGGAGAGCAATTCACAAATGGGGGCCACAACAGAAAAGGCTCATTCTTGTGTTGCTACCCTCTGGACCGCTCATGGAGGAGGCACATGAAGAAGGACCCCAGATGATGATCACAGGGTCCAGATTGGCTCCTATGGAAGAATGGTAGTCCTTGAGGTATTGCGGTTCCTGAGACGTTTAAGGCTTTATAGGTCAAAACAGCACCAAATCAGGGCCCATTAACTAACTGGCAGTCAGCGCAGTTGGGCCAGGATCAACAGAATATGCTCAAACCATCTTGCCCCAGTGAGCAACCTGGTCACAAAATTCTGCTCACCTTCCCTAGAGCAAATGCACCATTTTAAAATGGCAGCTTCCTTTCCTTGGAAACGTGGACAGGGAATCTTTGGATAAGCATATCTCTACAGAAGACATTGCTGATGCCATTAAAAATCTTGAATCTGGGAAAGACCATGGGCCCAATGGGTATCCTAATCCCTTTTTTCAAGCTTTCAAGGAATCCTTGATATCCCATCTACATAGCTGCCAAGTCTGGGTCATAAAGATCCGGGATCGGCAGCGCGCACATGACTGGAAGTTCATGTCTTTATATCTTTATATCTTCCGCGCATGACCGGAAGTTGTGTGACGCAACTTCCGGTGGCGCTTCGCCCTTCTATGGGCATCAGAAAATGGTGCTGCCAGCGCCGGAAGCCGCTTCCGCGCATGACCGGAAACACGTAAAAGCGACTTCCGGCGCCAGCGCCGCCATTTTCTGATGCCCATAGAAGGGCGAAGCGCCACCGGAAGTCGCGTCACGCGACTTCCGGTCATGCGCGGAAGCGACTTCCGGCGCAGGCGTCGCCATTTTCTGGTGCCCATAGAAGGGCAAAGCGGCACCAGAAAAATGGCCGCCGGGAAGAAGCGAATTTAAGGGAGAATGCCGGGATTTATCGCCAAACGGGATACCGCCGGGAAACAGTAAGAAAAAAGGGGTTTTCCCGGCAGATACGGGATACTTGGCAGCTATGCCCATCTAACAAACATATTAAATTATATTTTAGAAGGAATCCCTCTCTCCCAAACATGGTGACAATCTAGGACTGTGGTTGTCCTCAAACCTTTTAAAGATCTGTCAAAAAGAGGACTCTTATAGGCAGATTTCTTTCTTGATCATGGACCACAATATTTTCACCTCAGTTCTAGAGTAATAAACAAATTTGGACTCAGATTTAAATTTGTAACAATTTTGCAACAAATGTACTCTAGTTCTTAGGCTAATATATGCATCAATATTTTGGAATCGAGACAAATTGAAATCTGATGAGTTATGAAGTTGGGCTGCCTCCTTCTCTGTTATTATTCACCCTTGTTATGGAACCCCTAACAGCAAGAATTGAATTGGCTGTGCAGTCAGCTAGGATTAACATCAATGACAAAAGGCTTTATATGGATGACTAGTGGTTTTCAGCCCGTTCAATAACGAGCGCTAGAATCCTGGGGTTCGGAGAAGCGCTTGCGCAGCGCTTCTCCGAACCCTGGGACCTGTCCTTGCTGTCGGTGGCAGGGGGACAGGAACAGAGGAGGAGAAAGCGCTGCTTTCTCCTCCTCCATTCCTCTCCCGCAGCCGCCGACAGGAATCAGACATCCCAGGGTTAGGAGAAGCGCTTGCGCAGCGCTTCTCCGAACCCTGGGACCCGTCCTTGCTGTCGGCGGCAGGGGGACAGGAACAGAGGAGGAGAAAGCTTTCTCCTCCTTCCTTCCTCTCCCCCAGCCGCCGACAGGAAGGACGTGCGCACTCTCCCCCCCGCCTCCTCCAACCGCCGCTCCTCACGGCCAGGGAGGGTTGCGAGGAGGCCTTCGCCGGCCTCCACCCTCGCTTCCCTGACGTGCCCTGCAGTGAGGCGGTGTCCGGCGGGAGTGGCGGTTGGAGGAGGCAGAGTGGGGGGAGAGTGCGCGCGCGCAGTCTCTGCTGTCCAATCCCTGTATCCCTGAGGCACATGCACAGTGACCCAGGGACACACGGGACAACTGGACGCAGGGACAACTTGGACATTATTATATAGGATAAGGCTGCTTTTACAACAAAACCCATTAGCACTTTTATTGCCTTAAGGGAGGAAGTAAGTAATTTTTGCTTATTATTGGGGCCAAAAGTTAACTACTCTAAATTCAAAGTGATATTCTACAGTGTGGATCCCCAAAATTCAGAGTTTTCCAAGGTATCTAACGTTCCAATAGCACACAGTAAATTTAGATATTTGGGTGTTCAAGTGACAAAGAAACTAAATAGACAGCATGCAGTAAATTATGGAAGCATTTGGAGGGCAATCAATAATGGCCTGTTAATGTGGAATAATAATGGCCTGTTAATGTGGAATGCCTTGGAAAAGACCCTGATGTTGGGAAAGATGGAGGGCACTAGGAGAAGGGGACGACAGAGGACGAGATGGTTGGACAGTGTTCTCGAAGCTACGAACATGAGTTTGACCAAACTGCGGGAGGCAGTGCAAGACAGGAGTGCCTGGCGTGCTCTGGTCCATGGGGTCACGAAGAGTCGGACACGACTAAACGACTAAACAACAACAATGTGGAATGAGCTTAATTTATAGGGTAATGAGTAGAGTAACAACAGTTAAAATGATAAGCCTTCCACTCCTTATATTTTTATTTCAAATGTTGCCAGTATAATTTCCTATGTCACATTAAAATAATTGGCAGAGAAAGCTGAATGCTTTCATTTTTCAATGCAAACACCCATACAGAAAAGCTTAACTATGCCAACCTTCATAGCGTGGAAGTTGGTTTTTGTCAGCTGAGACATCGGATTCCTATTACTGTGGCTAATGATAGCAAAACCTGGGTAACTTTGGCATCTACACTGCAAGATGATGTTCCTTTAAATGCACCCTTTTTAAAAGCACTCATTACATTGGTTGATTAAATGGCTCACTAAAGTTGCTTTTCAACTATGGATTAAATGGGCTGCACGGCTGGCTCTCATTTGCTACCCCTTGGTCTACCATCAAACTTTTCAGGACAAAGGCTGGGCACATCTAGACACATCAAAGAAGCATTTCAGGAAAATGCGTTGTAAACTTTGTATGAGAAATCGCGTTGGCGAAAACAAAACTCCACACCACCATCCGATGTCACAGTGTTATAATGCATAGACAACGCATCTAAAATGCTTTTTCTTTACCAATCTAAGTGAGGCAAAAGATGACATTTTGCATTGGCAACTTTATGGTTTGTATCTCTTAACAGATTTTTCCAAGGATGCTATTGTCTCAGGCTTGATAGTCTGCAAGAAAAAACCCTGCCTTCTGTCTATTGGGATGTCAATTACGTCCTTTTCTCTTCAGTCCTACCAACTTATCCCACCTACTTCTGGCTCCGCCCCACCTTCCACCAGACAAATTAAACCATGGCTGTTTCTTATGATTGTAGGACAGATATAGGCAAACTCTGGCCCTCCAGATGTTTGGTACGTCAATTCCCATCATCCCTGACCACTGATCCTGTTCACTAGGGATGATGGGAACTGTAGTCCCAAACATCTGGAGGGCCAGAGTTTGCCTATGCCTGTTGTGGGACCTGACCCAGCATTCTTGAGCGAGCTTCTCAATCTACTTCATGAAATCAGTACACACAGAGGAGTCCTTAATGTGGATCAAAATTCATACTGAGTTGTGGTCAAGGCTTGATGTAACCACTGACCATCTGTTCTACTCTAACTCCCCTGTCCTCCTGCCTCTATATTTGCTTGCCTCCAATATCGGCCCAACCTGATTCCAATCTGTTATCTCAGTGTACAGAACCAATATTTTGCTGGCACGTATTTTATTAACTTGCTGTGGTCTCATCTTTCAAGAACAGATGGTGAGTAGAAGATACATCTTGTACTGATTGGGCTCATTCATGTTTTAAAGTGTGTTATATCTGTCAGTGAATAGTTTTATAACACCCCTCTTCTCTTTTACACCAACAGCATTAGCTACAGTTCATGTTGCTCATTTGCTTTCTAAAAAGGAGCAGATGGCGTGCTTGACGCTTGTTTTCCCTCCCTTCAACCTGGAGCAAATAACAGCCAACCACAGAAGTGCAGTGCCATGAAAGGTGAAGCTTTTAAAATGGCTTCTTTTCTTCTACAGCAATTGGCTCCGATGATTTCCATTTCAAAGCAAGACTTTGAACAAATTAAACAATGGATTAGGGAGGCTGGAATCAGGTTGTGAAATTCATGTCGGCAGCCTTACAGAGATTAAATGGGGAGGTCATGAGAGTTCGGCTGTTGATCAACAGCTCTCCTGATTGCTTCATCCAGTCTCTCCTCTGCCCTCATCACTATGGACTGAGGGAGTCTGAAATAATTGACTGCCAGCCACAGATCTGAGGGAAACATCAGAGAGGAAGCGAGTGCGAAGCATTAGGGCTGGGCCAAATTGCTATCTCCTTTTATCTTTTTCTCCACTCTTAAGTTCAGGTATCCACATTTCCTCATCAGTTTGCAATATTTTTTTCTTTCTTCCAAGGTCCTTATGAAAATTCACCCTCATCTTAGTGCAAATTTCTCTCAATATACACATTTTTATGCATTTTGCTTAATGTATGCAGGCTTGGGTTTTTTTTAATGTTATTTTCAGCAATATATGCATTTTGAGTCACACTTTACCCTGCTTTGTGCATTTGTGTATACATTACAAGGATGGAAAGCTGCGTTGAAAAGTGCAAATTTCAAAAGATGGCTTTGGTTTAGGTTGTATATTGTTTTGAAAACTTTGAATAAGTTAGATTTGCATTTAAATGCAAACTAAATCAAGTTTTTCTCCCACCCCAATGAAGGACATATGCATGAAGCCTGTCTTCTGTGTACAATTATTATGATCCCATCAACTTGGCCTGTAAATATGCTATAAATCTTTAGAGTACATCCTATCCATTTATATGTTGCAGGGAACAGGATCATTCTAACTTAAGTAAAAGCATATGTGAATTTTGCAGTTCACTCTTCAATTATGATGACTGCATATTAATAAACACTGTTGCTTTCTAGAATAACTGTTCATTTAACACCAATTTTGATTTGTTGTGGGGAGGTTAGACAATGTTGTGTCAAGCAATTGTTATTGCATACTTTCCAGCATGTGCCAGGTCAGACAGTAAGCTTTGTGCCTGAGAGGAAACTCGGTCTCCCTAGTTCTAGTCAACTACTCTAGAGTACACCAGGATATTTGTTTTAAGGCTACAGTGGTACCTCGGGTTACAAACGCTTCGGCTACAAACGCTTTGGGTTACAAACTCCACTAACCCGGAAGTAGTATCTCAGGTTGAGAACTTTGCCCCAGGGTGAGAACAGAAATCGTGCACCAGTGGCTCTCAGGCAGCGGGAGGCCCCATAAGCGAAAGCGCGCCTCAGGTTAAGAACGGTTTCAGGTTAAGAACAGACTTCCAGAATGAATTAAGTTCATAACCCGAGGTACCACTGTATATCAAGAACATTGCAAGCTAAGAACCTAAACAAATATCAATTTAGCCTTTGTGTACCTTTCTTCACCAGCTATAACATGTTCCTCCAAGCTGTTTTGTTAATGTGTTGCAAGATTCCATTCAAACAATGCTCTAAGACTGTGAGTGTTCATTCTCCAGAACTATCGAGTGCAATATGATTTTTTTTAAAAAAATGATAAAACAAAAGGAAGAAGAAAATAGCTCTAAGCAATAATTAATTTATATCTTTGGTGGGAGGAAGTCCTCTTCTTTCCTAAGTAGAGCAGGGACATCTAATGGCAAAGAAGGGGATATATTTCTGTACTTCACAAGAAATCCCAAGCACACACACACCCAAAGATTTGCAGAGAAAAGTGATGATGTCAATTTAAAAAATGGAACAAATTTCACTTTGTTTTTTATCGATTAATGGACCATTTCTTTCCATTTGTGCATTTCTATTTCAGTTATATTTTATCCTCCCGGGATTTGTGCAATTTACATTATGTCCCCATACATCGCACCCATATGGTGCAATAAGTAAATAAGTGTACTGAAATAAAGTGGAATGAACCTTGAGATGGGGGTGCCTTTGACCAACCTTGGTTGGTTCACCAACTGCATCTGATGCTGCAAGATCCTGTCATTTTGGCTTAGTATCTCACTGTGCAATCATATGCACATTTACTAAGAAGTAAGTCCCACTTGGCTTAAAACCAGGTGAACATGCTTTAGGATTGTATCCTTAGTCTTTTTCAAGTATTACCAATAGGTGCTAAGTTACTGCGTGAAGGGGGTCAATGGGAGTGAGCATGCTACTTCTGTCCACCGTCATCCTACAAGTTTTGCAACCCTGATTTTCCTGTGTTCTAAAAGCAAGTGGTAGGGGCTTAAGGAGTTCACTGATTTAGATGGGCAACAAGTTGATGGGCAACAAGAACAAGACGGATGGAACTAGCACAGTCATCCCTACTGCCCTACCTCATGGGTTAACACCTGGAGAGGATTCTTGATAGACAAGTGTCTATGTGGGATATCCTTGAACATGGGTAGGCAAACTAAGGCCTGGGGGCCGGATCTGGCCTAATCACCTTCTAAATCTGGCCCACAGTCAGTCCAGGAATCAGTGTGTTTTTACATGAGTAGAATGTGTCCTTTTATTTAAAATGCATCTCTGGGTTATTTGTGGGGCATAGGAATTCGTTCATTTCCCCCCCAAAAATACAGTCCGGGCCCCCACAAGGTCTGAGGGACAGTGGACTGGCCCATGGCTGAAAAAAGTTTGCTGACACCTGTCCTTGAAATTACTTCAAAGTCCACTTTGACAGAAGCATCTGCCTGCAGCACCTCCATCTTGTCCGGATTAATCTACAGTTTCTTGGTCCCAAGATACTTCAGACATACTAGGGATTACTACAGAGAAGAAAACACTGCACAGGCTAGGTTTGATCTCCATTTCTCATTTTTAGTTACAAACTTAGGTTCCGTTTGCAACATCTCCATTTCAGTTTCTGATTTTTTTTAAGGCGTCACAAAAATGAATCAGTAATTTAGTATGCCTCACTCCTAATATATACATTTGCAAGCCCTTTAACTGCACTACTACAAATTGTTGTTGTTGCCGTTGTTGCCCCCTTTTCACCAGCAGGTCCCAGGGTGGGTTACAACAATTGCAAATTAAAAACAGTTCAAACATATTACAATCACAGGAATAGTCTGGCCACTGAAAACACACATCTCAGACGTCAAAGTCAGGTTAAAGAGGTGAGTCTTCAGTGGTCACTGAAAGCTGTATAGCTAAGATGTCAGATTTTACCTCTTTTGGGGAGAGAATTCCACAGCTTAGAGGTTGCCACAGAGAATGGCTGGACCACCTCCAACCCTGAATTTCTGAGGAAGGCGGAACCAAGAGGGCTGCATCTGCTTATCTTAAAACCTTGGAGGGGGAGGGGGCAAGGAGGCAGTATTTCATATATTTGGGGACTAAGCCATTCGGGGCACCCGGACCTGGACCCAGAAATGAACTGGAAGCCAATGCAGCTGTTTTAGAATATGAGTTATATGAATCCTAAAGGTAATCCAAGTCAGGAATCTGGCCACTGCCTTTTGGACCACTTGAAGCTTCTGAGTAATCTTCAGGGGCAGCTCCATGTAGACCACATTGCAATATTCCAGTCTGGAAGTTACCAGAGCATTGAGTACTGTGGCCGAGTCTTTTGTGGATGCTATAGTCATTAATGTATGCATCTGTATGCACACCCCTGCCCCCCAAATATATATTTCTGTACATTTTTTTTCATTGGAGAACAGCACAACAAAAAAACAGACGTATTTCGGTTTATTGTACTGTTCAAGGATCTGTGTTAAAATGCAAAGCATTAGAGATCCCCAATCCCTAACCCTGGCAAATTATGCTGAAGTACTATTTCAGGTACTAACATCCAGCTAAAATTGCCTCTGATTATGGTACATGAGGAGAAATTACAAGGACTGCTGGCCCTTTCATCATAGACTCAAACCGGTTCCTTCTTCATCTAGATCCTGTGCGAGAAAAGTGTGGTGTGTTCTTCACATTTCCATCCATATATTTACCTGACTCACTACAGAATGACTCTTCTCTTGTTCCTCCAGCTGTCTTCTGAAACGACTGCTTTGTAGTTTGTGACAGTGGTTTTTTTTTTTGAGGGGTGGGGAATTTAGGGATTTGGAATGCAAACTTCCATTACAAATGGGACCCAGATTCCTTCCTCTTGGAGCCTGAAACATTATGGAGTTGACTGCTGCCATCATTCAGGACTCTGTACCACTAATTTTCCACTTAAGCGCAGGTGGTGCTGTGGTCTAAACCACTGAGCCTCTTGGGCTTGCCGATCGGAAGGTCGGCAGTTCGAATCCCCGCAATGGAGTGATCTCCCGTTGCTCTGTCCAAGCTCCTGCCGACCTAGCAGCTCAAAAGCACACCAGTGCAAGTAGATAAATAGGTACTGCTGTGGCGGGAAGGTAATAGGCATTTCTGTGCACTCTGGCTTCCATCGCAGTGTCCCGTTGCGCCAGAAGCAGTTTAGTCATGCTGGCCACATGACCCAGAAATCTGTCTGTGGACAAACGCCGGCTGCCTTGGCCTGAAAGCGAGATGAGCGCCACAACCCCATAGTCGCCTTTGACTGGACTTAACCGTCCAGGGGTCCTTTACCTTTACCTTTTTTTTTTTTACTAAAGGTACTCGAAAAAGAAGGGGAAACTTGTAGGCCTTTACTAAAACTGCTTCAGTTAGGCTATGTGGGACCATTTCTTTATGGCCTTTTGGGTGCCAGCTTAAGAAAAATTTTATTCAGTCGGGCATTTAAATGTGCTTTATTTTATTTCAGAATATTTTTTAGCTCAACCAACATCCAAAGATCTCCCAGCTGCCTGGTCTTTGGAAATCTTCCAGATCTGTATAAATGGGAGAATTTTTGGTGGGGAACATGTTTTCCCCCACTCCAGTTGGGTATATTTCAAAGATGCATTTTAGAAGTCATTCACATGCAGACTCATCTTAAATATGACAAAATGTAACATGGCAAGCCAAGAAAAGAGAGAAAGCTTGGACAATAGCTGGTAAACAATGATAATCTTCCACTAGAGGGCAGCACCTGCCTGCTCAATGAGTATCTGTCACAAACAGCACAACTATGCATGCCAGTACTTGATAAAAGCTGGAACCTTTTTCTGAGGTTATGTTAGGACATGAAATAAATCAAAAGCCTGCAAATTATTATTCTAGTAAGCATATGTTGATGTCTTTTCTCAAAAAGCTAAAATGTGCAACTCTGCCCCTGATCAATGGAGCTCACAAGTCTGAAACATGGATTCGAAGTAAAAATTTTAGTGAAAAGTTTGAACTTTAGTTCTCAAAAGTACTTGATAAGCTTGTTTCTGAGCTTGGAAAACAAAAAGAAACAACTCCTAGCCATGCTTGAACATAGAACACAGCTATTTTATAATATGATCATGGGGCATTCACAAAATATAAAACAATGCAGCTACATAAGAACATGAATAGTTCCCAAAATATAAATATGCTTCTTGCATATGTACCTTAAGTATGTCTGCATGAATATAATTTCCTGCCACCCTCCCAACCACATGATCCATCAGAGTGATTAACTATGTGATTGGTTGGGTAAGAAAAGGAAATATGCATTGGAGTGTCCTGACAAATATTATGGTTTTGTGTGCCAAGCAGGTTTTTGTGATACACACACACGCACACACGCACACACACACACAAATTTTTTAACTTGGCTCCTCCTGATTTTACCAAGCAGAGGGAAGAAACGTATTAGAAAGTAATTGGACATGAATGTCTCAAATTTCCCTAGAATAAGAAAAAGCAAAACCTGCAGCCCAATCATATCCATGTTTATTCAGAAGCAAAGGAACATTGTGTTCATTGGGACTCAATTTCAGGAATGGGTGCATAGGATTGCAATCCTAAAACTGGAACGATTTGAGCAAGTTTTCACATAAGGACATTTATCTGACTGAACAAGTTGTTCCATTTGATGGGAAGATTTTGTAGGTTCCTCATGGTGACCAATTTATTTAGCATTTGTGTTTCCACCGTGCCTAGTATTATCAAGCATTCATTCTGATTTGCTTGCAGTGTGTTTACATGCCTTCCTGCTCCTTGTTTGTTCATCCCATCCCATTCAGTGCCTGTCACTTTCCTGTGGTGCAAAAAGTCTCTTTCTTTTTTGCAAAGTGGATTTGTTGTGCTTGGGTGAGAACTTGCTGAAATTCACGTTAACCGCACAAACTTTATGTTCTGGTATGATCATGAATCCCTTTTGGAGAACAGAAACAAGTGAAGAAACCCAGTGACTGGTCAGAGCTGTAATAAAGGACCCAGCCAATAAGACAGAGCATGGCTAGTAATTGCAGCAATGTAAAACTCGGTGCTGAAATTTGCAACAGGTTTGCAATTGCTGTCAGGAAAGGTAGAATTGGGAGCGTGCTAGCATCTCATGGGATGTATGTAGCTGGGATTCAAGTTCATGTGAAAACATTTGAGGCTCAAACATCAAGAGACGTGAATATTGTAAAACGTTTTTTTTGCCCATTAACTACAACTTGTCTATTGCACCATTAAAATATCTTCTCAATAGGAGCATGCACATATTAGTAAACCTTTTTCATCTAGGATTCATAGAGGTATCTTAGGCATGCTGACAGATTTCCCAGGGAACTTCTTGACATAATAAGCAAGTGCTGTAAATCTCCAATGGTTTGACTTTACCCTCCTGGGGCGGGGGCACTCTTGTCTCCCGTGATAGATGGATGCCAGCAATAATAATAACGTCTACCGCAGAAGGCCAGTTTCAAAACCAACTTGCTAACTGGAATGGGTTGGCTATTGTCCTTAGCAGGGGACTGAGTGAGAGGTTAATTCAAAAAGGGCACATGCATAAAACCAGTACAGTGCATAAAACCATTCATGAAGGGACAGCCCATCTGAGAAGCGGTGTATGCATATGAAGTCCTGCACACATAGGCTCAAATTGTGCAGCTAATTTCAGACAGATCGTGTGACTTTGGCTGTAGTTGGAGACATCCTCCTGTGTAGGGCTGGAACCAGTGGAAGTAGAGTTAGCTCACTAGCTCAACTTGTAGGGGTGGATCAGAACTTTGAATAACTCTATAAACCAGCCCTGTCCTTTCATGTTTCATAAGGCATCACATTCCCCAGGGGATGGGCAGTAAAGCTGGAGTTTTTTGTGGAGAATTGGCTCATGCAGCCGATCCAGGAGGTTGTGGCTGTGCCTCCCATCACCTGACAGGCAGGAGAGCCAAAGCTTGCATTCCCTTGCTAATGCATAATTGGGAGGACATGCTAGGGCTCTGGATTGTGCATTGCCAGCCATGTCTTGACCTGCCTCATGCCTTTTGTCACATATGATGCCAGGAGTGGGGCAGGTGGCTATGATTTGGGGGGGGGGACAGCCTCAAGAGCCAAATTTGAACCCCTGGAAGGCCAAGTTGAGTCTGTGGGCCAGATGATCTCCACTCTGGTTTAAAGTTTTAAATTGTGTTTTTGTATTGCTTTGTTTACTGCTTTGTCAGAAGTTTCTATGAGAAACGAGATTGTGATTATCAGAATACAGTAATAGCAATACTACTACTACTCGTTTTAAATACTGTAAGGCACAAGTATATAAGAACTTAAGAGAGAGCTATCTTTCTACTTGTTACAAGAGGGTAGTACAGACCATAACAGTAAGTTCTACAAGGTATGTGATTTTAATGTGACCCCATTCTAGCAGAGAAAGGTCATAATGTGTCATCTTCTGTACAGATAATTCTGTTCAGAGCTCTCTCACACATATAGCTTCATAAGTAATCATTAATATTTTTGATTACTTGAGACTATTGAACCTTAGAGTGTAACTGCCTCAAGTCCCATTAATTTTCTCCCTAGTATTAAAAATGTTTCCTTGCACAATCAAAACGATTGTCTTTTAAGAAGACAGCTATAAAGGAAACTACAGCTCATATTAAACTGAGTTGTCATATATATATATATACCCTGATTTGTAATGAAGTCAAATAATAGATAAGGATGTAAAAATTGCATACAAAAATCTTTATTTAAGATAGTTACCTTTTGAGTTGTGTTAGTCATGATGATCAATGATCTTGATTATGTGGTACCATTTTATGTTAAGAGCTTCAGATGCAATGCTGCTTTAGCAGAGCAGAGTTTATTTTAGTACAGCTTGCAGTTATTATGCTGACTTAACTTGTTCACACTACATAATCCATAATTTTCTCTTATGCTCTAGATACCACCATTATTGGTAGGCAAGGTGGCAGGTATCAGGGCTGGAGTACCACAAATGTCCATCCCCCCGGAACTCAGTGAGCGGCTATTTACTTCCTTGACATCTGACTACCAAGAAGGCCCTCTGCCTGGTTCCCTGTAACCTCACCTCTCACAATGAGGGAACCACCAGAAGCGCCTCAGTGCTGGACCTCAGTGTCCAGGCTGAACGACAGAGGTGGAGACACTCCTTCAGGTACACAGGACCGGGACCATTTAGGGCTTTAAAGGTCAGCACCAACACTTTGAATTATGCTCAGAAATGTATGGGAACCAATGTACATCTTTTAGGGCCGGTGTTATATGGTCCCAGCAGCCACTCCTAGCCTAGCTAGCTTGTTTCTAGACCTGTCTTCCAGAAAGCACAGGACATAAAACAGCACACTGTGCAGGACGCTATCAGCAAGGCCCTTCTGCTACCGGTATGTCTCATCAGTTGTCCAGGCTCTTGGACAGCAATGGACATGGTCTCTCCAGGGTGCAACATCTCTGTCAGTTCTGTGTCTAGCTTCTAAACTCCTTGTCTGGGATTCAGGGTCTGTTTGGGTCGAGGTGTTCCCCAACTAATTTCCTGACTCTGTTTTGTGTACTGTTGCATTATGCTGACAAGGCTGATTAGTGTACAGCATTATGCACATTCACCTATATATGTCACTGGCTGTAACATTCCCCATGCATTCCTTGGGAAAGGGTGTTTTTGTACTGTAGATACCCTTATGGTTTTGAACTAAAAGCAATAGTGTGAGCCAAACTCTCAGCTCATCTATGAAAGATAAACAGCCAGCTAGTTCAGCCTTTGATCCTCCCTGCTTGCCGATCAGAAGGTCGGCGTTTTGAATCCCCACGATGGGGTGAGCTCCCGTTGCTCAGTCCCAGCTCCTGCCAACCTAGCAGTTCGAAAGCACATCAAAGTGCAAGTAGATAAATAGGTACCACTCTGGCAGGAAGGTAAACGGCATTTCCGTGTGCTGCTCTGGTTTGCCAAAAGCGGCTTCGTCATGCTGGCCACATGACCTGGAAGCTGTACACCGCCTCCCTCGGCCAATAAAGTGAGATATGAGCGCCGCAACCCCAGAGTCGGTCATGACTGGACCTAATGGTCAGGGGTCCCTTTACCCTTTAACTGCTGATTAAGACACTTTGCCCTTCTGCATCCCTGGAGATCCTCAAAAGGATGCTCCAGGGTCAAGGATCTTTGTCCTGGCAAGTCCTTTTGAGGATTGACGCAGAATTTTTTTTTTTGGAGGGGCAGCCCCTTTCTTGAAAATATGGAGGGCTGGTCCCCCTTAGATGGTGCCCCTGCTGAGTACCCAGAAGGAGGGGAAGCTGTTTACTGTCCCCAGTCTCTCTGTCTTTCCTTTTCCAGCCTTAATGTGGAAGGAAGGGGAGAATTGGTAGGGGAATTAACCTGGTCCCTGCCCGGTTATCCTAACTGATAAGTTTCCTTGTCTCTACATTTCCTGTTATTAGACGTGAGGTTGGGACCTTGTTTTTGCTAATATAATCTATCATATAGCCCTTGCAAAATCATCTAATTGTATATTTGGAAAGGATCTCAAGCACCCCGATCCTGTGCAATGCAGGAATCTCAACTGAAGCACTCATGACATATGTCATATTGTGGTCGTCCCCCTTGCCTTAGGTGTTCTCACTCTCTTCATATTTCAGTGATTTTTCTCCCATAAAAGAACATAGGTAGAGGGAGAATATAACAAACCGAACCACCCAACTGGTATTTTTCTTGTGTGAAAACATGAAATAGTCAGCTTTTTCACTTTTGTAGTTAGATATCAAATTTTCTCTGGTGGATATTAATGCAATGGTCCTTAGCTCATAAGGATATAATGCATTTCAAACCACTCCAATAGCAAAGTTACTCAAAGCACCACATTTCTGCAGTGTTTTAGTTTTGAACCATTAATGCCCACCTCAAAACAGATGTGATGTTTCTGATGAGCTAAGGAAGTGCTTTTTTTTTTTTTTGCATCTCAGTCGGCTGCATATATATGCATGCATCTTGACAGCTTCTTCAGTTATGTAGAGTTCATTCCAGAAAGCAGAATCAAAATTTGACACTTGCATCTCCCCTATAACTATCCCTAGTGAAATAGGGTATCAAAATAAAATGCTCATAGAAATGTTAGAGAAGTAGAGAGATCTCCCTCATAATGCTAAATTAATTACAAAAATAAGTGAATACCTGAGCAATATGTTTCATTAGCCTCCTGGGTCTAAGCAGTACCCCCCCCCTTTCTAATCAAGTGCTTGACTTTGCTAGCTGATAATTATAACAGGTTATTGGCTATTTCCTAAAGTATTCTGCACTCTGGGAGGCAAATAAGAGTTTTGTTACTTTTAGGAATAGCTTTCTGGGGAAGGTAAACCAGTGCTATTATTTTTAGAAAAAGAGGTGCTGAAACTCCCCACGAACACCTCCCTTGTTCTCTGAGAGGTGGCGGAACTGAGTTCTGGTGAGTTCCAGCTGAGAAAAAGCCCTAGTAAAGACCTTGGTGAATTTTCTAAGGCTTGCTCATAAGGCTGCTTGACCCTTCATTCACCAACCTCCACACTAGGCCAATCCTTCCAGAGTCTAGTCATTATTGTGCTGCGCAAGGAATTGAAAGCTGGTTGAAAGTCTCCTAAGCCCTTCTCTCGAACCAACCTTGGTCCTGCCTAGGGATGGAAGAAAAAAATCAGTTCAGTTTGCATGTAAAGGTGAACCTTCTAATTTGCACTTTCTGAAACAGGATGTGAAATGAATCAGAGACATAATTTGAAATTTGCACTACTACAAATTTTGTAAGGCAGCTCTCCAGCCAAGTCGTGTGTATAAGAATGCATACACTGGGGTAAAAGGTGGATAAAAATGCAGCTATTATTGGAAATGGCATACAAAGATACATCATACTGACATAACTTCTTGGCAAATATGTGTATATTAGGCAAAAATGTATACAAAAAATGTGTGTAGTAGATGAGAAATGCACTAAAATTCTGATGAATTTTTGTGATGACTTTACAAAAAAGAAAAAGCTAAGTGAGAAACCAACATGAACAGATTTATAAATCCCTAATCCCACCCTGGGATAATTTAGTGAAGGGCATGTTGTATGAGTACAACAAATAGAGACTCCATAGTCATGATCACACAGGATAGTTCACGATGATGTACAGATTTCGCTTTTAAGTATGTTGATGTGAGCTGGGTGTGTTTGGAGTTGAAAAGGATTGGGAGAGCCTTTCTTGCACCCTTACACCATTACAGTCTGCATGATGGAAAAGCCCACTGCTATCTGCTCCATGTCTCATAGTTTAGTAGTTCACTGGGCCTAATGCAAGTGATTTCCAATCTCCCCCCAGTGCACACTTGGTACATGAAGACTGCTTGAACAGCATACCGAGAGCTGGAAGGATGTTAAATGAAAACAAAGCTCAAACTTGTAAAGATGATTCAATAAGAATAATAAAAAGTCCTTAAGTTTATTTGAAAAATATGTGCAATAGGAAATTGCTGAGACAAAGCACATCAGAACATGTTGCTGGCCTCCAAGGAACATACTTTGAAGACACTATTAAAGGTGTGCTGTGGGTGGCTGTTTATATGCATCACATGATGGCTGGTATACTTGACCTTCTCAGCTTGTGGCTGCTGCGGTTTTTCAGCAGAACTTTCCAGGGGGCAGGGATCCCATTCATTTTGTAATGGGTGTGGGGATGAAATGAACCAATCCCTAAAATGTATTGGGGTGCTGGAGTCTGTCCCCCAAAAATGATTGGTAGAGGGTTGCTATTTACCTTAATTAACCTTGCAAGGTAGCCAATGATCCCCCCCTTGCTTTTCTAACTTAACTGTCACCACTGATCTGCACACAGTGGTGCAAGCTTTTCTGTACAGTTTTGCATCAGCATATATTTGATGTGACTCAGTAAGATAAGCACCGAATCCATCTCCAATAAAGCGGGGTCCCCCCTGTTATGTACTGAGCTGAATCATAGAACAATAGGATCCAGAATCAGCAGTCTGATTGGTCCGCAGGAGCCACCCAATCCAACTCCAGGTGGAAGTGAATCCGCAACCTGATTGGCCTGCAGGAGCAGCCAATCAGGCTGCTGGCAGAAGTGAATCCACAAACTGATTGGCCCACAGGTTTAGCCCTGAAGTAGCCAATCACGCAAGCCCCATTGTGTAAATAATGCAGTGTTTCTCAACCAGTGTGCCTCCAGATGTTTTGGGACTACAACTCCCATCATCCCTAGCTAGCAAGACCAGTGGTCAGGAATGATGGGAGTTGTAGTCCCAAAACATCTGGAGGCACACTGGTTGAGAAACACTGAAATAATGTATATAAGCAGATGGTTTTGGGAAAAGGGAATTCTTCTTCTCCTTGATGACTACGAGCTGAATAAAGAGCATGAAATTCACTCTCGACTCTGAGTATATTTCACCCCCTATTTTCTCAGGGCAACAATATTTTCACTAAAAGGGAGTGGATTACAACCCTGCCTTAGTTTACAGTGTTGACCAAGGTGTTCATGGAGTACTGCTCGACCGGCATTATCAGTCTTGTGGACGAGTTAAGATGTATGCAACACAAAGCCCTCTGCAGAACTCCCCACCCCACCCCAGTGCACTAAATACGTGATCAATGTAATCAAGGAACAGATCAATGTAATCGAGGAACAGATTCCAAGGAAATGAGAAATAGGAAGATCTCCCTTAGGGTGAGAAATTTTGGACAGTCCATAAATTGGACATTCTAGGAATATTATTGTGCAGTGACCAAATTCCTCCATCAAATTAACAAAACTTCTGAAATGTCACTGCGAGAAAAGTCATCATTTTACTGCACTCCCATATATAAATTAATTTCCTGGCTTCCATTATATTAGCCCTTTGGTATTTCCCTTGCATATTAACCTACACCTGTAACTGCACTGAGTATGTGAGTGAACTCCAATTTAGCGGCTCTTACCAGTTACCCTTTTGGGTGACATTTAATTGGTCTAATTTTCTCCACCACCTTCAATGATCTGAAAGATTTATGCAGCATTTGATACAATGCTGAGCTTGCTCCAAGAATGCCAAGTACTTCTCATCCTGGCACATAGCAATGTACATTGGATAAGATCAACGTGTGAATTATGGGTACGCAGGAGTGTGAGCACAAGCAATATGATTTCTGCCGACATTACTCCATTCCTTAATGCATGCATAACATTAAGCATTTCAAGCTTCATTTCTGGTTGTCACTGATGAATAACAGTCTTCTAGCTCTCTGCTCTGATGATGATGATAATGCTTTTAATGTGGTCAGTCTTAGCACTTAATGGGCATCCATTGCTCTGTAATGAGAGGCCACGGGTACACAGCCATATAACGGCGTAAGTGCTTGCAGGCTCTTTGGAATGGCTCTGCTTGTTAATGCACATTTTACTCTGCAAATGCTCCTTAAAGGTTATGTGTACAGATCCTTTCAGGCAAGTTTGTTCTGGATCCTGGTAGGATGCAGTTAATCACTACAACCATATATTTATTCCAGTGACTAACAAAGCAGAATTTTTAGATTTCCCCCCCCAGCAAAACACTTTGGCTTCCACCTTCATCAGCTGCCCTGGTAAAATTGATGCTGTTTCCAATGTGACAGATTAAGAGATTTGAAGCTGGCATACTCAGGGGGGCCTTCATTTGCTGATCTTGGTACACCCCCCCCAAGGCCATGGGGTGTTGGGCTGTCCAATGTGTGCATCCAGAAGCAGTTATTGGTACAAGCTACGGTTGTCAGAATTAAAGTGCTTAGCAACAGATTGCTCCACATTTTTCAGTGGTCAAAAATCACTGATTTGTTGTTTTTAAAATGTGTATAGGTCACTTGTAGTGTTATCCAGTGCTTTCTTTCTGGGAGGATGCAGGGGTACGCATACCCCTAAACATTTTGTGAATAATAATAATAATAATAATAATAATAATAATAATAATAATAAATAATTTATTTATACCCTGCCCATCTGGCTGGCTCTCCCCAGCCACTCTGGGCGGCTTCCAACAAAACATTAAAACACAATAATCTATTAAACATTAAAAGCTTCCCTAAACAGGGCTGCCTTCAGACAGAAGCGAGCGTTTAATGTGTGAAGCAGTGTGGAATGTGAATGTGTGGTATTTCCCCCAATTTGAACTATAAAATGGTGATTTTCTTGAGTCAAATTGAGAGTACCCCTAAACATTTTTTAAGAAAAAAAAAAGCACTGGCTTTATCTATGTACTGGATATGTCATACCCATATTTTGAAGTGCAAATAAGAGGATGCTATGACGGCCATTCAAAGCAAATAAATGCAATTTGTCTCAAATTTTACCCCTGAAAAAGAGGGGATGACCTGGAAAAAGAGGGTACATGGTAACCCTAGTCACATGACGTCCTTTTCTGCATTTGATGATACTAAATGTATTGCATGACCTGCAGGTGATGTCCTGTTTGATGTTAGTATGTTCTACCCATCCTGGTGCTATAGAAGGCAGCTTTCTCCACGAGAACCACATGGGTTGTACAGCACTTGGAATTTCAAGGATGAGATCCTTAATGGCTGATAGATGGCTTAAGTACAGCTGTCAGGAGTAGCTTGTAGCTTGGACAGATTTGGTGGTTGGTGAAATGCTGTGATAAGAGACTTGAACGGCTTGGGGCAAGCTGTGGTGGGAGAGGGTGTGGCATGAGGTTAGCTGTGAAGGGAGGTCTGGGTAAGTTGTGAGGGGATAGGTACAGTTTTGGTCATTCTCAATGGGTTTCAGATAGTCTAGCTAAATTAAAGTCCATTTCAATGACACTACTCTGAATATAAATTCATCAAATGCTACCCATTGTGTGCACATATCTGTTCCATCTGCAGCTCAAAGGGTCAGTATTGCAGATGCTACCTGGGTTTACCAATCAAAAAGAACCATTTAAGCTCCTTCTTCCCATGTGGAATGTGGATCAGGGCCAATCTGACGCAAAAAAAATGGAGGAAAACATTCACCACCAGCAATTAAGCCATTCACTTTGCCTACCTCTCTACTCCACCTGCTTTAATATAATAATATTTGAATATAAATGCTGATTGACTTTAATCTCTCCATCTCCCCATTCTCCCATGGTTCAATTTCTGCATATCTCTTCTTCTTTTTTGCTTTTAAGGAAAATAGCTGGAAGCAAGATTTGTCACCTGCCAATTTTCTATTGGAATGTCTGCTCTGAGATGGCAAAGAATCATATTTCCAACCCATAGCTATGCTGTGGAATACATCTACTTCCTATTATTCACAAAGAAAGTGAAGACTAGCACTTGATTGACAGTTGCTAATACTTTAATTGACAAGCCAAGGCGAGACAGCACATGTGATTTTGCCTGTTTTACAAAAGGGAAAGAGATAGCTGATTCAGATTGCTCTAATTGGAACATAACATAGTGGTGTAATGGTTATGCATGGGAAAGATATTTTGCCTTTTACTAAATGAGCTCAGCAAGGATGATAAAAATGACAGCATTGGTTTAGCAAGCTCAGGCTTTTAAGAAATGGGAATAAGGCTGATTGACAGAAAGGAGGAGCTGACATTATTTTGTTTACCCTTCTAAGATGCCATGATGTTGTAGAGAAAATAGTATTTTGAAAAACCGAGTCTCTTGAGGTTACGGTAGGAATAACAAAGTGAATTGGAGAGTGGTTGGAAGAAAGAAGCAAGGATCTATGATTTATGCAGCAAACTTTGGCTAAAAGATAGTCACTTGTGGACTCCATTAAGTCACATTGGCTAATCTTTTATGTGCACTATGGATCAGGGCGTCTATCTTTATCCAGATAATATATTGCAGCAGGATACCATCCCATAATGTATTAGCACTTGGAACTTTGCAAGACCACTAAGGAGTAAGACCACCAATTTTAGTTCTCGTTTGATAGATCTGAGGAATGCCACACTTTGCAATTGCCTAGATTTAAGCTGTTTCAAAAGGCATTTGCTGTGCTTTGATGGATCATGGATAAAACACAAGCTTTCTCTTAGGAAAGAGAACTCACAAAAATCACACAGAGCTCATTTTGTCCATTTTGCCAGGATATGATCTCCTGTGCTGTTATAGATCCGTCTACACTGAGATGGGGATGGGCCGATGATTTCAGTCTGTATACAACAGCTTCCTATTTTCGATGCAAAGCTTTCTTTCTACTGGGCCTTTATCATTAATGTTCTGGTCTGGCCAGCCAGCCGGTCACCACCCTCTGAGCAGGGCTAATGATTGGTCCATTCATATTTGCCCTCTTTGGCAGGAAGACTGCTCCTCATATTGCTGGCCCTGGGGAATTCCCCCAGCAGTAGCCAATGACTGAGCGTAGTCTGGTTTCTGAGGAAGAAGACAGAGTAGCAACCCTAATTGTGATGAGTCATTCAGTTATGATTTTATTTCACCTGCTTCAGTACAGTGGTACCTCGGTTTAAGAACAGCCCTGTTTACGAACTATTCGGTTTACGAACTCTGCAAAATCAGAAGTAGTGTTCCGGTTTGTGAACTTTAACTCAGTCTATGAACAGAAGCCAACGGTGGAAGGGCACTGGCAGCGGGAGGCCTCATTAGGGAAAGCGCACCTTGGTTTAAGAATGACTTTGCTTTAAGAATGGACTTCCAGAACAGATTAAGTTTGTAAAGTGAGGTACCACTGTATTTCATTTGATTCTGTTCATCTTATTGATTATTGTGGGAGGCGAGTTATTGGTTTGTTTTTGTTTTATTATGATATTTTTGTGTTCTCATTTTGTATTTTTATGATGTGAACCACCCTAGGATCTTCAGATTCCGGTAGGTATACTGAATGAATGAATGAAGTCCATCCGAGACTCTTTGGGTGGAGTAGAGTGCAAGATCATGTCTTTTCCATTATCTCAATGCATTCATCCTAAAATTATAGTAATTGGTCTTGTGTTTTGAAATGGAATTGAGCCTGGTTTTGCAATCTGTTTAATCTCAGTGATTAATCAAAATTCTTAAATTTCTGCTGCAGGACACTGTGTTTATGTTCTTCAAGTATAGATGCAATTCAAAATATATCAGTTGGAGAAAATCAGAGCATATATTGACATGTGATACTCCATTAAGATATTTGGGTTGTGAATTGTTGATCTTGGCATTCAAATCCAAATAAAATTTACAACTTTCATCAGAAAATTCAAATAAACTTCCCACCTCCCACACTTTTGCAATGAGTTAGCACAAAGTATTTCTGCTTCTTCTTTTTTTGCACCTATTAGGAGCAAATAAATTATTGATTTGCTGTTTATGGGGAGCAGCACTGCAATTGGCAGACCACAGAGAAGGGAGCAAATTAACATAACAACACTGTTGAGTACATTACCTTCCTTGCAATGTGTTTCAGATCAGAACATTTTAACAAGTACTGATGTAGTTTGGAGTTCTGAAGACATCGTCGCTTAATTGTTTGGCTCACTTTGCACTTTTCCTTTCAATATACCTAAAAATACATTTTGTCTTGACATAGCAGACTGAAAATAATGGTGGAGAAATAACTCCCCAAAGTGACTGTGAATACAAGCAATGAACAAATGGATTTGAATTTATGTGATGCTTATGATGACATCTAGCATCTCTGTAGCACAGAAAGCCAAAGGGATTATATGTATGCACTGCTAATGCTTGTGGAAACTCTTCTGTGAATATGCTTTTACATGCAGGAGTCTGAAAAAGCTGAATTATCCTTCTATGAGGAATACTAATGGCAAGGTTTCAAAGTTTTCTGTATTGGCCCTTTGGGGAGCTGCTGCTTTATGACCACTTCAGAAATAGTGTAAAGCAGAATAAATTGAAGCTTTGTTATTATTATTTTCAAGCATTCTTATCACTTACAATGAAAATATAGAATACAAGAAGTGGGATCTGTAACATATAATGTTGCCATGTGAATGCTTCTGTTCAGGGTTCTAACCATGCATCTTTCAGGATATTCAATTCCACTCCCAGCTCCTTTTCCATGTGTTCTTTCTTTCTTTCTTTCTTTCTTTCTTTCTTTCTTTCTTTCTTTCTTTCTCTTTCTTTCTTTCTTTCCAATAGACATCCAGCAGTCTGTGGCTACTGAGCATGCTCAGTCTTCATTTTACCTGGTTGGGAGGTCTCATGGCCTCCAAATTTTTCCCCCACTAGAGATTTTTATACTTCTGCAAACCTTTGGAGCTTCCCAAGTTGAATGCTATCATCCTCTTGTGTGTGTGGCTGGTGTCATTTTAGCTATGTAGGGAATCATGCTGATAATGAGATCACTACATAGAATATTACAACAAAGGAAGTAAAAATAAAAATCAGCAACAGAAAAAAAAGATTGGAATAAAAACCAGGTGCTGGAGAGAACAACAAGATATACAATTAACATAATGAATGAATGAAACTTTATTTGCGTCAGCCATCGGCCATAGCAACAAAAGAACATTGTGATGTACACAGAACAAAATAAGAAGTTGATTATATAAAACACAGTTTAGGGTCCTGAATCAGCAATCAAATAGTGGACCTTATTCTGATTGCCCCAGCTAGAAACCTTGCAGCCTTTGCAGTCATCTGCGCCTCTTGATCTGCCAGGAGAAAAGACACTGTGGCAGTGGTTGAGTGACCTGGAATGGACAATAAAAGAGGGGTGATGATCTCGTTCCTCAGGTGTTTGTAAAGAGTGCACGCCAGGAGGGCATGCACCATTGATTCAGTGCTGCCATCTCCGCAGGGACATAAGCATTGTTCGTGTGGAATCTGTTGGAATCGTCCCTCAAGTACAGCCGAGGGCAGTACATTCAGTCTTGCAAGGGTAAAGGCACATCTCTATTTTGGAATTGCTAGATTATACAGACAGGGTGCCAAGAATCAAAATGGGAGGATGGAAAGTGGTCATGCCATGGGCAAAATTTCCTTATTGTGGCCAAGTTGTTCTGACGCTTGATATCATTTAGGCGTTGGTAAATTAGACTGTTTGCTTTACTATGACCCATGGTGAGTAGTGCTGTTGTGGGGATAAACCACAAGAGTGAAGTTTTTGATTGACAATTTTAGACCAGGCACTCTTGTGAAAGTTTGTTGCACTAGGGATATAAGACCGGGGGGGGGGGGATTTGAATTTAGGCAAAGCCAGAAGTTAAGTGACCTGTGCCAAATCCATAATTCTACCAAGGGGAGATTGGCCTCTAGGTGCAATGATGCATTTGGGACACAGGGTGGTATAATTAGCATACCCATGGCAATAGTAAGCTAAAATGACATCTAAGTACTGTAAGTGTCAAGTGATCCTCTCTGGTTTTTGTTCTGGTGATAAACCTTTCCAGAAGTGATGAATACTGCATGTAGTTAGCTTTAACATCCACCCCTAATCATGGGCAGGGGGGCATTTATGTCACTGCTTATATTTGATCATCACCTTTGGGGGAAGACCTTGAAGGCAGTGGCTACTGCAAATTTGTTCTACCCACTCCTCTAAGCTAAGTGAGGAATCTGTCAGCTCTGCTCCACTGGCACATTAATCTGCAAATGTTTGTTTTAAAGAAATCTTCTCCAAATGCATATTTGATTTAGCATGTATTAAATTATGTATTTTATTTCAGAAATATGCCTTAAAATATGTATTTTGATACGTTTAAGCTGATGAGACCCGTGTCACACAATATTTGGAGAGCTGCAAAATCTGAGTCGATAACTTAAGTTTGGGTATTCACATCAGCCTATGAAGTGTGGGCAAGGAACCTTTTGCAGAAAAATTCACAAAGACTGAATTCTTCAAGCCTGCCTAGATCATCTTATGATACTTGATGCATCAGTTGCCCCTGAACATCCAGCCTCAGGCCTGAGGTTTCCCACCCTTGGAGCAAACAATGGGCTAGTTGAATTCTCTATTTTGATATGAACTTCTGCACTTGTCCTCTTTGGGTACCCCTTCTCCACCATCACACCTGCAGTGTGTGATGACTATGACTTTTATGTGGTGGCATCCAGAATATGCAATCCCCTTTATCCACAGAGAGGATCACCTGACACTGGACGTTCTAATAATGGTAAAAGAAAGACTATATTCCCTAACCAACTTCATGGAAATTTGTGCAGAATGTTCATGTGGTGAAGTTATACCATGTGACAGCATTTTGATTATTCCTTTATGTTGATTTTTTGAGTACTAACCAAAAGTTCATGTGTCCATTGACCATGGAAGCCATTTAGGACTTTCCAGTAGCTCACAAATACATGAGTTCATGAGTCTTCAGGGTCCAAGGTGTCTTTGTTTGGGTAGATTAATGGTTTTGAATAAGACTCTGCAATGCAGTTTAAGAATCTCTGTTGTTCACATTTAAATGCAAAACATGGAAGCATGAGAATGAAGTTGTAGAGTATAAGGATGAAATATCCTTCCAATACAATGGGCTTGCAAGTCTTTATTCACATTTGTGACAATGTGCTTAACCCGGCGTATAGTGTACTAGTGTGTAAGCGTCACTTGTTAGTGAACAGAGTACTATCTTATATGAGTTTATCTGGGATTAAGGCCCATTGAACTCAGTAGATATGAATAGGATGATGCTATCACTTACCATTTGGGGGGGGGCACTCATATTCAAAGAAAGGCAAGGGAAATCTATTGTGCTTGACCAGTGTGGTTCCTATTGCTCTTCTTCTTCTTCTTTTTACTATTGGATGTTAAGAGCCTATAATATACTGCAACTTGCTGCCCAGTATACTGAAAAACCAATAACAATAAAACATAAGAGTTCAGTGCAATGAAGTTATTCATCCACAGGATCAAACGTAAAGGACCATTTTCTTTTATTTCTGGCGCTGACTCACTTTTACTGAAGAACTTTGCCACTTATAGAAATGCACCTAAGTAGTAAATGCTTCGTAATGGTTCCCCACCGTGGATCCCTCATCGTTTTTTCCTGAAGAATAAGCAGAGTTTTATAACTCATTGGAGCTACATTTTATGAACACAGCATGTGCAGAGCATATGGCAAAGTGAATTTGAAACAGGGAGTCTGGGGCAGATTTTTAATGTAGGCTCTGCTCTTCCCTCTACTGCGTGGTGATGTGATTTTTTACCAATTCCCAGATCAGCCACTTCCAAGAATTATCTTAATACAGCAGGGTTTTTTTTTATGAGTCAGTCTATTGTGTCAAATGTAACTTTCATAATGCTAAAGATCCTTTTGTCCAGCCCACACCCAATCTAGAAAGCTCTTTGACTGATGCATGGAATGCAATCCACAATTTTGTCGAAAAGGAATCCTTTCTGGTCTTCATGTCTGTCCTGAATTTCAGGAAGTACTGTGTTTTTATTAGGCTGGATAAACCCAAAGTTAATTGGTTCTTTTCTTTGCAGCTTCTTCTGTGATGGATTTCAGATTGGAAGCTCCTCAAGGAAAATACCTTTTATGTGATATTAGGCAGCCTTCTCCAACATGGTGCCCTCCAAGTGTTTTGGACTAACCCCCCCCCCCCCAAATCAGACTGCTTAAGAAAGTAAAGATTTATAACCATTCCTGATGCTCAAAAATAAGGGGTCAATGAAAGCAACATAGAACCTTTTCAGAGAAGAAGCAGTAAGATTTTAACCTCCACACCCTGTATTTAGATTTTGGCAGCAATTTCATATGGGTACCAGTAATTGTTTCAATATCACTAAGTGTGTACAATGGGGACACCCACCTTACTGTTTAATAGCCAAGCATTGTCCAATGGCTAGGTCAGTATTTTGTATAAAGTTGATAGAAAAATGGGTGTTCAGTTATATTCAAAATCAGTTTTTCAAATGGTGCCAGTGGTCTAATTGCTTGGGATTTAACTGTTGAATTTGAGATAAGACATAGAATCATAGAATCTTAGAGTTTGAAGGGACCCCAGGGTCATCTAGTTAGTCCAACCCCCTGCAATGCAGGAATCTCAGCTAAAGCATCCATGACAGATGGTCATCTTAAAAACTCTGCTTAAAAACTCCAAGGAAGGAAAGTCCAACACCTCTCATGGGAGTCTGTTCCACTGTCGAACAGCTCTGTCAGGAAGTTTTCTTTTTAAAAAGAAGGTTGGTCGGAATCTTCTTTCTTGTAACTTGAAGCCATTAGTTCAAGTACTACCATGAGCGTAGCCAGGATTTTTGTTGCCGGAGTGGGGGGCAGGCCTATTCTTAGGCGGGGACAGAACCAGAGGTGTCTTTCCCATAGGGCTTAGTGGCTTGTTGCGCCAGGGTGCCGGCCTCTCAGGGGTGCCCCAGCGAGTGGGGGAGCTGTGCGGCTTTGCCGGCGGCCTCCTCTTTCCCTGCAAACCGCCAGATGGTTGGCGGGGCACAACGAGCCACTAAGCCCTATAGATCCTTCTCTCCCTCGGCCGCGGGACTCTCCTCAGCTGCTGTTGCCTGAGGGAGTGGCAGGAGTGGCGGTGGCGGCTCCCGAGGGGCCTCCACCGCGTCACTGGTGCCCGCCGCCCCCCCACTCCCCAGGGCACAGGTGGCGGCATGGCAACCGCCTCATGCTCCTTGGGCCGCTGGGCAGCAGCGAGAGCGCCGGCAGTGGGCTGTCACTGTCAGGCAGCGGAGGAAGAGGAGGCGCCCCGGAGCCTCGCAAGCGAGTGCAGGGTTCCGGCGGTCTGGCAAGCCGCGTGTGGCCAGCACATCGGTGGCATCTTCTGTGAGTGGCAGGTCCCGGAGCTGCGAGGTGGTTCGCAAGTTGGACCCCGAGTTCTAAATTCTGGGAAAGGAGGGGGCGCCAGAGGGATCTTTGAGCCATGGCGCCAGATATGCTTAAGACGGCCCTGGACAGAACATCTGTTTGCTATGTCTTTTTATTGATTGGGGGGGCACCTGCCCCTCCCGCCCCTGCCCCCTGGCTAGCCCATGAGTCCTGCCCTCCAGAGCAGGAGAAAACAAGCATGCTCCCTCTTCCATGTGACAGCCCTTAGGGCACATTTAGAAAGGGCTATCATATCTGTCCCCCCTTTTCCATGCTAAACATACCCAGCTCCTCTCTCCAATCTCTGGCCTGGAAAAAAAACACACACACACACACTTTGCACACAGTCAGATTTACTCTTTCTAGCTGTTACTTTTGTTCTTACGGGGCTGAACCCTCACAAGATTTAACAAGTTCTGCAGGCGAGTCCAGGGCAAATTGTGCCTCAAATTGATACTTAAGGCCAAGGGACACAGGTTCATTATCTGCACTGGCATCATGGCTAGTTGGGAAAAACCTTCGCTAATGCTTCTCTCTGAGGAATAGCAGAGATTTCTATTTTTATTGTTAAAAAACCCCCAGCTAAAATCACCTGGGGGGGGGAGGGAGCCGGTGGCATGATAAACAAGCCATTAGCACAAAAGGCTCACTCTCTTCCACAGTCTCCCCTTTCTCAGCACCAACTGCTCGGCTCCGCGGCAGCTGCACCAGCTGAGCTGTGAGAAATATATATATTGCAGCCAATAACAACTGATAATAACCTTGACTGCAGCATATATCATCATGGCAGCCTTTGGCTTTGTAAAAGATCTGCGAGCGCAGGATTCCCTTGATTGCAGGAGGTGCAGAGGGAAGAGCGGGGGAGAGGGAGGAGGCGACAGCTTAATTGAAAGTTCATCCTCCTCCTGTTCTCCCCGGGAATCCCGCTCCCGGTGCTCTTTCTCTAACCCAAACAATCCAACCACGTCCACAAGGCACGCTCCATCCCTTTAATTCCGAACATTCTGTAGGCAACGGCAGCGAGTGCCACTAGGTGGCGCTCGCCAACCACTTTTGGAGTTAGAGCGCTTCCCCTTCCGGCCAATATAACGCGCCTCCCTCCAGTCCTCGCACACCTAATTCCAGACTTGATAGGGTATCCCTGGGAAAAGGAAAAGGGGAAGAAAAAAAGGGGGGCGCAGGAACCAAAGTTAATAAGGCATTTGCGCCTAAGCAACCCCTGTGTCCTGAGGTTTTTTAAAGCGACAGCCCCTGTTCCCCGCTCACACGCTACAGCAGCCCCTCTCTGTCCAGACCAGAAACGGAACTTCTGTAAACGAGCGACTTCCACGCCTTGTGACCGTGGATGCTGCTTAGTCTTTTTCCGATATTTGCCAGCGTTCTTCTTCCGTGGCCGATCTTGACATTTGACGGTGGTCTGTGGGCAAGGGGAGGGCGGGGAGGAAGGAACGCTAGAAGAAGACATGTGGAGATCTACTTCTACCAGCTTCTGAGAGCGCGTTTCTTTTAAAGGAGAGCCAAAAAGGATCGCTTCCTTCGTTCCGGGTGAAATTCAGCCTGTGCCTGGCTCCAGGTTAGCCGCTGTTTACAGGACATCAAGCGGGGGAAATTGACGGGGGGGGGGTTGTGTGTGTGCGCGCGCTGGAATTTGTCCAGGGCAGATCTGGGTTGTGTGTGCGTGTGTGTGCGTTGCTCGAGTTTATCTGGTGTGAGAAGCAGTGGCGGGTGTGAATGTGTCTGCGAGAGGGTGGGAAGGAGGGAGGGAGGGGGTGATCTTGGCAATGGGCGGGAGAGAACGAGGCGAATCCTGTCTCTTCTGCTTGCCAGCCTAATCTCAGCTCATTTTCTCCAAGCAATACAACTTCGCGGACGGCAGCCTAAACCAAGCCTGACTGTCTTCCGCCATGGATCCTCCAGGTAAACCAGCGCGCCGCCAGCCCCTTTCATTTTGATCCATTAATCCCCCCCAGATGGAGATAAAGACGGGATAGCAAAACTAGGAACTCGTAGGGTGGTGTATGGGAGCGGCGGCGGCGGTGGGGGGGGGCGGTGTCCTTCCTGGTGGGCTTTTTAGAAAGGGAAAGCGATGGAACGGGGTGAAAGGGGTTCGTGTTAGTGACTCGACTCAGGTTCAACTCTTCCGGAAGAAACTCGGGAACTTTGCAGGTGGTACTTAATAGATCCCCGTTGCATTCCCCACGAGAATTTAAGGAACGGATTTGCTAAAACTGGACAGGGATGCGGATCAAAGCGGAAACGGCCTTGTGGAGGGGGGTGGGGGGGAGGGGAGTCGAAGTTGGAGCGGAGTTTATCAGCAATTCCAAGAAAGGAGACACCTCCGAGTGCGAGGCACTGGGTTACATTAACTTGCGTTAAGCAGAAGCGCTCCCTTCGCAGATTTTGTTTGAATTACAACTAAAATCTAAAACGCGCTTGTGTTCATTCATATTTTTTTAAAGAAGTTACATCCGGATAGGAGTATAGAACAAAAATGCGCAAGTGCTTTGGGATCGAGATAAAATGTCTGTGGTTATTGCCACAGCTTACTATGCCCGAGGAAAGGGAACGAGACAGGAGGTTGGGAGTTTCTTGTGTGGAAGCAAATCGTCTGCACCTCTATTTGTGGTGTGGGAAAGTGGTGCGGATGGACCTCCCAGGTTGCTTTCCTTCGATTCCTGGCGGTGGGTGGGGAGGGCAGGGCAAGGAGCCCAGGCTTATTCAGAAGTGCCATTGTTTTCCTTTAAAAATAAATAAATAAAAGGAGTCCCGGCACTTGCAACAAGCACTGCAAAAGGAGCGAGATGTTGAAAGAGCCCGCCCCACCCCTTGCGACGCCTTCAGCTCTCGCACACACTCCAAAGCGGGATTAGAAGGGTCGGTGCTTGTGTGTCACTGTGAGAAACGGGGCGCTGGACTTAACCGGACCGTTGTTCTGATCCACTAGGACCTTTCTTAGGTTATGTGGTGACTGGTGACACGTTCCTTGGCGGGAAACGGAGCGCAGCTCGCGCCCGCCCCGTCAAGGTCTTTTTGCCCGGCTCGCCTTCTGCCGTGTGTCTAAGAGAAGCCCTGCTCCCGCTCCACCTCATAAAACAGACACCGAGTGGGTTTCTCCCCCCCCCCTCACACCACACAGGATGGACCTCGGGAGGGTCTGGCACTTTTTGTGAGTTGGGGGCTGGCTGGCTGGCGAGCTGGACTTTCTCGGCGCCCGCCGCCCGCCTCACTTGGCTCTCTTTCGCCCCGCAGGCTGCAGCGCGCCTCCCGCCTTCCTGTGAGGCCGCCGAAGAAGCGCGAAAATTCAAGGCGGCGCCCGCACGTTTCCCGCTCGCTGAGGCGCCCAGCCCGGCCGCCCTCCGGAGACTGAAGGCAGCAGCGCCCGGCCGTCGCCCTCCCGCCGCCCCCTTTGGACTCCGCGGCTGGACGGACGGGCCCCGCTGCGGCAAGACATGGCCGGGTGGCGGCGGCGGCGGGTGGCGCTGGCGGAGCCCGCAGGCGGCTACTCCTGCGTGGCGGTGGTGGCGGCGGCGCTGGCCCTACTGCTTTTGCAGCTGCCCGGCGGCAGCCCGGCGGTGCCGGCGCAGAACGACACGGAGCCCATAGTGCTGGAGGGCAAGTGCCTGGTGGTGTGCGACTCCAGCCCGTCCGCCGACGGCGCCATCACCTCGTCGCTGGGCATCTCCGTGCGCTCCGGCAGCGCCAAGGTGGCGTTCTCGGCCACGCGCAGCACCAACCACGAGCCGTCCGAGATGAGCAACCGCACCATGACCATCTACTTCGACCAGGTCAGGCGCGCCATCCCTCTCCCCCCTCCCTCTCGCCTTTTCCGGCTTCTCCTGGCCGTAGCCCCTCCCTCAGGTGACTAAGCCCCGCCCAGGCGGCGCCAGCAAGGCAGAGTCTCCTCCCACCTGCCCACTCCTTCCCCGCCTTTACCTTGCACCTCTTTATCCAGGTAAGCCCTTCCTGCCCCGGCCAGTCTGCTCTGGCGCCCCCTGGCGTCGAGAAGAGCCGCTTACCACTTACTTATCCCCCCCCCCTAATTACTCCCCTTCTCCCGTTTCACACTTACCCCTTGTCCTTCGTTTACTGTCCAGCTTCATTCGTTTTCCTACCAGCTCCCCCACTCTTAGCCCCATTGATCTGTCTCCTATTGATCCCTAACTCCTATCTTCTACACCACCACTCTCCGGGTCTATCCTTTACCTAGTCCTGCCTTATTCCCATAACCCATTCCAGCACAACTCCCTCAAGCTCAAGCTCTCTTCCCAAGAGCAATACATGGCCTCGCTCCCACTAACTGATGGCCCCTGCCTCTTCTCCACCTTCAATATTTGTTTTGATCTTTCTCCTTTCTTTGTGATGCCCTTCCTGCATCTCCCTCCTACGCTTTCACACCTTAGCTAACTGTAGGGTTGCCATATGTCCTCTTTTCCCAGGACGCATCCTCTTAGTGATCCCTAGTTAAAAGGAGAAGTCAGCAAATGTGTTCTCTTTTTTTGCTCTTCAAAATATGGCAATCCTAAACTGGGCTTCTCCCAATGCCCTCTAAGTTAGGGATGGGGAGCTTGTGCTCACCCTCCACAGATGTTGTTGGACTCCAACTCCCATCAGCTCTAGCCAATATGGCCCAATGAACAGGGATGAAGGGAGCTGCAGTCTGTCACTATCTGGAGAGCCACAGGTTCCTCTTACCTGTTTTAGTTCCACCTTAGTAACTCACTGTCAGCAGTCTGACATCACTTGTGGCTCATCAACTTCTCTATGAAACAATAACCACCCCTTCCTTATTTTTCTATTCCGATGAGTGTCCTTTAAGTACCCCATCTAATGCTGTAGCTACCAACAAGATATATTTGGGGGGCTCCTCAGTCACCCTGTTTTGAATAATTATAACCACCAGTCTGTATTGCCAACAATATAACAACCAATTCCAATTTCTCCAGAGAGGTGGCTCTGGGATTTCCTGCCTTCCCTTATCTAGTCAGGCAAACCAGACAGGCATGCATAGAGCAGCAGCCTGGGGAAATCCGCAGAATTTGGGTGTAGTGCAGTGTGGGGACAGTGAAGGCACTGCAAGCTTAAGCTTTGCCTCTTGGCTCATTTGAGGAAACCTACATGCTTTTAGTATTGCTCTGTCTTATTGTTCCAGCCTAGGAAGAAAGAAGAGGGATGCACAGGGATTCTATGTAAAACCTTCCAACTGAAAAGCATTCAGATCATTTAGACTTGTTCAGCACAGATTATTTGTTTCTGTTTATGCATCCATCTGTCCAAGGATTGCTTTCTAGTCATGATCACATGTGTATTCTATTATTTACCCATTGTGTTCCCCAGCTATTATAATCTTCTAGAAAAAATATTTTGACATAGATTGGCTCAAATATTTTTTTTGTAGAACAATTCTACTGTCACCTTGCTTGCAGAGCTGTATAATGCTAGACACTATATACATACCTTTTTGTTTATGAAGTTTTTTCCTTCCTCTAATTCCATGATGTGTTGCCTTAAAATAAGAATTGTAGTGTTGGTTGAATAACTTTTTTTAAAAAAAGCAATGAATGGGATTCTAGTTTCACAAATTCTTCTTCTTTCACGCCTTTGTATATGAGTTTTGAATCTGGACTAGATGAGCTCTGAGGTTGATAATCTTATGTAAGAAGGATAGCCACAGTCTTTCACCAACTTCTGCATAGTTTTTACATTAATTTGTATATATGTGTACACACACAGGGTATTGTGATACATGCTAGAAATTCTGAACAAGGAAGTACCTGGCAGTCAAAACAGAAAAATAACCATAAGAGTCAGGATCTGTGGCATTGCACCACTGAGCTTTGTGTGCAGTCTTAGCCGTTCTGTTACAGAAAAGACAGCAGGAAGCTATGAGAGCTCTGCTCAGATGTAATAATAAGACCCCAGGCAAGTTGTTGCAACCAGTTACCTGGGAAGACAGATTAGGCAGAAGATTTCAGATCTGATTCTGTAGGTAATTAAAGTATCAATCATGCAAAGAACTGCAAACATCTCTTTGGAATGTTTTCTAATTCTAGGCCTGCCATGAGGTTGCCAGCCCTCATTTACATTTCTTTAGTTTAGTGTGACTTGCCTTTGGCCATAAGGAGCCATATTGGAGCATGTAGATTCATTGGGATAAGTCCTTTCCTCGTGGTGGTGGTCATTACCTTTATATCCTGCCTTTCCTCCAAGGAGCTTCAGATGGTGTGCATGGCTCTTCCTTTAATGGTCTCCTCCCCATTTTAACACCACAACAATATTGTGAGGCAGGTTATGCTGAGAAAAAGATGGTGACTGGCTCAAGGTCACCCACTGAGCATCATGGGGATTTTAACCTTGAATCCCAAGTCCTAGTCCAGCATGTTAACCACCACGCTAAATTGGCTCTTTTGTGGATTCATTGCTTTCTCCTTCTTTTGTTACTCTGCAAGAGGCCTTTGAAACATTCATAACTTGGCTCAAAAGAGCATTTTCCATTACTCTAATTGGCAAATTGCACTCACTTTTACCACTAAGTCCATGCACTAAGTTCTCTGTGGGTTAAAATGCATCTTCCATACTTCTTTGTTCAAGCCTAATTGAATTAGTCCCTGTGCTTCAGGATGGGGTAAAGAGACAAAAGAGAATGAGGGGTGTAAATTTCAAAGAGAGAGAGGTTACTTATTTAAAATTTGAGCTCCCTCCCACCGTTCCATCACATGTGACATGACTAAGTCTCATTTTGTTTCCCATTAACATTGCAGGCCCCAAGAGAGGCAATTAGTTTCAATACTGTTACATGAAAATGTAAAATCCTGGGCGGACTTGTTTAATGGGATCTTTTTTCCCTTCGTTTTGCGTGTCTCTCAGCAATGATGCATTACATTTTCTCCTCTGCTGTGAAGACACAGGCTGCCATCATGATCCTTTCATTCTCTCGAAGAGGCATTGGGTGCACCACTGTGTAAATCAATCAGCTGTCTGAACAAATCCTTTTAAAACACCTTGGAAAGTTATTTCGTTTCCCTGCAGTCCATTTTAATTGTACAGCAAAATGCCTGTGGCTTTGCACTGCTTGGGCAGCCGGTCGAAAATTCTCCCTGTCTCTTCCCCCCCCCCCACCTGACCTTCCCCATAATGAAGGCATGACCTAATTCCCCCCTCCCGTTTCATTCTTTTTTTCTCCAGGTATTAGTTAATATTGGCAACCATTTCGACCTGGCTTCCAGTATATTTGTAGCGCCAAGAAAAGGAATATATAGTTTCAGTTTCCACGTTGTGAAAGTATATAACAGACAAACTATCCAGGTACGTACTCTTCACTGGGGGACAGTTTCTTTTTTCTTTGCAACGTGGCTCACATAAAGGCTTGTGACATTTGAATATATAGCAAAACGTCTCAAAGAAAAAAATAATCATGCATTGACTGTTATATTAATGGGATCTTATTTCAGCAGAGCATTTTATGAATATGCTATTTTATCCATAAACTACTAGATACACCTAGTTCCCTCAGGCAGCATTACACTCCCCCATCCCCATACTAGGCTAGCTGACTGGACCTTTTGGTAGAGAAAGTACAGGTGTATCAGTCTGAGCCATATTAGGAGGGAAGTGGTGGGTCATTTTGACCTTACAACCCCCCCCACGAGATATGTCTACCGCCTCCTACTCTGTTTCCCCACCCCCATTTGGGATTCCTGCATGTGGGAGACTCACTTATATACTGGGTTGGAATTTGGTATGTGGGTGTGTTATGTTGGGATGTAACAATGCAATTTTTTTAAAAACAAACACTGTGCAAGACTGCTGATGTTGAATTTCTTTTGAATTGTAGGTAAGCCTAATGCAAAACGGCTATCCAGTGATTTCAGCTTTTGCTGGAGACCAAGATGTCACCAGAGAAGCAGCCAGCAATGGGGTCTTGCTCCTTATGGAAAGAGAAGACAAAGTGCATCTCAAACTGGAGAGAGGGAACCTCATGGGAGGGTGGAAATACTCTACCTTTTCTGGCTTCTTAGTCTTTCCGCTATAAAGGGTTGTCAAGGAGAAGCCTGATTCAAGCTGGAACAAGGATCAAATCATTTTGGGAAAAAACATACACACACAAGATCCCTCCTCCCTCTCCCAGAACTTGGCTAGACTTGCCAATAATTCCAGCCACCGAGTCAGACTGCCATCAGAGAATAATGACAAACCTTCTTGATGCCACTGTTTGCTTTGACTCTTGACTGTTCCTTGGGAAAACCTGCAGCCCCGATTAGTTTTAGATGACAGTGATCTTTAAAAGAAACGAAATTATCAACCTGAGCAATTTGTACCTGTGATTGTAAAGTCAATTTTGGATTTTATTGTTGGGATCATTGACTTTCCTCCCTTCATTCTGTTTCTGTTCCTGTCCTGAAGAAACATGCTTATTGGGACCACATAAAAGTAGTCCAAGGCTTACCCCCAAAGCCAGAAGAATCAGATATCCAATGAAGTGTTCCTGTGATTCTTTCTCTTTTTGTGTTTGTATAGCCTTAAAAATATACCAAGACAAAAATAAGAATGGCTTCAATTTCAAACCTGTATCTTCTGGGGAAGGGATTTTTTTTTTTTGACATTACTGTGTCAAGAAGTGCTTTATCCAGTGAAGCAAATTTTGCACGATTGGAAACTACTTTATTTTGTGTTACTTGTGTTTTCCATCATCATTTCCCCCCTCTTCTGACTCTTTGTGCTAAAGAAGCAAGCTAGATCGATCAATAAGATAAAGCAAGCATATATATACACCCTTTAACTTGCAGAGAAACTAACCAGTGAACTGTTCTGCTTGCACTATTCAGCTGATCTAATAGAAGCATTTGTCGAGATTGAGGAAGACAGTGCACAATCTGATCCTTGAGTTACATTCTGGAAAGGAAATGACATTTCTGAATTGGTCTGACATTTCTAGACGCTGTTCCAGAAGGCTGTGAATATCTTCTTTGAACATACCGTAAATTATTTCTTTGCATTACTGGGAGTTCTTTGGTGCTTTCCTGATCTTTATTTGATGGATTTAATTACTAATGCTTGAATATGCAGTGGCTTGGCCTCTTTGAGTGTTCCAACAAGTTATCTTCCCTTCAAATTAGGTAAAAACAGATTTGCAGTGAACTTGCCAGGATCAAATTTACATCAACAGTTGCTGTTAGTATGTGTGACAAAATCAGGGACGTCAAAAAGAAAGAAAGAAAGAAAGAAAATGCTCTGAAAGCTTACGATGGTTTTATGTGGTTTAGCTATGAATACACCAGAAATTGTATATTTTATTTTATTTATTTTATTGATGCTTCCCTGTTAGCATCCAAAGACGTTTGAGTTTTCTTAATCCAATACTGTATACCACAAAGGTCATTGATTCCAAATGATAAAAGAAGAAACCTCAGGTTGAATTCCAATTCACCTTCTATGTGTCAATGTAACCAAAATGCTGATGAACTTTAGATTCAGAATAAATGGGGTTCATGTCCAACTTGGCTTCTTTTTCACTTTCATCTAAGTTTCAAAAGTGACTGTGCAATGCAGGAAGAGTGCTCAACAGTTGCTTTAAGGAAGTCATTAGTGAGATTTTTTTTAATGTTGAATATATATATATATATATATATATATATATATATATATATATATAATTGATAAGCAGCTGGGAATTTTATTTCTTGTATTAGTTTATTTCTCCTTTCTCAAGGAACAAATCAAATGCAAATGATGTTTGCAGAATACAAACAGTAAACAGGCTGCATTGCATGTTGGAATTATGGTGGACATGTTTTCATTGTAAAATTATCATTAAAAGATCACTGCCAGTTTAAAAATATTCTTAAAAACAGTTTCTCTACCTGTGTTAATTATAGCACTTTCAATTGTTTTTTTTTTTAAAAAGAATATTTCTAAAACCGGTTTGTGTTTTTATCTCACCACTCAACACAGTTTTTGTTTCTCAGCTGCCTGAGAGGGTCCAGTAAATCTAGTCGGTATTGGTTTTGTGTTTGGAGTTGTTTCTAACTCAAACCCTGTACAGGTGCTTCCCTACCATGTGCAGCATTTTATAAGGATCATGCTTGCTTTTGGCATTTCTGAATTTGTGTATTGGATTTCATATTTGCATACAGCTCTGCATGCATGGAGTCTGGTATATGTAAGGCCCTTTACCTTTGCGGTGTGTAGACTGGATGGATAGGGCCTACCCACACTGGAATCTATGCATGCTTCCTTATGACAATGTGAAGTCCAGGGTTGAGAAAGGTAGGATGGTACAGCCTCAATCCAATTCGATTTATATGGAATGTCCAGACAGGGCTTTAGTTTCCCTTGCATTATAAAAATAAATTGATTTCTCCCATTCCAATTGTTTATTGCTTTGTGGGTTCCCTCTGGCTTGTAAACAGCGTTTCCATGCGCTCCGGTTTCTGTCACGATGTTCTGTTGTGGCAGAAGCGGTTTAGTCCTGCTGGGCTCGGAAATGACTCGGAAAGCTGTCTGTGGACAAATGCCGGCTCCCTCTGCCTGAAAGCGAGATGAGCGCTGCAACCTCATAGTCGCCTTTGACTGGACTTAACTGTCCAGGGGTCCTTTACCTCTACCTTTTTTAAAAAACATCTGCCCTGTATTTAGTGCCAGTCTAATGCGGCAACTTTAAAAAACAAATTCATATTTCCCCCCCAAAAAAGCAGTTTGTAGGGATTGCAGGTAATAGTGCAGGTAATAGTTTTTTAGCATTGCATTTTACTTATGTGCACACTATGATTTGGTTAAAAGAAAACAAATCTGAATGTGACTGCAGGAACAATCAGATTTCTTTTTTTTTTGAAGGATGTAAATTGAAAGCAATATTTTACAGTGTGCATATTTGTGTCTAACACAGAGGAAGAAAATAAATTCATGCAATTCAAGTACAGAAAACTGGCAAATTCTGTAAAATACAGATACTTAAGAGAGGGACAATAGATCAGTTCTGCTTTGGAAACAACTAATTAATTTGGTGTTCTACAATTTCAGGATAAATTTGGATGAGGATAATTTAAGAAGCATTTAAAATGCATTCAATTTTTTCAGCAATGTATTTTTTATTGCAGCTACTGTAGAAAAGACTTGAACCACAAGTGGTGCAGGTGAATCAGAGTTTTAAAAAGCAGCTTGGTCCAAAACCATTTATGACAGGAAAAGGTTGCTTTTTATGGAATGAGGGCCATGCCCTTTATTTCTCCTTCACTATATAACCAAATTATCATAATAAATAAATTACCTATACAGGCATGAGCAGAATTAATTTTCTTTATTATGAACATGATATGTAGACAGGCAGATTTTGAATTTTATAGGCTATATATAAATCCATGAAGTGATACTTCTGGGTGTTATATTTTTTAAATGGATGTCAATGCTGTCATCTCCTAACTCTCTTGGAGCTCTGGAATTTTAAGTAGCAAGGCACGTTTGGCTTTTCTTGTTTTGCTGTTAGTGACCTGTCTTGATCTGTCTGTTACCGTGCCAGAAATTCAGCCCCACACTACAGAAGATGTGCGAAAGTGTCACAGAGCCAGATAGCTGCAAGTTAGGAGACCAAACATATGCAGCTCATTTATGCTGGAGATTTCAGGGTTGGTTGGGAAGCAAGAACCCTAATTTATACAGATCCAATTCTAGCTTAAGGAGGCAGGATGGTTTGGTCTAGCAGAATTATTTTCCCATGTGGTGCTGGTGGGCAGTGGCGTAGCTAGACGCTCGGGTGCCTGGTGCGGGGGCGTGTCCTGAAGCCAGGGACGTGGTGATCTGTGCTCATGGGGCGGGGTGATCCGCCCATGGGGGCGTGGCCAGCCTCTCTGACGCTTGGAGCCTCTCCGCCACCTCCCCCTCAGCTGTAGGGTGGCTGAGGGAGAGGCAGCAGGCAAACGCAAGCTGTTTCAGGCAGCATGGAATCTGCAGCCGCCTAAGCCACTCCATCACTCCTAAAAAGTTTCATGAGCCCCCCCTTTTTTTCTCTGAATCATTATCATCTTATCATCTCCAGTGCATGCATGGGCTTGTTCAGCTAATATTGACAAAACTGTTCTGCAAGAGTGTGGATTTCTGATGACCTCAGTGTGGCTGCTCTTTGGGGGTTGGGGAATGAACGTGTGTTATTCTCCCATTGAGTCACATATCTATGCAGGGAACAGTCAGTGGAGCTGTCAGCTAACAAATCAATTTCAGTTGATTAATCATCTGTTTTTAGGCCACATATTTATTTCTGAAGCTATTTTGCCCATAGTGTGTGACAGTAATAGGGAATGGAAAAACAAAATATTATAGGTAACCTTTTCTTCTAAAACAAAACATTTAAAATGGCATTTTCTTCTAAGGATTATTGATAGTATTTGTTATTATTTTGTAACTTACCTTGATTTCCTTCAATATCACAACTTGGCACCTGTTATCAAAGCTCTAGGAACATGCGGTCCATCAATTAAATGAGGCAAAGTTTGCCTTACAATTAGGCAAAGTTTAGATTATTAATTATACCAATTAAGGCTTTGAGACTGCAGCTCTGTACACAGTTTCTTGGGAACAAGCCCATTGAACTCAGGGGGTCTTACTTCTAAGTAGTTATGCATAAACATAAGTAGGCAAGCTTGCAGCCTGAATTTATACTGTACTTCTAAAATAATTACATATAGTAATTATTATCATGAAACTGATTCTTAGAAACATTAATTTAGGCCAGCATTTTATATATCTGTCCACCAAAGAAACAAGTCATCTCATCACAAAGCTGGATAATAATAATAAAAAATAACCTGCTAGCTATTCTGGATAAATGAAAACAATTTTTGGACAAGAACTTAAGATTTTATGCTAACGTTTGAGTATATATATCCAAATTATTCAGAACTAAAAGTTCAGATTTGAGTTTCAGTTTTCTAAATTCAAAATTCTACTTCCTTTTGCCCAAATTGTGTTTTAACCCCATTATAGACCAATCAGAAAGCAGTAGAATTTTAAATATTACTTTCATCTTATTTTAAACTTAATTTGCTCTGAGTTAAGAAAGGGGTTGGTGAAAGACCAGCTAGCAACTGAACAATTCACTAACATTTGTTTGGATGACCAGGTCCATAAACTTGTTAAAGCAGAATTGGTCATTAAAGGTCATCATGCTAAAATGGTTCAGACAAAATGCTATGGTGTTTAACTAACTAATTTGTGACTGAAAACATAGTAATCTGTTAGCGGTGTATTAAAATCTTTGTGGCAAATCTTCAGAATTTAAAGCAGCAGGTAAACATAATTTTGTTGTGCAATAATCAGTGCTGCTTTTAAGGGATTATACCATTATTACCTCAGCTAATTTAACTGTGTACACTCTTAGCTTGCCTTCCTCAAGTGTAACTCATAAGATCAGGTAATTAGCTTTAGTGTTAAATTAACAGCACATACTTAACACCTGAACAGGGGGTTGCTCTAATTAGTTAAGGTCCCAATGATTATGCATGTTCTTAAGTACTTATGCTTTTAACAGTGGATAGAAAATAGTCTTATACATATTTGTGTTATATAATGAAAATACGGAGGGTTGGTGGGTGGGTGAGCACAGAGCTGCTAAATTTTGTACAACTTTGTAAAAAAAGTTGCATTTCTAGTGCTTTCTTAGAGTGCAATTGTGCTAACCTACAAGAAGCAAAAGATGCCACTGCTGAAGTCGGTATGTTGTTGTTTAGTTGTTTAGTTGTGTCCGACTCTTCGTGACCCCATGGACCAGAGCACGCCAGGCACTCCTGTCTTCCACTGCCTCCCACAGTTGGGTCAAAATCATGTTCGTAGCTTCGAGAACACTGTCCAACCATCTCATTCTCTGTCGTCCCCTTCTCCTAGTGCCCTCAATCTTTTCCAACATCAGAGTCTTTTCCAGGGAGTCTTCTCTTCTCATGAGGTGGCCAAAGTATTGGAGCCTCAGCTTCACGATCTGTCCTTCCAGTGAGCACTCAGGGCTGATTTCCTTCAGAATGGATAGGTTTAATCTTCTTGCAGTCCATGGGACTCTAAAGAGTCTCCTCCAGCACCATAAAGTCGGTATATGGAATCTGTATTCTGGATCCAATACGAATGATAACTCTGTTTCATTGGGTTCTGAATAGAGACTGCACCATCCATTTAATGCAGTATCACATCACCTTAAATAGCCTGGGTTCCCCACAAGAATCCTGGGAACTGTAGTTTGTTAATGGTGGAGAGTTGTGCAGGAACCTCTTTTTCCCCTCAGAGAGCTACAGTTCCCAGAGTTGTTTAACCATCTATTCCTCTTCTCAGAGAAGTCAGGGAATTGTAGCTCTGGGGGAGTCAGGGTCTTCTAACAGCTCTCATCACCCTTAATAAGCTACAGCTCCCAGAATTCTTTGGAAAAAGCCACGACTGTTTAAAGTGGTATGATACTGATTTAAATATATAATGCAGATGGGTTCTGTGTCAATTGTATTTGTCTGCAGCCATTTCCTGTTTTCTTTAGGTCAGCTGGCATTTTCTGAACGTATCTAAAAACATGGTTGAGTTATTCTGAAGCAAGCTGGCAAATAGCTTTATCCATAAATGTGTCAATGCTGGATTAAAAAAAATGATGGTGATTATATTTCTTTCAATTTTTTGAACTTCATATTGATTTTTTCACTAGATAACTTTTGGTCCTTTCGGAAAGTCTCCTTCTGTGAAAAGTGTTATTATCCACAGAAACTAGACTCACCTAACTGTCTGATCGGCTGATATGAAGGGTTGTACTATATTCTCAGTTTCTAGGAGGGGGGGAAGGGTTTACACTGGAGTAAGTAGTAGTGGATAGTGAAAGGAAATACAAAAGAATAAGGCCATAATAATGCCTCTTCACAATCAACCTTTGAATTCATTTTTTTTAAATGAAGTTATCACAAATAGAAAACACTTCTTATGCACTTCCACATTGTCTACCTTTTCTAAAATATCACATCTTGTGTAAATAACAACCATGAAGATGCTATGAAGTAGAAACAAGATTAAATATTAACCCAAAGGTAATCTGATCCACCCACTTCATTCTTTTTTACTACAATAAGAATTAGAAATTAAGTCTGGCAGCATATACAGTTTGGCGTTCTGTGCCTACTGACAACAGGCATGTGCCTCTGCTATATTCTTTTCAGGATCTGCTTGAATCATTTCTGTTTAGGCAAGCATTTCTAGACACGTAGATGTTGGCATGTTTTAACATCTTTTTAGTCTACTCTTAATTTTAATTATCTTTAAATGCTGTTAATTACTTGCTTTGCAGTTTTTATTGATAATTTTAACATTTCCTGTAAACTGCTTAGAGGCTATATAATAATCAGGCAGTATATAAGTTTGGTTAAAGAAATAAATAACTCTAAACATTTACATCACCCATATGTAATTTTCATCCACTAAACCAATAAATCCAGCTTTTAATTTCCCAACAATAATGGTAGGTGCACCTGTCTATCCTCGCCTCCCAATTTTGGATCACCAACTTTTTTTTCTATCATTCAGAAATAATATATTTATTCAACTTCATTTCATCGCAGCGTATTCACTGCTCTCAAGGGGATCCCTACAGTTTTGCAAAATCTGGGCTGTATGGGTATTCTAGTGCAAGGAACTTCCAGACACATCTGGGGAAGTTGGGGCTATGACTAAGGCAAACCAGGGGAACTGGCAGAGCAGCTTTAGTCTGAATATCTGAAGCCTTTTAGGAAGCACAAAAAAGTGCAAGTGAAATAGTCGAAGTGCTCTGTCCCCATTGGCAACTTAAAAAATTAGTCTGGTGATGAGGGATGGAAGGATTTGCCAATTTCAGTTGCCTCGCTTTCTCATTTTTCCAGTCATAAATTAAGTTTTCTACAAAATTCTGATTATTTCAAATAAATAAAAAAATCCTCAATAAGCATATTTTAATATGCAGTTTTCACTAGTGTACACTTCTGCAAGCAATTTCCCCATATATAATACATTTTGGTATATTATTTTCAGTAATATATCACCTTTTATGCACTTTTTTGAGAACTGCATTGCAAAATTCAGCTGAGTGTTGAATTTCCAACAATGGCTGTGTTTCAGTTATATTATTTTGGAAAGTGTGAATGTGGCTTTACATGCGTACTGAATTCAGTTTCTCCCCCATCCCTGCTGCTACCTGGATTTCTGTTTCTCTGTGTGTGGATCCTGGCCACCACTTGCTTCTAAACATCCTTCCTTCTTTTTTCTACACACTTCCCTCCCTTGATATTCTCAGCTTCCCTCTTTGCTACCATTTCTCATTTTCTCTTCTTTCTTATCTTTCCTTGTTCCTCTTTTTACATAGTCTTCTTAGACCCAGACCCGTCCTGGGTTCTTCTATTCCTCTTTTTCACAATTCTCCCCCAGAATTATGCCCCAGAAACAGGGATTCTCGGGGTACTGCACGCGAATCTGAATCAGTGCTATGATTTGGTGCTATGACTTCACAAATTGTCCTAAATGATCGGTTGGTCCTTCTGCTGTAAATGTTATTATGCATAATACTTAATGATAGGCAAATGTGGGGAACAGTTTTGCATCTTCTCTCTCAACCCGCCCCCCCCCCCCGAGATTAACTTTTCTTCTTCTCTCTCAACATGGACTAGAACTATCAACATTATGCATCTTAAGACTTTGCACCAGCAGTTGCTCCTCAGTCTGTTGCCCATTGTATAGTATCAATTTTGATGTCTGGTTTCTAAGCACACATTTTCTCTCTATTTTGCATTTTTTTCTCTTTAAAGAGGAGCACAGATTCTATGTAATTGGTGTAAATGTGACCTTTCATTATGTCTCCTAATCAGTGTCCAGTTCCTTCTTTCCAAGTGCCTGTTTATTTATTCATTTATCCCTAAGTTTATTTTTGCCCCTAGATACACAGAAGCAGTTGTTCAAACATTAATAAAATACACACACACACAACTTTGAAAGGTCCGCAGAGATGGGGAACCTCTGCTCCCCCAGACATTGTAAGGCTATATTTGCCATCATCCTTGACCACTGGACATTCTTCCTGGCCCTGATGGGGGTTGTAATCCAGCAGCATATAGCAGCCACAGATTCCCCATTGCTGTTATAAACAAAGTGGGACAAACAAAATGAAATTATAAGAGTGTTGGCCTGTGACTATATCCTTAGTTTCTGGGAAGAAAACTAATAGTATAGGGACTTCCACACACAAGGATCAAATTCATCCAGTCTGCTATTGAAATTCCTGATGAGCCCATCACATACAGTTTCTCCAAACATATTAATGTAAAGTTATTTAAATAATAATATTGACTTAAAGCCAGGAATGAGAAGAAGCACAAAGCACTTATTTCTGTATTCACACTTCCCCTAACCCAGATCCATTCTGAACCAGTCAGATACAGCTGATGCTTGCACCATAACATGCTTCAGGTAGCTTTATTCAAATCTCCTCCTGTTGATTTAACATTAAGGACTGCAGCACAGATCGATTTGATCTTCTTTGTTTGATTTTGTTCTGCCATTTCCATGTTCATGCTACAACAGGTTTCTTCCCTGGCATGCTATCTTCAGTGCATTCTTTGCATGGGCTATTTACACAATTTTCCTCTCTTCATGTTTTTCAGATTTATGTTTGTGTAGCTTGAAAACTGTGAAACATTTGCAGATATTTGCAATGGCCAGATCCATTGACTGAAATGAATTCAAGAGCATACAGATCTGATAAGGAGAGAGAACTGGGTTGTATCACTTCATACATTAATTTATTTAGGGGGGGTGCAGAAACATGAAGAATCCAAAGAGCATGCTAACAAATTATTCTTTATACTGAGCCTTTTGTTGCCAGTGCACATTGTCTGGTAGTAATGCAGGGTGACTGTAAAGAACTTACTGGCTTTATCTGTCCAAAACAGCTGACCATAATAAGTTCATAAGCATGCACCACATATGAAGAAACTGATCCACCTTATTTCTTTTTTGGGTACCAAAGGGTGTAGAACAGCCTTTCTCATACTTGGTTCCCCAGATGCTGTTGGACCACAACTCCCTAGCTACTAGGACCAGTGGTCAGGGATGATCAGAGTTACAGTCTAAAACATCTGGAGGGCACCAGACTGGCAAAGTCTGGCTTAAAATATTCTGAGAAATCAAATGAAGTCAACAAGAATCTTTTCCTCCCCTTCTGAACAGATTTCTGACTTCTGACAAAGCCTATGTACACCTTAGCTGCTTAAAACACAGCCAGGTCATTTCCCCTTGCTGTGCTTCAAGTCTCATTTCACGTTGCTTTACAAATTAGAGGAGGTTGGAAGTCTTCACTGGATCACATTACCTGCTGGTCCCCCACCCGCAAACTCCTATTCATGAAGCTGTCACCTGCACATGCACAGTTGCTCTCTCAAATAGACACACCTCACCTTAGCTGTGAGGTGAATGTGACTTAAGTTTTGTTTTTGGAGTGAAGCTGATTTAAGGGGAAACACCCCCCAAGGAATGACAGGATAGCTCTGCATATGTGTACAGTCAAAAGTCAGCAGTGGGATCACACTGGCACCAGGAAACGTGTATAGAGCTTAAGTGTAAGAAGAGTTGACTTAAGTCATTTCACTCCTCCATCATAGGCTCAGGTTGTATATATGTGTAAATAAACAATATATCCCAAAGGCACGGCAGTCTCAGTTGCACCTCATCCCAATGGCCCTGGAATCTTGCATCATTTTGAGTTTGGCATGGCATGTAACAATATATACAAATTGCACAGGTGCAGGCTCTCAGCGCAAGGTCCCCAGGCACACAAACAGTGCGTACACACACACACTTATATGTGTGTAAGCTCTCTTCAGATTTTCTGTTGAACAGGTGAAGTCAAAGATGTGATGGAATAGCGAGTGCAATTCTAGTGCTTACTCTGAACACACGAATGCAAAGAGCTGGATCAAAAGTCCCCCTTTCTCTAACAGAAGGAATCTGTTTTGGATCCAGCTCCAGGAGAGAAGGACATAGGTTGCACTGAAAGCAGTGTTTGTGGCTAATTTAACTGTTTGTTACTAATTTGTTCCGGTGCTTTCATTGACCACACAATCCAAAATATTCTGCAGGTCTGTGTTGTTTCCATGGCAAACATTGTGATTATTGAAAGGCCTTAAACGAAACTTGTCAACTTGTCGACTGGGGCTGATGGGAATTGTAGGTCAAAACAGCTAGAGGGCATCAAGTTGGCAAAAGCTGCATTAAATACTAGTAATATAGCAAGTCAGGTACTATCCCCAGAACCACTTTTGGGGATATCTGAGTCATGCAGAATACTTTCAAATTCTGACTGAGATAACTTGTAGGTGTGTATCTAAGAATTATACTTATTGCCCGGGAAACATTTCTAATGCTAGGGACTTCATTAATTCCTCAAATTAATTATTGAGGCTAAAAAACTAGTGTCATTCACTCAAAGGAACAGCTGATAGAAATGTCTTTGAGAACAAACATTTGATACAAAATGATATAAGGAAAGCTAAGCACCACAGTCCATCATAAGGACCACTCCTTAAGCCTGTTTGACATCTATGGGCTGTATTCAACCAGTTTATACTCAGAGAAGGCCCATTGAACTCAGTCAGGCATGGTTAGTCCATTGCCTTCAGAGGGTCATTTTTGAGTATGACAGTCAGATACAGCTCTATGGATAACTCTTTGTTGAATTGGTCCTCTACTGGTCCTCTAATAGGGACCAGCCACTCTATCAATATCCTTGTCAGCCTCATAATGATAGGATATGAAATTTCATAGACCAAATGCATGGCAGATTGATGCCTGGGAGATGTTTGCGAACCTATGTGTCCAAATGTATAGTATTATCCATAATTATGAATAATGAGCATCTTTCTCATCTCTTTTTGGACAACGGACAAACAGAAGGACTAATTCTAGCAAGCAAACCTGTTCTCATAATAAATATTTCAATCAGCTGGCAGTTGTCTTTCTACCTCTCTTCGTATCGACATCTTCCAACTGTACTTTTCGCAAGCAGATTTTCTTTTCAAACCCTGCTACAAAGAAATGGTAGCTTGTGTGTCTGAGAAAGCAAACGCATGTGAGAAATGCTAGGAATAATTAGGCCATCTGGCACTGTGAATCCAACAGTAGAATGTGATCAATGGGCTGCATTTCTCCATCCACAGCATCTCATTTACAATGGCACCAAAATGAGTGACAAAGGATGGAGATATGATGAAATCATAACACATCATATCAGCAGGCATAAGGCACACATCAAATTGGCAGATCTCCCAAGGGAAACCTCCCGTGCTCATTATGCTTCCCTTCCCTTCGCCTCCCCAACTTGCCACTTCATTATTTAGAATCTTGTCTAGGGATTGTCTAGCTGGTTAGATAATATATCTCCTATCAAGTTCATATGGATTCACTTAAGGCTTAAAATATTGAGCCAGGCTTGGGGATTTGCTGAAACAAATTAAACATATTCCTGACAAACATTAAGGCACCCTTTACAGTCAGCCATTTGTCACTGGTAGGTAACAATTCATTCCAGACAAGTGGCTTGCCTAATTCCAGGCAATTTATTCAACCTCATATGAGATGGCCTCATATTTACCTGCAATACTATGTTAAAGTCTCTCCCTGCCCCCTGCAAGCTGGAACTGAGCTTGATTTAGAAATTTATTTCCATAATTCAATAGATTATTGATAGAAACCCATTTAGGAAGAGCTAGACAGTTATCTGCCCTTGCATGTGTTCAACACCATGTGTTCTTCCTGAGGAATATATATATTTCTGGCCAAATCACTGGTTCTAGACACTAAATAGCTATTATAAGCAACAAATGTAATCCAGAGCAAAATGCTGTACTGTGGTGTGTGTGTGTGTGTTCAGTGTTCTAGCCAGTCAACCATGCCCCGTTTTAAGGATACTCCATTACATTCCTTCTCCAACCCCTGGTGTGTATGTTTTGAACCTTGCTTGCAACATTCACCTGACATTTCATGCCCAGCAAAGAATGCTTAGTCATTGGGTTGTTTTGGGGTTCCTCTCTTAAGGCTTCTTCCAAAGGTTTGGTTACAGGTAGGTAGCCGTGTTGGTCTGGATCGAAGTAAAATAAAAAAATTCTTTCAGTAGCACCTTAAAGACCAACTAAGTTTTTATTTTGGTATGAGCTTTCGTGTGCATGCACACTTCTTCAGATGAGGTTTGTTAGACTTCTGGAAACTTGGGTGTTCCCAAAATCTGTTGATCTCTCTCTTCTGTGTGGATATTGCTGTTTGGCCACTTGGAGAATGAGTTTCCTATTAGTTTATAGCAGGGATGGGGTAGCTCCCAGCCCCATCAGCATTAGACAGGATGGCCAATGGGCAGGGATGATAGTCCCGCAACACCTGGAGGTTCACATGCTCTCTAAACCATTTTGACATTCTGTTGAATGCCTAAAAAATCCAAACAGAGAGTTGCCTTATACATCTCAGTTATTTGTCCATCTAGGCCAGATATGTTTACCCTGACTGACAGTGGCTCTCTAAGGAAGAGAGGGGCCTTGACTTCTGCTGCCTCATCCTTTTAAATGGATTTGCCTGGGATTGAACTTTCTGTATGCAAGAAATGTGTTCTGCCACTGAGCTAAGTTACTTCTGGCCTTTTCCATGCTCCCTCCCAAATTCTTACTTTGTAGGAAGTAGGTCAAGGGTTATTACAGCAGACTTGCTGCCTCAACATGCTATGCTTAGCTAGAAATTATGCTTATGATAAAATTCCCTAATAAAGAGGGTTGTAGTTAAAGCCACCCACTGCCTGCTATCCCCTGAGCTAGGGTGATTGCGTATCCTACTTCACAGAGGATAATTGTCTATTTGAAGGGCTATCAGAAGACAGTCTTCTTCTCTTAGAAGGAATCCTCTATCTGAAGGGCTGTTTGGTCCAAGTCTCAAAGTTGCCCATTAAAATGTTTGCACCTAGCCAGCAAATTAAGTGGGCATAGGTCACCCGGTTGCAGTCTTCCTCACTCTGGTGAGATGTATTTTATTTCTATTTTAATTATTTATAAATTGGCATTTCTACAAACAAATTATCATATGCAATTTGTATGCAAATATTTGTCCTTTAAAAAAAAAAAAGAGGCCACCCCAACCTAGGCAAAGGGTTGGGCTTTTTCCTCCTTAGACCCAAGTCAGATTTTTTTTATTTTATAAATGAAGAATAAATAGATGATAGTGTAAAACTTTCATTAGCTAGACCTCCACCTTGCCACATTTTATATCTTGCTAAAGAACAGAATTTGAAGCTTCAAGGATTCCATAGTCAGGGATTGTTTATAAGATGAAATAACTGGGGAAATGATGTAGTCTTGTTGATGTACAAAAACATACAGCTAGACAAATGGAGGCCAGGGCATCCAGTCTAAAAACTGCTTGCAGGTCTCTGTGCAGCCTTAAAAAATGCACATTTCTCTGGGAAGTCATGAGGCAAGGACTTCTGAATCCCAGCCTGCTATTACATTGTAATGAGTTTAAGGAGAATTACTGTCCTAGGTATAGTCATTACAAGGTTGTATTGCATTGCTATCTTTGGCTCTTTATTACACATCAAGTAGCCTGTGCAAACCAGCTGATGGCAATTACAGTATTTGGTAACCTTTTTCAATTTTCTGCTCGGATGTAAAGGTTTCCAAATCTGGAGGGGGGAAAATAAATTATGCAAAATCCCTGATTTCTGTCTTTCCCTGTTTCCCATACACACATGAACAGCCTTAAACTGAGAGCTAGTCCTTCCCAAATTCTCATTTTCAGTTACAATTTTTATATCTAGAGGTGCCCCCTGCTGAAAATATTGCAACAGAGGTGGACAGACTTCAGGCTTGTAAAGTCTGCTTTATTTTTAATGGAATCTGTGATCCACCAAGGGGAGGCAAGTGCAAATTAGTCACTCATGGGCAGGGAGGATCTAAGCAGATGCTGAGCTTCACAATCTATTCCCAGTACCAGAACTGAGCTCACAGTTCTTCCATACAAAATATCTGGTCCTGTTTCACACCACAAGATTTTTTTCCACAGCCTACTTTAGACTGGGGAGGCCTTGTTGTTGCTGTAAATAGTTGAGAGTCAGAGCCCCTTGTAGATCTACAACAAATAATCCAGATGTCTTCCAGTGGATCCTGATCTATCTTGTGTCCCACCATAACACAACAACACAACACAACACAACACACCAGTGTCATATTATTTTCCCATTCAAGACATACATATAGTGCCCATCTTCAGATTCAATGGACTGAACAGTCCATCTGAATTCAATATTTCTCATTTATCCACAGACATAATTTCAAGCAAAAACAGTTACTATTCATTGCACCTGTAAACATTGTCATTTGCATTATAACTCCTGGAGCTTGCAGGATTCTCCCACCCCCACGCCTTTGTTTTGCAATGCCTTCTGCAAATAGTTGTATTTCAGATTGTCCCTAAAGGTTGTTTCATTCATTATATGGCCATAAGCTCAGTTTTGGCACTGAATGTACACTCCAAAGGCTGCTTTAGTCAATCCTATTCCCTTGGCAAAGTGTGGATGTTGACTACATTCATGCTTACTTTAAAAAATGTATACCTAAAATATTGTAGCTGTTCAACAGGGGGAAATATCACTCTCCTGCTATCTTAAAAAATAAGGAAAGCCCCTTATTCTATAATATTACAGCTGCTTGGAGCAGGCTCGCTCTGGCATTACTTCTGCCCACCCACATGTCTGGTGGGTGGGATGGAAGTTCTGTGCCACCAGAGCAATGCTGGCATCATTCCACTAGCAGAGGGCAGCATGGTTGGGCTTTTTAAGCTGAAAATCAAATGAGCACTTTAAAAATCATGCAAAATGGCATTGCTAATCTTTATTTTAGATAACTCACATTTATCTAAATAAATAAATGCTACGACACCTTTTATAGCAAATATTTGCAATTTGAAGAAACTTGCCAATTAAAATTTAGCTACAAATGTCCAAAACTCTGTGTTGTTGTTTTTTAACAAAATGCCACCCAGCTTAACTCTCTGGAACAGGTAGACATTGTCTCCTAGCTCCTGTTGAAAGAGATCAATCAGCAAGCGAGGTGTCTGTCTTCAACTAGCACACTGGTATACAGTGGTACCTCGACTTACGAATGACTCGGCAACCGAATTTTTCGACTTACGAATGGGGCAAATGGCTGCACACTTACGAATTTCTCGACATCCAAACGGAAACCGCGGCGGTTTTAGATAGGGTTTTTTCGACTTAAGAATTTTTAGATGGGGTTGCTTCAACTTACGAATTTTTCCGTTTCCAATGCATTCCTATGGGAAATCACGTTTCCAATGGGACTTTTCGACTTACGAATTTTTTGACCTGTGAAGGTGCCTTCGGAAAGGATTAAATCCATAAGTTGAGGCACCACTGTAGATGAATCTGGCCCAGTGAGTAGACATGTGTAGGATATCAAATCATGACATCAAAAGAAAACCCAGATCTCTGTGATTACAAAGATAGCATTTTCATTAATTTTAGTACACACCAGTTGAAGGAACAGCACTTTAACTCATTTTTGAAATGTTATTACAGGTGGATACATTTAATATGAAGTATTTATTCTCCTCACATTTAAGTATAAAGCAAGTTAGATCTTCAGTCGTCTGAGGATTACAAAAAAAAAGACACTAATTTGTTGAAAGGAGTATTCAGACACCACCCTGTATGTCTAATTTAGCCTTGTACTGTTGGCATATTTATGGAATTCAAAAGCACAGTTGCCTTAGTTTTATTTCAAACATTATTGTATCAATGTATCCAGTGTGAGAGATGGAATAGCATGCTGCCATACCTGAAGTCGCAGAAGCAAATCTTAGAAAGGCGGGGAAGATGCAATATTGTGTAAAATAAAGGAAAAATTAAAAATAGAAACCATAAATAACACTGTGATAAACAAAATGATCCCTCCCATCTGTGCTGAGAAATACTCTCTTCTACTTATTGTCAGCATTATTCAGACACAGAAGGAACAATACAGAAACTTTTTTCAGAGCTGACACTGGAATGAGAGTGCACACCATAAAGCAATGAGGCGTCTTTCAAATTGCTTCCAACTCTCTGGAAAACAAACAAGCCATGAGAACAAAAGACAAAAACAAAACCAATTCTTGCCTAATAGTTCATAGTTTTAAGCACTGGCGGCACAAGCCGGAGACTGAGCCAAACTAAAAAATCAAACCTATCTTTAGTGCCGAATTATCGCGTGCAACAGGGGTAAGAAAACTGTGGCTATCCAGATGCTGTCAAATGCCAACTCCCATCAGCCCCAGATAGCATAACCATGGTCAGGAACGATGGGAGTTGTAGTTCAACAGCATCATAATAATTGCAAATTAAATTAACTGCATGAAACCCATAGCATGTCAATAATAATAATAATAATAATAATAATAATAATAATAATAATGATAATAATATACTGTTGAAAATACTATTATCTTTGCAGCTTAAGTGGGTAGGAATGAAGGAAGACACAGAAATATGGATTGAGCTAGGGCCACATTTGTTCTTATGCATCTCATTTGTTGTTACACATCCCAGAGGGGAGCAACTGTGCAGCGTAAATCTAACTGAACTGCCTTGGGGAAGCCACTCTGCCCAGGACAAGAGGCCCTACGGCATCATAACCCCTGTACACGAGCCACAGGAGGATAGAGAAGATTTCCTGACCCCACTCCTATTCTTGACCCACAGGTGGGTGAGACCAGGCCTCCTCAAAGGTGCTCCATATTCCATCCCACAGGCCACACAGCCCCAAAGGGTTGGGTCCCCGCAACATCCATCACTCCCAAAGTGCTTATGGATGCCCACCTGATCACTTCACCTCTCTCATCCCTGTACTTGCCTGCCAATTGTCACAAGATTAACACATTTAACCACACCCATATCCTAATCCAAACCTCTCTAAAAGCAGAGTAGGCAATAAACCAACCAAACAATCAGAGAAAAACAACCCACACACAAGGCCAGTGTGTGGACAAGCCACAGGTAACCAAAGTGTACTGCAGTGCAGCGTGGACAAGGTGAGTGCCACAAAGCAAAAGAGGTCAGAGTTGGTGTTGTGCAGGTTTTTATAGCCCGCTGCCATTCCCCATAATGACATGAAGTTGGGACACATGCCAAACATCATGCCACATGTCCCCATCCCAGTTACAAATGGTGCTCTTGCTGGAATATTCACGCTGGATGTCAGAGCAAAGGGGCATACAATATTTTAAACTTTGCCTTAAAAAGCATTTTATTCATTGTTCTAATGGATGGAGTGTTTCCCCCTTCCAGTTTCTCCCCCAATTTTTTTTAAAGAAGCAAACATCTCTGTACATCCTACCCAATCATTCTGTTCTTTTTGTCCACATCAGTAATGGCGAATAGAGAATATGACATTCACTTGATGATAAAATGCCCTTGGTAGGCTTGGATAAGTTATTGTTTTCATCCAAAATCTTCTTCTAGCATTGCCATAAAGATTAATGCAGTAACGCTGTAACCCACTAAGATGGGAACAAGTTCCATTGAACTCAATGGAACTTACTTCTGAGTAGAGCGTGCTTTTAAGAGTTAGTACTTGTCATCACTTTGTACCTTGTGAAAAGCTATAGTAATCATTTGTATCAAATGTGCTTTGAGGCAATGGAGAAGAGGGTCCTAAACGTTTTATTCATTTTATACATTTATTTGCTTAAACCATTAAAAGAAACACAAGCCATGGAAATGAAGAAGTTTTGTGGTTTGAAGTTGAGAACTGTCACCTCAATAAAGAAGTCTCTTGAAAATTGAACAGCGAGCCTCTTAAATCCTGTTTGCAAAATGAAAAAATGTAGCTCAACTGCTTTCCTTCAGCTATAATAAGATTCCTGTTGTCCTAACTACTTACAGTGATTTCAGAGAGGCAATACAAGAACCATCTGCCTGCAAATGGAGAGAAACCTGCAGCTCTGTTAAAAATCGGACTAGATTTTTTTAGTCCCATGCATAGCTGCCAAGTTTTCACTTTTCTCGCGAGGAAGCCTATTCAGCATAAGGGAAAATCCCTGTAAAAAAGGGATAACTTGGCAGCTATGGTCCCATGTGGGAGGGGCCTGGGAAAGCTGGTGGCCTTGTAACCATGGGTTTTTCCTGAAGCACAGAGCTTTGTCTGTTGCCCCATTAACCATTGGATGTCCTGAAATCAGCAGGAAGATCCTTTGAGATGAAAGGTAAATGAAAGCATTTGCTGTTCACGGGTGCTCAGCTTTCCTCCTGCCCTGATTCTCTGGCCTCAGGCCCTGTTCAGGGATAGTACTGGAGTGAGCTACTACTGACAGTGCCAACTTTAATTTATTTTGTAAGATCCCTGAGGATCTCTGATTCTACGGTATGCTATTGCACTATGCTGTTGAAAGCAATGCTTAATCTATCTGCCTTTTTAAGTTAATGCGCTCAGTTGTCTAGTTCCTCTCTTGATTTAGGGTGTTGTTAGAACTACAAAATGATGGCTAAGAGACAAATTGCTACTGACTTGCCCAGTGAAATTTTGTGCTTTCTGCATCCTACCCAAAAGAGGGCAAGGAAGCATGACTTCTAGATTCTACCTTCAATCTGAAACAGCCTCATTCTGGCATCTTTTGGTCGGAAGAATTGAATAAATTGTACCCAGAAGTATCTGGGATGGTGGCCAGGTTCAGTCTTGCCAGGTTCATTGGCAAGACTGTAGCGGAAGATAAGCTGCATTGTGAGGAGGAATAGAATAGAATAGAATAAAATAGAATAATTTATTGGCCAAGTACCAACATACTTGGAATTTTGCTTCGGCTACATTGCAATGTAAACGTACCTTATACAAACACTGTTGCACAATACAACAGCACAGCAAAGGAACCCCACCCATAACTGCCCTCCACTTTTACTACACAATTATGAATTTAATCTTTGTAATACTTTACCATCACCCTACTAATAGGTAAAGTGAAGCAGCCGCCTCAGGTGGCAGATACTGAGGGGCGTGGAGTGGACATTGCTATGTGTACCACATGTCCTGCGCCTGCTACTTTCAGGTACAGTGGAGGACACTCGCACACCACCACATCAGTGTTGACCAGAGGCTTCAGTGGTGGCAGAGAGAGGGACCTGACAACCAGTATCTGACATCATGTATACTGGAGCTCTGTCTCCAGCATCAGAGAAGTTGCTCCTCCAGGGACCATAGGACTCCACTCTAGTGTTTCATGTTGAAATGCTTCACAGATTGAGTGGAAGACTCAATCATATACATTTGGCCAAGTTTTTTCCTCTCAATTATCCACTGCACAGTCACATCAAGCCTCGCTCATATGGCCAGCCCATCCGTCTATTATATGCCCATTTGAAATGGTCATTGGGCGGAAGGTCTGTGCCAGGGGTCAGCAAACTTTTTCAGCCATGGGCCGGTCCACCGTCCCTCAGACCATGTGGTGGGCCGGACTATATTTTTTGGGGGGGAAATGAACGAATTCCTATGCCCCACAAATAACCCAGAGATGCATTTTAAATAAAAGCACACATTCTACTCACGTAAAAACACAAGGCAGGCCCAGAGATGCATTTTGAAGAAAAGGACACATTCTACTCATGTAAAAACACGCTGATTCCTGGACCGTCCGTGGACTGGTTTGAGAAGGCGATTGGGCCGCATCCGGCCCACAGGCCTTAGGTTGCATACCCCTGGTGCAGTTTAGATCTCCCAAGCTCATCTCATAATTTTTTGCCAAATGCAACATAGCAGAAAAGAGCAGGAACCCTCAGCTAAAATAGATCTAACATTTTTATCTTTAAAGAAGGTTTAGATCCTTCACTTTATGATACATAAAGTGTCATACACCTTAATGCGGCCCAAAATGTGTGTCTTCACGCACGTATGCACATGCACACACACAATAGCCAGCACATTTATGCTTCCATAATACAACACACAAAGCATCCGAGCTGTTTATGGTAAAATATTTCATTGCTGCTTCAAGGTGTTTGATGTACTGGATTTCTGCCCATCCTTTTAATTCTGTTGTTCTTCAGTCAGCCTCTTTGAGTGCTGCAAATGTAATAAAATGTCTTGGGAGACAGGAATTGTAATATTTTTAATACCTTCCTATATTGCAACTGCATCAAGCACCAGGTCATTATCAGGCTGAGTGGAAGCTGAGACTGAGTGGTCTGGAAGTGATGCATTAAACAAGGCATTTTGTATGAGAGAGAGAGTATTGCCGGTAGCTTTGATTGACACTTCCAATCTTTTTCTATTGGAATATCACCACATATTTTTGGGAGGTATTTCCGTGTGTGCGTGTATGCTTGTGCACATTCATATACACACATTTGTATAATATATAACTCTAGAATATGTTTATAAATCCCTCTCTTGATTTATTATGAAGCCTCATGAATCAAAAAGCCTACAATTCTGACTACCACTTTTCTCCATATTTGATTACTCGGGGTAGTAATTTACTCAGCACAAAAGCGCAAAACCTAGCAGCGGTATCTGAATTAGAATTTAGCAGGTTTATGGCTTTGTTTGGCCCTAGGCATGAGTAATAAAAGCCTAGTTTTTAAGTACCACTGGGGGTTTATGGAATGAAGACATCTGCATTATTATATCAAAATGGTCCTTGGTGTAATAAATATAGCTGACAGTAACGCATGACTTTTCTTTATGAAAAATGTGTTGATAGTGGTGCTTTAAATGCTGGAGAAACCAATGATTAAATTTTTATGCTTCTAGTTACTAGCTAAATGCTCAGCAGATGTCCATATCACCAGTTTAACTGCTGGGTATACCTAATAAAATATCTAGTTAAAACAACATTTAAAACTGATGAAAATACTGAATTAACCATTTCACTAATTTTAATATTGTTGCTGAAAGCTTAATATTATAATTCAGCAATAATGCATTTATTGTCTCTTAGGGTAACATCCAAGTTCATAAAGAGTTTTTAATTCCTCTTCCATAAAGGTTTTGGGGAAACTTTGGCACAAATCCACACACACAAATCTGCATGCTAATACTTCCATTTCGGGATGAGCCATCCTTGTCCCTCAAACTCTTCAAGCATGATGAGACTGCAAGTGGAATTTGTGCTTGTGTGCTTCCTACTGATCCTCTTCGCAGTCACCACACATGAAAAATATTTTTTAAACCATATATTTTGACTGGAATCCAGACAAATCTTTTTAGATGGGGGTGAGGAACCTGTGTGCCTCCTGATGTTGTTGGACTCCAGCGCCCACCATCCCTACTAACCAACTGCCATGGCAGCTGGGACCAATGAGAGCTAGAGTTCAACAATATTAGGATGCCACAGGTTCTCCATCAATGTTCTAAATGATGTAACACCTGAAAATCACAGCTGTTGTGGCAGTTTGTCAGGGCTGATGGGGTCCAACAGCATCTGTAGTGCCACAAGTTCCCCATCTTTGCTTTAGCAAGTTGGTTGGATTTCAAAGAGGTGTTAGGAAATGCCCACACTTATATAATTAGGTTAATGCTTCACATTTCTTCTGTTAGTTACATTTAAACAAACACAACCTTGCCACCATTATTTTCTCTCTCAAGTCTTCTTCCAGGGTATGTTGGCAATGGCAAAGCCTTGCATAAGGCTACACCGAAAGAGTATTTCCAAAAGCTTCACCTGAGTCTAACATATTGGGTATTATAATTTCCCAAAGGGGTGCATCTATTTCAAGACACAATAAATGTTTTAGATATTCTTACCCAGCTAATTCAAACACAGAGCAGTAATAAGCAAGACTGTTTATAACAGCATTGGACTTATAGAATTGCTTTGCAATCATCTGTATGCTAACAGAGCTAGGAGCCTGGATGTGCCTTGAAACATTATTTTATAGAGTTTTGAGAGCTTGCAATATACACGTGTACAAAACTGGCATGAATGCTAGAGGCTCTTTCAGTGCACCCAGAAAACTGCATAAGATAAATGGCTTTATCAGAAGTTTGTTATGAGCTCATACCTTTTTAATGTTACAACAGGGGGCTGTTGAGTGTGGAATTTCTCTGTTATTGCATACAATAACTAGTACACTTTGACTTATTGGTAATTTGGCACTCAATTTATAAAAGGGCTATACACTACTTATGCAAGCTTTCCTTCTCTGAGTAAGGCATTTCTGAAGCAAAATGGGAAGCCATGGGAAGCACGCAAGAAGCATCTATGTCCTTTCCAGACTCTGGGGGATCCAGTATGGAAAATGAACATCAAATGATGCTATAAACAGTACATCTACTGTTCAATAGGCAACAGAAAAAGCAGGGCAGCAAAGGGAGATTTAGATGTGTTTTGTTACTCATATAAATAGAAAAATAGAGTAATCACTGGAGTAACTGATATTATTTATGAGCTGAACACATCATTCTTCTTTACATTTATTTATTGCAATTATCTTATTACATATATGGTCACTGTTGTCTCAAATGGATAAGAACAAATTAACCAGTAAGTAGCATAGAGGCCCAAAGCCAACAGGAACTCTGAGTTCATGGTCAAGGTTGAAGTGGAAAACCAAGACACCCATCTTCCGGGGCCATGCTCCTGTGCAAATTACGTGACCCACATAAGAGGATGGCACCCCAAAATGCATGTTTCCAGCTGCCACAATCCTGTTCGTTTGCAGGTGTCGTGCTCTCACACAAGATCACAGTCCCCCAAAACAGGATGCCCCGATCAGGACAGTTGAGGGGTGTGGAAGCATAAGAAATCAGATTTTGAAAAGTACCATTGCCTTTTCTTTATATGTATCTTTATACGAACACACTTTCCCCCTTATAGCATTTATAGGCACCAGTAACAACAGAAAAATAGCAGCAGGGCTGGGGAGCCTGCAGCCTTCCAAATGTTGTTGAAGGCCAACTCCCATCAAACTCAGCCAACAGACAATGGCCAGGGATGATAAGAGCTGCAGCCCAAAAACTTATGGAGTACTTCCTGTTCCCAATATACACTGGTGGATTACGGACATGCTTTCTATATAAATGGCAAAGGAGAGAGTATGATACATAGTTTAGAGCAGGACTGGGGAATCTGTGGCCCACCAGGTCTTGTTGGACTAAAACAGGTAAAAATTTATCTAGTTCAAATTATATTATAAACCTACCTAAATCATCTTTCCCAAATTAATAAGTGAACTGAACACAGCCATCCTTCAAAATTCTCCAAATTTTGTGATGCAGTTTTCCAGCCCAAAAGCAAAAATGCATATATTAATGAAAATAATGTACAATGGCATTATATTAGGGGAAAGTGCTTGTAAAAATGCCTATATTGGGAAAATTGCGTTCAGAAATGCATATATTTGAAGTAATGCTCACAAAAATACTTACAGCATTTCCATGCAGGCTTTCTTTATTAAAGAAAGCTTTTATACACAGATGCAGATATGAGAAACTTCTATCATTGATTCAGCCATTCCTATAACCCTAACCTTTGGCCAGACTAGCTGGGGCCGATGGAGGACCATAGGTTCCTTCGCCTTGAATTACAGGATAGCAACACTTTGATATGAAATTTCCCCATTAAAAACTCCTGCTACTATAAAAAACAGCTTTAATGAAAAAGTGAGCAATATGTGTTCAATAAGCAATGGATGTTCAGTTATCCCTACGAAACCCAATGTGCAGCATATGGGCTACAGTTTAGATGTCAAAAAACAACCATGAAAAGTAGTTTTATGTAAGCCAAGCACTATATTGGCACTACTTCCAACTGCTACTACTTTCCAGCTTGTTAGAGCTCAGGGCAGGTTCCTCACCATTAGTACTTGAGCAGCTGATGGGAAAGGTCAGGAAAGTCTGAGTTACTATTTGGGCCTGAAGGTTCAGAGCACAATCTTGCTAAAAACAGAGGAACTATAAGGGAGACCTGTAGCAAATTTAATGTGATTGGAAAGCTGCCAGAAGCTAGTTAGGAAAGTTTTAAAAAAGCAGAAGCAAAAATGTTTATGTGGACATCTCAGTCACTGAGTTTTCTTTGCATCCCCCCCAGCTCCCAAACATGAGATCTTGATGTTAAGAAATCCAAACCTGCCATCCCAACTTGAAACAAACCCTTTAAATATAAATTATTTAGTAAAATGGGATTGCAGTTTTTTATAAAAAAACCACATTATATAAAAAGCAGAGGTAATTCTCCATTTGAGACACCATCAAATCTTGTTTATCAACCTTGTAGTGTCATGACACATTAACATCACTAAACAGAGAGGAACTTCCTGCTCCTGTTGCCAAATGTGATGATACCTACCTTCTGTCATTTGATTTGCATCATGGGAAGATCCCTGAACCCAGGATTGACCCTGAAGGAGTAATCAATCATCAGAAGGGTTGCTTGCCTTCAAAAATATACTCAGGGTCTACGCCAAAACCTACTACATCTGTAATCCATAATGTTGTAGCCAATTTTAATCCCAGATTATTCTTTTGTCATAATTTTTGCTATTACAAAACACCCACCCGGATCACTGGCCCACTGTGTTTGGGCCCGCAAAAGAACTGATTTCTAATCTCCTGAATCCTGCTTTAACATTTTTACTTTCCTCCTCCTCCTCCGAAGTCAAGATCATCTCTCTTGGCCTTAACATTGGTCTATTGGCTTGTCCATGTGTAAAATAACTGGCTTGCTCTTGTGTGTCACCATCTCTACTTTGCCTGCTTGCTTTGCCACAGTTCACAGAGCAAATAGAAGACTTCTGCTGCTTGGGCCTTGGAATACAGAACTGGAAATGGAATCCTTTCAGCATATTTTGCTCAGGACGGCTAAGCTTTTCATTCCTTCCAAGGCAAGGTGAAAGGAAGTACATGACAAACATCTCTGTACCTGGGAAGATGAAACACGTGGCTTATTTCCCCATGGCTATGAGGCTGCTTGTTCAGAGAGAGGATAAATCAGGAATGCTTTTTCTAGATTTCCTCTAATGTGGTTTTTAGCACTGAATTGTAGTCACGCAGCTCCTGCATATTCAGGAGTTTAAATGTGCGTCAATTTATCACAAAGAGAGCTATTTTTCTCCAAGATCTGCTTTCACTCTCTGATGTCCCAGATTAGAACATTACATATGCATCTCTAATAAGTAGCTGCGTACGTCCTTTCTAAATGCCAGAGAGCACTAGAAACAGGGTTGGTTTTTTTGCATCATGAAATTAGATCACATTTGTAAGTGATTAAATATCAATTTCTGCATCCATGTCAAATAATAGTAAAAGCATTGATTGCGAATGTATTGAAAAGCCCTCTCTTTGAGTTCCCTCCATCTAGAAAGGTCTGCCCACAAGCAAGGTGTCCAGAGAACAACCTAGTGGCAGGGAATCTCCAGGTGTTGTTTGACTCCAGCTCTTACCAACCACAGCTAGTGATCAGGAATGATGGGTCATTCATTCATTCATTCATTCATTCATTCATTTACATTTCGGTCCAGTTACATTTGGAGGGCTACAGGTTTCCCAACCTTCACCTATGATGCTTTGGCTAGGATGCAATAGCACCTTCACCTACGATGCTTCGGCTAGGATGCAATAGCGGGGACTCGTTTCGGGAGGGATGATGCTGACCCTCCACCTTGCCACACGAGACAGTTGCCTCAGTATGCCTAATGGCCCTGATGTGGATGAGTGTATGTTTATAACAAACATAAATTAGCATGGCTAGCACATAGCAGGGCTGGCCCACCAATGAGGCAGACTGAGGCAGCCACCTTAGGCGACCTAATCCCATGGAGTGGTGCTACCACGGGCACCCTGCACTCCTGCTGTCACCACTGGGGTCAGGTTGCTATGGTGGCAGCTTTCGGCACGATCTCACTTGAAGCCGCCATTGTGAAAATCCACAAAGTGAGTCTTTGCAGGAGTGGTAGGCACCTTGCTTATGTACTAATCTGAGTTATGCATTAAATAATCTGGCTGTTCTATAATATTGCCTGTCACAGAAATGTGTGACCAACGGAGTCCACCCTCCCAGCTTCTAGCTATGTATCCCAAGTCACGTTTTCCTTAAAAAAAAAATCTCACGAAAATGCATAATTCTCACTGCCTTTGCTCTGATCATTCACAGAGTGTCAGAGTTTCCTCAATTGTCTTCTAACCTTATTCCCCAGTTATCTGGGTTTCAATTTTAAACAACACACCCAAAACATTTAGGCAGATGGTTAAGAGAGAGAGAGAGGAAACACAGCACAGAACTGCAATTAAAAGAAAAATTGGTTAATTTAAAAATATATCTGAGATCACTGGGAATTAAAATTTAAAAGGAGAAAATATATTTTAAAAGTTTTCTTTTCACAACAGAAAAAGCAAGTCTTAATATGCTTTCTGGTAAAGAATGGATAGCAAAAAGAATTTATGTGGAACCAAAACTTACACAGTTCCAAGATTCCCTCAGCTTCAAGTCATTTCAAATAATTTCAGTATAAGGAGCAACAGCTGACTGAATGCTGTTGGCAGGGTAAGATGTTAGCAGCAAAACAAATAGAGAAGATGAAGCTGGATCAGTCTTTTCCAATGGGAACTTCCTTGAATTGTCTGGGTTATGCCTTTAATGGAAGACCACAATTTGACAAAGCTTGGCCAACCAATCTATGATGGACCAATTGATGATGGGCGCAGCTATACAATAGCAGGCTTGTAAAAACTAATCGGAGAAGGTGGCATCACCTGCAAAGGAAGCAAAATTTGAACTAAGTGCTTTAAAGTGTGGGTGATTAATTATATGTTTCTAATTAGATAAAGTATTAGAGAAGAGACAGTGATGTTTCACGCCCCATAGGCGGTCTGAGAAAAATAAGGAAATCCCACTAAAGCAATTAAATAGCTACTGCTATGTGGGTAACAATGTATTTAATTTTCGTTGTGGATCAGGGTCTGTTATTGTACAAGCTTTTGGGAACTGACTGCTTTTAATGAAAGGGTTAGTGCCTTGCTGTTTTTTTTATAATAATCTGTATGTTTTTAATTATATATGTGTGTGTGTGCTGGTGTGTGTGTGTTTGTTTTTTAATGATTCCTCCCTTTCTTTGGCAACACTATCCTATACATGTAGTCTCTGAAGGAAATCTTACTGAATCTTACTAAATTCAATAGAATCTGCAAACGGGTAAGTGTGTATAGGATTGTAGCAACGATGACAGTATCTTTTTTAGAGTCCAGCATCTCTGTCTCCTGGAATAATGTCATTTTCTAACTGCCTCACATGCTATATTTTGATATGAGAGACTTACCAGTGGCATTGCTATCAAATAAATAAGCCTCAATTGTGGAGATAACAAAGGTTATTTTCACCATGTATTATGCTGTACATCACCTTGCTATATCTTCTATGAAAGTGTGCTTTAGAAATATTTAAACAAGCAAACAAATATTCGATATATTAACATAATTTAGTCTATTTCATGTCCATTAACAGATAAGCCAGTGGCAAAGACTAAAATAGACACACTTAATGAAAAAGTGAGCATTGGTTTTTTTCAAAGCCAGTCAAACATGCTCAGGATAAGGTACAATGTGGATCTGAAACTTTCAACAGTGCTGGTGTCTTCTGAGGTCATTTGAAAATTCATTATTTTGAGTTCTGTTTCTTATGTATCTAGCAGAAAGAAAGTGGGTGACCATTTGCCCCTTTCCCTTGACAGCTTCTTTCTTTGTTCAAAGTTGATATTATAGTTCTCATTTCTCTGTGCTTCAGAATTACTCTGCTTTCCACTGGAGGAAAGAAAATATTAGAGCAGCAAGTATTCTCTTTTATTTATTTTTGCTAAGAGTAGTGCACATGATGGGACAATAGCTCAGTCAAAGAGCATCTGCTCTGCATGAAAATGGTAGGTGTAGGTGAATCAGTGCAGGCAATATTGAGTTAAATGGACCAATGGTCTGGCTTGGTATAAGGCCACAGGGTAGCTCAGGCATCCCCAAACTTCGGCCCTCCAGATGTTTTGGACTACAATTCCCATCATCCCTGACCACTGGTCCTCTTATCTAGGGATCATGGGAGTTGTAGGCCAAAACATCTGGAGGGCTGCAGTTTGGGGATGCCTGGGGTAGCTGATTTAAATTTGTCCACATGTCAACTGTCATGATCTGAGGAGTGCATTGCCATATAGTCCAGTACTAATATATAAATATATTGTTAGTCATACTGAGGAATAACAGTAGGTATATTTTTGTGACTTGGGGGATAAACCTTTGTGTATTTGTATTTAATTGGATATTACCTAATAGTTCTTTCAGGACTATACATAAGGAAGGATTGAGGTGGAGTGTTTTGGCCTTCCACCCTAAGTGGTTATTGTATTCAAAGTAAAGGCTTGTCAGTAAGCATGAATGTATTGTTTTTGAAATATAATTGATTTTCCTTACAGAAGTGCTGACCTCAGAATGCTTTTATTTTGTTTTTTGAGGTGTCTATTTAATTTAATTTTTATTTTTGCAGAATGGCTATGGTTTTGATAACATACTAAGCCACTGATGAAGAGTCTGCCATTTATTAAAATATTTTACCCTGATTGTGGTCCCATCATGACAGCAGAGGAAGGTAAGCCATGTGAGAACATTTTCTGCTCAACATGTTTCCCCACAAACAAAATCTGCCTGCCATTCCACATCTCCCCATTAACCATCACATGGGCTAGGCAAAGCAGGATTCCAAATGACTCTCTTGACTGTAACTGGAGTCCCCCCCCCAAAAAAAAAATTAGGGAAATTGGGACCCAACAGTCCCATCAACATATTGTCGTGGATTTGTGGGTGCCAGACACCTTTAATCCCTGGGATCCAGCAACTGTTAAAAGCTAACCAAGCTAGCTTCCTGTTGAGGTGATCACCTGGGTGATGGGTCATTAAGAGAACACAGCAAATGGATTGGGCCCCTCCTAGAACTCTAAGATAGATAGAAGGACAGAAGCCTAAGTTTTGAGTTGAGTTTTGTTGTGCGAAACAGCAAGGAGAGAGAGTGCCATGCCAGTTCTCTCCTTGAATCCAAGGCTGCAGCTGTGGGATAAGCAAGGCCCTTTGGGATGTTGATGGTGTGAACCAGGGATCAGCAACCTTTTTCAGCCATGGGCCAGTCCACTGTCCCTCAGACCTTGTGGAGGCTGGACTATAAAAAAAATGAACGAATTCCTATGTCTCACAAATAACCCAGAGATGCCTTTTAAATAAAAGCACACATTCTACTCATGTAAAAACACCAGGCAGGCCCCACAAATAACCCAGAGATGCATGTTAAATAAAAGGACACATTCTACTCATGTAAAAAACACACTGATTCCTGGGCCGGGCTGGATTGAGAAGGCGATTGAGCTGCATCTGGCCAATGGGCCTTAGGTTGCCTATCCCCTGGTGTGAACCCATCCCCCACAGGCTCAGGTTTATATATGTGTAAGTGAACCATATATCATAAAGACACCACAGTCTACACTGTGTCTGATTCACAAAAGGAAACATGAACCCTGGGTAAGTGCCTGGAACCCCTGGAGTCTCGCACCACTCAGATTGGGGTGGCATGCAACAATGTGATTGTTGTCATCCAGCCTCCACCTGATTGCCTTTTCCCTTACATCCAGTGCAGAGGTTAGCTCTGCCTGTCATTTTCTTCCTCCTTAATCTCAATGTTGTGATTATAGGAAGGTGGGGACAGAAGTGGAATTAGTTGGCTCTGGTTCCAAATGCTGTTGACCTTTCTGCCTTCCATCCCAGCAGTCCCAATAGGGATCCGTCACCACCATTGATTGGCATTAGAAGAGAAGCAAAAGTGAGGCAACTCTTCTGCTTTTGTCTCTATTTACATTCCTGGGCTTCTTCTCCTTGGTAAAGGACAAAGCACAAGGCAGACCCCAAATGACCTTTCCAACTTTGGGGATTTACTTTCCTTCAGGCTAAAGACAACTCCCTTCTTTACATCTCAAGGGCTCGAACAGTTCTCTTCACTTAGGGCAGCTTTGCTATAACCAAGTTTGAGAATTCCCCAGTGCTGGTGATTAACATAATCTTTCTAACAGCTGACAAATCTGTCACACTGTTTGCTTTGACTGCTGCATTTTAATTATGACATGTGAACAGCTCAACAAATTGATGCATGAATATTCAACTGAGTTTCTTTGTTCGTATCACATAACATCTCATTGCCATTAAGTAACATCTCATTGTCATTAAATTCAAAGCTGAGCCTACTATTTTTATTTTAAATACAAGACAGTTTTTGCTAGCTTGCATATGTAGGTTAACTTGGGGGAGGGGGGTAACATTCAGTGACAACATAAGTAATTTTAGATTCATCAAAGCTTACTGTGCCATCATAAAAGGCTTCCTATGTAAAGTCCTTGTCATGAAGCAAGATGGGCATTGGTAAGAGTGGGCAGGAGGACACACCCTTTGGGAATTCCTTGCATTGAGCAGCTGATCCTGTTTTACACTTCTGAAATAGAGAGAAACAAGGATGTTGTTGCTGCTTTAGAATGGTGCTGACATGCCATATTGAAATTTCCATTCAGAACAATTTTGCAGAATAGTGTGTAGCTTCTATGTTAGCTTCCAGGCAGGTAGGGTGCTGTTGATCACCAGGTGGTGAGCAGTGGGGACCAAGAGAAGCAGTAAAGGTAAAGGGGCCCCTGACCATCAGGTCCAGTCGTGTCCGACTCTGGGGTTGCGGCGCTCATCTCGCTCTATAGGCCGAGGGAGCCGGCGTTTGTCCACAGACAGCTTCCGGGTCATGTGGCCAGCATGACAAAGCTGCTTCTGGCGAACCAGAGCAGCGCACGGAAACGCCGTTTACCTTCCCACCGGAGCGGTCCCTATTTATCTACTTGCACTTTGATGTGCTTTTGAACTGCTAGGTGGGCAGGAGCTGGGACCAAGCAACGGGAGCTCACCCCGTTGTAGGGATTCGAACCGCCGACCTTCTGATCAGCAAGCCCTAGACTCTGTGATTTAACCCACAGCACCACCTGGTTCCCTTATAAGAGAAGCAGTAGGGAGGTTAAAGTAGGGAGGTTAAATGAACTAGCAAGAATGCTAGATTGGCTTTGGGGTGCATTTACACAATGTCAACTTCCCTGCTGCCTTGCCCATCTTCCTCCAGAGACCCAGTACTGGGGAAAGCTAGCATAGAAGCTCTGCCTCAGCTGGCAAGAGAATTCTGTTATTAACCGTATTTGTGAGCAGGAATTATGGGGAAGGGGATTTCACCAAATTTCTCCAGGAGCAGTTCTACCAAAATTTCTCTGGGATCAGGATCACCATTAGCAGTGGTAGTAGCAGAGCTTCTCTCCCCCACCACAATGGGTTGTGTGTGTGTGTGTGTGTGTGTGTGTGTGTGTGTGTGTGTGCGTGCTGCTACTACAAGTAACAGCAGCAACTGATCATTTTGCATCTTCCACAATGCCTCAGGCATGTATTTTCACAGGGCATTGTGGATATGGGAGAGGAAATAGTAGCTGCTACCAAGAAACAGTGGAGACTATTCATTGAATAGTCTGTAAAAGCCTTCTTTAGTTTGCAAGGTGAGAAAACAATGTATTCTGAGAATTTTTCTGTAGGAGTTAGGGTTTGGGGTTTTTTTTTTAACCTCCTTACCTGCTTGGAATTCTCCACAGTGTCTCACCTTTGATGAAGCACAACACTAATACTAGGTAAGAGGTAATATAGGGGACAGATAGAAGCAAGGAGGAATGGGGACAAACATCAGCAACATCCAAGTATAGGATAAAAGATCTAACTAGTTAGTTCCCATCTCAGGAAACTGAAAGATACTGCAGCTGATGCCAGTTTTGGAACAGCAAACCAGGTGTTTGTCTTTCAATGGCACTGACTGTAATTGCAACTCTGTCATAACACAACAATCCCTCAGTTCCCAGAAGAATATTACAGTGCATGTAGGTTATGTACTGCAGCAATAATGAGCAAAAGAGTGAGAATCTGACACATCACCATACATTTACCCTCTATCACCTTCTGCCTTTCCTCTTAATGGTTACTATAATGCTATTGCTAAAGTGATGACTATTATGTACAACTTCTATAGAGATGGCCAAAGAAGCATTTTACTATCTTTCATAGTTAATCAAAGGTTTTTGTTCAGCTGCTTTACATACTGTCCTGGTGATGAATGATGATGTGATAGGTTGTGTATTTACACCAAAATCCATTTTACACCTCTGAGCTTTTTACTACACCTAAAATTATTTCATCTTCTTTTTGTGCAAGTATTTCTTGTATTCCTTTATGAGGGTTTTCAGAAATATTTTGGTGGCAGATATGAAGTTACTACAGCCTAACAGTATAGTGAACCTCTAGCATCACTAGTGATCTGGCATTCTCCCAAATGCAATTACTATTGAGAAAGAGGGGACACTGAATATTTGGCCTATTAAGCTCCCTTGAACTGCTGTTTTTGCAGCACTCCATAGGTTGGGCTGAGGATTGAGCTTCTACACTGGAACGTCAGCACAAGTACAGAAGGCTTCCCCCTTCAGAAGTTATCCCTACAACTGACGGAAGGGGGCTGCTATGGGGGTATATATCTATCCCCACTCTTGCTCATAGTGTGAGATATTGAAACACCTACATTGTGTGTGTATGCCCCTTAAAAAAATACCCTCCAGAGGACATGAGGTGTTCACTGTAGAGTAAGATTGTGAACCCACAGTAGTACCTTTCCAGTTAATGAAATATGGTAGCTTTTCCCAAGAGATGTATTGGCCTACAACTCCCATCATCTCTGACCATTGTCCATGCTGCCTTGGGGCCATGAGAGTTGTAGTTTCCAACATCTGGTTTGATGCCACACCATGAACAGTTTATTTAAGTTGTTTAGATCCACTGTCCATAGACATGGCTGGCTGATTAAAGGTAGTTATCACTGTATTCCTTTTCCAGACTCCTTAAACAACATAAATTAAAGCAAATAGATCATGTACATGTGGCTGTATCTGAACCATGGACAGGGCAATTGATTTCCCCCAGAAAAAGCTGAAAAACTATTTAAGGCTGCAAGAGAGAGGGGAGAGAGTACTCTCCAAGGTGCTGAAGTGATTGAGAAATCCCTAACTTGTGCTATATACGAATCCCTAGCACTATAAGCACATATTGCTTTTTTAAAAAATAAAAAAAATACTATGTTAGCTAAAACATTAATATTTCTATTTTCTGGTATTAGGAACCAAACATTTAAAGATTTGTCTGATGTCACACTTTAGTCCTCTTGAGAAGGGATGTGTGAACTGTTATCTTTAAGATCCAACACACTCCACTCAGTGATAAATAATCCAAACTCCTGTACTGGAATATACACATCACATCCCAGAAGATGACATGGGAGAAAGACTAGAGAGACATGGAAGTTGGCCTTCCTTTCTGCTCTGCACTAGCATTCTGCAATTAGCTGCAGCAGCTGAAAGGGCTGTGCGTGGACCCTCCTATTCTGCCCTGTGGCCACCAAATTGAGCCAATTTGCTTTGTACTACCCCAGTGGTCATTCACCTCACTCTGGATTTCCCCTAGGGCAACTGTGTAGGGGGTTGGAGCTAGGATTTTTAAAATAGGTTTTACATACAGTTAAAATGGGATTTTAAATAGGCTGGAAGGTGGTACACTAGTTTCACATAGGATCAGATCCCCCCCCCATTTAATGGCTGCTAAGCAGGATGATCTACGGTAGTCCTTTGCAGTGCTGATTTAGGAAGCAAGAACAGGAAGAAGGGGCAGTCTGGCAGTGGTGGGAAGAATGAGAGGCTAGACAAGAAGATGAATTCTTGCAGGGAATGTACTCCCTCACCTTTAGCTTCTCTTGCAAAGATTCTTTTCAGGGGCTACAATCAGTATGGGAGAGTGATCTGGGTCTTCGGATAGAGGAACAAGTATGGGAAGCAATAGGGCCAAAAACCCCACTTAAAACAACCTCTGTAAGAATACAGGAAGCCACAATGAAAACACTGAAAGCATTAAGATGACAATGGTCTCTACTCCATTTATCTAGAATTGTTGAATGTCACTCTAAAATTGTTGGCGGGGTTGTGGACACACATGTGGTGAGATTGTTGCATAGTTCAGAGATTCTGGGCCTAAATTTTTGATACTACTTCCATTACCACCTCTCAGGTTCTGTCCCCAGACCCAGCTCTGGCACTCTTATCATTGGAGTATGCTACCAACTCGCCCCTTATGCATAAATATTTGATATTTATGCTTCTTGACACAGACAGAATGTCAGTGATTTCCCATTGGAAGTCTGACTTACCTCCTTCCCAAGAGAAGTGGCTAGTGAAACTATGGGATATCACATTTACAGAATGCATGACATACAAATGGAGATTTCATAAAAAAATAGACAATTTTTTATTTAAGGTGGTACAAGTCCCCCCCCCCCATGTCAACTCAACTGCACAACCCACTAAATCCATTGCCTTACATACAAATATATACAGAGGCTTTATGGAGAATTTAATTTGCCTCCTGACTTGCCCCTTTCTTCTCATATGTGATAGTTGTATGTGGAATTGCACCTTCAGTTGTTATGCTGGTTTCCCCTTTCCCTCTGTATTTTCATTTCATTTTTCCATTTCTATATTTATTTTTGTTACACTCATATTTTTTACTGCATTTTGTATCTGCTTATGTAAATAATTTTTAATTTAAAAAAGAGGCAGTCTTATCACGTCTGCCTGCCTCTTCTTCCTGCCTGATACCCCCCCCCCTCGGTAGTCCAGAGGGCTCTGGGCCACTCAAACGAACTGTAGCTATCTGGTATTGTCTCAAGCCAATTAGAATTATGGCTGGATTCTTCTGATGAAACCCAGTTTGGCTTGGGATTCAGGCCTTAGCCAAATCTGGTGCACAGTGCAGTAACTGGGTGTCAAATGCTCAGTTTTCAAGACTGTATGCCTTAATCTACATGTCCATATTTTACTGATGAGAGAATAACTACAAAACTGTAGAGGTACACAAATTTAGGACATAAAATGTTTTAGACTAGAGCATTATCATTCATGTTGTCACTTTAATAATCAGTATATTTTATATATTTACACCTAGCAATTAAGAATTGGCAGACTCAACTAAAAGGAAGCTGCTGACACCTCACAAATTTAGTTTTGAGCTTTGTTGAGCAGGAATGAAGATGCAGTGATTCTTCTGTATTCAGAAGTGCAGGGTGCTTATCCCCACTGAGACCAGCATGTTGCAAGTGCAATTGAAGACCTAAACAAGGGTAAAGGATGGCATACTGGTCTGATGAACTGCCACCCATTGCTAATACGATCCATCTGAAACTTGCTGCACCTCATGTGCTTTGTAAATCTGTTTCCAGTTCAGACTGGCTATTGAAAGCGAATAGAAGCCTGCAAACATAGAATTGGTTGGTTTCAATCAATTATGAACTTCAGCCCCCATCATCCACTGCGTCTTCCATCTTCCTTTATTGTCCCCTTAGGAGTGCAAGATCACAATGATCCAATGGCAGTGGAAATTGCTCCTCACCCAATTAATTTTCTCTTCAACCATTATATCCAGCAGTACTGGCCCACAGTCTTCCAAATCTCCTGCCTGCTTCCTTCTCTGCTCATTAGTGCATTATCTTCTTCAGTTCCTTCTCTACTCTGCTCTTTTCCTCATTCCCTGCACTCACCCTTTCTCAGACTCCTTTTACTCAGACTATTGTTTTTCCAGTGCTTCCTTCAACCTACCCATCCACCCATCTCATTTGCTTGTTGGAACCTTTTCCGAATCTTCATTCTGTCTCACAAAGATACATCAGTCCTTAGGACCAGTATACAGTTAGAATTCAATACAAACTTACAACTTTTCCTTTCCTTACAGAATGTTCCATCATTCAGCAACAGCTTTGTTCTCTGAACAGTTGGAATGTTTTTAAGCATTCCAAACTAGACTTGTTCATTCTGTTAAGTGTGTTAAGGACATAAGACAATAAGAGGAGCCCTGGCGAATCAAACCAATGGTCTATTTTGTTCAGTGTTTCCAACCATGGCAAACCAAATGCTGCTTGGAAGCTCACAAAAGGACATGAAGGAAGTAGTTATTCCTGGTTGATAATGGAAATGTTGAAAAATAGTGTCTCATTATTGGTCTAATGAAACAGGGGAAGATGTTGAACAACCTATGCCAATGAAAGCACGGTAAAAAATATACCATGTACTAAAAGAGGGAAAATCTGTAAAATTCTATCCTTTATATTTGCTTTCTGTAAAGTAATATTTTGTACATTTTTTTTTGTTATTTGTGATTATCTTAAGTAAAACCAAGAAAGAGACGGGGGAAAAATACAATTGGGAAGAGTGGGGGCCAGGGTGTTTCCAAAGTCTGTCTCTAAGTATATACTTGCAATTTGTTAGAATATCTCTACCACTCCTGCCACTCCTACCACTCATGAAAGTTATTGTTAGGCATGTGGGTTGAAACTCAGCTGCCTTTACAAGTCCTAGGGGTTTTCAAAGCACTCATTTTTCCCTTCACAAAGAGCAGAGTTCAGCCAACAGTGAATGCTTTTGAAAATCCCACCCATGAGGCCTGAGTGATTCAAAGTCAAGGAAATGCATTGTACCCATTCTTAGTAACAAGTGACTCGTTGTCATGTCAGTTACCAGAACCTTTGCTCTTTCTAGATGAATTACAATGATAGAGCAATGAAAGGTACTAAGTTCTGGATCTATTAATGTGCAGTATAAGAATTCATTGAGAAAACACTGACACACTGAGTCTTCAGAATCGATGTATCATCATTATCCTGTGTTGAGTAAAAACTGACATGATCATGCTGGAGCCATTGAGATTATCCATTTGTGAACTAATCAATGGCCTAGCATTTAGTCCAAATAATTTGTAGGTATATTAACGAAGTCCCTAAAACAGATACGTCTGTTTTGAGTTCAGTGGCTCAGAAATACATGTGATCCTGAAAAATAATTAATATGTGCAGAGTGTAGGAGACAGAGTGAAAGTCCTGCTGCTCTTAGAATCTGACAGCTTGAAAAAATGTCAACATTATTATTGAATTACTGGGACATGCAGTTAAATCCCATTCCTACTCCGAGCCCATGGGTCTAAGTTTACGATCACAGCCTTAAACGCTTTTTGGCTAGCGTTGTCTATGTGTTATATATTTCCAGTTGTTGTTGTTTTTTTTTAAAAAATGTGCCTTTTCCTCACTGTTGCTGTGCTGGAGTGCTGGACTAGGATAGGAACTAGGATATCAGGGTTCAAATCCCCACGTAGCCATGAAGTACGCTAGGTGTGTGTACCTACGCACAATGCAAACATGTATATATTAGACAAAATTGTATTAAATAGTGTTTATTTGAGCAATGTGTACTAAATTGCTGATGAATAATCATTAAGACATTTTCAGTTTCTTTTATTAAAAAATCCTAAACTGGGAATGTAGAGGAGTAAATTTAGGGTTGGAAAAATGAGAAACCGAAATTGATGGATTATTCTATTTCTATTTATTCTGGTGTCTGAAGCATGCTTTAGAAGAAAATGAAATGTTCTGTTTACCATGCTGTACACATACTCTAGATTGTGTGAACAAAAGGGTAGTTTAAGAGTAATATTAAGATTTTTGTTTTTTTTTAAAAAAAGTATGTATTGTGGATGCCTCCAGAGAGAAGATGCATATGGATCTCCCATCTCCAATAGCTTTTCCTCTTGTGAAATGTGAAACAAGCTGTACTATACACATTAGACTTTAATACGATAGGAGGTATTGTTCCCACAGCTTTCTGGCAATTTGTGAAACTTGCTAACCATTGTTCCCTCAGGTTGTTCCATTCTGTTCTCAGCTTCAAATCCCAAAGGAAGCAACTGCAGCTGAGTGGAAACGCTCCAACAGTGATAGATTCCCTACAACAAAACCTCTCTTTCTTACACTTGTGTGGAAGATTAAAAAGCAAGAAAAGAAGTATTAAAAAAGCAAGCTCCTCTGGGAGATAAATAGAGATATTTCCCTGACCTATAGCTTCAGTGGCCATGTTTTTGTTCCTATTTGAAACCAGTGGGAATTAAAGGTGCTTAACTTTCAAGAGCTCATAACCCTCCCCTCCCCCTTTACTGGCACCACCAGGTCTGAAGCATTACTATTTAACGGACATTAACTACACCTTCATCTAAGAAAGTAAAAACAAGCTAAAACAGACGGATACTTCCCAGTCATCCAAATAGTATTGAAGGGGTGGATTTGTATGCTGTTAGTGATGCTCCTCTCATGTCACTGTGCAAGTTTCCATGCTTTTCAGCTGTTGAATATTTATCCCTTGGAATTGTTTTCTCCTTCCGTTCTTTGAGTAACATTGCATGCTTCGATCCTTTGGGCTAGGGGGAAATCCATCACTTTGGTTCCCATGTGCACTTAGAAAGGTAATATATCTAAGAGTCAGCTTTTTAAAAAGAATAAATATACCATTGTTTGTGCTGTGTGAATTGCTATGAAGCAGAATCTAGGAAAGGGATAAAAGCCGCAGTAGCACAAGGAATGTTGTGCATGATAACGCTAAAGTTGGCACGCAGCCTCCGAAGCAACACTGGGATGTGTGCTGACCTGGTGCAATTAGTTTCTGGCACTGAGGGACACAGGGATCATTAAGGTGGCATGCTGTACCAGCAAGCAGCTAGCTGGGATGGTATATACACCAATTGCCCATGTGGGTGACTAGCATGGGTTAAACAAACCTGCCTTTTGAACATGACTGAGCTTTATCTCATTGTCTAATTATCCAAAGGCATCTTGGACGCCAATGTTTCTAGTGCCTGGGGATGCATCAAGCCTTCCGTGTGGCTCTCTTTTGTCCACAGGTACTACGGCCATCTACTCTCTGCTATGTATGGTCTCTGAATCACCTCTTTGCTGGCACACCAGGAAGAAGAGTCAGCACAATGTGGATAAGTAGGTTGTATTTATTAAATGTAACAACTTGAGGCTCTGCGAAGCAAATTCACTAGTCATCTTCAACCAAATCGTCAATCAAAATACTAGCATCAAAACGAAAACCACAACTATTACAAAAGTCAGAAAAAGAAGTATTCATTATGGAAATTCTTTCTTACCTTTTAAAACTGTATGAACTGAGTTTTATTTCTTCGAGTCAGGGTACACAGAATGGAGCCCAGCTCTTGCTGGGCTACAATTCCAATCACCCATAACCACTGGCAATGCTGGTTAGGGATATTGTGAGTTGTGACCCCAAAACATCTGGTGGACACCTCAATGACTATTCCTGCATTAGGTGATTGTAGAGTATGGGTAGGAAATCTGCAACCCTCCAGATGTTGGTGGATTTTAACTCCCAGCAGCTCCATCTGGGATGATGGGAGTTGTAGTCCAGCAATTTTCAGAGGGCCACAGTTCCCCCAACCCTGTTGTAGAGGATCTATTGTAGATTCCCTTTAGCATATATTTTCTTCCTTTCCTTTCCTCCTATTTCCCACCTTTTGAGTGTTAAAAATTGGTTTTAGATTATTTTTTCAATGAGTTTTTATTGCATTATTTCTTTAGTGCCAAAAGGAAGAATACAATTCATAAGCAGAATTATGATTATTTGGAGACAATAAGACCTGATTGGTATTTGTAAGAGTATTTGGCTTTCAGCATTAATTCATTTCAAGGACAAATGATTATTACTTCCAGTAACTTGCATACTTATTTTGTTTGTGTCCTAAAAACAACTATTATCATAGTGGAAAACCCCCACAGATAAACTGTATTTTAAAGCTTAACTGAGGTATCTACCAGAGGCACCTATTTGGATCCCTTGGTATCACCCTTCTGCAATTGTCTGCCTGGTGTCAATATCCTTTTCTCATCCTTTGCAGTCCATTGCTGTTTCCCTTCTCTCTGAAAAGCCTGCTAAACCAACTAGTTGCAGTTATTACCCTTTATATGAAGGATCTATGTTGAAAGGCTGTTATGAGTTTCTGTCCCAGTGGATCATATGATGAAGTTGAAGCAGGTTGTCATCTGAAGCTGTATAATAGCCTCAGCTGGGAAATACAAAAGTGCCATGGATTATTGATAGAGTCATATCTGCAGTTCTGCTGACAAACTTGATGCTTCTTGATGTCTCAAAAAAGCAGGGGGAGGGGAAAAGAAAAACACATTTGTTAGTATTCCCCCTCCCTGGTTTCTGCGTGAAGTTTGAAGAATGCTTTGGGTCCTCTTTTGATTTTAAACAGACAATAGGCCTACAAAGTATACAAGGTATTCCTGCTAGTTCTCCTACTGCAGCTAAAAGGCCGGATGAATTTAATAAACCATTATTGACAATAGCATAATATCCCAGGAGTTTGGAGGTAAGTGATCAGTTTCATGTGCTTATCCTTCATAGCGCCCCCACCACCAGTCAACTCAGTATGCTCTTCATACAGATTGAGACTGAAGTATCTAAGTTTTTTAAAAAATTACTACTTACCCAGACCCGGGGTGGATAGTAGTTGCAGCCTTGTGTTGGGCTCCGAGTCACAAGGAGCAGCACATTTCTGTTCAGTTGGTGGCTTCGGAAGCCAATTCTAATTCTTCAATTCTATGACTCTGTTATTGTGTGTCTCTAGCCCACAACCTACTACAACACAACAGCCCAATGATCTAATCTTCCAGTTTTTATTTTCTAGTTGACAAAATTTGTGACCCTTTTGTATGAAGCCAATCGGGGCTCCTCCTTTCCTTCAGTTAATTTGGGATTGATACAAAACTTTTGTTATGTGGATGTAATTACAGAAGGTGCTTTGCAGAAGGATAAAAATATGATTACATTTCAATACCTTCCCAAACTGTTTTTGATAAAAGAATACAAGAGCTTCAATCATGCATAGAAGAAAAACTCCGTGTTTTCTCATGACAGATTTTGGGAAGGCAAAATTCTACACTTTCTGAATCATACTTTTTAACCCAAATCATTATTTGACCTTAGTGGCAGCACAATTGGAAAGAATACTTGCAAGCATCATAAATTACATGTGGAATGTTTGTCCATGCAAATAGTCCAAGTCAGAATTAAAATTCAGTAAACCATAAACTAGTAGTCCTAAAGACTCACTGTTTTCCACTTGCATCATTCCTGACAAAGACAAAATAAATCTTAATGTGTGGGGTGAGGTGGGATGGGATGGAGGGGGGCAGAAATCAGTGGCTCTCTTCTGGATTGCTTGTGATGCAGAGTCAAAAAAAAAAAACACCTCCAAGTTGCAACCCTTATATGTTCCTGATAAGGGGAATAACTTTCTTTAGCTAAGATTTAGCTTACCATTCAGTTCATCATTGACAATACACTTCACTAAACTTAACTTCTTCTGTCCAGTTAAAGTTTCTGAAGGGCACTGCTTACTAGAGGACTGGCACATGTCCCTTGAGTGATTGGTGTTTGCCGCAACCATCTGGCATTTGATGTGAAGTTTGAAGGTGAGGAAATCCGACAACTGAAAGCAGTAGCAAAATGTCCGCAAGTGTCTTAAGCCTAAACCCACTTTTTGTTTTCCATATTTCCCGGGGAGTTAAAGAAATGAGCATGTACTGTATGTGCTGAGAATAAATGACGTAAAGTACTAAACCCCTTGGTGTGGTTTTAAATATAATGTTAATCCCAAGGAACTGCCTGTTTCTTTGTGGTGGGTTGCAAAGCAAAAGGCTCTCAGGCGTGTTTCAGAAGCCTTGTTCCCATGGTGGAGAACTAATGTGCCTCCAGCCATGATCATAGGCCCAAATATGACCCATATGGATGCCATATGCACAAAGGCTACAATTCTTCTGCTTGTATATGAGGCACCAATGCTGTTGTACTAGAACTTTCATCATCCCTGACCATTGGTCCTCGGCATAGTGCCCTCCCTGCAGATTCCATCTTATTTGACATCCCTATCAGTCGCGGCCCATAGGTTTGCCTTTATTAAGGCAAGATTTAATGTCTTTCCTTGCAATGTTGTGAATAATAGGTTCTCAAAAGGCCAGAGTCCAGTTCTGTGTGCATGTGACAACAGATCCATAGAATCCCTCCATCATATATTATTCTGTTGCCCCTTGCACATGGTCCCTCGGACCAGATTTTAATCCCCCTTAATATCTGAAACTTTGGATAAGACTTCGGAATCCCAGTTAACATATCTGTTACAGGATAATGAGCCAAGTAGATCACCCCTTGTAGCTAGATACCTGATTGCAGTTCTATCCTACAAGAGGAAAAATGGGTTACTTTATGATTATTGATTTTTTTGCCCTAATGTTTGATTTATAGTGGTGACCAGATGATCTAAGTGATATTTTTTACCTTGTAATTGTAATTTTATAATATTTATAGGGATAGGATTTTTATGAATGGAATTGATTTTGTTTACTTTTGTTTTGTTTTGTTCTGTTGTACGATGTACATTGTTTTGTGTTGATATCTTGATATGGGCCTATGGCCGTAATAAAGTACTCTCTCTCCTGACCATTGGTCATGTTGTGTACGGTGAAGAGTGTTTTGGACCAACTACATCTAGAAAGCACCACCATTGGTCACCCCTACATTACATTATAAACATGTTTGGGAAGTGATTGCATCCTTCCTTTTCTACCATGGGAACAGGATCTCTGGCCTGGCTCATTGAGCACTGTTGGCTATCAGCAATGTGTCTGTGTGATGCGGGCTTTCTTCTTAATGCTACAGTTCTTTGAAATCGTTTTCGAATGCATTTTTTGCAGATGCCACGCCAGCTCATGTGATTTACTGTGGATCAGATACAGTCTGTGTATTTTGGAGAAAGTTGCGCTTGCTGCAATCACAGGGCGAAGTGATCTGCTTCAAGTGGCACCTGGTGGGAAGGATAGATGAAGGCATGAACTGGTGTCTACCCTGAATGGTGTCACAAGACTTTCTCAGTGGTATCCTTAGTGGTGGTGAGATGTCATTTGCACTCTGCTTCGGGGAGCCAATTGACTTGGGTTAGCACTGTGCGGCCCCTGCTGAAATCAACGGATGTGAAATGCATAGTTAAGGCTTCAGATTCCTTTTAATTTGATAAGAGTAAGATGTGTTCTGATTTTTCTCATTCTTGTCTCTGTTGTTATGCATAAGTGGGAAATACCTATAGGTACAATCATTTTCTTTGGGATTGACAGAGGCTGTTGAAAAGAGGGATTTATTTCTTCGTTTCATTTAAGGCTTTCTTTTCCAGCTGCATTTTCCCCACACCTGATAAAAATAAACTTGATGTCTGTTTTATTAGATCTGACAGTCTTAATAATGCTTATAAAAAATAAATTCAGCTTGCTTTTCTAGACAGTATTTGCAGCATTTTCCGATCAATGCTTTAGAGCTGAGTTTCATTATTGATTCTCTTCATAAATTGATACAGTTTCAATCTCTTTGTCATGTCTGTCTGTCTCTCTCTCTCTTCTCCAGTAATATAGTGGGGCATTAAAAAAGCAGGATAAGTACTTTACAGTCTTCTTCCTGCTGCCCACAGGGTGCTATAAATGCACAAACTGGATATAATTGAAGCACATATTAACTTACCTTCTGTTGTACAGGAAGAACATAAGCAGGCTGTTAATGGGCACTGTGTTGAAACTCTTAACTTGGGGGTTGCGAATTAGCTTGCAGGAGTAATTTGGTAAGCACCTGGGAAATTGCAAGCTTCATTTCCTGCAACGTGGAATATGATTAAAAACAGAATATATTATTATCATGGGCACCATTAAAAAATGTGTAGACAGCATTCCATGATGTTAAAATGGAAATTGGAAGTTGTATTCAAATGCGGAAGATACTGCATGTTAATTATCGTCTACCACAGTGCATTGGAAAGTGCAATTCAATTATTTGCTTTGTCAAGCAATATTTTGATTAACTTGAACTTTAATTTTGTACATCTGGTGTTTTTCACAGTGGGGTAAAAAACCAGGTTGAGGTATACTCCTTGCCAACAGCATCCAGAAACAAGGGAAAGAACATATGCAGAGCCACAGTAAGGCATATTAAAGCTTTGAAAGGCAATCTTTTTGAAATAAAATAGAAAGCACTCTTTAAGGCTGTGCAATCAAAGAAATGAATCAAGCAGGGTATTGATAGATATGGAGCCCGAGGTTGTGTTTATCCCTTAGACTTTCACAAGCATTGGCTATCATTATACAATTATGTTACTCTAATTGCTATAGTTAAGTTATGATACACCCTGAGGTCTAAAATCACAAAGCAAAGATACATTTCAGGATCTGTGCCAGCAACGAGAAAAATCCCCCCCTCCAAAATATGCTACATTAATTTCCTAGCATTATAGAAGAGGCAATTTTCTCTCTTTTTCCCTTAAGCCTGCACCCTACAACAAGCTGCTACTGTGGTATCGATGGTAAAAGAACAAATTAATTGTAATGGTAATGACTTTATTTGTATGCTCCCTTTTTACAAATAATAGTTTTCAAGATAGCTATATATAATATAGCTATCAATATAAATATTGATAACACTATCATATAAACTGCAGGTTGCTAATGTGGTGCTTTCCAGATGTTTTGGACTACAACTCTCAACATTCACTGTGCTGACTGGGACTGCATGATAGCTACCCTGATATTATGTGACAAAATATAGCTCAGTCCAAGTGAAATATCTGCTCTCCCCCCCCCCCCCGCAAAAAAGAGCAAAGCCAAAACAAAATGAAAGCAAGTGGTAAATAAAAACAGGTATTGAACCTGGGAATTTCTGCATGCAAAGCTGAGCTATGGCCCTTTACTATGGGATGGGAGGGTGATATTGTAACACCAGGAAGGCCCATCAAACCTTGTCCAGAGTTCCCCAGACCAGAGGTCAGGCCCGATTGGTGGTGATACAATTCCCTTCAAGATGGAATCCTTTTATTTCTTTTACTTGGAATCATCTCTCCAGCCTTTCAAAACATAATACCTTTTCGGGCAGTGGGGGTGGAGAAAAAAGGAGAAAAGACTACATGTCCTACTTAAAGAAAAGTGAATAGTTTTGTACTGAGGTAAAGCAAGCCACCCACAAGGATCCAACAGGAGCCTGTAGTCATGCTCTATAAAGGTTAGTTCCTTGCAATTTGCGTATTGACTTTCTTTAGCATTTTGAGAAAATAATGTGACTGATAACCCTGCCTTTTAGAATAAAGGATAGCCGGAGGGTTAAAACTGTCTAGTCCCTTTTCTCAGTTTGCTTTGTGACCTTTTCCTGTAATACAGCATGTGATGTAACATCTGACAAACCTTTTAATTTTGGCAGGCCATCTGACATGTTAGCTGGAAAGGAAATCCATCGGTGAGGAGAGGATCTGAGAACTTTTATTGCCCGTCGTCATCTTTCACACAGTTCAGCCAACTTCTAATTCTTGCTTCTTTTTTGTTCTCCTTCTTTTGTAAAGTTCCCTTTTTTCCTTGCATCACAATTATTTTCTTTGCAATTTCCAGCAAGCTAGAAAATAAATACTTTTTCTTCTGAACATAGACAGCCAAGAGGCAAAAATTTGCTGATCCCTTCCGATACTAGTCTTCGGAGGAGCCTGACCTATTTTACAGGAGCTTTTATTGCACCTCTGCCTATTGGATTTTATAGCAGCCTCCAAACATTATACAAGCTTATTGGGTTGTGTTCAGCTTCCTTCTCCTTTTTCGTTTAGCATGAGAGCAAGTGAATACCTGGTGATGGGCTCCTGAGATGTGTTTCCCCATTGAAAACAATACACATTTCACTTGGGCTTCTGTTGTTTTCATCAAATTGAGCGCATATGTCATATATACTCACTCACACTCATATTCTCACATGAATTCCAGAATGGATAGGTATGTGTCAGGTGGCAAAGATACTTTAACTGATTAATTGATTAACTATTAACTGATTAGTTGACCAAGCTCAAATGTACACATTATCAAAATGTAATTATAGGTACGTTTGGGGGGATATTGAGAAAGAATGGTATATTCTACTTAGAGAACAATCTTATATATGTATATGTCTACTTGGACGTAATTCTCTCTGTAAGTCTTATGGTTTTTATACATGGTATCTGAAGAAGTGTGCATGCACACGAAAGCTCATACCAAAATAAAAACTTAGTTGGTCTTTAAGGTGCTACTGAAGGAATTTTTTTATTTTACTTCGACCCAGACCAACACGGCTACCTACCTGTAACCGGTTCTTATACAGTAATTTACCCTGTAATTAAAACGCCACCTGGTGAGTGGTGGAACCACTGACGCATATGCAGTCCTGCTATTTGTGCTGGCTGGGGCAAAAGGTGGTAGCCGGCAAATCTCTGGACCAGTGTGGGGTTGATACAGTGATTGTGCTCACAACACTCTCTCCACCGGTGATTCCCAGAAACTGGTATTCAAGGGACTGCTTCCAACAATGAACGTAGCACATCCCACCTCAAAGGATTTCTATGCAGATAAAATAGGATCATTAGGTACATTGAGCTCCTTGTAGGAAAGGTGGGATACAAGTATAGCATGCAAGGTTTTTTATTATTCTTTTAAAAGTTCTCAAATGAAGTTCCGTACTTTCCCCCTGGGTATGGATGGAATGCATCCAGCTTCTCAGCCACTGAAAATCCAACTTGAACTTCTCTGTGAAGCCCTATGTTGGTTGGTTGTGGTTGTGGTTTAGATCCTTACAGATTTAATACTTACTCTGAATTACTTCCTTTGGAAGGTCAGCTTTGAATAACCTTGTTCTGTATGCACTTTATTTTTGTATATTATTTTAATGTGAACCTTGCCTCATTCTGGACAACTTCTCTTCAGTGGCTTCTGAAATTAACCTTTCTGACAACACTCTGAGCCATAACATGAAATACAGAGTATTTGCGAGAATATGGAACTGTCAGGCGAACTCCCAAGTAGCATAAATCTGTGCTTTAGGAATACAGCTATTCAGCTGCAGTTTCATGGTAAATTTTTCCAGGTACATTTATCACAGCTTTAGAGTATTTACACTTTTGGAAACAGCAGACTTGTTCTGGTTATTCATCACAATTTCCTGTCTTCACGCATCATTCACACTTAGCATCAACCCTAAATGTCGTAGAACTTGTCAGAGGGCCTGGTATGGCTACTCTAGAGTAACGACTCCAGCATGGTCTTTTAAGGTTTTTATTAAGTGCTGATTATTTACAGTGTTCAGAGCAGTAAAAATGCATCCTTAAGGTGAGGTGTCTGAACTCCCGAATGGCGATTGGCGCGTTTTCTTCCAGCACCACAGCTTTGGCAGACCCAACCTCTTCCCCCTACGTTTGCGTCGCAATTCGGGAGTTGGGGGAATTGGCCTCCCCCCTGTGCGTCCTACTTCCTGTCCCACCTGCGGCCTGGGCTCCACAACCTTGCCTGAGCCTCGGACACCACTTCCTGACTCTCCGCTGGAGGCAGAGCTCTCCCTACTCTCTCCCGCGCTTGGGGATGGGCTGGAACTTAAGATGGGAGGGACTTCCCTGTCTCCCTCGTCCCTCACATCCATCCCCCTCCCAGGCTCCTCTCCCCCCCTTCCTAGTGGCTCTCCGCTTGCTGGGGACGAGTGAAACCCCAAGAAGTCTGTGGCATCCGAGCCTGTGGGTGTAAAAATTTCCCCCCAATCCTGCGATCTTTCTCCTTCCCCCTGAGAAGACGGGAATCCCAAGAAGTCAGTGGCGTCAGAGCTGGTGGGAGTAAAAATGTTCTGCCAGTCCTCTCCTGCCTCTGATGTCGTTGACCTCGGTGAAACCCACACCTCTTCTTCCGTGTCCTCAAATTCCGCTTCCCATCTCCATGGAGAGCTGCTGCCTGCTATCCCTTCCTCCTGCCCCTCCCCCTCTCCCTCCCTTTCCATGTGCCAGGGCTTGGGCCTGTGGGGGAACAGGGCGTGGAACTCTTCCACTAAAAATTCCTCAGGTACTTCTGTGGCCGGTATCCACTCATTGTGGGACGGCGGAGTGTCCTCCCATGCTATCAGGTACTCCAGTCCTCTCACCCCTCTCCTTGAGTCTAAAATCTCAGTTGCCTCATTGAGCTGTCGGGCGCCTCCCGTCTCCCCCCCTCCCTCTGGAGGCTGATCGCTGTCCCTGAACCTGGTACTTTCCCTGTACGGCGACAGCAGCGATTTATGAAACACTGGGTGCACTCTCATGTCCTCCGGCAGTGCTAGCCTGAAGGCTACCGGGTTGACCTGTTGCGTGACCGTGAAGGGGCCCAGCCTCCTGGGTGCTAACTTCTTGCATCGCCCCCTGGTGGGAAGACCTTCCGAGGATAACCAAACCTTGTCCCCCACCCTGATGACCTCTCCCGGTCGCCTGTGGCGATCTGCCCCCTTCTTGTACGCTTCCTTGGCCCTCTCCAAGTGTTCTCTGAGCTGCTGGTGCACCGTCTCCAGGTCCTCTGCCCAATCCTCTGCCTGTGGGCCCTCTTCCTCCTCCTCCCCCTCCCTCTCCGGGAAAGATCTGAGGTCGCGCCCGTAGTTGGCCTTAAAGGGCGACACCCCTGTGGAGACGTGCACCGCATTGTTGTAGGCAAATTCTGCCAGTGGCAGGCGATCCACCCAGTCCGTTTGCCTCTGGCTGACGTAACATCTCAGGTACTGCTGCAGAATGGCGTTGACCCGCTCCGCCTGTCCATTGGTTTGCGGGTGCCTAGCCGTCGACAAGCTGACCTCCACCTGCAGGAGGTTCATGAGCCGCCGCCAGAACCTGGAAACAAATTGGCGGCCACGATCCGAAATAACCCTTAAAGGCAATCCATGCAGTCTGAATACGTGGTCAACAAACAGTTTGGCCGTCTCTTCTGCCGAGACCGCCCTGGCACACGGTATAAAATGGCACATTTTGGACATGAGGTCCACCACCACCACCACTGCGGTCTTGCCCCTGGACGACGGCAGGTCTGTGATGAAGTCCATGGACACTACTTCCCACGGCCTGTGCGGTGTGGCTAAGGGCTCCAGCAAACCAGCTGGTGGCGCTCTGACCACCTTTGCTCGCTGGCAGGTGTCACATCCCCTTACATAATCCCGAACATCCTCCCGCACCCCTGGCCACCAGAAGTGTCTCATGACTAGGTGAGTGGTTTTGTCCCTTCCAAAATGACCCGCCGTTGGGTTGTCGTGCATCTGCTTGAGGGCCTTACCTCTCAGCTGTTTGGTTGGCAGGTACAGGGCTCCCTTGTAAAAAAGCAAACCCCTCCTTTCCTCAAAGTCTTTGGCCTGCTCCCCCCCCTCTCAGTTCTCTGAAGATGCGGGTGGCAAATTCATCAGCTGCTGTCAGTGCTGTGAGTTCTGCCTCGCTCACCACTGTTGCTCCGCAGGACCATGCTGATGGGGGGAAAATATGCCTGGGTGCCGGTGGCAACTCCTCCTCCATGTACTCTGGCTTGCGGGAGAGGGCATCCGCCCTGACATTCTGCTCTCCCGGGATGTAGTGGATGGAGAAGTTGAAGTTCGAGAAGAACTCTGCCCACCGTATCTGCCGCTGGTTGAGCACCCTGGCAGTTCTCCAGAACTCCAGGTTCTTGTGGTCTGTGCACACCTGGATGGGGTGCTTGGCGCCCACCAGGAAGTGTCGCCAGTGCTGGAACGCAGCGTGGATCGCGAGAAGTTCCCTGTCAAACACTGTGTAGTTGCGTTCCGGCTGGGTCAGCTTCCTGGAGAAGAAGGCACAGGGTCTCCACTCTCTGTTGGCGTCCAGTTGCAACAGAATCGCTCCCAGAGCCTTGTCCGAAGCATCTGTCTCCAGGCGTAGGGGCGCATCCTGCACCACGTGGAACAGGTGCTGGTCTGAAGCGAATACCCTCTTGAGGCTTTCGAACGCTGCTTGCGCCTCTGGTGTCCACCGGAACTTCTGCTTGCCTCTCAGGCAGTCGGTGATAGGAGCCGTGACGCGAGAGAAGTTCTTGATGAACTTCCTGTAGAAGTTCGCGAAGCCTAGTAGGCGTTGGGCATCTTTGCGCGTCCTGGGGCTGTGCCAGTCCAGGATGGCCTGCACCTTGTCCTTGTCCATCGCCAGCCCCTTGTCTGACAGCTTGTAGCCTAGGAAGTCCACTTCTTTGGTGTGAAACTTGCACTTCTCCAGCTTCACATACAGGTGGTTGTCCTTCAGGCGCTGCAACACCTCCCTGACATCCCTCACATGCTGCACTGGGTCATTGGAGTAGATAAGGATGTCATCCAGAAAGACCAAGCAGTTCTTGAAGAGGAGGGACCCCAGGACGTGGTGCATGAAGGCCTGGAAGCATGCTGAGCCCCCTTGCAACCCGAAGGGCATCACCAGATATTCAAAAGAGCCCAGAGGCGTGAACATCGTGGTTTTCCATTCATCACCCTCCCGGATCCTAATCAAGTTGTACGCCCCTCTTAGGTCGAGCTTGGTGAAGATCTTGCCCCTGCGTGCCGCTGTCAGGAGATCATCCACTCTGGGCATGGGGAAAGCCATTGGCTCTGTCACCGAATTCAGCCGTCTAAAATCCACCACCAGACGGCGCTGTTGCGTGTCTTTCTTGTCCACCCAGAAGACCGGGCTGCCCCCTGCTGCCTTGCTTTCTCTGATGAACCCCCGCTTGAGGTTCTTGTCGATGAAAGCGCGCAGATCCTCCAGTTCCTGATCTGACATGGCGTACAGCTTGGCTGGGGGTATAGTTGCCCCTGGCACCAGGTTGATCTGGCAGTCAAAAGGCCTGTGTGGGGGTAGGTGGTCGGACTCCGCTTCGCTGAAGACCTCCTGCAGGTCCCAGTACGGCTTGGGTATTGCCTCACCCCCCTTGACGTGCATGGTGGCCACCGTGGCTATCGGAGACCCCTCCCCTGGTTGGTGCTGCATGCAATGTTCCAGACAAAAGTCCGATCCAAAAGTGATGCATCTCTGGTGCCAACTTATGGAGGGGTCGTGGCGCGTCAGCCAGCTCATGCCCAAGACGATGGGGGGGTCTGAGATGGTTGTGACGTTGAAAGCCAGTGTCTCTGAGTGCCTTCCCACCGTCATTCTCATGGGGGGGGGGGGGGTTTGATGCGTGATGGCCCCTCCCAGCAGCTCTCTGCCGTCAATGGTGGCCACGTGCAGGGGAAAATCCAGCTGCAGAAGTTGGATCTGGTGCTCTTCCGCAAAGTTTCTCGAGAAGAAGTTGGCTGAGGCACCACTGTCAATTAAGGCGAGGACTGTCAGGGGATAGCCATTTGGGAGCGGGAGCGTGACTTCTAGAACCACTCCTGCTCTGGGAGGGGTGGGCTGGCTGTGCTCCTCTCTGTGCGGGTGGGCGGGCGGGGGCTGTTGTCTGCTGACTGTGCCTGGCCGCTCCCCCTTGTCTCCTGCAGCCAGGCTGTCTCGTTTCCCTGCTGTGGTGCTGCGTCAGCTGGGGAAGGTACAACCGTTCCCGCCTTTCCTTGCCACTCTCTGCGATGAGGGCAGTCTCTGACGCGATGCCTGGGGGAGTTGCAGAGAAAGCAATTCCCGCCTCTTCCCTCCTTGCGTCTTGGCGCCGCCGGGGTTTGAAAAGCCCGCGCGCGCGCTCCTCCGATCTCCATCGGTTCCGGCTCTGGGCTTGGCCTGGGCGGGTGTGGGGGCGGGCCCTGGGGTGGGGTTTGGTGATGTGGTCTGTCCTGGGAGCGTGGGAACCAAGGTTTTGCTGCGCGCGTCGCTTGTTTGTCATTCCATCTGGATTCCTGTCTCACCCCCACCGCTAGCGCCGCTTTGCTTAACTCATCCATAGTTCGCGGTTTGGGACCTCTTGCCAGCTCATCCTTAACGTCTGCGTGCAAACCCATGTAGAAGGCTGATTTCACTGGCTCACTTTGCAGATCCCACCCCAGTTTGTGCACCAGCATGGTGAATCTCGCCCAGTAGTCCCTAACTGTCGATTTTCCTTGTGTTAAGTTATGAAGCTCCTCTTTAGTGGCCTCCATTTCACTGTCACTAGCGTACATTATTTTTAAAGCTTCTAGAAATAATTTTGCGTTCTTCATGCAAGGATTTTTTTGCGCGATGAGCGGTCTTACCCATTCTCGGGCGGCCCCCGTCAAATGCTCTATGATAAAGGAGACTCTGTGCGCGTCATCTGGGAATTCTGCTGCATGCAATTCCAGCGCATAATTTATTTCTGTCTCGAATCCTAGGTACTCCCTAGGGTCGCCGCTAAACTTGGTGACTAGGCTCTGTCCCCTTCTCACTTGGACTAGCTGCGGCTGGGGCACCCCCCCACCTCTAGCGGCTTTCTCCTCTTCCAACTTCTTCTGTAGGTCCAAAACCATCACCCTTAGCTGTTTCTCAGTCTCCTCTTTTGTCCTCACCTGGTCCACCAGCTTGTTCAGCTCCTCCTGCGCCCCTCGCGCTTCCTCCTGAGCGGCATGCAATTGCTGCTGTGCGTGCGCTGTGAGGTTCTGCAGCTCCTGCTTCGCTGCTTCGGCCTCCAGCCTCCAATGCTCAGCCTCTTGAGCGCTCATCGCTGCACTCCAAAGTAGCCAAAAAAAAGATTCGGGAGTTGCTGTCAGAGGGCCTGGTATGGCTACTCTAGAGTAACGACTCCAGCATGGTCTTTTAAGGTTTTTATTAAGTGCTGATTATTTACAGTGTTCAGAGCAGTAAAAATGCATCCTTAAGGTGAGGTGTCTGAACTCCCGAATGGCGATTGGCGCGTTTTCTTCCAGCACCACAGCTTTGGCAGACCCAACCTCTTCCCCCTACGTTTGCGTCGCAATTCGGGAGTTGGGGGAATTGGCCTCCCCCCTGTGCGTCCTACTTCCTGTCCCACCTGCGACCTGGGCTCCACAACCTTGCCTGAGCCTCGGACACCACTTCCTGACTCTCCGCTGGAGGCAGAGCTCTCCCTACTCTCTCCCGCGCTTGGGGATGGGCTGGAACTTAAGATGGGAGGGACTTCCCTGTATCCCTCGTCCCTCACAGAACTGATGAGAAGTTATGTGAAAATCCTGAAGCTGAAGCTTCAAATTAGTAATATTCTGGAACCCTGCAAAAATTCCATAATGTTAATTGTGGATACGATATATTGGGTGCCATTGTGAAAAATGCTATTCAGGTGTGTAGGTATATTTGTCTTTTTTTTAATGAAAGCATTGCACCAACATATTTTACTGAACTCATTTTATTGAAGTTTGTGCAAAGCTGTACCTTGCTTTCTGTAAATAGAAAGTGGAATAAACACCTTTCTCCCAATTCCTGCACCTTTTTCTGATGAGTAATATTCTAAAGGAAGTTTAGGGAATATTAAAACAGTGCTTAAAACAGTAAGCTTAAAAAACCCAACTATGATAGTGTAGTTTTAATTATTTAATCTTCATCGTGGAAAATATGGGCTATTGGAGTGCTCCTCAGTGGGCAAACTGCTATAAAAGGAACATACATTTGATTATTGCATCCAAACTACCTGATCACAATACTTCAGGAGCATCTGAAAATAGAGAAATCCCATTCAAAATAAAGCAGCAAGCTTCCCATGCCCCTAGCTCTGGGAGACAGAGAAGACACCCAATGAAAACACCTCCCCCCCCCACACACACCAGTGCAGAAGATCTGGATATGATCAACAAGTGTTGACAACCACCACACTGCAGGCTAAATAAGATGTCATGAAGGATGCATACAGGGATGGAATGGAGTTCTGCATTGGTGGGGGGGGGGATGTTTTTCAATTGCTTCCTCTACCTCAAAGGCTTTGGAGCACACTGTGTTGTGGATCACACTGTGCTGTGCTAGACCTCGGCCTCACCCTTCATATCCCAGCCACTGCTCACTGATGAGCAGAGGGAATCAGTAAAGCTGAGAGGTCACTCCTTGGGAAGCAGGCAGGGTCTGGTTTCACCACAGACCAAACATGAGCGTACTTTGAAACAGGCCATAATTTTATGAACCACACTGAAGTAAGCAAAGTTGGCATGACATTGGTGTAGGAATTGGTTTGCCCAGTACGACTTCCATAATGAAGTTCTATACTGAGAGGCAGTGTGATGTAGTGGTTAAGAGCAGTAGACTCGTAATCTGGGGGACCGGGTTCACGTCTCCGCTCCTCCACATGCAGCTGCTGGGTGACCTTGGGCTAGTCACACTTCTCTGAAGTCTCTCAGCCTCACTCACCTCACAGAGTGTTTCTTGTGGGGGAGGAAGAGAAAGGAGAATGTTAGCCGCTTTGAGACTCCTTAGGGTAGTGATAAAGCGGGGTATAAAATCCAAACTCCTCTTCTTCACATTCCAGCATGTTTTCTGGAGATCCCGTGGGAGTTAGCCAATGTGAATGCCAATGCAACTGGAATCCCACTGGCAACCCAAAGGAGTGGTGACACTCCTGAGCTCAGGCGAAGAACTGGTGTGCCCTCTCCAGGCCGCATGGGAGGAGCTCCCTGTTATGATTATATCCTACCCACACCCCATCACCTCCACCATCCCAGGATCTTACTTGGTTTGATTACAGCAACATAACATATAATCATTGTCATTTATTCAATATGACTAATATCAGGTGCAGGTAATTCTAAATGCACTTTAAAATTGAGTGCATTTTCCATTCAACTCTATGGTCTACCTATTTCATATATATATTTTAAAAAACCAATTCTAATATATGAATTACTTCAAAATGAAAAACTACTTCAAAATATAAAATAAAAATAAAACTGTGCCCCTTTTCATTCATTCAGCCATTATTGGCATAACGCTATTCAAAGGTCAGAACTGTGTCCCTCTGAGTTTTGTGCCTGAGTTTTGCGCCAACCTTGAATGAACCATAAATTACAGCAGATTCAGTATAGGGAAGGTTTGCCTACCTTCTCTATGGATATGGAAGGAGCTCCAAAGGCAGAAAAAGAAACCAAACTCATCTATTCACTTGATCTCTGGGCCTTTGGGATGCAAGGCTCCTCACATCCCGATAGTCTCAGAACTACCCATAGTGCAATTTTTACCACTATCACACTGGCTAAGAGCATGTCATTCTGGATTCTGCCAGGCATTCCAGGATTTTGGCAAAACAAAATAAAACAATTCTGCTCCCTGCCAGAACCAAGCAGAGCAGAACTTGGCAATTCCAGCCATACTCAGAGACACAGAAAAAAACCTCCAATTTGCCCTTTCTTGTGGGGAAAAATAAATGGGGAATTTGTATGGCCTTAAGTGGCTAACTGTAGAGCTGTAGAAATAGGTGTCTTTGTAAGTTATACTGAGCTATTTATTATTTTTGGCTTTCAGTGGTATTACAAAGGAGATGGCTTTAACTTATATTTTACTGATTATGTTTTCTAGTGGTTATGCCATTGTGTGAAAAGGCCAGGGCAGAGAAGCAAGAGGGGTTATAAACTAAGGCTACATTACTGAACAAAATCTCATAATTTGCATAGGGAACAAATGTGCATGAACAGACTTCAACTCTAACTAGAGACGGAAGAATTTTATTCAGTACACATATGAAGCCAAAATTATCAAATTTGCACTTCCTGAAAAAATATGCAAGCTGAAACATAGTTATCTTTCAAAATGCACACTTATCCTAATTTTGCAATTGAGTTCTCCTACAAAGAATGTTTACAAAAATGGGGGGAAATGCGCATAAAAATGAAGGTATTAGCTAACTGCTTGGAGACAAAATAATGTTATGCCTTGTATTCTTCCTGTGCCACACCTTTTCAGGTGAGGAGTGTGGCTTTCCTGATTTACACCCCCAGAACTCTCAGTGAATTAACTCTAATTCATACCTTGTGCTACAAGTCTCACAGGCCTGTGCACAAAGTCTAAAGAATCACAATGTGCCTAAAAAGTGCTTCAGTGAAATTCCCATTGGTGGGGTGCAAGTCAAAACTTGGCTTAGCTTAGCATAGCACAAGGGTAAAAAACATCAAGGGAGAACAAAGCATTCTACAGCACAACACACAAAATGCCTTTTAAGTGAAAATAATTTAGAGTTGCTGAACATGAAAACGACAATAAAATTTGACTCCTGTTTAGGAGATACATAAATGACCCAGCCCACATTGTGTACATAATTTCCTTTGGCAACGCTGTATTTCAAACTCCTGATGGTGGTATATGGCATCACATGACTCTCTTTCTGCCAGGTTGCAAAAGCAACGTACAGAGTGTGGTCTGCCACATGCATTTGGCCAGTGACCTGTTGGGACAGCCCCATGGTCGTTTTGGCAATCATGAAGTCCTGAGCCACCGCAGAGCCAGTTGCTGCAGCATGGATGTTGAAATCCCCTAAAACCAGCAGTCTGGGGGTCTTCAACACCACCTCTGAAACCATCTCCGTCAGCTCAGGCAGGGAGACTGCTAGTTAGTGAGTTGGGCAGCAAATCAGCAGAATCCCTAATCTGTCCCAATTAGGGAAACCACAAGTTTTTTTTGGATTACTGCAATGCGTCTACGTGGGGCTACCTTTGAAGGTGACCCGGAAACTGCAATTAATCCAGAATGTGGCAGCTAGACTGGTGACTGGGAGTAGCCGCCGGGACCACATAACACTGGTCCTGAGAGATCTACATTGGCTCTCAGTACATTTCCAAGCACAATTCAAAGTGTTGGTGCTGACCTTTAAAGCCCTAAACGGCCTCGGTCCTGTATACCTGAAGGAGTGTCTCCACCCCCATCATTCAGCCCGGACACTGAGATCCAGTGCCGAGGGCCTTCTGGCGGTTCCCTCATTGCGAGAAGTGAGGTTACAGGGATTTTGTATGCCATTTTAACCGATATACACAGTTTTGTAAGCAATGTATTCTAATATAATGCATTTTTGCATGTTATTTTTGTCAGTATTTCATTCTCTCATCGCAGGATCATGTGATCCTCTGCTTATATACCATAACACTGTAAGTGTGGGAACGGAACTCAGACTGGAGAGCTTCCGTTCTGTGTGCTTTTGGTTTTTGCTCTTTGTTCTCTGCTCTCAGACAGAGAAGATGCATGTATGAGATGCTGTTCACAGTAGCCATGTTTTGTTGCTTTGATTTGCTGTAAATAAAGAAAATTTGTGATGCCACATACCTACATAGCTTTGCTTCTTGCGGAACTCTGCTGCTAAGTGTGCATACAGCTCCATTGGATGTATGGCGCAGGTCTCCTCTGTACAGGGATGTACAGAAAATTTTCACTATTTTTGTACACTTTCCCAAATACAGTGGTTCTCAAAGGGTATGGCATGCCACGCTGGTATGGAAAGAGAGCATGGCAAGTGTGGTGGAAAGATACAAGGACAATAAAATAAACAGGTAAACATTTCAGTGTAACACTGTTCAAACAGAGTGCTGGAGAAGACTCACTGTGGTGCAACCAAATTTTTATTCTGAAAGCGTGGCACAGAGAAAAAGTTTGAGAAGCACTGCCCTCATAGATGCCTTTTTGTACACATTGCTGAGCTGGATAACTGTCCTCAAAATCTGGAGGAGGATGAATTTCAAAGGATAATTGTGTTTCAGTTCGCATATTGATTTGAGAAATGCAAATTAGGTAGTTTTTCATTAAAATGCAAACAAAATTGAATTTCTCCTGCATCCCTGTATAAAAATGAATGAAGACACCCTAGTTCTAATTCAGTAAAATGTGGCTTTCTGAGAGTTCCTGATATCACTTTATGGCTGCTGCAATCTATTTTCATTTCCTGATTCACATTTAGCAGCTTGAAGACTAATGAATACTGCTTTAAAGAAGATGCATGCTTAGAAATACCAGTCCACATCTGGAAATTCTTCCAATCAAGCTACACCAGATGTCCCATTTAAGTAGATTAGACATGCCATTTAGCTATTGTTAACAACCGTTGAAATGAATTACTCAGAATATGCTACATGTGAATTCTACAGAACCCCCACAAAAAATGTTTTGATAACTGAATCTAGATATATGTTCTTTTGCAGAAGCTTTAAATTAAATTAAAATTTTGAAAATATTTCTTGTGTTCAGCATGACAGAAAGATGCCCAAGACTAGCCACATCGGGGAGGGGATATCCATGCTATCTAGGATACAGTATTCTGAAAATTACCAAGAAAAAGACCCTAGGTTGCATGCTTACACACTGAATTTCAGATGCGGAAGGGTCTGCAATATGACTTCAGAAGGATGCCTCTGTGAGTGGACAAGTTCATATGAGACCTTAGGAAACTGTTCATAAAATCCCACTAAAACACATTAAAATAGTGTACAGAAACAAATCTGGAAGCCATTTAAAATGATATAATGCCATAGACATATGATTTTTTCCACTTAATATTCTAGCTGCTGTATATTGAACTAACTGAACAGTTTCTGGGCAGTCTTCAAAGGCAACCCCATGTAAACCATAGAAGTGATGTGTATTCCTATGCCTTTTGCTGGTCAAGGAAACTACAGTTCCCTTGATTTGGTGTAACTTTTGGTGCACATTGTAGGTGTGGGAACAGAGGTTCCAGGACTTTGAAGAATGCAATGGCTTGCATGGCATGGATCTTCCACTTTCCACCCTATTTGGGAGGCAAACATGGGGTGAGGAAATCCCTATCTTGTTCTGTACAGTTTACAGCAGGAATAGCATTCCAGTAGGCCTTTGAGTAGGCCTCGTCTTGCCTACCAATGAAAGATCTGAACCAGATGGAACGCACCACAGCAGCTGATGATTTTGTGCTACTTCAGATAGGCCTGCCCTCAAATGCACCACCAAATTCTGGGTGTTTCTGGAATGTGAAATTATTTATTTATTTTACAAAATGTATATAAAACCTGATTATAATAAAACTTCAAAGTGGCTAACAAAAAGATTAAAACCAGAAACGTATCAGTAAAAAAAGACAGATTGGGTCCTCCCTGCAAGAGAGGGCACACATTGCAGTGGGTCCCGGCAATCAGGCCTAGGTGTTGGGGCGGGGACTATTAGAGCAGCCACAATACCCTATTGGTGGTCTCTCTGACAGGGTGCAATTGGGCTAAGGGCATGCCAGTCTTAAGAGTCAGAGAGACCACTATTTAAGCGCTGCACGTGACCTTAGAGATCCTCTTCTCGGGTCACTGTGCACTGAAACACCCACCCACCTCTCCCTAATTTTAGGGCTTGCGCTTGACCTTGCTATGCCGTCGTGTGTCGCCAGCTCTTGGGGCTGGGGCACGGCAGGAATTTTCCCCACTTGGCTGAGGGGCTGTTGCCACTTGGGTTTTGCCTGACGCGTAGCAAATCATCACAACTTGTAAGGTTGGCGGATAGGCTCTGGTTCATGCTGATAGGGGTGGCAGGATGCCTAGCCAACCCTACCCATAGGTATTCCTTTAAGTGGAATCCTGGGACTTCTGGTTGGTCTTCCCCAAGCGGGGTTGTGCCCCCTCCAGAGTTCGGGGCACATCTGGGGGAACCATGGGCCAGGCTGCGCGAGGGCCCCCATCCCAGATGTTCACCTATGCTGACTCATGGTCATAGCTGTCAAGTTCTCCCTTTTTTAAAGGGAAATTCCCTTATGCTGAATAGGCTTCCTCACGAGAAAAGGGAAAACTTAACAGCTATGTTCATGGTGTGCCCAGAGTCAGCGCTACCCTAGTAGCTTTGGAACCAGAGCCTATGCAACCACTCACTCGATTTGTAATCAATAAAGTTGTGGCCTAAATTCTGCCAAAAACCAAACCAAAATTTGAGTCCTGTCTGAATTTATTTCTAGGCCAGGTTAAAGGGTCTCCACACGCAATTGAAAACTACAATTTAAAACATTCAAAAATGAATTGAAATTAGTTTCATTGATGTCATTGGAATTACTGTGGCCTGTTCCTAATCTTCCAACTGCACCTTGAACATAAGGTGTTAGAAGTGAAATGTATATACTGTGCTGATTCATATTAAGATCACCTGTTTTCTTAGTGTCAATTACGTGATAATAAGAAACTAACAATATACAAGGTGTAGCAAGTGTGAATACATCTTCAATGATTCATAGATCACACTGTCATCAGATAATTTATTCTTTTGGCTTTATTCAAAAGGTCTGAATATTGCAATCTTGGATTATCTAATTGATCAGAGATATATTGGTATTCCAAAGAAGAGAAAAGGTCAAAGAGATATATAAATATCTAAACGGAAACCAGGAGGAAGCCATGGAACAAACGATAAATGTGACTTGGTAAACAACACATGACTTACTAACAACATATTGTAACGATAATGTTGAGGCATGGGGACATCAACACAAAGTGATTGTTTAATATTGGGGCTGGGCAACTGCTTTGAATGAATGCTGAACCAAATCAGGACTATCCTGTCCCAAGTGGATTAAGGCAATTCCAGATCAGTTCGAAGTGGTCGGAAAATGGCACCACAAAGTTCAGAAAAGTACTCAGTTCAAGGAATAGCTGTATTTCAGCTTGCAAATTATTTTGGGAAATGTGACATTAACGTGTGAACTCAAATGAATTTCTGTTCCATCCCTAATGCAGCTTTCCCCAACCTGGTATCCTCCAGGTGTCTTGGGCTACCATTCCCATCAGTCTTAGCCAGCATGACCACCAGTCAGAGATTTCTACTCTGCCAGACTGGGAATATCTCCTCTACTGCAACAAAGGCTTGGGGGGGGGTGTCCTTTAGGGTGGTTTGTTGGTGTGGGGAGGGATTGCTGCTATTATTGCTGGGGTTTTTTGTATCTTTATTTTATATCTTGTGATTTATGTGGAAATTGTTCTGTTTGGTTATGATTGTTTACGACTACTTTTGTTATGTTGTAATTATGTCTTTTTCATGTTCTAAGCTACTTTGAGCATAGTTTGAACTGAGGAAAGGCAGAATACAAATAAAATTATGCATGTTTGTATGTGTGCATGTATGCACATGTACTTGTTAATAACTATACAGGCATATTTCCTGCTCGGCAGGGGGTTGGACTGGATGGCCCTTGTGGTCTCTTCCAACTCTACGATTCTATGATTCATATCCAGACCAGAAATCCAGACCAAGGAAGTTATCTATGAAGGCTTCCTTTTTCAATGAAAATGGAATGATTATTCAGACTCAGTTCTATAGTACTTTACTGCAGACCTTGATTATCTTTCATCTCATTAAAAAGCTGTTGAAAAATAATGTATGATCTAGTTGTGAACTGATGATGAAAAATTCATTTGAGCTAATGGCACAATCAGATTATATTTTATTGCTCGATTTTTATTGGTCCTGATAAGGGGGCAGTGGATTAATTAATCCCCATTTCACCACTTCAGTAGCACAGAGATATATTACTACTGTGAAGGGAATTATTTTGTTCAGAAAGTGATCCTGCTTTATTTTAATTATGTGATTTCGTAGGATGACAAAAAGAGAGCAGGCACGGACTTTTCTGCATTCCTACACGAAAATGTATTTGAGGTGATTTTCGAGTGGCATGAAATGACCTATTTTGCTCTAAAGTTGAAGCTAAAATCCTTATTGTGTTAAGAAACAAGCTGAGACTTTCTTAAGGCAAAGCTAAGGGAATTGCAATGAACCACAGCTAACTTTTTAACCAGCTTTAAATAAGAGGTGACCTGCAGCCCAGTGTAGCAGTTCTTGGTGCACACACAAATATGGATAGAGCTCAATATGATTTGGGAAATGTTGGATTTATGCAACTGAGATGCCTTCTAACTGCATGACAACAAAGGGTTCAGGAGTACCCCATGTATGTTCGAAAAATGTATTAGGCGGTTGTGGTCCACATGTTCTAGAATTCTAATGCTAGCCACACAGCAATATAAGAACATAGAACTCCTTCACACAAAGGGCAGGGATCCTGGGTCAATCATATATCCCCTTGCATCAGGTCATCTTCAACCTTTTTAGACACAGGACTCACTTTTAACCCCAACAGGCATTTGGGAACCCAATTCTTAATCTGTTACCATATGTTTGCATGGTGGTAGTGTTCCTGTTGCAACCCACTATGGATCATGCCAACTAGTAGGTCTTCACGCATCAGTTGATGGCATTCTGTCTACACACACTGCTATGTGTGTAAAGTTCCTTATCACGTATGCCAAATGTTCAGATGCTGGGAGAGAATCAACAGGTTGCATCAAGCGGCAGTCAATAGGGTGGTAACAAAAACATATATGGTTAGATTGTGCTCAACTAGGGCCAGGGCCTTTTCAGTATTGGCCCCAACTTGGTGGAACGCTCTCTCACAGGAGACTAGGGCCCTGTGGGATTTGACATCTTTCCGCAGGGCCTGTAAGATGGAGCTGTTCCACCTGGCCTTTGGCCTGGACTCAGTCTGACCCCTATGTTTTCCTACCTTATGGTTTTTGACTTGGGCCTTTTTAAAAATGAGGCTGCATTTAAAATTTTAAATGTAAATTGTATTTTAACCTGTTTTTTAACTAATTGTTTTCTTTCTTTATGTCTTATTGTAATTTTACTGGCGTCAGCCGCCCTGAGCCCGGTTTCAACTGGGGAGGGCGGGGTATAAATAAAAATTTATTGTATTATTATTATATATCTCATGTGTCAAAGACCAGGGAAAAACGTGATTATGCCTCTTGCTTGACTGCATGGATGATGCCAAGATTTTATTTTATTCATTTATTTCATAAAATTTATATACCACTTCATGGTGTAGAAAACAAAACCTCGAAGTCGCATTCAAAAAGAATAAAACAATGAATTTATCAGTAAAAACAGTTATAACTTCTATTTAAAGCATTTAAAAATAATTAAAATAAATGCTAAGTGGAAAAACAGAAATAAACACACAACGTTCTACAAATCTGGATAGGGTTTTTTTGGGGGGGGGGGTCACATATGTAGTTAGCATGCCAGAGTGTTCTGTCTATGGCTCTCAATGCAAGGTGGCTGTGTGTGCAGGTGGGGGGGGGGGCAGGATGCCATCAAGAGACCAGAGAGGCTGTGTGAACCCAACCTTTATGAAGCAATCTTCACTTTATATGAGTAATAGCGTACACCCCCCCCCCACTGCTGAATTACTTATGCTATTCCCTGATCTGTACCAAGACCCCAAGGGATTAGAGGGTAGCTGAGTCAAAGCCTCTCCAACACAAGTCTTGACTAAAACTGCTAAGAAGGAAGCCAATTAGTGGCAGTTGTGATGGTTTCTTTGTATTTGTGATGGGCCACATCTGTCCACAAGGACCTATATAAGATGGAACTATTATGACAGCAGCTTTCAGTCATACTAAGAAATGCTCCATATGCTTTTGAACTAGTGACCTGGTTGTGAGAGGCCCAGCATTCATTTACCTATCCCCTGGGCTACCTCAGTTCTGCTTGTCTGATTCTGCACCCCACAATCATTCTTGGAACTTAATCAAAGTCAGAACTGCACTTGCCAATGCTGAGAGACAACCAGATTTTCAGTGAACTGGGAATGGAATACATTCTTCTTCAAGATAACTTTCTACAGGTCATGTAATGTCTACAGGTCAGCACTACAGAGTATCTTGAATATAGTGATACAGAATAGGGTATGTGCATACAATTTCTTATATACACTAATTTGGGATTTTCCCTCCCTGAGGAATGATCGGAGTCAATATTTTCAGGAATGCTGAGTATGTGAAGAATTCAGATTGTCAGGAAGAGGATAATGCCATAAAGCATTATAATTCCAGTGGTAAAAAGAAACAAAATAAAATCCTAGAATGCATTTTAAGGTGAAGCATAAATTTGCAAGTATACATTTATTTATTTCTTATGATATTTTATACTATGCTCTTCAGCACAAAACCAAGGATAAAAATATGAAACAATAGTAAGTTAAAATTAATAAGTGTAGCAAAAGAAACAATGGCCTACCTTAACTAGATAAAATCTGAGTTAAGATATAAAAGGACTGGGGAAATAAAAATGCATTTTATTAGTCAATGAAAAGAC